>NC_090378.1:58732479-59363254 GCF_036365525.1 Heterodontus francisci
TGTAATTACTGACTTTAACTTACTGCATACTATTATAAATATTATTTTGTGGAATATAAATTTATTTATTTAGAGATACAGCACTGAAACAGGCCCTTCGGCCCACCGAGTCTGTGCTGACCATCAACCACACATTTATACTAATCTCATATCCCTACCACATCCCCACCTGTCCCCACCACCTACCTATACTAGGGGCAATTTATAATGGCCAATTTACCTATCAACCTGCAAGTCTTTGGCTGTGGGAGGAAACCGGAGCACCCGGCGAAAACCCACGCAGACACGGGGAGAACTTGCGAACTCCACACAGGCAATACCCAGAATTGAACCCAGGTCGCTGGAGCTGTGAGGCTGCAGTGCTAACCACTGCGCCACTGTGCCGCCCCATTATTCAGTAATTTATACAAATGTGTTAACATAGAAAGCTCCTACTATATCTGACAGTAGATTGCTTTAGTGTTACATTTTCATGGTTAGTCCAATTTTAAAACAAAATTTTTTTATAGCAACAAATGCTTTGCAGAAAGTGAAAATTATATTTCCATTTTTTCCATTAGGCTCTTTTGACGTAATAATCTAGACATTAACTTCATCAAAAGAAACGCTGTACATATGTTATAGCACACTAGCAGCTGATGGCATTTCACCTGAAAAAGAATTGGATTACTTGAGAGGCTAAGTGTAATAGTGTTATGATTTTTGAGTAGCATTACATAATTTCAAAGTGTAAGGTTCATATTCTAACACAATTACACGAACAACAATTTGCATTTATATAGCACCTTTAATGTAGAAAATGAATTGGTTCATCCAAATCCAAGGCATTTCACAGAGGTACAAAGAAACAAAATGGATACTGATCTTAAAAAAAGGTAATATTAAGAGGAATCACCAAGAGCTTGGTCACAAAAGCCATATTTATTGTAATACTGTAACAAATTCATTCTATTTATATACATGCTACTAACCAGAAAACTCCTTGCATATGCACCTTTGTTTACATTTATCCACTTTGTTAATTGCAAGCAATCAAAAAGTAACATGGTTGGGACTTTGAATCATCTCAGTTTGTGGCTCTAATTTGCAACCAGTGGCAGCTAATATGTCTCTTCATTTCTTTGCCAAATTGGTTGCCGGAGCAAGCTGGCCACTCTGGAGAATAACTGATATGCTCATTTGCTTCGTGGTAAGGATTGTCTCCTGTTGGATAAGCCATGAGTCAGCTGTAACACTGGTGCTGAATATTTCCACAGTCCTCTTAATTGAAAGGGGGAGGGGCCGGGGGCTCCAGAATTACGATATGGACATAGTTGCCACATGTCCAATTTCAGTACAAACAGCTTGCTTTTTGGATCCCTGTTCATTCCATTTGCACAAGGGCTAGCAAAATAGCATTTCTGGATGTTGGCTGAACTCTTTCAATAAAATATGGTAGTTATCTTCCTCTGTGTACGCATGGCCACAGCATATTGTCTGTCAATTATCTGTGGTTTGACAAAGTTTTGAATCAATAACCGTGGAGAATTTATATACAGTTTTATTAACATTTTGCTGAGGTTGTTACTGATGGAGGTAAAGAACTGAGCTAAGATCTCACATCATGAGACTAGACAGGTCCATGAACAATATGCTACATACTAGTTCAAAGGAGTAGACCTCAGTGAAGCAAAATGGCAATAAAAACCAGTATTGCACACAAAGCCAAACTAGAGTATTGGGAACCTTACTATTATTTCTTCCATTAAACTAATTAAATTTAGGCCAGTTGCACTGATAATGAAGTAAGACATCTGCAATGCCCACAGGAAGCTGGAAAATAAAGTAAGGGATGTAGACCTCAACTGTCAATGTGTTCAAATAGCTAATTTCTTACCCAACGTGGAGAAAGAGAAAAAACTTAGTGAGTGTGGCATTCAAGCTCAGTAAAATGGTAATGACATTGTGGACATATTCTCCCAGGTGATTTTTTTTTTAGATTAGAGATACAGCACTGAAACAGGCCCTTCGGCCCACCGAGTCTGTGCCGAACATCAACCACCCATTTATACTAATCCTACACTAATCCCATATTCCTACCAAACATCCCCACCTGTCCCTATATTTCCCTACCACCTACTAGTGACAATTTATAATGGCCAATTTACCTATCAACCTGCAAGTCTTTTGGCTTGTGGGAGGAAACCGGAGCACCCGGAGAAAACCCACGCAGACACAGGGAGAACTTGCAAACTCCTCACAGGCAGTACCCGGAATCGAACCCGGGTCCCTGGAGCTGTGAGGCTGCGGTGCTAACCACTGCGCCACTGTGCCAAAATTTGATTCCAAACTTAGTCATCACACAGATTAACTTAATAGTTATGAAATATAATTTGTTCAATAACACTTTTCATTTAACCCCTTTTGATTTTTTTGTGTTAATTTGTTTGAGACACATCCATTTTGGTTTGTAATAAGTCTGTCACTCTAACTAGCTCAAATCCTATGGTCTTGCTCATATTGGACAGAATGTCCTCCTCCACTCCCCCGCCCCCCCCCGAAGAGATCATACCCTTAATTGCTGGCTTCTCTTTCTCACAGAGTAACAGTAATGAATGAACCCATGCAGTTTGTAATCAGAAATAAAGAATCAGTTACCTGGTCACTGGGTCAAAATCCTGAGACTCCCCCCTCCCCCCCCCCCCCCCACCCTAACAGCACTGTGGGTGTACCTACACCACATGCACTTCAGTGGTTCAAGAAGGTGGCTCACCACCACCTTCTCAAGGACAATAAATGCTGACCTTGCCAGCGACATTCACAACGCAAAAACAAGTTAAAAAAAACTGGTGTTTAGCTAGCTTGGAAATAATCTTTTGCCTGGAGTGTCAGCACTGTTGAGTATTTATTGTATTTATTAATTTCCAATCAACCAGGAGCAGTGGAAATAGATGGATCTCATTGTAAAAACCGAATTATGCTCATCCATGTATTTTATGTAAAATAAACGAGTTCGTTGCTTTACAATTGTACCTCATCTTGCTAGAGTTCTTTTCTGTCCGTCTTCCATGAAGGTGGGAAAACACACAGATCTATGTTATAATCCCTGGATCACATTACCATTGAACTAGATATTGGACAGTAAAAAGGGGCACTCTGAATAATAGGTAACATAATGTCTACTTACAGAAGTCATGGATGATGTAGGATCCAAGAAAATATCTAGGGTAAAAACTGAAAATTTGCAGCAGAGTGTCTCAGCTTGTCATTCCACAAAAACATCAGCATAGGTTTGGAAGCAGGTTGCTTGCTTGTATTTGGATAGTGCATGGCACTGACAGAAATGCTTTAAAAAGGTTTTACTTCACCTAAATAAAATGATGTATGATAAAGCAGAGGGCCACATACAGTCCTGAGCCCATGAAAACTGCCCTTTGAAATCTCGACAATTCAGTGCTAATTACACTTAGGATTTTGTAGGCCTGTAGGTTTGTAAAGGACTCTTAGTGTTTTTGTCTCATTGATGGGCAAAGCCTAATCAGAACACTGAGACCTGTTAGTATTAGCAAGTTGAGGTATATGTAAATGAATGAGAACTGGATTTAAACATACCTATGCAACCCACAAAGACAAAAGATTGGATATCCTGTTATATATAACAGTGAGTACAGCTGACATTCTTAAACCTTCGCTCCCATGAGCTAAGACGTCTTTAGAAGTGCTTGATTGAATTACTGCCTTGTAACCTCACTGCCAACCATCTACTCTCCTCAGTTTATTACCCATTCTTTTTGTATTAGAGAAGCAAGCATTACTAATAGAAATTGGACACAGGAAACATTAGGCAATCTTTGCAAGTGGATTAGTTTTGACTGACCATGAAAAAGAACTTGTAGTTGCAAGCTCAATATTTTAACAAAACACAAAAATAGAATTCCGCCTTTGTAATGAACTTTGTTCTACAAAGCACAAAGTTCCTTTTTTTTCCTTGCTTGCATCTCACAAATTAGATTAAAATTGTACCTTTGGTGATTAAGTGCAACATTTATGTACGGTTAGAATTGCCCTCCTTGGGAGAACTAAATAAACAGTAGAAGTCCCACCTATCACAACGCACAGTATCAGGATTTTGAGGAAAACACATGCATAAAGCCATTAAACAAAAATTATCAGCTATTCAGATAAGTTCATATTCCCTATCTGTTGCTGAAATAACCAAGGTTAAGGCGCATAAAGGAAATTAATCACTTTTGTTTTGGATTTTAAAAATTAGTTGATATCCCAAAGCAATAGTCACAGACAAACATTTTTTTTAAAGCCTCTCTCTCCCTACAATTGTTTCTCTGCCTGTTTCACACCTTTCCAATTCTTCTGGTCTCTCTGGCTATTTGTCATTAACTCTTGCCGTCTCCATTTTTTTCTTTTGTATTGCTCTCGTTCACATTCCCTCATCGATACCACTGATCTTTGTTCACAATATTACTCCGTCCCTATTTCTGTAAGCCTTCCACAGACATCTATCTCATATTAGACAAACACTGACAGCAACATCCAGAAGTCCACACAATCCAGTCCACTTCACTTTACTGTGTGGATAACAAGTGCAGTAAATGAGGAACAAAGAAGTTGGGAGAGGGAGGCAAATGAGGGAAAATATATAAATTAAGTGCATTACTGTCATGTCAAACTAAAGTCGGGCTGTATAACTGAAGGCCAAAGCCATTACTGTTAGCGTCCTTAAGTATGATATTCTACAGCAGGCTCATCATTTCAACTTCCATGACCACATTCATGTTGCAGTAAAGGAATCATTGCAAGATACAGTTAGTGATCTAAAGATGTTCTGTGTTTACACATCTTTAACAAAATATGCAAGAAATAGACATACTAGTTAGATCTAATTGCAGAATTTCTGATAATTACTGTATGCCTCCATTTAAAAGAAAATATATATACATTGGCAAAGAGTCCAATTTGGAAAGTTTGCCTCTCTTGTAACATGAAAAAACAGTCAGCACCAACAAGCCTTTTTACTGATCAATCCCATATTCCTTAATCCCTTCACTTTCTGCAAGTTTCGAGAGTGTCCAACTGAAATATCAGTTGGGCTAAATGTAACAATAGCTACCAGTAAAATACATGTTACATAATCTCCTCAGAATCTGAATTTCTATGTCTTGCAGCACTGGTGTACAGTTACAACAGAACCTAGGTGCAAACAGTTTGCTAATATTACACACCTTGGGGAGGCTGAAAGCTTGTTCAGCTATTTATTGTGAAATCAACAAAAATCATAACTCAGTCCATTCATTAATTTCAACAGATATCCTCGAAGTTAAAACACAAATTCAAATGTTAAGAGGATTCAGGACAGATAGGCTTTAAAAAAGTTCTTGTTGTGCAGACTTTTGCCATGGTTACTTTCTTTTCAACTGATAATGAAGTATCCTAAGCAAAGTACCACCAATAATGTATGCTAATGTAGCTGTATAATTCATTTATTACTGTAGATGCAAGTGTTATATTGAAGTGAGCTTATAATTCATCACTCAAGAGGCTAATGTGTGCCTCAGAGATTTAAACACCGCTCCACCCACTCATTTCCTGTGGGTAACCTTTCAGACTGAACACCAAGAATTCTGATGTCTAAATATAGATGCTGAGAGCACACATTTCTGTATGAGCAGCATGTACTGTAACTGTACTGTGCAAAGATCTGTCTGAATTATTGTATTAATATCTGAAAGTGAAGCTGCCTACACAGAATTATATCACAGTCCACGCAAAGTCTTCACCCTCATAGTAATCTTGAAACCATAAGCAAAACATTTTCAAATTTAGTAATACTTTCACAACTAATCAGAACTGTAGGTATATTTCCCTGGTTTGGAGTGCACACGAAGTGCAAGGACAATTGTATTTATTATCTGAACTGAAAATTAAATGCAAATGAGGTGAACTATATGAGGTTCAAGAAAAGTTAATGCCTGTCTCAAGTAATCCTTATCTACTGTTACCTTCATTACCGAAGATCATTTGTTAAAATTAGATTTTGGAAATATTTCATTCACCTGAAAAAATTCCAAACTTAATTACGAGCAACATCTCTGCTTTTACAGAAACTTACAGCTAGCATCACCAGTTGAACAAACTGTATGATCATGGATGGGATGTTCCATGGAGCTTGTGGGCAGGTTCAATGCTGTAACAAATGACCACAAAAAAATCGCCACTAGAGATGCCATGCTGGCTTTCGTGGCAGGTTTAATCTGAAGATGACGGATCTGCTACTGGGAACACTTCTTTCAAGTTTCCATCTTACAACTTTAGTACCAGTTACAAATCAACAGATGATCTGATAAACATGCTAAGTGCATTGCAAACATTTTCCAATGAGGACTGATACTCAGCTTGGCACTCAGCTTCCCTGCAGACTGGGAATCAGAAGCCTCACTGGAAAATCTCAACTTGCAAAGGGTTAAAGTTGTTAAACAGAATTGCTGGAGCTCATTAAAAATGATTCCATCCAGCTTAACAACACCCATTCTTTTGAATGGCATCAAATTTGTTGCACAGTGTTAAATGTGTGTTTCCGCAAAATACATTCCTCATCAATGTCAGGTGCTCAATGGTTAATGAAAACTAAGCTGGTATGTTTTTCTATTCCACAGTTGTATGATTCTTATATCTCAATGCAATGCGACATCTCACAGAAGAAAAGAATTCAAATGTATTAAAGAATCAGATCTGCAGCGCATCAGATTTTTAAAAAAACTTTTGTTGATTTTGACAATATTCCAAGCTAGCATCACTGAGGGCTTTCACTGACAGTAACTGAATATAGAACTGCAGTATTCATTGTTAGCTAACATACCTAATGCCAAAGACTTCAAAAGAAACTTTATTTATGTCTTTTCTTCAGAGCCGCTGATGGCATTTAATTCTTACAATCAATTCCCTCATGGTTTAAGAGCAAATTATTACAAACTATTGGAAAAACACAATCTAGTTTTAAAAGGATAGCTGTTCTTCTGCAGAGTTTATATAGTGAATACTGCTACGGTATATCCTTCATGTCAGATTTAATACATACCATTTTCTGGCTGGTCCTTGATATCCTCACTTTCCTGGCTAGGACTTTCAGACTGACCTGAATCTGAAAGACAGAAAATATAAGCCGACCTATTAGAATGGATTATAGAAACTTCATCATAGAAGCAGACCCTGTGTCATTGCTAGTTCCACATCCGAACTATCTATTCTAATCTCTGTGCTTGCCCCATAGCTTTTAGTATTTTATTTCTTCAAATGTTTATCTTGTTCCCTCTTACATGTCATGACTGACTCAAGTTCAGTAGCTACTTGTGATAATGTGTTTCATCATCCAAGATATATCTTTTTTGTTGAAGAAGGGGTTGTTCAGAACAATTTTGAGAATACAGGAAGTCCAATCACGTCAACACAGAATGGGATAAAATGAAGATAAATTATCTTCTCAAAATTGCAATAACATTCTGGCAATTTTATTATTGTTGATAAATGTGATTGATTGTAAACCATGTGGTGAACAGCTGCCCAGTTGCACATCGTATTGGGGCACTGGTCTGCTGCAGGGCCTGTGATTCATTATAGTGAGTTCTCAATCTCAGCCAGGTTGTCCTGGTGAAGGGCTGAGCTAACTCCAAGTCCAATCATTTTGGTGAGTCATGACCTTGAAAATGATATATTGTGTCACGACTGTGTTATGACCAGGTGAGAAATGGGTCTAGGGTTCCCTCTCAGCCTTCACCTGGTCTTACCGTAACAGGGTTTTATTTTAGCTCCCCCTTAGTGAATCCTTGTTCACTTCTTTCCAATTGTAAGGCAAAGAAACCAGACAAACAGGTTTTCTTAGGTTTAAAGAAAGAAGGTTGAACTTTATTAAACTTAAACTCTAATTCGGTTAACGCCTATGGATACGTGATGCGCCAATCGAGCATGCATACGCGATACACACATGCAGATAGAGACAGAAAGGAACAGAAGAAATAAAGTGGAAAAGTTTGAGGCAATATCTGAAGATGGCTTTGGTTAGTGTTCTTCAAACTCGCTGTAAAGTCCTTGATTGTAGGTAGGTCTTGCTTTTCGTTGGGGCCCAGTATTCTTAAACCTTGTACGATGTGGGACACTTTTCTCTCTTCAAGTTTATGTGTCCTCAATGGGTCCAGAGGCTTGTGAGAAAGAGATGGGAGCAGACAGGATAGATCTTCTCACTCCTGGAGCAAACAGTATTTCTCAGTTCAAACTCTTTGTACAATTTAGAAAAACCCAGGTTGCCAAGCAGGTGAGTCATGTGACCAGCTGGTCTGACCACGCCTATTTGTGGATTCTCTTGTCTTAGCCGACCCTGGAATGTCTCTTCTTACACATAATACCTGGTGCTCAAAGTCCATGTTTGGACTTGCTGCTGTTCAACCTTCAGTCCGTTAACACCCTATTTATACTAATGCTTTGTCTTTCAACACACCATTAACATAGTGTTTGCTTTTGCTCCATGACCTTTTGGTCAGCTATGTGGCCTTGTCCAATCTACACCTTTCCCTTTGTTATCTCTTGCCTCACCCCCGCCTCACTGGCTTATAACCCTTGACATTTCTAATATTTGCTAGTTCCGAAGAAGGGTCACTGACCCGAAACGTTAACTCTGCTTCTCTTTCCACAGATGCTGCCAGACCTGCAGAGTGGTTCCAGCATTTCTTGTTTTTATTTCAGATTTCCAGCATCTGCAGTATTTTGCTTTTATTCCATTGTGGGTTAAATTGGAGCACTGTCTGTTAGTATGCAAAAATATTTTTCCAGCTAAGTGTCCGGCGATTTTTTTTAATAAGTCCTTTCTTCACTCCAATAACAGTTTAAAATCAATGTTCATATGACAAAATTAATATGCCTCATTCTTGGCAGGTGGGGGCCTGCATGACAATTGCTTATAGGGAGAATCATTTCACTGTGGATGGTGGATGGTAATGTGGTATCCTAACAAAGTTTCCTTCAATCACAATACATGTTAATTCTTCTCCTAACCTAATTAATTCTTGTCCCATTTCCAATGATGCATCAGTATTCTTTGGTGTTCCTGTGGGTGCATGCACCAGCTACAGTGTTCAGCCATTAATCTTTGTGAAATTTTGCAAATAGCAGAACTGTGCTATCAACCAATGTCTAAAACACTTCAACATTCATTACCACTGCATCCCTCTCCATCCATACTGTACTAATATCACACTGGAAAATACGTCATCCTGTGGCCATACTTTTTTTATTTCAGTACCTGGGTGTCAGGAAAATTCATGTCTGCAAATAGCAATCTCTTCAAACACTCAAGCACCTTCTTTACTCAAACCACTTTCTCAACTCACAAGGGCTACTGGTAGTCTTCAAGGACACGTCAGTTAAATGGACAAGGCAACTTCGCCTCTCATCATTGTGGCATATTTGACCTCATATGGGGAATTCTTCAATACACTCATAGTCCTGTAACATTGTCTTCTCTCCTTCCAAAGTAAAAAAAGGCATACAATAAGCACTACAGAGGGAGGATCATCATCACTGAAACCTCTCAGTCTGCAGGAAGAGGAAGCTGTGGACTTAAGCAAATTTACATTGCACCATGAAGAGTGGAGAAACAGCCACCCTTAGCTGAGGAGCCCAGAGAACCAGAATTCAAAAGCCCAGTCATCAAAAGATCTATGATTTGGGAGCACTTTTCAGGTGGTTTTCACGTGAGATGATGGATAGCTGAAAGGGGTCCACTCCATGTATTTCCAACATACTGCAGAAGTTCCTGACAATCGGCAGAACACCTTGAGGCTATGACAGCCCGAGTGAACATGGAAGCATCAAGATGCCAGGAAGAATTCCTAAAGACATTGATGGCTTCTCAAGTGGCATCTAACAGTGCTGTAATAGATGTTTTAAACAAGACATTTCAGAATGCTTCCAAGACCTGTTGGAAACTATTCTGTTTGGGATGACAGCAATCAGTTGCACCTCAGAAACTATGACCAGCACCAGTGGGCTACAAGGAGTGGGTGCAGAGGTCATTGTCTCTCCGGTGAGTGGCAATGAATCTACTTCCTTAACTCCCATTCCTTCACATGGGCTTGGTACCTTTGGTACTGCAAGCATCAGGCAGCCAGAAGCTAATCCCTTGGGGACAGCAGCTATCCTGAGGTGAGATTCACCTCACATCGCTATGGTTCATGGCGACCATCCCAGCCACTCACCACTCGACTTTATCTCATTCAGGATGAGGTTCCACAGTACAAATGGAATCAATGGGAATACGGCTTGAACATTCCTTTGGTGCAACCTTTCCACTAAGTAAGTGATAAAGGTATTTCTCCAAGAAAACATACCTCACTTGCCTCATACAGTAATAAATTGCCCTCTGGCTTATCTAAGATGATGTTCCCTGTGGCGGCCTGAAAGGATCCTGTTGCATAAAAGCTTAATGCTGTGGTGACCTTGACAGCTTTGCAGAGTTTTTTCAGTCCTCGAGGCTTTATACAAGTCAGCCTGTAACAAATGGCATAGCTTGGCAATGTGCCTGCAGTGAAGTGCAGGCAGCAAAGATAGCTCTCCTCCATCACGCGGAGGAAAGAGTGGTGCAGTTTGTAAACACAAGTTCTTCAGCATCAATAATACTGCCTGAGGCATTTTTGATCTGAAGATGTACGCCGTGAAAATCTTTAAGATGTGATCCCAGTGACTATGCTGGATTTCCACCAGCCATTGCTCTCCGTTGCCAGAGTTTGTGGACTCAGCGGACTGGATTAGAATTAGAACATTACAGCGCAGTACAGGCCCTTCGGCCCTCGATGTTGCGCCGACCTGTGAAACCATCTGACCTACACTATTCCATTTTCATCCATATGTCTATCCAATGACCACTTAAATGCCCTTAAAGTTGGCGAGTCTACTACTGTTGCAGGCAGGGCGTTCCACGCCCCTACTACTCTCTGAGTAAAGAAACTACCTCTCACATCTGTCCTATATCTATCACCCCTCAACTTAAAGCTATGTCCCCTCGTGTTTGCCATCACCATCCGAGGAAAAAGACTCTCACTATCCACCCTATCTAACCCTCTGATTATCTTATATGTCTCTATTAAGTCACCTCTCCTCCTCCTTCTCTCCAACGAAAACAACCTCAAGTCCCTCAGCCTTTCCTCGTAAGACCTTCCCTCCATACCAGGCAACATCCTAGTAAATCTCCTCTGCACCCTTTCCAAAGCTTCCACATCCTTCCTATAGTGCGGTGACCAGAACTGCACGCAATACTCCAGGTGCGGTCTCACCAGAGTTTTGTACAGCTGCAGCATGACCTCGTGGCTCCGAAACTCGATCCCCCTACTAATAAAAGCTAACACACCATATGCCTTCTTAACAGCCCTATTAACCTGGGTAGCAACTAAATTACATGGCGGTCTGCCCGTACAGGCCGCATGCCAAAGAGCTGCCACGATTACAAGCGCGGTGGCTCATTTAAATAGCCAGGGCGGGCCACTCCCCCCGATCACGTGAAGTGGGGGGGCTGTCCTACCCAGGCAATAGCGTCAACTGCCTGCACACAGGCACTGACGCCATTTTTAAAGGGCTGTCAGTCCTACCGGTAAATTTAAATATTTAAAGATAGTTTACATGAAATAAAATAAATACATCTTTTTTGTCCCTCTCCCACCCTAAATAACGATTAAATTAATTATTTGCCCTTTCCCCCCAAAAAAACACTTACCTTTACTATCTGACCTTCCACGAACCCCTCCCCCCCCCACAACTGAACAAACTTTAAACTATAACCCTTCCCACCATTCCCTACACCCATGATGCTAATTTGACCCCATTCCCCCCCACCCCCAACAGCCCCCCACTCACCGAGAAACTTACCTCCTCACCCCTCCCCACTAGTGTTGTGCCTCATTTCCCCGGATGGGGATCCAAAGGCGCAGCAGTGCCAGCCACCAGGGTGAAGATTGTGGCGGGATTTCAGGAGGCGACAGGAGACTCATCAATTCAGGTGATTTCATTTATTTAAATATTTAAATGATGGTTCCACCACCACGATGCCTCACCACCACCGGCAATAACCAGTAATTTCCACCAGTCTACTCTCCAAGTTACAGTGGGAGACTAGCTAGACTGCCACAGAATTTCAGGGCTATTGTCTCCACAGGCAGCGGTCTCCTCTGTCCAAATCATGCACCACTGTGAGAACATCTAAAAAGATTGCTATCTCCCTGAATAGGTGCAACTTAATTAATTAGGAAAACATCAGGGAAGTGTGGCTTTGCAAACTGAAAGCTTTTGCACAAGCACACATTAAGGAAGGAAATAAAAGTTTGTAACAAGTTCAGTGCAGAAGGAGACAGATGCTCCCAGCCAATAAAGTACACAGTATGGCAACAGAGAAAAAAAAATCCGCACTTCTCAGTTCAAGTAGCACTCCAAAGCAGGCCTGGGTTGTTTAGCAATCATGCACTCGTTTCACATGGGCAAGGTGAATGCTGGGGGTGAAGTATCACTCCAAATCATGAAATTCAGCAATTTAAATAATGCACAAGTTAAATGAGGTCTCTCCATGTCCATAGCTTGGTCTCATTCTGGCAGTACAAAGCAAGTCAAGCATGCAAGCGTTTACCCTCCATACCAAACATCCTCCTGATCCCCCCCTCCCCGTGCCCGCTGCCAGAAATGCCCTGTGCTGCTGGGAAGACAGCACCAAATTGGTTCAAGACACAGCACAAAATTAAGAGGTTACCTTGAACTTTCAGCTATCAAACTGTAGCCTGCCTTTGAAGTATTGTAGTATCGTTCAAAAGGTCATGACATCAGGATATAGTCAAACTAACACATCAACATCTTTAACCACAAACAAGCACAACGTGCCAAACTCTCAACTACCTTACCATTGTTTAACAGCAGTTAACAACCTCACAGCTCTGCAGGACCTATCTTCTTTGTTTGAGTCCAAATAGAGGAATCCAAAATCTGTCTTTCATTGTTTCTTGGTCTCCGCCAGTGCTGCTTCAAATCTAGCAACAAAGAGATGTTGACTCGTGTTGGGATATAATTCCATGGATAGTTGCAGCCGCCTTCCACCTTACTGTGAACGTCAGTGGGCTACCCGACCGCGAGAAACCTTGCAGCTCAGCAAAAGACTTTCCTGACTCAATGTCTACACCTGCATGATGTCAGCAGAGGTCACCAGCGAGAACTTAGGCATTTTTTTCGTTTCCATTTTCTGAGGTTCTGCAAAGATTCAGGATTCTCACTGAAAAGTGCCAGCAACAGGGATAAACCTGGGACAGTCCTGGTCATATGTACCACATGATGCATTCGTCTCCTGAGTTATTGAGGCATTTTTTGGCTTGCTTTCTCTGTTTTCCTTGGTATATCCAATAGGTTAACTGAAATAGAGAGGACAGGCCAGGGAGAAGTACAAGCCTGATATTGTTGTGTTATTTTTCTAGTTAGCTCCCTTGTTATTTTCTCCTTATTTTTAATTCTTGTCCATGTTATGACCAGGTGAGAAGGGGTCTAGGGGTTCCCTCTCAGCCTTTGCCTGGTTTACCTGTAACAGGGTTTAATTTTTAAACACTGTGTTTTTAGCTCCCCCTTAGTGAATCATTGTTCACTGCTCCAATTGCAAGGCAAATAAATCAAACAGGTTTCCTTACATTTAAACAAGAAAGGTAGAAGTTTATTAATCTTAAGCTCTAATCCAGTTAACGACTACGAATATGTGACGCTAGCGATAAACACACACACACACAGATAGAAACAGAAAAAGTAGAAGAAATATAGGGGAAAAGTTTGAGCCAATATCTGTTAGTTACAATCCTTTAAGTTCAATGTGGAGTCTTTGATTGCCAGTAAGTCCTGCAATTTGTTGGGGCCCAGTTCACGCTTCAACTTGTTCCGATGTAGGAGTCTTTTCTCTCTTGAGGTTTACGTGTCTTCCATGGGTCTGGTGGCTTGGGAGAAAGTGAAAGAGAGAGACAGCCAGGCAAGAGACTTGCTTGTTTCAGGTTCAGTTGCACGGCCTTCTGAATTCAAACTGTTCTGTGGCTAGTTCAAAAAACCTGGACCAGCCAGTTAGTCATGTAACCAGCTGATTTAACCAGTCCTGGATCTGTGGATTGCATCATCTTAGCAGGGCCTGGAATGCACTTCCTTGCACCTTCAATGTCTGGTGATCAAAATCCATTTGGGGTAATTGGAGCAGGGAATAGTCCTTTGTCTCCACAAGCAGCGTCTCTTAGTATGCAAATATCCTTCCAGTCCAGTGTCTGGTGATCTTCAAACAAGTCATTTCTTTACTCCAGCAATAGTTTAAAATCAATGTTCATATGACAAACTTAATATGCCTCATTCTTGGCAGGTGGGGGTCTGCATGACCCAAGTTCTTTACCAACCAGCTTAAATGGACTCATTTTTACTAGAGCAACTTGTATTTGTTTAGCACTAAAACATCATAAAACATCCAAAGGCACTTCAAAGGAGCATTATCAAACAAAATTTGACTGAAACCACAAAAGTAGATATTCTGGCAGATGACCAAAAGCTTGGTCAAAGAGGCAGGTTTTAAGGAGATCTTAAAGAAGGGAAGAGAGGTGTAGAGGTTTAGGGAGGGAGTTCCAAAGCTTAGGGTCTTGGCAGATGAAGGCAAAACTGCCAATGGTGCAGTGATTAAAACTAGGGATGCTCAAGAGGCAAGAACAGGAAGAGCACAGATATCTCAGAGGGTTGTGGGGCTGGAGGAGATTACAGAGATAGGGAGGGGTGAGCCCATGGAAGGATTTGAAAACAAGGATGAGAATTTTAAAATTGAGGCATTGCTTAAACGGGAGCCAATGTGTGTCTGTGAGCACAGAGGTGATTGGTGGACGAGACTTGGTGTGAGTTAGGATACAGGCAGCAGTTTTTTGGATGACCTCAAGTTTATGGAGAGTAGAATGTTGGAGTCTGGCTAGGGAGTGTTTTTGAAGACTCAAGTCCAGGGCTAACAAAGGCATGGATGAGGGCTTCAGCATTAGATGAATTGAGGCAGGGGCAGAGTCGGGCGATATTAACAAGGTGGAAATAGGCAGTCTTAGAGATTGTCTGGATATGTGGTTAGAAACACATCTCTGGGTCAAATATGCATGAAGGTTGTGAAAAATCTGGTTCAGCCTCAGACAGTTGCCAGGGAGAAGGATGGAGTCAATGGCTAGGAAACAGAGTTCATGGCAGTGACTGAAGACAATGGCTTTGGCCTTCCCAATATTTAGTTGGAGGAAATTTCTGCTCATCTTGGCATTTACTTTGCATTTTTCTTATTTTTTTTTTACACTCCCCAGTGTCATTTTCATTTTGCATACAGAACAGTCCAGGTTACGACCTCCAAAGTAACACAGAGGGCTGAATTTTAACCTAAATAAGTGAGGAGTGGGGGTGTGGGGGGTGTTGGGTCAGGAAGGAGAGTCAAAGTCTGAAAAATTCTAAACCAAATCCACCTCCAACCCACCCATTTCCAGCTGTAACTGAGGCCAGGTGAGCAGATGACCAACTTGGTCCAAGGAGGTTGGCAGAACCTTTGAATATGATCATGAAGCAGCAAATCTCATTGTCATTCTGCTTTTCAATTTTAACTCTGGCCGGATAAGTTTCCCACATGTCAGGAAACCCAGTAGATTCAGGTGAATGTCTTTACACCTACCTCCTGGATCCAGAAGTCTGCCTGGGGCCTCTCTGTGACTGGGCACCGCCCCTCCCCCCGCCCCCCCCCCCCCCACCCCCACAACAGCATCGCCCAACACAACAATCCCCCCTGAGGCCCCCTGCCAAGGGATCAGCAGCCCACCCAGTCGCCTTCCCCACCCGAATCAAACTCCTTCCCCCCACCCCAGATTGAACCCCTCCTCTGAATCTTTGCCCCCCAATGAGAGTAAGCTTGCAGAGAACATATAAACTGACTGGAAAAGCTTCTGTAGATATGTGCAGAGAAAAAGATTAATGAAGACAAATGTGGGTCCCTTACAGTCAGAAACGGGGGAATTTATAATAGGGAACAAAGAAATGGCAGACCAATTAAATACATACTTTGGTTCTGTCTTCACAAAGGAGGACACAAATTACCTCCCAGAAATGTTGAGGAACATAGGGTCTAGTGAGAAGGAGGAACCGTACGAAATCAGTATTAGTAGGGAAATGGTATTCGGGAAATTGATGGGATTGAAGGCCGATAAATTCCCAAGGCCAAATAATATACACCCCAGAGTACTTAAGGAGGTGGCCCTAGAAATAGTAGATGCATTGCTGGTCATTTTTCAAAATTTTATAGACTCTGGAACAATTCCAATAGATTGGAGGGTAGCTAATGCAATCCCACTATTTAAAAAAGGAGGTAGAGAGAAAACAGGGAATTATAGCCTGACATCAGTAGTGGGGAAAATGCTAGAGTCCATTATAATAGATGTAATAGCAGAGCACTTGGAAAGCAATGAAAGGATCGGACAAAGTCAACATGGATTTATGGAAGAGAAATCATGCTTGACAAATCTACTGGAATTTTTTGAGGATGTAACTAGTAGAATAGATAAGGGAGAACCAGTGGATGTGGTATATTTGGACTTTCAGAAGGCTTTCGATAAGGTCCCACATAAGAGATTAGCGTGCAAAATTAAAGCTCATGGGATTGGGAGTAAGGCACTGACATGGATAGAGAACTGGCTGGCAGACAGGAAACAAAGAATAAGAATAAACGGGTCTTTTTCCGAGTGGCAGGCGGTAACTAGTGGGGTACCGCAGGGATCAGTGCTAGGACCCCAGCTATTCACAATATATATTAATGATATAGATGAGGGAATTAAATGTAATATATCCAAGTTTGCAGACAACACAAAGCTGGATGGGAGTGTGAGTTGTGAGGAGGATGCAGAGAAGCTCTAGTGTGATTTGGACAGGTTGAGTGAGTGGGCAAATACATGGCAGATGCAGTATAATGTGGATAAATGCAAGGTTATCCACTTTGGTGGCAAAAACAGAAAGGCAGATTATCTGAACGGCAATAGACTGGGAAAGGGGGAGGTGCAGCGAGACCTGGGTGTCCTTGTACGTCAGTCATTGAAAGTAAGCATGCAGGTACAGCAAGCAGTTAAGAAGGCAAATAGTATGTTGGCCTTCATAGCGAGAGGATTCGCGTACAGGAGCAAGGATGTCTTGCTGCAATTATACAAGGCCCTGGTGAGACCACAGCTGGAATATTGTGTGCAGTTTTGGTCTCCTTATCTGAGGAAGGATGCTCTTGCTTTGGAGGGAGTGCAGCAAAGGTTCACCAGACTGATTCCTGGGATGGCAGGACTGATGTATGAAGAGAGGTTGGATCGATTAGGCTTGTATCCGCTAGAGTTTAGAAGAATGAGAGGGGATCTCATAGAAACCTACAAAATTCCAACAGGACTGGACAGACTAGATGCAGGAAGGATGTTCCCGATGGCGGGGGAGTCCAGAACCAGGGGTCACAGTCTAAGGATAAGGGGTAAGCCATTTAGGACTGAGATGAGGAGGGATTTCTTCACCCAGAGAGTGGTGAACTTGTGGAATTCTCTACCAAGGAAGGCAGTTGAGACCAAATCATTAAGTATATTCAATAAAGAGTTAGATATAGTTCTTAGGGCTAATGGGATCAAGGGATATAGGGAGAAAGCGGGAACAGGTTACTGAGTTTGGATGATCAGCCATGATCATATTGAACGGCAGAGGAGGCTCAAAGGGCCGAATGGCCTACTCCTGCTCCTATTTTTCTCTGTTTCTAATTAGTTTTCTGGTTTTTGAAAAGAAGACATGTAATGACTAATGATGGAAAAAGTAATTCTACATAGTAGTAGTTCTGTTAGACATGATCCTGACACTAATTCCAAACTATCAGAAATGATATTTACAACAGTATCTTGCCAAACTATCTCCAGATTATTGAGCATGCAGTGGGGTTTCAGAAACACTCCTGTCCCAGTTTGTAGATATGACAAATCATTGCACTTCAGAAAGAAAGTAATTCACTGTGTGAAATGATTTGAGATGCTTGGACTTGAAAAGCACAATATCAATGGAAGCATTATCAGAAATTGTTATAATCATCAAGAATTTTGCAGAATACTGTCATTGGTCCCCATGTACCAACATACACATGAAGACACCAGGAAAGATTCCACTCGTGCACGTATTGCAAGTTTTAAAACAAAAAAAAAATTTGCAAGAACCATTCAAACATTTCCAACTCAAATGTAATCAGCTAATCCAGAGCCTTTCCAGGAAGTGACTCCTCTCCTAGCGGGGGTCCTCACAAGATAGGACCTGTTCAAAGATGGACAATGACAAACTAGTTGAGCTGACAATTAGAGTAAACTGCCCAGTTGCAGGTTAAACAAACAAAAAAAAAGTGGTCCTCCTACAAAATAGCATTGTAGAACAACACAAGTCAAATTAAACAGGATAAATAATTTGACGAAATTCCTGGCAGTTACCCACTCTATATGGGAAGAAGTCTTACCGATCTAGCTACAGATTCTATATCTGAATGCCCTTCCTCTTTCTAACAGATCACTTTGTACAAATTAATGTTCATGTTATTCTTTTAAATCTCTAGAATGATGTGCTACAGTTTTTATATAGTTTTAAACTTCAGTCGATGATCTTAAAAATACTGAAATCCAATCTAGGCCTCGATACATGATGTGACACGTGCTTTTTACTAACGCTTATCTTGTGAACTGCCACCCTGTGAAAACTGAATCATTTGTGGTTAGACTTTCAACATTTGATCGTATCTACATTTGGAAGAAGCCTAACCTTTGAGGGAGTTTGAAACCACTTACAATTAATCTTGTGGTTTTTGAAAAAAGACATGCAATGACTAATGATGGAAAAAGTGGCTTAACATAGTATTTCTGCTAGACATGATCCTGATACTAATTCCAAACCATTAGAAATCACACATATTGCAATATCTTAAATATAAAATTATTTTTCAGCGCCCTAGTAAATAACACGTTGGCATTTTGGACCATGAACTTTAGGACTTGAGTTTAAATCCCAATAATAAGTGATACTGATAGCCAATTTCCAGGGAGGTTTTGCTGGGTTCAGCCAGGGTGCTAAAGGACAATGAAATTGACACAGTTCAGGGCCTTTCTAGAAAGCCTGCCAAGTTGACTGAGATAATATTAATAGATTTTAAAAATGGTGCACTGATTTTTAAAAACTTGCTCTGTTATAAAAAAAAATAAACCTTTACTTTACCTTGCATAAAATCCAATTCAACATCAACTTGCATCAAATTTTACCACAAAAACATTTGAAATATTTAAGTCTTTGTACTAGACATTCTATATAAATATACCATTGTTAAAATTATGCACTAATTGAAATGTTCCACCTTATTCCTTTGACAGATGTTCTTTAACCAATGAAAGCACTATTCATAAGAAACAACGAAGAAATGTGATGCAGTATTTATGGGTAAACTGCTTATTGTTGCAAGACTAATATTTCATGATCCTTACTTCAGCTTGTTTTTGCATAACACAGAACTGATGCTGTTTACAAGCCTCCATGAATCACAATTCAATATGGAAATCCCTTTCAAACTTCTTAGTTTGCTAGTCAACAAAACAGTTTTTAAAGCAACTGTCTTTTAGTTTCTCTAGAGAAAATTCCATGGCCCGAGCAGCAGACCAGTGGAGCACACGTGAATCACATTGTAAATCTTGGACTAATGCCTGGGACTTTAAGATTTAATATAGCTTAATGCTTGAGATGTGAAAGAGAAAATAAACGAAATGACAAGGTATTCCTACTTTTTTTTTTAAACAGGGAAAATATAGTTTCATTCAAATGTGAATCTAATAATTATTCGCCATCACCATCACCTCCCCTGTCTCTCATCGTGTTGGCTCAGCCTTATTTCCAGACAAAAATAAACACTTTTATACTTTACTTGTTTGTATTCCTCTCAGCAGTGTGCTACGCATCAGCAGCTAAAAACAAAGAAACTTTTAGCTGCTCAGACACAGTACAGAAGCGCCTTGAACAACGAACCAGGGGAGAACATTCACAAAGCCTGACAGTCCGTTCAATGCGAACTTCAGGGCCATAATGCATTCCAAGTCCCTGCACTAATTAAATATGCATTTGCACAGCCCGATCGATGCGAGTCATGGATCGGGTGACACACCTGCGCATCTTGGGCCGAAAGCTCCCAGAGAAAACACAACCGCCTCCTTATCTTTTTTCATAGGCTCTCGATTTCTTCACCCAGATAACTAATTTAATTCTCTCACCCTTCAGCGAAACTGGATTAGGAAAGTCAATACTTTCTTTGTGCTCTGATGGTGGATACTGTGCTTTTTATTCAGTTTTGACCTTTCAACAAAGACAACACAATGGAATTGGTTCCTAAAGTAAGCTGATGCTCTCAGTCTCACAGGGAAGTAAAATACAGCAGAAAACAGAAACCCCTGTAGAAAGGTGTCCCCACCTCTGGGGAAGGTGAATAAAAATAAGATGCAAACAATATATATCTACAAGCAATAAAGTGGGTCTTAATATACCGCAGATTTAACTCTCAGCTGTCAGCAAACACGGTTGGAATGATGTCACCATATAATGGATAACTACTGTACCACACAGTGAAATGTTAACTATCCATGAATCTGTAGTTACAGGACTGGATATTGCAAGTAATTTTTAAGCAAAAAGAAAACCACACTCATTTTTAATGTAGGGATTGTTCACGCTTCCCTTTTTGCTCCATATTAAATGTTAAGCCCCTGATACTGTAACAGGAAATAGGGCCTCTGCACAAGGCAGAGCTATGGATCCCTAAAATATTTAGAAATTTTACATGCTGCTGTAAGACTGAGATAGAAGCAAAAACAGAAACAGAATTCAAGTCCGAAAGAGTCATCTCATATTGAGGTATGCAAGCCAAAGCCCTAATTCCTGAAATTTTAAGGCACTTGTGATTACATTTCTGACATTTTTGTTGTCCAACTAAAATCTATAACATTTTGATGATAGAAAAGAAGTGTAAAAATGTACCAGCTGTACATAAGCCACATAATATGCAGAAGTTGCTCATGTGTCTTTTTTATAAAATGCATATGACCAGATCACTGCGTGCGGGAAGTAGATTTTGTCATCACTCCTTATGTTTCACAAAAAAAGGTGCCTGCTTAAATTTAAGCTAGGGCAGCAGTTAGATGCTACAAATGCCCTCAGTGCCCTTGGGCTACGGCATTACAGCTCCTTCTGAAAAGAATCAAAGGAGGAAAACACAGCTGCGATATCTCCCACTGTCTGATCAGTGGCCACTCCTTGTGCAGGTTTGCACATGAAGCATGACCACTTGGGTGAGATACTGGATGGCAGTGGGACTACACTGCAGCAGGAGTTAGCATCTGCAGAATGAAGGGAACACAAATAAAGGGAAAACATTTCAAAGTAAAGGTCTAGCTTTTTGTGACAGCATAGGAGTTATTTTGTATTATTGCTGGCAAATATTTGATCAAAGTAGCAGAGAAAATGTGCACATCATGTAGGTTACAGGTCCAAAGTGAAAAGTACAAAGAAGGTTGGCCTTCTTAAAAACGATGGGCCAACTGTGAAGTATCACAAGGCAAAGGCCAATTGGCAGATTAAATCACTTTCTATAGGTGTTGTCGGTCAAATGACTGGATAAACTACACAGCGAGTGGGCCATGAAAAAAAATTATTGCTAGTTACCTCAGACATTTGGCCCCACCAAAATCAAAAACAGGATCTCAATGTCTTTGTTTGTTCTGATAATTGAAAAGCAGCCGGTGATGCAACAAATTTCTCTGCTTAGATTTGATCATTTTCATTACTTCGTTTTTAGTACTTTCGAATGTGATGCAAAAATTTGTGGCAGTTAGCTATTCGGCTAATCTCACCTTTGCTGGTTCTCTGGAAGAGCTATCGCCTTAGTCCTAATACACTGCCTTTTCTTCATATCATTTAATTAGAAGATAAGGTGAAATTTTTTTTTAGACTCATGAATAAACCCTAATGTGCTTTATTCCGATCACCCTGAATGCTACTTGAACAGTGGGAGCTGGTTGCTCATCCTCCCATATAATGTACTGTGATTTCTTCATTTCAGTGGAACAAGTTTTTTTAGAAAAAGAAAAACAGTTGAAAAGTGTTCTCCAGGCAATCATCCCCCAGTATAGCTTAGTGGATAAATGGACCACACTGTGGTGAGTTCTTACTGCAGGACTAGAAATTCTACTCACTGTCCTTAGGTTAGGAATTGGAAAAATTAGATTAGGCACCAGCCCAGCTCCTGATAATTATCCAACAACCCTTGTAGGAAGTTTAGGTATGTGGGCACCAGGAGAGATTAGCACTCAGCTGTGAGCATCCAAAAACTGAATAGCTAAACACTCGCTGTCCACTCTTAAACATGAAGAATAGCTACTTGGGTGCGATATTGTACAATACCAACTAGAGTTTTCAGTATGCAATAACCCTCAGGGTCAGAAATGCAAGAGTAGGAAATCAGATGATGTCGGAGCTATGTTAGATATTGGCTGTTTCTAATGCTATATTCCATTCATGTACATGACATATTCCGATCATTACAAGTCTCAGCTCCAGCACTAAAACATAGAAAAAGGCAGCGGCATCGGAGTACAGAGAACTGGAAGTGCATTGTAAATACAATTGTAGCATAGATTTATGCATTTATTGACTATGGTAGGGGGAATATGTTTTTTTTTTAATTTTAAATGCACTACATGACACAGGTGATGGTGTTGGCTACTCCTGTGGTCAAGAAGTTTTTTATATTTTGGGAGACACAACTAAATCTTAAAAAGCATCAGCAGTCAAGACAGAAAAATGTTGCTATTCTGTGTTGGGATGAACATTGTTCTGCCCACTGTAGAAAGCACAGCACTTAGAGACTGCAGATGCCAGAACAAGTAATAATGATAAATAGTCCTAATATAAAGACAACACCAACTATACAGGAGCTCATTGCATGTTTACATTACCGAAATATCAATTATCACTGCAAGCACACTTACAACAACAATTGCTTGCTCCAATAGCTAAAGAAGGCCACAATTTTATGTTATCAGCAGTTCCAAAACAGTGCAATTAATGTTTACTTTTATACGTACAGTAAACCATACAAACATTAAAAAAGGAAATGCAGTATTTACATGATGTGCTTTGAGAAACTGGTAACAAGAGGTCATCCGACTAGAAACTAATAAAGAGCCTGCCAACATTCACTAGATTCACTGTATGAAAAATGGCAATTTTGATCAAGGTAGCTGACACATCTGCAAATATACCCCCGCATCATTTAGGGTGGAGAGGAGAAGGGAAAGAAATGGTGCTGGAAATACACAGGTTTGTTAATATCTGTAAAAAGATGGGTAGTAAAATGTGAAGTATTTTTCAAAAATGTGAACCTATCTTTTTTCCTTTCAGTGCTGACAGATCTGTTATGTATTTTCAGCACATGGTTTCTTTTATTTTTTTAATTACAGTTTATCGAAGGGCAAGAAAAATCCAGTGTTTCAGTATTGCAGTGCAATCTTTATAAATTTTTTGCACATAATTTTTTCACTGATCTTGGCACAAACATCTTCCATTGCAAAGTAAACTCGGTGTACTTTTAATGTAGTGAACATTACTCTGAAGGTGAAGGATTAACCCACCAATCAATTTCACCTCATAGTTATATGACAGAATTCTTGTGTCGTTATCAATGTGGGACATTAAACAGAACTGCAGAATCTGCAAGAAAGCAGCAAGAGACAGAGTTGAAAGTGATAGAGAAAATCCAAAAAATAAATGGAGGAGTGATGGACAACAGTGGGAAGATTGTAAGAAATGCTATGAAATAAGTGTGAAAGGGGTTAAGAAATCACTTTTTAAAAATCAGACAACCAAAATTATTCACCACACTAATGCATTTGTGGACTAATGAGAAGGTAACTGACACAGATATGTGAAAATGCTTTCACTGTCAGATCATTCAAGTATTAAGGAATTTTGCATTTAGTAAAATTTGGTAGACTGGAAGTAGAATCTGGACTTTGGCTTTTGAGAAAAATATATCGAAGTTTGGATCATCAAAAACAAACTGAATAAACGGGTTTGAAATATCTGAACCTCCAAACCATCAAATCAGTTAACAAGTAGTTTAGGTGATAAAATGTTATTTACCGTGCAAACTGCACTGAGAATTGTTGACAAAATTATCACATGATTCCATTTTTCAGGACTTTCAAGATATTTTTCTTAATTGTACATTCAGGTAGCATTTTCAGAACTTCAGGCTTGACTAGTTAGAGAAATCTTACAATTATGTGACTCAGCTAAAATGCATTCTAAGAAATCATACCCAACATGAATTATTTAATATAATAAAAAAAACACATCAACAATCATGTGGATTTTCAGCTCTGGGATTGGTGTCAACCACAATTTGTTAGGAAAGGAATAAATCTCTGCAATTCATAACCACTAGTGTTTTTTAAAATATATGTTAACAAACCATTTCAAAAGGCAGACCATTTGAATGCCCAAATGTATCTTTGCCTCGTGCTGCTCTACTAGTTTGTCCCATGACAGTAGAGTGGTCATTCTCTCGGACATTCTCTGAGATATGGCAACACCATTAGTGAGTCAATCTACAACATCTGCTCTGTGATACGTTCTTGGACATAATGGTAAGCCCGGCTCACACAGCAAATTAATTAACGAAGTAAAAACCTAATTAAAAATTCTGACCATTCGGGAATTGCAACTGTCTGGGACAGAAGTAAGTAACCCTTTAAAGCTGTTATTTCACTTGGTTGATTTTTACTCAAGTCCATGGTAATATTTCTATTTTGGTTTACCAACTTCCTTCAGTAATTGTAGTAAATGATTCACAATATTAATTTAAGCAGTGATAGAATATTTGCAATTGTGTTGATATATTTGTTACTTACACTCAGTGAAAGCAGAAATAATGCAGGATATTAAACTGATATGGTAGCTGGGGTGCTGCCATGTACTGCCATACAGTGATAGGACACAGACTATTTGACTCCTGACCTGAAAGGTACCTGCTAATTACTCCATAACTATCTCTGTCAGCTGCATGTAATTTTCTCTGTAAAGTGCTCATGGTTGTCTTTCCGTGAAGTTCAGCTCTTCAATCCAAACACCAGACACACTCCTATCGAAATTGAGACTCATTTATCAGGGATTGGGTTAGAAGAATGCATTTAACCTACGACATCCTTCTATGCAATACAATGGAAACTCTTATACAGTTTGGGAACAAGGAGTTTTAGGTGATGATAGTTTCAGTCTAGCAGATAATGCTCCTTTGCATTATCCACACAAATATTTGCAATAATGCACAGTTGTCCAAAAAGATATGCCAAGGAATAATTAATAAACAAATGCTGAGGGGAAAAAAAATCAATTCCACTACAGGCTTTTACAGCCTCTGGATCCGGTGTGACATGCACACATTCAATGTTCTCTGTGTTAGCTTCAACTGATTACAGTGGTCATTTATGGACCATGTGGGAAATTAGGGAACTTTGAAAGCCTCTCAGCATCATTAAAAGAATTCATTATGCTTGCAAGAACCATCTGTAGGGTGCAAGGGTCTACTCAGATGGCACAAGATTGTCTCAAAGTATTATTATGAGTGCTTCTATATTTTTAAAAATATTTTTTGAAGAATTATTTTAAAGCTGAACATTGGTTTATTTTGAGAAAACAAATGCAGGACACCAATATATACTCACCATCATGGATATGGCTACTCGGTTCCCAAAGACTATTCCTTTGAGAACAATTTCTGCTAAGTCAGTGGTAGACAGGTTAACCCAGTTCTTCACTAGATATGGATTACCGATTGAGATTCAGTCGGATCAAGGTTCCAATTGTACATCTAAAGTTTTTCAGGAAATTATGGATAATTTGGGTATAACAAAGTTAAAGTCTTCAGCATACCACCCACAGATACAAGGAGCTTTAGAAAGGTACCATAAGACCCTCAAAACAATGATCAGGACATACTGTCATGAATATCCCCATGATTAGGATAAAGGGCTAGAATTTCTTTTGTTTGCCACGAGGGAAATCATCTATTGAGTCTACCGGTTTTAGTCCTTTTGTATTAGTTTATGGACATGAGGTAAGAGGGCTTCTAAAACGAATTACAGTTTTTAGAACGGAGGGACCAATCTTCTGTGCTAGATTAGATATCCGTGTTCCAGGAACGGCTCAGGAGAGTTTGCAAAGCAGCTCAGGAACACCTTAAAGCTTCCCAAACAACTATGAAAAAATGGGCAGACAAGCATTCCAAGACCCGGACATTTCAACCAAAGGATGAGGTGTCAGTATTACTGCCTTTACAGGGTGAACTGCAAGAAGCATGCTTCAGTGGTCCATATAAAGTGGTCAAAAGAATTGGCAAAGTAAATTATTTGATTGACACTCCAGATCGCCGGAAAAAGAACTGGCTGTGTCACATCAATATGTTAAAACAATTTCATCGCCGGGAGGATGATAAGCAAGCACAGGTATGTCAGGTAGTAGGAACAGAGAAGGATGAAAGGGATAGTGAGGATGAAGCAGAAGGAGGCCTAGACAATTCTCAGATTGAACCTCCTACTATCCGGTTAGCTAATACTGAATTGTTAGGGAGATTAGACACTATGCTTTCATATTTAGATACAGAGCAACGAGAAGACCTAACAGGGCTACTCACAGCATTTAAAAGAATCTGTACGGATAAACTGGGATGTACAACCTTAGCCAAACATGATGTGGGTGTAGGGGAAACCTGTCCTCTAAAACAGCATCCTTACTGCGTAAGTCCAGAGTAACAGGCCCAGGTAAAAGCAGAAATCCAATACATGTTGGAAAACCACCTAATTGAACCCAGTCAAAGCAGCTGGAGTTCCCCAGTGGTATTAGCGCCTAAACCTGACAGTTCAACTGGACTCTACATAGACTATAGAAAAGTTAATGTAGTAAGAAAGACAGACTCCTATCCGATTCCTCACTTGGAAGACTGTATTAACAGAGTGGGCAGTGCTATGTTTCTTCCAAAATAGATTTGTTAAAGGATTATTAAAAGAAACCTGTTTGGTGTGTTTTATTCTGAGAAAAATAGAGTATATGATTGACCGTCGGTAAGTGGGAAAATTTAAATATATGTTGTGACCTATGGAGAAGTGGGATTAGAATAAACATCGGTTGTAACAGTAGTTATGTAATTCTATTTTGTACTTGATTTTCATCAGGAATTTTCTTTCTACATTCCATGGGATATGAAAGAATTGCATTTAGAGCTTCGGAACACAGACAGGCAGCTTCTGAGAAACAGCACATTTAAAAAAAAATTTAATTGACATTATTAGCCTTCTTGCAGCACGTAGACACAATCTGCTTATCAGCAGAGCATGAAGAATTAGTCAAATTGAGACAACTGTTGAGAAGTTAAAAAAAAAATGAAACCAGTTATTTATAACAATTTTGTAAACTACACTTTTCCAATTCACAGCTGCTGTGATCACAGGCTGTGCATGCTCCAGACCATTTTCAGAGTAGGGTATGTAGGAGATACTGAGCATTTACCAGAACAGGAAAAAATATATATTTTTGTTTACTGCCCAACCAGCTGGCAGCAAGTTCAAATTCCAAGGTGGCTTGTTGTGAAAATAGGTGAGTTTGTTCAGTTCTTTGTCAGACCGCTAGGTGGAGCCATGCACAAAAGTGGCAGACTGCATTTCTGGGAGGGGGGGTTATGGGGAGATTAGAGTTTATAAATTTCTCTAATTACAGATATGAAATAATACAAAGCTCATCCTATCCAATTGACATCACAGCAGTCAGCCAAACAGTATGACACAGGGCGAAGAGCAGAAGCTGCTGTCAGACTGATGCTACAATGTCAAATCAGGGCCGACAGTCAATTATAAAAAATAAAAAAAGGAAAAGTTCATATTACTTTATTTCAGTGATTAAATTGAATGAGATAAGTTTATTTTTAATTTCATGTTATTTTGTAAAGTACTTTGAAATTAATAAAGAAAGTCTTGGTGCTTTCACAATAAGCCTTCAGGTTTCCAGTTGAAATCATTCTAGATTCAATGAAATAATCCCTTAAATAGCTTTCTGAAGCAGTTACTCATCATGTAATGGGACAGGTATGTGTTCTACAGCTGCTTTTCTCATTTCCAAATGCACCAAAACCCTTGTGCCTAATTCCTAGAGCTGGGTTATGCTATTCTCAGATGGCATTTCCTATATTTGAAGAAAACACATGCATGAGCTTCATCAGAACTATCTCAGATGAATCATAAAAAAGACAAGAAAGAGACTATGATTGTCTAAGTAGAAATACAGGTGAATAATCACCAATAAGCAGGTTACCAGGGACTAAAATTAAAGCAAAATTCTGCAGATGCTAGAAATCTGAAGGAACTGCTACCAGGAACTCCTTAATGCCAGGAGCCATTACAGTTTTGTGCAAAGATAGTTCGACTGGAAATGAGAAAAGGGAAATAGTTCATATTGGAGCGCTGGTAGCATAAAAATTGGCATCTGCCTGTTGGAAATATTCCCCTCCTTCCATTTTATCTTCTGCTATTTCTCACTGTAACTCTCCCTCCACCAACCAAGTGGGTGAGACAGGTTAGGCCACAGACGTCTCTGCACTGCTGCCAAAGTCATTTTGACTGACAGCACGATTATGCATTGCAATGTTGCTTGTGCAGTTCTCGAAAGGCCATCATTTACTGCATACATTTATAAATAGACACAAATTGCAAAAGGATGCCATAGTACTCTATATCAACAGAATAAGGTTACATCCACAACACACACTAATACTTCTGGTTTTGTGGTTGCATCAGAAGTAAAAATATGAATCTACCTGCCATTTTTCCTCGTCCTGTCACCCTACACAGCTTTTTGTCTCCTATGTCCCCTCTCAATGACCAAAATAACTCAAGACGCTTACCTCATTTATTCCCAATTTATCTTAAAACCCTACCTCTTCTTGGCAGCACTCTGCTAGTTAGAGGTAGAACAGTTGACAAACTCCACTGGGGTTGCAAATGCCAGACCTGTATCAAGTAAAAGCCAATGGGAGGCGCATTGCTCCGAACAAGATTGATAAGCAGCAAGTTTTCCCCAAAGAGAAACATTTCATGCCAATGATGCAGAAAATTGAAGTCAACAAGAATGTTACAATTAGATATTGAAATTAATAACAAATTTATATTGTTATGACAGTGCTTCTATATTTTTTGTTAATTTTTTTTGAGGACTCGTATTTTAGAATTATGGACATTGTTTTATTTGGGTAAACTGTAAAACGATTCCATTGATTTTTTTTTCCCACTGGGGTTACTGAAAAGACACTGAGAGGTCTTGTTTGAAAACAGCATTTACTGGGGAAGTTACCTGCCTTCAGATAAATCCCCAGCAGGGGCTTTTTGACTTGGGGGAAATGTTTACAGAGAAGTGACAGGTCATGATTTATAGGGGTCAGGGGGCTTGACTCTTGAGATATTGTTTTTGGTTTCACTTTGGACAGTGTGTTGGGGTGTGAACTGTTTTGAAGGCAGTTAGAGAAAACTAGCCAAGAGAGCAGTCATAATCAGCACCCTCTTCCATCTCTTTGAGAACCTCCTGAGAATCAAGTGTAAGAAATAAAGAAATTGATTCCACATTTCTCCTGAAAAGCTTGCTAGAAACCACTGATGCTGCATTTCTCCTGGAAAGCCTGCCAAACTGATCCTCAACATTGCCTGAAAAGAACTGCTCTAGAAAGATGCCAGTGACAGCTGTCTACGCGTATTTGGGACACCAAACCAAAAAGGGACAACTGATATCTTTCCATATCTTCTGTTTTTTCTTCAAGAATTAGCAAGTATTTGGCCAGAGTATTCTTTTTTTCTTGGTAACAGAGCTCTAAAGAGAAAATCTCTATTTTTCAGTTAACCGGTCCTAAGGTAAAAGAGAACTTTCACATTTCAATCTGTGTGATAATGCTTTGCTTCGTTCGTTACTGGTTATGTCTTGTTTTATAATAAACTGATAACTTTGTTGTTTGTTGAAGAAACCTGGTTGGTGCATTTTATTCTGGATAAAGAATAGAGTATATGATTGACCGGATCGGTAACTGGGTAAACATTTAAATATATGTTGTGACCTGTGGAAAGGTAGAACTGGAAAAAACAGTGCATTGCTCCTGCCTCGGATGCAACAATATCTCCCAAATACTGAGGTATTTTAAACTGGATAGTGGTGCTGATGATATCAGATAAATAGGGGTTGCAAACTGCACCAGTTGACTTTAGAAAAAAGTTTGGAGCAAATTTTGAACTTTGCCCACATTGAAGTGATGGTGTCAGTGCCAGGGAGTGGAACATTTCCTATGTTGTTATCTTAATATCAGCATCAAGCAGCATCAGCAGGAAAGTTTCCTCTAATTAACCTCAATAAAGTGCCTGAACCCCAGTACCCTAATGCACTTTCATTTCCTGTACTAGCCATTCTTCTGATTTCTCGGTGTGATACTGGCAATCTAATGCCAAATAGTGTATAGCTTTGTGGACTCGTAACAGTAGGAATTGTGTTGAGAGTGCCCAAACTCATTTCACTTGGGGGGAGCGGGGAGAGAGAGAAAGGTTATTAACATGTATTATAAACCAAATAAGATCTTTCTGAGAAGTAGGGTTTCACCAAACAGTTAAACTTGTGACTTTGGGGTTTACTCTCCCATTTTGTCCACTTCATATCATATGGTGAATTATTTAGACATATTTCATTGCTCACTGTTTATTAAACAAAATAGCAACGTAAATAATGTGACATTATGAGAATTATATTCTGTCCCATTGTTGAGAGCATATGCAGTTCTGTAGTGAAATCAGGGTTTTTATTTCTTAAATGGTAAAAAGAACTCACCAGAATTTTTTTGAAGGCTAATGCAATATTACTTAATAAACTATTGCATTCTGTGCAGCAAATTTATTGTAATTACCTACCATGCTTGTAAATATAGATAGACTTTGGGATATTTTTCCACAGAAACTAAAGGCCTGTGACAGAATAGGCTCCATCAGTCCAACAGAACAATTGCCTGCAATTAACAATGACTCTAGTTCTCCAGACATGCAACAAAAACCCTTGGTGAATTAAATTAGCATTCTGGTATTGTAATTGCAAATACTATGGTTTTAGATATATTTTCATAATTACTGCTATTGCATTATTCTTATCCCACCAATCTCAACTGGTAACCACCAATTTTAAAAGCATAGCTAGTCAATTGTGGTATTGCACATACGGACTTACGACAAAGTCCAGTTTTCAGGTCAAGCAGGTTAGAAGGCAGTGCAGTAACTGGATCCAGGTGGGCGCCAGCAGAAATAGATGGGCTGACAAGGATGGGGGGAAAAGAGAGAAGCAAAAGAGGCAGGAGGGGGAGAGTGACTGTGAGAGAGAGAGAGAGAGAGAGAGAGAGAGATACATTAACAGAGACAGACAGGAAGAGTAGGATTGAAGTGGGGGACAGCAGGATGAAGAGGAGGGGATTAGGGCAGGTGGAGGATAAGAGCATCAGAGGACTATGAAGGGATGCCAAGGCCTAATTCGTTATGGTGGTAAGGAGGGTGACAGGGGAGGGAGTGTTTGATGGGGGTGGAGAGTCAGGAGATAAACAGAGAAAAAAGGATGGGGAGAAGGGTGGAGTAGAAGGGGTAACGCCAGATAGGAAAGGGTGGGTCGCAGTTGACCAGGGTTAATTATTCCTCAATAGGAGAGGGGAGAAGCACCAGACTAAGGCCAGATTCCATTTCCGTGAGGCGAGCAGGGGTGGGGTGGGAGGGTTGCTTGTTGTCTCACATGGAGGGGAAACAAGTTACAGAGTGTGGACTATCAGCTCAGGGTCGGGGATAATGCTGAATTAATTCTGAGTGAGGAGCTGGAAGAGGCAGAAGCATGTGGGAGAAGGGAATTTGCCTTCTGTTGGATGGAGCATCCGTTACTGCCCACAGGGGGCAGGAATCGACCTGAAGCTCTTCTAAGCTGGAGGAGAGGAGGGGCCCCAACTGCTGAAGCCGCTGCTTGAGGTTGTGCTAATGGGCCACCTGTAGGTACAGTACCTTTGGGGTAATGAGAAGAATTGAGGGTTGGTGGGGGAAGGGATGAAACTGTACCTAGCTGCTCCTGTTTGTTTTATCAAATTTAAATTAAATATAAAAAGTAAATTTGAAATACTTTATAACAGTTACTTTGTGTTTTCTTTAAGCTCTAGCAGGACTGCAAAGTACTCTCCCCAGCAATCTTCTGGTGAAGAGATTCTGAACCTCAACCACAGAGAGAAGCAGCTTTTGAATAACAGTTGTGACAATGAGGGCTGACACTGGTGCAGGATGACCTTCACAGTAAACCAAGGGATTCATGTAAACATCAAGCAGTAAGTCCCAACTGCAATTAAAATAGGATTTAATTTTTTTTTTACCTTGAATGTAATTAAGCATTGCTATCTGTTTAAAATCTGCATATTACAGCAATGTAAACTTTAATAAACACAAAAAACAATCAGCCCTATCTAATGTAAACACAATGGGGATTAGCAGTGTGCATTGTTTGGGACTATGGATGCCGTTTAGAGAGCAAAATAGCATCCAATGGACATTCAAATCGCACACTGGATGCCATCTTGGTAAAGGACAAGTAAGAAGTGTTCTTTATCCACGTCTGAAGCAAGCATTAGTCCATTTACATATGCAAATAAGGGACCTAACATCTTTTCTGGACCCTGCTGCCACATAAGCAAAAAAACCATAATCACTGCTGCTCATTGTCCCGAGATCTCTGAACTCATTCCCGACTCCAACCTCCAGGCCCCAATCTTGCCTTGGATCCAACTGACTCGCCGCACTGTCATCAGTACAAGGTCTGAGTTCTTTCTACCTGATCCCTGACAGCACTCCCAAACCCCCACAACAGCACTCCTGATCCCCCCCCAACAATACTCCCGATCCCCCCCCAAACCCCCTAACAGTACTCCTGATCCCCCCCCAACAGTACTCCTAATCCCCCCCACACATTACCCCCGACCCCAACAGCACCCCCGACCAACAGCACCCCCGACCAACAGCACCCCCGACCAACAGCACCCCCGACCAACAGCACCCACGACCAACAGCACCACCGACCCCAACACCCCCGACCAACAGCGCCCCCGACCCCAACAGCAACCCCGACCCCAACAGCACCCTAGACCCCAACAGCACCCCCGACCACAGCACCCCCGACCCCAACAACACCCCCGACCCCAACACCCCTGACCCCAACAACACCCCCGACCAACAGCACCCCCGACCCCAACAACACCCCCGACCCCAACAACACCCCCGACCCCAACACCCCCGACCCCAACAACACCCCCGACCCCAACAGCACCCCCGACCCCAACAGCACCCCCGACCCCAACAGCACCCCCGACCAGCAGCAACCCCGACCAACAGCACCCCCCACCAACAGCACCCCCCACCAACAGCACTCCCCACCAACAGTACTCCCGAAGGCCTGCAATCTTCTTACCCAATCCTCTACTGAACCACAATCACAAACCCCAAGGCCCATCTGTTCCTCCAGCAGATCCCCATGATCCAACCCAATCACTTACCTGCAGTTGGAAAACGAAACTGTGCGGGCTCCTACCACAGCACTGTCTTCACTATGACGAGGTCCGCGGCCCAAAATCCAGGATTCCTCGGACCTCCCCATTTGAGCGTAAGGTGGTAACACTATATGGGTATGGTGCCCAAAAATAGGCACACCCAGGTTTCTAGGCCATTGTCTCCAGAAGGCACATAAAACTGACCAAATAAAAGGAGTAGTTTAACAGTTTCATAAAGGATAATATTGTTCAATGAAACATTTCTTGAAACATTTTCCTTGTCAGTAAACTCATCAAATGTACAATATAAAATATTTATGTTTTATTTTCAAAACTTCTGAAAATAAAACTATTTAAAGATTACAAAAACACACTGGAAAACTTTGTATTTTCCCCAGTGGGCAATATCGGGCCCACTGCGTTGTTTCTGAAGCAGGCTGTTCTGCAAACTGTGGCAGTCTGAAAACTCGAAGTGAGGCACCAACAACCCTTTAGTACTTATAGTTATACGCACATTCGAATGCTTCAATCTAAGCTGAGTTTTTAACATCTGAGCCTCGTCAAGCTAATAATTATTTACTTGTGTATACATAAATGAAAGTAAGTTAATGAATATTGTAGGAAACATTAAAAAAATCAAGTGGAAAGAATAAACAACTTTAAAATAGTATTCCTAGGTAGTTTCCCTTTATATATGAGAAGTGCAAATTTATTGCATCTACAAACTAATCGTGATTGATGGAAAACTCTGAGTATGTACAGTGATACACTCAGGGTAAAGGAGTCTTATTATTTTCTATGTAAGATCATCTGTCAGTTGTAGGTCAAAGTCATGGCTGCAAACTAACTGTGCTCTGAGCCCTGTTGTGCTCCCAGTTGGGGGAGGAGAGAAGGGAAGGGGAGAGGCAATGGTAACCTCTAATTAACCCCATGGTCTGTGGGACAAACAATCCTGCCATAAACCACTTTACTCAGCCTTTTCAGCCACAACATGTTGAAAGATTCATTCTTCATTATGACAAGTGCCACTGGTGTCTTTAACACATTGTAACCTAAATACATGCTCTTAAACAGCTGTGAAACCATCATTAACGTACTAAGGTTAACATTAATACAACGATGCACTGTGCCCCTCCTGACAGGCAGTGGGACATTAGGGAATAAATGTGATCACTTCAATCACAGACAATTAAAACAATAGATATGAATAGAACAGTGCCAAAATTTTGTAAACTTTAGTACAATGTAAAAACATTGTTTCTTTAGTAAAAATTTATTCCGGAGAAATAAACTGTAAAGATGCGCCCAAAAACATTCTTGGTTTATCTCACAACAGGAAAAATGCCTACTTCTATCTCCAAAACCCAGAATTATATATAAACAGTCCTGATATTTTTGGATGCCATCAATTTGTACAGCTAGGTGGCATGCACATGTAAGTAAGGCAATATCAAAAATATGTTCTTGAGTATTAACTGAACACTGACAAGGATGATTTTAATATTTGAATGCCAGATTACACTGGCCAGTGACATATCTCATGCTTTTTAGAAACTGACAGAGAGATGAAGAATATATAGTCACTTCCCAATCTGCTTTTAATACTGGACAAGTCTTTTTTTCCTTCATAAAGATTTAAATTGCAGCTTTATCATGAACTAATGCTGGAAGCTTGAAAAAATCCAAATGTTTTATTAATCTCCTTCTGCTCCCTCATTGATTCTGAAACGTTTAAAGGATTACTGCAATAATACTATGAACATAGGAGCTGGAGTAGGCCATTCAGCCTGCTCCACCATTCTAGATCATGGCTGATCATCTACCTCAATGCCATATCCCCGCACTATCCCCATATCCCTCGATGTTATTAGCAAATAGAAATCTATCAATCTCCGTCTTGAACTTACTCAGTGACTGAGCTTCCACCACCCTCTAGATCAGAGAATTCCGAAGATTCACCAATCTCTGAATGAAGAAGTTCCTCCTCATCTCAGTCCTAAATGGCTTGCCCTTTATTCTGAAATTGTGTCCCCTGGTTGCAGACTCCACAGCTAGGGGAAACATCCTTTCTGCGTCTACCCTGTCTATCCCTTTAAGTATTTTGTAAGTTTCTATGAGATCACCTCTCAGTCTTCGAAACTCCAGAGAATACAGGCCCAGTCTCCTCAATCTCTCTTCATAGGGCAATAGGGGAGGCGGTGGCATAGTGGTATTATCACTGGACTAGTAACCCAGAGACCCAGGGTATTGATCTGGAGACATGGGTTCGAATCCCACCACAGCAGAAGGTGGAATTTGGATTTAATTAATAAATCTGGAATTTAAAAAAAAAGCGAATCTAATGATGGCCATGAAACCATTGTCGATTGTTGCAAAAACCCATCTGGTTCACTAATGTCCTTTAGGGAAGGAAATCTGCTGTCCTTACCTGGTCTGGCCTACATGTGACTCCAGACTCACAGCAATGTGGTTAACTCTTACATGCCCTCTGAAATGGCCTAGCAAGCCACTCAGTTGTACCTAACCACTACGAAGTCAATAAAAAGGAATGAAACCGGACGGAACACCCAGCATCGACCAAGGCACCGGAAATGACAACGGCAAACCCAGCCCTGTCGACCCTGTAAAATCCTCCTTACTAACATCTGGGAGCTTGTGCCAAAGTTGGGGGAGCTGTCCCACAGACTAGTCAAGCAATAGCCTGACGTAGTCATACTCACGGAATCATACCTCACAGACAATGCCCCAGACACTGCAATCACTATCCCTGGGTATGTCCTGTCCCACCGGCAGGACAGACCGGTGGGACAGGACATACCCAGCAGAGGTGGCGGCACAGTGTCTACAGTAGGGAGGGAGTTGCCCTGGGAGTCCTCAACATCGACTCTGGATCCCATGAAGTCTCATGGCATCAGGTCAAAAATGGGCAAGGTAACCTCCTACTGATTATCACCTACCGCCCTCCCTCAGCTGATGACTCAGTACTCCTCCATGTTGAACACCACTTGGAGGAAGCACTGAAGGTGGCAAGGGCACAAAATGTACTCTGGGTGGGGGTCTTCAATGTTCATCACCAAGAGTGGCTTGTTAGCACCACTACTGACCGAGCTGGCCGAGTACTAAAGGACACAGCTGCTAGAAGGGGTCTGCGGCAGGTGGTGGGGGAACCAACACGAGGGAAAAACATACTTGACCTCGTCCTCACCAATCTGCCTGCCGCAGATGCTTCTGTCCATGACAGGATTGGTAGGAGTGACCACAGCACAGTCCTTGTGGAGACGAAGTCCCGCCTTCACTTTGAGGATACCCTCCATCGTGTTGTGTGGCACTATCACCGTGCGAAATAGAACAAGAACAAAGAACAAAGATAATTACAGCACAGGAACAGGCCCTTCGGCCCTCCAAGCCTGCGCCGATCCAGATCCTCTCTCTAAACATGTCGCCTATTTTCTAAGGTTCTGTATCTCTTTTCTTCCTGCCCATTCATGTATCTGTCTAGATACATCTTAAAAGACTCCATCGTGCCCGCATCTACCACCTCCGCTGGCAATGCGTTCCAGGTGCCCACCACCCTCTGCGTAAAGAACTTTCCACGCATATCCCCCCTAAACTTTTCCCCTTTCACTTTGAACTCGTGTCCTCTAGTAATTGAAACCCCCACTCTGGGAAAAAGCCTCTTGCTATCCACCCTGTCTATACCTCTTTCGAACAGATCTAGCAATGCAAAACTGGGCATCCATGAGGCGCTGTGGGCTATCAGCAGCAGCAGAATTGTACTCAACCACAATCTGTAACCTCATGGCCCGGCATATCCCCCACTCTACCATTGCCACCAAGCCAGGAGACCAACCCTGGTTCAATGAAGAGTGCAGGAGGGCATGCCAGGAGCAGCACCAGGCATACCTCAAAATGAGGTGTCAACCTGGTGAAGCTACGACACAGGACTACTTGCATGCCAAACTGCATAAGCAGCATGCAATAGACAGAGCTAAGTGATCCCATAACCAGCGGATCAGATCTAAGCTCTGCAGTCCTGCCACATCCAGGCGTGAATGGTGGTGGACAATTAAACAACTAACTGGAGGAGGTGGCTCCACAAATATCCCCATCCTCAATGATAGGGGAGCCCAGCACGTCAGTGTGAAAGATAAGGCAGAAGCATTTGCAACAATCTTCAGCCAGAAGTGCCAAGTTGATGACCCATCTCGGCCCCCTCCCGGAGTCCCCAGCATTACAGATGCCAGACTTCAGCCAATTCGATTCACTCCACGTGATATCAAGAAACGACTGAAGGCATTGGATACTGCAAAGGCTATGGGTCCTGACAATATTCCAGCAATAGTACTGAAGACCTGTGCTCTAGAACCTGCCCCACCCCTAGCCAAGCTGTTCCAGTACAGCTACAACACTGCCATTTACCCGGCAATGTGGAAAATTCCCCAGGTATGTCCTGTACACAAAAAGCAGGGCAAGTCCAATCCGGCCAATTACCGCCCCATCAGTATACTCTCAATCATCAGTAAAGTGATGGAAGGTGTCATCAACAGTGCTATCAAGCGGCATTTGCTTAGCAATAACCTGCTCAGAGATGCTCAGTTTGGGTTCTGCCAGGGCCACTCAGCTCCTGATCGCATTACAGCCTTGGTTCAAACATGGACAAAACACCTGAACTCAAGAGGTGAGGCGAGAGTGACTGCCCTTGACATCAAGGCAGCATTTGACTGAGTATGGCATCAAGGAGCCCGAGCAAAACTGAAGTCAATAGGAATCGGGGGAAAACTCTCTGCTGGTTGGAGTCATACCTAGCGCAAAGGAAGATGGCTGTGATTGTTGGAGGTCAATCATCTGAGCTCCAGGACATCACTGCAGGAGTTCCTCAGGGTAGTGTCCTAGGCCCAACCATCTTCAGCTGCTTCATCAGTGACCTTCCTTCAATCATAAGGTCAGAAGTGGAGATGTTCGCTGATGATTGCACAATGTTCAGCACCATTCTGACCCCTCAAATGCTGAAGCAGTCCGCGTAGAAATGCAGCAAGACCTGGACAATATCCAGGCTTGGGCTGATAAGTGGCAAGTAACATTTGCGCCACACAAGTGCCGGGCAATGACCATCTCCAACAAAAGAGAATCTAACCATCTCCCCTTGACATTCCTTGGCATTACCATCGCGGAATCTCCCACTATCAACATCCTTGGGCTACCATTGACCAGAAACTGAACTGGAGCAGCCATATAAATACCATGGCTACAAGAGCAGGTCAGAGGCTAGGAATCCTGCGGCGAGTAACTCACCTCCAATCTCTCCAAAGCCTGTCCACCATCTACAAGGCACAAGTCAGGAGTGTGATGGAATACTCTCCACTTGCCTGGATGGGTGCAGCTCCAATAACATTCAAGAAGCTCGACACCATCCAGAACAAAGCAGCCCGCTTGATTGGCACACCATCCACATTCACTCCCTCCACCACCAACGCACAGTGACAGCAGTGTGTACCATCTACAAGATGCACTGCAGCAACGCACCAAGGCTTCTTAGACAGCACTTTCCAAACCCGCGACCTCTACCACCTCGAAGGACAAGAGCAGCAGGTGCTTGGGAACACCACCACCTGCAAGTTCCCCTCCAAGTCACACACCATCATGACTTGGAACTATATCGCCGTTCCTTCACTGTCGCTGGGTCAAAATCCTGGAACTCCCTTCCTAACAGCACTGTGGGTGTACCTACCCCACATGGACTGCAGCGGTTCAAGAAGGCAGCTCACCACCACCTTCTCAAGGGCAATTAGGGATGGGCAATAAATGCTGGCCTAGCCAGCGATGCCCACATCTCATGAATGAACTTTTAAAAATTCTACCATCCCAGAAAACAGTCTGGTGAACCTCTGCTGCACTCCCTCTATGTCAAGTCTATCCTTCCTCGGGCAAGGGGACCAGAATTGCACACTATGTTCCAGGTGTGGTCTCATCAATGCTCTATACAATTGAAGCAAGACTTCTTTGTTCCTGTACTCAAATCATTTTGCAATAAAGGCTAACACACCATTTGCCTTCCTAATTGCTTGCTGCACCTGCATGCTAGCTTTCAGTGAGTTATGAACAAGGACACCTCGGTCCCTTTGGACATCACCACTTTCCAATCTCTCACTATTTAAGAAATAGTCTGCACCTCTATTCCTCCTACCAAAGTGGATAATCTCACACTTATTCACATTATGAGCTGGATTCTATTAGAGCACCACCGAACTGGGCGGCCTTCCGACATGGAAATGCCACCACCGAGCCCCCGCGATATTACATGCGGGGGCTCATTTAAATAGAGGGGCGGAGTAGCCGCCCCCGATGACGTAGAGGGGGTGACTGCCACGTCCCCAGCAAGGGCATCTGGCACCACCGCACAGGCGCTGGTGCCATTTTTAAAGGGCTTCCAGACCTTCAGTAACACTTTAATATTTAACGTTCCTGATCTCCGGGAAATAAAAATAAAAGTTTAGTTCAACTCTAAATCCCGTCTCCCACCCTCCACCCCAATGGGTAATTTATATCTAAATTGCCCTCTCCCCCATAATAAACTGTTATTGATATCCCGAACTTTCCCTCCTGAAATTTGTTCCCTTTGACCCTCAACCCCTTCCCACTATCCCTACAGCCAATAAAAATTGTTTTCCCCGCTCCCCCACCAGTCCCGCCCTGAAAATTCTATTCCACTCTCCTCCCGCCCTCCGTACGGAGTTCCGAAGGCACACTAGGTGTGTTCAGTAGCCATGAAACTGGCGTGGGACAGCTGCCACCAGCAGGTAGGTTTATTTAAATCTAATTTCTGTTCATTTGAATATTTAGATGAAGGCCCTACCCCCCCAGGCGCAAGGGGGGGTGGGTGGGGGTGGCCGCACCGATATCCCCCCACCGCAAGTAATATGCGGCGGTCCCCTCTCAACGACGGGGGTCGAGGCGGGCCTCTCCCCGCTGAATTTTATGGGCCCCTCCACCTCGACCCACGCTGTCGAGGGGCTGGTAAAATTCAGCCCTATATTCCATTTGCTATGTTCTTGTCCATTCACTCACCCTGTGCGAATCCCCTTGAAGTGTCTTTGCATCCTCCTCACGACACACATTCCCACCAATTTTTGTGTCATCTGCAACCTTGGAAATATGACAATTGGTTCCCACATCCAAATCATTGAGATAGATTGTGAACAGATAGATTGCGGTATCTCACTGGTCACAGCCTGTCAACTGGAGAATGACCCATTTACTCCTACTCTCTGTTTCCTGCCTGTTACCCAATCCTCAATCCATGCTAGTATATTATCTCCAATCCCATGCGCTTTAATTTTGCTCAGTAACTTCCTATGTGGGACTTGATTATAAGCCTTCTGAAAGTACAAATACATCCACTGGTTCCTCCTTATTCACTCTGCTAGTAACATCCTCAAAAAACTCTAACAAGTTTGTCAAACATGATTTTCCTTTCATAAATCCATGTTGACTTTGTCCATTCAGTCCAATCAGACCATTATTTTCTAAGTGTCCAGTTATCACATCCTTTATAATAGATTCTGGTATTTCCCTAGGACCGACGTCAGGCTAACAGGTCTGTAGTTCCTCGTTTTCTCTCTCCTTCCTTTCTTAAACAGTGGGGTTACATTTACTAAAGTTTTCTTCTCACAAAAATAACTGGAATCATTTTAACTGCTAAAAAATGTATAAGTTCTACTGCATGTGAGCATAGTTTTGAAACAAATAATACCTTCTTCACCTACCATTCCTAATTTTCTTTCAACAGTTGCACTTTATATTATAAAAGAACAAAGAAACCAACTTGAAGTAGAAGGGCAGAGCTGTTTGCGGAAAACAGCAGTAACCAGGTACTCATACATTGTTTAAGAACATAAAGCAAGGTCCCACAAGCCTGCACCACACACTTCAACTGGAGGTCCTTCCCATTAAAAAGAAGCTTTCAAAAGGCGATCATGCAACGTACAACTTAACACACTACTTTAAGAATGGACAGTTCAGATTGAAAAATATAAATAAGGATTATCACTTCCACAATTTGGATTTTCTAAGTTCTGTGGTTTTACACCAGCTGAATTGGAAACCATCTGGAAGGGAGAAACATAGTTATTGTTCACTTTAGCCCAGTGGTTATTAAACCTCTTTTGTTGAAGAACTGCTTTCCAAATGAGTTAGTAATCATGGACCCCTCATCTAAATTATAATACTATATAATAATCATAATACCTGGGAGAACTTGTATTTTGATGTCCTTTCTTTGAGTTTATGTAGTATGTAATCCTAAAATATTTAAAACAATGCCCCTCTCTTGAACAAGGCTGAACTCACCACCAGTCCTTCTAACTGCGGGTTTACCTGGCGATCTTCCTCTCAGTACTCTTCCATGCGCACTCCCCTCTGCACTGAACATGTGGCATCTGCACTCTGCTCTCACCTCCCTCCGGCAGCTGCTCATTCGCATACTGCTCGACTATTTTGCGGACCCCCATAAAGTCACTACAGACCCCCAGAGGTCCACAGACCCCAGTTTCAGAAACATTGCTTTAGACAGCCAGACTCTGTTTCTGGCATCAGGTCATAAGGAGTGAAATAAATTTTAAAAAAGCACGAATACAAGTACAATACATCTTCTCAAAGCAAAGTAACATTAATTTCAGAAAGATTAGCTTCCACGTGTTCGCATCACTGACCGAAAATTGAGTCATTCTAATGCTGAGGAACAAATCAGAGTTTGTACATTATTTAGTTGCATTTAATTTTAAAAAAATAAAATGATAGAGTCATGCTGCACCTTTATCAGGCCTGTCATTTCACATCAGTTGGTGAAAGATTTTAGTCTTCAGGGTTATGCTCTTAAACCCTCTTAAATCAGTTGTCTGGGTCAACTCTATCTGGGATTGTGCATGGTCATTGTCAAGCACAACAGCTCATGAATGACTGTACCACATCTTGAAAGACCTGTGTACTCCTGAGATTTATGTGAATCGAGAAAGCCTAAACATATCAGTGTAATTTTTCCACTAGGTTGCCTGAAATAAGCCAAACCAGTGTAAAAGACCAAGGAATTTCAAGTGCAAGTTATATCCAGTGCACATCAACTTTCATGCTAATTTTAAAACGTATCACTGTGGAAGCCTGACCTGTCCACAGAATTAACCACAGCCCAAGATTGAATTAATGAGCATGGTGAATTTCCGCCATTTGCGCCTGTTTACACTCAATCGAGGAGGCTCTTCAAATTAAGATATTTTTTCCTTAGGTGCAGAGGCACCAAGAGGCACCTTTGATAAGCTTTTAAATATTTAAAAAATATTTAATTTACTGAGAAACTGACTCAATTAAACCTAGTAAATAGTTCTGTATAATTTTTTAAGTTATTTAAAATCAGATTGCTCACTGGTGCTGAAGTAGACACCCTGAAAAAAACATTTTTTGTGGCATACCCATTTCAGCTGTATTAATAAAATTGCACCAGGTTACCACTGTTAAATATATCAAGGAATATTTATTTTTAATGCAAGGGAAAAGAACAACAAAGAACAGTACAGCACAGGAACAGGCCATTCGGCCCTCCAAGCCTGCGCCGATCTTGATGCCTGCCGAAACTAAAACCTTCTGCACTTCCGGGGCCCATATTCCTCTATTCCCCTCCTATTCATATATTTGTCAAGATGTCTCTTAAACATCGCTATCGTAACTGCTTCCACCATCTCCCCCGGCAGCAAGTTCCAGGCACTCACCACCCTCTGTGTAAAAAACTTGCCTCGCACATCCCCTCTAAACTTTGCCCCTCGCACCTTAAACCTATGTCCCCTAGTAACTGACTCTTCCACCCTGGGAAAAAGCTTCTGACTATCCACTCTGTCCACGCCGCTCATAACTTTGTAAACCTCTATCATGTCGCCCCTCCACCTCCGTCGTTCCAGTGAAAACAATCCGAGTTTTTCCAACCTCTCCTCATAGCTAATGCCCTCCAGACCAGGCAACATCCTGGTAAACCTCCTCTGCACCCTCTCCAAAGCCTCCACGTCCTTCTGGTAGTGTGGCAACCAGAATTGCACGCAATATTCTAAGTGTGGCCTAACTAAGGTGCTGTACAGCTGCAACATGACTTGCCAATTTTTATACTCTATGCCCCGACCGATGAAGGCAAGCATGCCGTATGCCTTCTTGACTACCTTATCCACCTGCGTTGCCACTTTCAGTGACCTGTGGACCTGTACGCCCAGATCTCTCTGCCTGTCAATACTCCTAAGGGTTCTGCCATTTACTGTATACCTCCCATCTGCACTAGACCTTCCAAAATGCATTACCTCACATTTGTCCGGATTAAACTCCATCTGCCATTTCTCCGCCCAAGTCTCCAACCGATCTATATCCTGCTGTATCCTCTGACAATCCTCATCATTATCCGCAACTCCACCAACCTTTGTGTCATCCGCAAACTTACTAATCAGACCAGCTACATTTTCCTCCAAATCAATTACATTCTAAAATGCTGCCTGATTGTGCTGGTTCATGGAAAACTTTATGTTTGTGATCATATAAATGAGATTGAGTAGAAACTTGAACTATAACTACACTTCAGAAAACCAGCACAATTTGCGCCCAGATTATCAATTACACTCAAGTGGAAACTCTACTTCATCACATTAAAATACTCTCCCTTAAAAGGTTAAAACGTTATTTATGTTGCCAAACCTGATGTTACAGTACTGAAGATTCTAATACTTCTATCAGTCAATAATGTTGGGATAATTGGGTACGAAGACAAGTAACCAGCCCCACTCATTGTAAGATCTAGGATTCTGAAATTGGACCGTGCAGAATCTCATGTCCAATTTTCAAGAATCCAATAATGGTTTCAAACAGCCATAGTGGAGAAATAGTTGGTGCAATTATTATGTACTGCTCCTCGGTGTTTTTCACATCTTTTGATCTAGTATTTAATTAATTCACTCAGAGCATCTAGTGGCAGAATATTAACACTAATCTGGACACCCATGCATTCAATTGACGCAACATCATCCCATTGGGCACTTGAAACACATGGCTAAGCCTAAAATAGTTCCAAGCCACTTGCCAGTGTGTTTTTGGAGTAAGTTCCATCACTTCACAGCCTGTACCAGCAAGTAGGGTGTCCCAGACTCAACAGAATGTAAATCCTTCCAGAACATCTCTTCATAATGCTACAGCAAGTGCCAAAACCACATTGTCTCCTCACAGCTGCAAAAGGGAATTGATTTCATGGAAAAGCAGGAATTAATTTTTTTTTTAAAGGAAAAAAGCACCAAAAATTTCTAGACACATTAATACTTTTTTACATTTTTGCTAATGGGGATTTACTATTTGTTTACTTGTTGTCACAGGGAAAAAGGTTCAAAACTAGTAAAACGACTCTGCTGTTTTTCACATCTTCAGTGTTGAAAGCTGAAGACAGTGAGAAAAAACACTTGGTTTCCCTAAAGTCTCAACTGTTCTCAGTTAAACAATAGTGAACACATGATCTTGTGCATATTGCTGACACAGCAACTTAACTGCCTTAAAGGATCTGTGGGAAATGTCAAATTTATAGCCCTTCGGGTGATTGGTAGAAGTTTTTTTTAAAGCAGGCCTGTTGCAGAAACTAGGCCTGGAGAATGTTCTTGGCTAAATCCCAGCTAAGCAGAAGGAAGCCCTGTCCCATACTTCCCTTGGGATCTAATGAAATATATAGCCTGTAGGGCTCCATTCAATTTAGTTATGCAGAATATTTCTTGCATTTGAAAGGCCAGCTCTAGCTGACACAAGCATCATGTGTCTTGGGCTGCCTGCTGCTAGGGTGCTCCTGTCTACCTGAGTTACAGTGAAAGGTTTTCTAACTCTGCCTCTTACCAGATAACTCAAGAAAAACACCTGAGTCAGTAAGTAACAGCAGTCCAGACATGAGTTCCTAAGCAATCTCTGCATGTTGAAGCTGTTTGAAAACTGGCTTCCTGCTATTGTCAGAGCCCTGGGCAAAAACAGAAACTTGAAACACAGTAGTTTCAGGAAAAGAAACAACTTCCAAATTGAGAGGTACAAGCTATTCGGTAATAGATCTCCAGCACTGCCCAGAATCATCTCAATCTTGTTAACATTTGCAATATTTCTCAATTAAAAATAATGTAGTTGAATGAAGGCTCACAAATGGAGTAGTTTAATACCTTAATATCATTTGAACTCTCTTTTAAAGTAATCATTTTGGTACTAAAATGGGAACTGGGTTAAAATAATGATTAAAAAGTATAATTTAATGATTTGGAAAATAAAAATACACAACTATGCTCCTCCTAGCCCCGCAAGGGATCTTTTTTTATACTTACCAGGAGTGCTTCTTTGTCTTTCCCATCCCCACCAGTCACTGACCCACTTCAACCTGGCAGGAAAGCAGTGTGCCCCAGTTAAAATGTCATCAGGGTCCTACTGTTGAGGCTCGTTTATCTGCTTACAAGGCCCTACAGGTTAATATTAGAGACTGCAGAAAAGGGTAAGGATCCAAGTGTGCAAGTACTCTGCTCACTTTTAACTACCGACCAACCAGTTTCTACTGGGCGAGTATGGTTAAAATCAGCCCATTGATTCCTGTCATGCTTCAGTAACATACACATTGCAGTGTGCTCCTGAGCCAAACAGTCCAGGAAGTCACAGGATCCTGCTCAATATGAAGTTACCCAACATCATCAGGGCAATAGTGGATAGACACGATAACTGATTGGAGTCCTACAGGTAAGGACACAAATCCACAATCTCCTCCTGGAAGTCTAAGGGCGAATTATAATGGGCATCAGAAGTCTAAATCTACGCTAAGTAGTAAATTATAATGAAAAACCAATTTAGCTGATGTGTTGGTTGGTTGTGTTCTCACCTCTTCGGGACTTAAGTACATAATCTAGGCTTCGGCACAGTAATGTTGCCCTGCCAGGGGTCTCATCTGTCAGATAAGATTTTAATTTGGATTCTGCCTATCTATTCAAATGAGCGTAAAAGATCCCATGGCACTATTTAAAGAAAAAACAGTGTTCTCTGCATATCTTAGCCATATTCATCACTCAACAAATACCACCAAAAACAGAATAACCAGTCATTTGCCTCATTTGCTACTTTCTTGCCACATACCATGCTTAGGTAAAAACAGTGACTGTACTTCAAAAGTAATTCATTGGTTGTGAAGCACAGTAGGACACCCTGAGGTTGTGAAAGACACGATATGAGTGTAAGTTTTTTTTCTTTATTTCTTCAGTAAGATAATAATTTGGTTTAAGAGGCAACTCAGTGAGCTGAAATTTTCCAGACAGAGAATATTCTCGGTCATCGGGACTATTTCCAGGTCCGCAACCCAACCATCAGCGCAGTGCTCCTTTCGAGTCAATTTTCGAGAAGGCAAGCAATTAGCAGGACACCTTTGGGTTTGCCATCCAATTAGAGACAGCGGCGGGTTGAGGAGAATGGAGGGCCAATCAGCAGGCCAGCAGCCTTCACAGTGGCTGAAGTGTCAGTGTGCCACTGATGCAAAAGCCTCAAAGAACAGGGGAGTGAAATGGCTGCGAGAAAAGGCTGAGGGAACCGACAGCCATCTCTGAACCCTGAGCACTGTAACAGCAGTCTCCAGGAGCTGTTCTTGCAATGGCAAGCCTCTGCCTGCGAATGCCTTCAAGCTTGCCGTTTACACCTTTAAACGATCAGAATGCATCTCATTTTTAATGCCACTCCCCCGACCTCCCGCTTTGCTGCCGCCTCCTTTGAATAGCTAATTTTCTGACACAGCATGGGGCTAGTGCAACGCGATCAGAATTGCACTGACCTTGGAAAATTGCTGCTAATTGTTCACTTAACAAGCTTACTTGGCTTTCCGCCACTGCTGGGCTGGGTGCCATCCGGGAAAAGCGGGAGGAGGTTGGAACATGTCGGTGAACTGCGACATCGCATTTTTCTCCTATTTTGCTCGCTTTCCCACCTCCAAACCCTCCTCCAGTGGCCTGGTCAAATTCCCCCGCTATGTGTTTCTGGAATGCGAAGGGGAAGAGAGGTATGGTGCAAAGGTAATAAATGGCACAGTCCCCTTGTGCCTAAAAGGTCTAACAATTTTAATTTTCTTTTGCTCCTCCGGCTGGCTATCGCTCTCCTTCCCAATCTCCATCTTTACCTTTTCAATGAAGAGTGCAGGAGAGCATGCCAGCAGCAGCACCAGGCATACCTAAAATTGAGGTGTCAGTCTGGTGAAGCTACAACACAGGACTACTTGCATGCCAAACAGCGGAAGCAGCGTGCAACAGACAGGGCTAAGTGGTTCCACAACCAATGGATCAAATCTAAGCTCTGCAGTCCTGCCACATCCAGTCGTGAATGGTGGTGAACAACTAAACAACTAACAAGAGGTGGCGGCTCCACAAATATCCCCATCCTCAATGATGGGGGAGCCCAGCACACAGTGCAAAAGACAAGGCTGAAGCATTTGCATCCATCTTCAGCCAGAAGTGCCGAGTGGATGATCCAACCCAGCCTCCTCCTGAGGTCCCCAGCATCACAGATGCCAGTCTTCAGGCAGTTCGATTCATTCCACGTGATATCAAGAAACGGCTGAAGGCATCAGATACTACGAAGATACTGGATACTGCAAAGGCTCTGGGCCCTGATAATATTCCAGCAATAGTACTGAAGACTTGTGCTCCAGAACAAACCACGCCCCTAGCCAAGCTGTTCCAGTACAACTACAACACTGGCACCACCCAGAAATGTGGAAAATTGCCCAGGTATGTCCTGTGTACAAAAAGCAGGACAAATCCAACCTGGCCAATTACAACCCTATCAGTCTACTCTCAATCATCAGCAAAGTGATGGCAGGCATTGTCAACAGTGCTATCAAATGGCACTTGCTCAGCAATAACCTACTCACTGACGCTCAGTTTGGGTTCTGCCAGGGTCACTCAGTTCCAGACCTCATTACAGCTTTTGTCCAAACATGGACAAAAGAGCTAAACTCCAGAGGTGAGGTGAGAGTGACTGCCCTTGACATCAAGGCAGCATTTGACTCAGTATGGCATCAGAGTACTAGAAAAATTGGAGTCAATGGGAATCAGGGGGAAAACTCTCTGCCGGTTGGAGTCATACCTAACACAAAGGAAGATTGTTGTGGTTGTTGGAGGTCAATCATCTCAGTCCCAGGTCATCATTGCAGGAGTTCCTCAAGGTAGTGTCCTAGGCCCAACCATCTTCAGTCGCTTCATCAATGACCTTCCCTCCATCAGAAGATCAGAAGTGGGGATGTTCGCTGATGATTGCACAATGTTCAGCACCATTCGTAGCTCCTCAGATAATAAAGCAGCCTGTGTCCATATGCAGCAAGACGTAGACAATATCCAGGCTTGGGCTGATAAGTGGCAAGTTAAATTAGCGCTACACAAGTGTCAGACAATGACCATCGCAAACACGAGAGAATCTAACCATCTCCCCTTGATGTTCAATGGCACTACCATCTCTGAATCCCTCACTATCGACATTCTGGGGCTTACATTGACCAGAAACTGAACTGGAGCCACCGCATAAGTACTGTGGCTACAAGGGAAGGTCAGAGGCTAGGAATTCTGTGGTGAGTAACTCACCTCCAATCTCTCCAATGCCTGTCCACCATCTACAAGGAACAAGTCAGGATTGTGATAGAATATTCTCCACTTGACTGGATGGGTGTAATGGAATACTCTACACTTGCCTGGATGTGTGCAGCTCTAACACACAAGGAGCTTGACACCATCCAGGACAAAGGAGCCTGCTTGATTAGCACCCCATCCACCACCTTCAACATTCACTCCCTTCACCACCAATGCACAGTGGCAGCAGTGTGTACCACCTACAAGATGCATTGCAGCAACTCACCAAGGCTCCTTCGACAGCACCTTCTAAACCCGCAAACTCTACCGCCTAGAAGGACAAGGGCAGCAGATACATGGAAACGCCACCATCCTGACTTGGAACAATATTGCCTTTCCTTCATTGTCACTGGGTCAAAATCCTGGAACTCCCTTCCTCATAGCACTGTTGGTGTACCTACACCCCAAGGAGTGCAGCAGTTCAAGAAGTCAGCTAACCACCACCTTCTCAAGTGCAATTAGGGATGGACAATAAATGCTGGCCTAGCCAGCGACGTCCACATCCCATGAACAAATAATAAAAAAATTGCAGCCAGTGGACTTGCTGAAGAATAACACCTTCCATTACTATCCATGTTCTGTGTCACTCAACACTGGATTACTTTAGTACTGTCTTGATTTAATCTTTCATTCAGCAAAAACTGTATCTTGAACATCGACTAGAGAAAATTCAATTCAAATGCTATCAAATGTATTTTGGTATAAAGAAGGAGCTCGTCAGCAGATGGCAAAAGGACATGTAAAGATAGAAAGCTGAGGATGAAACCTGTAGGATTGAACAAACCAATGAACACAGGTTATTTTCAAGCTGGCAAATTCATTATATATATATATATATATATATATATATATGATAACCTTAGAAATGAGCCAAAGCTGACCACAACTTCAAGAAGGTTGTAACATCTCCAAAATATTTAACAGTTCAGAAGCTGATCGAGACATGGTGAATGACATGTGGAAAGGAGTAATTACACTGAAACTATAGTGAGGACACAGACTTTATAATTTAAGCTGTAACTGTACCCAATATTCTTCCACTCATATTTGAGAGAATCAATTACAAGTACATACCATAAGCCAGATTTAGAATACAATTGCGCAAGGCAGAAGAAATCACTTCCAGAATGGTCATGAGTATCCCCCACTGCCAAGAATTTTTTTTAACCCTTTATTTGGTGAATTTATTTTGGAGTCTACAATGAATATGGAGATTGCATTTTTATCAAATGGAAGGGTCATTTCCACAAGTTAAAAGCTATTCTTTTATTTGCTAAGCAGAACTGAATGATTTTCTGTATAGTTTAACACTTTCTCCCAGTGGCAGCTGATAATCCAGTGGGAGAAGAAAATTTCTAATGAATTTTCATTTCTTAAAATAACTGCTGACTAGCAAAAAGTTTTAGAACCTGATCTTATTGACCATATGATTATACTAATCCAGACTCAGCACCAGATTTAGAAATGCACACATTCTTAAAGATCCCTCCCCCATCCATCCATTCATGGAGATTTATTCCAGTGAATGTTAAGAACTTTCATATATTACAATTTATGTAAATTAATTGTAAACAAAAAGATAAGTGGCATTTGTTTTTTTTACCAGTCCAACTTCCTCAAAAGCAACCAAACAGTAACTCTTCACTTTCCACAGAGTCATTCAACTCCTCCACATCCCCTTGTATACTTCATAAACGATCTACTCCCTCTGACCAACCCCCTAATTCAGAAGCTCTCAGTACACAGTCCAATCTCCACCCAGTTCACGGAAGTATTCCCCCATAAGCCCCCAAGTCTCTTAGTTCATACTGGCACTCTGCTCTTTCTCTTCCACAGTTAAAACTAGCACTCTTCTCTGCTATCAACTCCCCAACCCCCAAGTTCATACTAACTCTACTCCTGCTCGACATCACCTCCCAAATTCAACCTGGCACTCTTGTTCCCACCCCCTTCAATTCAAGCTGGTGCTGTCCTAATGCTCCAACTTCCCATATCATGCTGGTGTTCTTCTTCCTCTTTTTTTTCACCAGGTAAGCCACTTACTCTTTATTGCTTTAACCAACTTCATGCTGGCATTATTCCCTGTTCAGCTCACATTCTACCCTATCATGCTGGCACTCTCCATCCCAGTACCCTAGTTTAAATGGATATTGTGATGTGTTACATCCAGACTTGAAAAAAGTCTTTGAAAAAATTCAACATGAAAGAATGTCTCAGAAGCTTAGGGTAATGCCAGTTAAACTTGGGGCTCAATGAGAAAATGGCTAAAATACAGGACCAGAGGGTACTGGACTGGGGAGATGTACTTAGTGGCGTGCCCCTGGGATCAGTTCTGAGAGATGTACTGAGTGGCATGTTTTAGGGATCGACACTGGGAAGATATACTAAGTGTAGTGTCCTAGGGATTGGTGCTGGCGAGATGGCCTGAGTATGATTTCCAAGCGATTAATGTTGGGGAACTGTAGAGAGAGGAGTGCCCTAAGGAGAGGTATGAAATGAAGTATCTCCTATTTACTCAGTAGGAAGGATATGGCCCAGTAAGGGTTAACAAATTTCTTAGAATGGAGCTGGAATACACAGACAGTTTTGTGAACTTTTACCTTATTGTACATCAGAAACAAAAAGCAAGTTGATCAGATACTTTCTCCTAACAGAAAAGCTTATTCCGGCTCACAACAATACTTTGTTTCTTCATGATTGCATTAAGAAAATTTAACCTGATATTTGGAACATTGGATTTTTGATTTTGGAATGTTGATTATTCATCTAGAACATTGAAGGGAGAATATTTTGACTCGTTTGACATTGTATTAACTATTAAACTATAGAAGTTTGTAATGGTTTAGTGACAATGTTGTGAAATGGTTCTAGGTTTTAAAATATGCGTTTTCATGGTCTTATAGAAACACTTGGGAACTTCCTTTTGAACATTTATTGTAATGCTGCAAATATCATGGGGGATATACTTCATTACCCTCCAGGGCGTCCCATTTCCTGGTAAATCTAACATAAGTGGACAATGAAAAATTCTGGAAGCATAAACAACTGCAAGATTAACCAAAGATAGTGGTGATGACCCTTGTGCCAGGACAAACACAGCAAATTTTGTTTTAATCTTTTTGAAATCATTTCTGAATTGCTAAGTAATTTGACTTTCAGTGCGGACTGAATAAGGAAGGCATTCCTCGAAGGAGAAATGACACCTCGCATGAAATAAACATTTAGCTGGCTAAAGCAAAACCACACTGTTGTGGGAAGGAAAGCCCACAAAGAATGAAAATAGAAAGGGTCCAAGGCCTTGGCAGAATGACATTATGAAAAAAAAAAGTGAGCAATGACTCATTCTGGCAGTCTACCTCAAACCCTTCATAGCCTCTGGCAAAAAGCCTCAAAGGAGACCCACGGCTACTGCCAAGCTGTGAAACATCACAAGTATTATCTGAGAAAGCATCTAGATTTTTTTTGAAACTGTTTTGTTGATATTTCTTTAGTTGTCAAAAAAAATCTTGTTAATGGGATACTGCCCCATGAATGCCAATAGTATCTCCAATATTACATGCAACAATTCAGAACACATTTCAGGTTTTTTTTTAAATTACAAATTAAAGGTTGTTTTATGAGACGACGGTTTTTTTTTAACACTGCCTGAATCATCATCATTACTCTTCGAGCCTAAGTTTTTGAAATTGCATTCGTTTGATGGCAAGGTTAACACTTTTAAGATGAAAAAGTTAACACTGCATTCGAGTAATACTAATCCAGGAATCTATGCAGTAGTACATTAATTAGTCTTAATTTTTTTTTAAGTAACAAAATTCTTTTTAGTAACATATCTTGCCACTTCTGCTATATTAAATGATCTGATGCTAGGGCAGGTGTTTTGTTTCTGATATCATACGCATAAGAGTCGTTCAAACCAAGTTATGAACAGGAATTATTTGTGAGCACTGAAAAAAAATGTTAAATAATATTTAAAATTAAATCCAATTCTTGTGTCAACTCAGATGTCTCTAGGGAAACATGCAAATATTGATTCCAAAACATAATTTAATGTCTCTCTCTTTTCCCAACATTAAAACGTTAATTATTTTTAAGCACTGCAGTGGCTGTGCATTTAAACTAACAGGAGAGTACAGAAGGGACTAAGATGAGCATTGAGCTGAGGCCAAGTTAGTTCCCATATGAAACTGGGACAGGTTGAAAGATGTAATTGCTGTGCATCTCCTGGTGGCCAGTTTAAAGCAGTGTTGGTAAGGAACTGGGATGTGATAAGCTGCTAACTCTTTGAGACTTAGGGAGACCATTGGAGCTTTGCAGCAGCATTAGTTTTTCCTTCTTCATTTTCCCTTCCCTATGCTTTACATCATCCTCCAACTGACATGACGGATAGGTAACCTATTCACTGTTCTTGCTTTATGCCAATCTAAGATACCATTTTGTCAACTCAAATTGAGTGAGACTACTACTAAGAAGCCACTTTTTATTTCTTGTATTGCACTGATAGACAACTTGTGTCTGGTAGCACTTTGTGCTGTCGTATTATTGGTAAGTATGATGTAAGTGAGGTGGTAACGCAGAATCGGTGATAGCGAATTGGTAGCCTGTTTTAAAGCCTGCTTGACTTTTGTTCCATATTGAAAGGACATCATTCATTTTCAAATTTTTGATAATCCCCAAGTAAAACTTAAGTTTTCAAATTTTATAAAAATACAGTAAAAGAAACGATGAAGACAGACTTGCATTTAAGTGGTGCCTTTCACGACCTCAAAACATCCCAAAGAACTTTACAGCCAAGTAAATACCTTCTTTTAAGTGCGGGCATTGCTGTAATGTAGGGAAATGCAGCAGTCAATTTGTGCACAGCTGGATCCCACAACCAGCAATGAGATAATGACCAGATAATTTGTTTTAGTGATGTCGGCTGAGGGATAAATATTGGCAGGACACCAGGGAAAACTCGTGTGCTCTTCAAATAGTGTCATGGGATCTTTTACGCCCAAATGATGTACTGTCCCTTTAAAAACTGGCAGGCAAAAATTGTGTATGTGCGCACTGAGGGAGGGAGGATCTGTGTCCTTCCTTCTCTGCTCCCCTCCAGTGGGCTACAGGCCGCAGAGTCAAAACAGTTGGCAACAGCCTGCCAAGTCATCGAATCTTGAAATAATTAGCAGCATATCTAACAGAACCTCAGGGTGACAGGGTAAGGAAATAGCCAAGAAAAACAAAGTGGACAATTCATTTTCTGCAAACAAATTTTAAAAAGTCATGCCTTGGGGCCCTCTGCCTACTCTGATTTAAAATAAGATGGAAATAAATGAAATGGCTCTGAAATCCTATTCTAGCTACATGGTGCTCACAAAGCACAGCAGCAGCTGAAGGGACGGCTCAATGTGCAGCCATTATTGAAGCTAAAATCTCCACTTCTAATATACTAGATGATTATCCAACCTACTGTAACAGCAAAATGTGAAAGGTTTTAAATTAGAAAAGTTGAAGCCAAAAGCTAATGAAGTAGCAGGGGGAAGGAAGGGGCTGATCTTTGTAAAGCCTATATACATAGGAGAAAGGAAAGTCAGGGGTTAAATTTCAGCAAAGCAAGAACCTCCATTTATGGGTTCTGAAGAAGGGTCACTGACCTGAAATGTTAACTCTGCTTCTCTCTCCACGGATGCTGCCAGACCTGCTGAGTATTTCCAGCATTTCTTGTTTTTATTTCAGATTTCCAGCATCTGCAGTATTTTGCTTTTACCTCCATTTATGTGTTGTCTTATCACATCACTCAGAAACAACCCAAAACACTTCATATAGAATTAATTGGAGTCATTTTTGTAGGTAGGCAAGTCCATAAATAGCAAAAAGATTGGTGATAAAAACAAGAAATGCTGGAAATACTCAGCAGGTCTGGCAGCATCCGTGGAGAGAGAAGCAGAGTTAACGTTTCAGGTCAGTGACCCGAAAAAGATTGGTGATGTGGTTTAAGAAAGAATACTGGCCAGGGAACCTAGAAAAGTCACTGTTCTCTTTTGAAATTGTGTCATGGAATCTTTAAAGTTCACTTGTACCATGTGTACAGTAAAGTTTAATATTGCAACTGAAGGATGGAACATCTGACAAGGCAGCATTCCCTTGGTATTGAGTGGAATCGAGATGCCTGAGTTGGTCCAGAATTGGCCCAAGAGCCTCATTAGTATTAAAATAGTGAGGGGCCAGTGTCTGCTGTGCCTCTATAGGCAGTTCGGCCATTTGCAGGAACATCTCGGGATTTGGTAGAAGCTGCAATGGAGGGTGGGCACGAGGACTGAAATACTGTGGAATGAAGTGAGCACTCCTGCTCCTCCTAGCAATTTTTTTTAAATCGTGTTTGAATGTCTTTAAAAAAAAAAAATACTGGCAGTCACCCAGAGACCACTTAAGAATCCAAAATGGAGCACACTTGGCTCCTACTCCACTCTGAGATATCCAAATAAGCAAAAAGGGGGGATAAAGCAGGTGTTCGGTCTCTCATTTACATATGTAAGGAGCCTAACACAGGTTTTAGGTATCTGGCAATGAAATCTACAAAATGGCCCAACACAGTATCAGGTTGGACATCTTTCAGACGACCTTTGGGCACCTGTAAAACGAGGGCAACAAAGTTCAATTTCTACCTCAACATCTTGAGAGAGGGCATGTTCTTCTTTGCAGTAATATCTAAATTTTTATGAACCAAATTAAAGTTATTTGCATATACCAGATTACTGGTAACTTGAGTGCATTTTAATAACATATTAGAAAATATGCATGAATGCAACTATCAAAACTAACTGATACAATGTGGACAAAATTCAGACTGTATATATCATTGATCTATTATTGTTCTGCAAACTATCCTTAACATTCTTGCAACTGTCTCCTTGGATAGATTATATGATTGTTTCTCCTGTCAAAATTTGACCAAAAAGAGTGGAACACTTCTGCGGCATTGGATAAATTCAGAGAACGCTGACTTCATGTTTTGAAATAAGCTGCAAAGGTTCACACAAAGGATAGAAGGATAATGTATCTCCACAGAGACATGATCCCTTTACAAGGCCTCAATTGTTGGGATACAGTAAAGCTATGAGAATTCAGCTCCAAATTTTGTCACAGATATCCAACCTAGATATAATGTATGTGTTTGAAATGAACTGAATTAAAATGATAAAATAAATATATATAAATTCTCCACAGTCATTAACACCAAGATATGAAGGGACATAAATTTATCCCTGCTAGGAATGAGTAAATGTTTTGTGTTTGTCCCTCCCTCTGCTCTCCAAAAAAATTAGCTTCCTACATCTACCCTCACGCAGCCTGATAACCTTCATGGACACAAATGTCTCATTTCACTTCAGCAGTGCAGTAAGTCTCCATTTCACGGTCAGTTCTATCAATGACCATACACAATGTTCTGAGCAAACTGGAAATACCTCACCCTTTAGTAAAAACCTGCACGGAACTTAGGACAGCATTCCAACCTAAATCGTCTCATCAGAGGTACAGCACACAGACTGCAGCCATTTTAACCATTACAAAAGTTCACCATGCAAGAATAAGGGTTGGAGTGAGATGCAGTTTTGTGATGGCAGTGGCAAGGCCTAAGCACAGACAGGCCCACTGGGAGTCCCAAAATTATGGGCTGAATTTTACCAGCCCCTCGACGCCACTGGGCGCGGGGGGCCAGTAACGTTTTGCGGGGAGTGGGCCCATCTTGACCCGCGATGTTGAGAAGGGCCTGCCGCATATTATCGGCAGTGGGGGGGACCTCGGTGCGCCACCCCCCCGGCAGCCGGGCCTTCATCTGCATATTCTGCATATTCAAATGACCATAAATGAGATGCTATTAAACTTACCTGCAGGTGGCGGCCGTCCCACATCGATTTTACGGCCTCCGTTCAGCCTTCGCACGCCTTCGGAGTTCCGAGGCGGGAACCTGGTGGGGAGGAGGGAGGAATAGAATTTTCAGGGTGGGAGGGGTGGAGGAGCAGGGAAAACAATTTTTATTGGCTGTGGGGATGGTGAGAAGGGGTTGAGGGTCAAAGGGAACAAATGTCGGGGGGGGGGGAAGAGTTTGTGAGACTAATGAAATTTTATCATGGCGGTAGAGAGCAATTATGTATGATTTGGTCATTGGGGGGGTGGGTGGGAAACGTGATTGACACCTGACATAACATTTTATTTTTAATTCCCAGAGTTTGGGACCTTTAAATTTTAAAATGTAACTGAAGGGCTTGAAGCCCTTTAAAAATGGCGCTAGTGCCTGCGTGGTGACGCTGGACACCGTTGCTGGGGACACAATGGCCACCTCTACCTGTCATTGGGGGCGGCTGTTCCGCCCCCACTATTTAAATGAGCCCCCAAACGAAATATCGAGGGGGCTCCTTGGCGGCCCTTCCGAGGAACGCAGCGCACAATTAAAATTCAGTCCGATATGTTAATATTTCTTCAAATAAATACATTCCTCTTCTAATAATCCTGTGATTTAGTTGGGGATGCAACAATGACTATTATAAATTTGCATAATCAATTAATGGTAATAACATCAATCAGTACTTGATTCTCTTGAAGAATACAATGGTGTACCTGTGAATGTGCTGCCTTACAGTGCCACTAACGGTCAATGGGAATCCAGTGTACAAAATGTAGCCTTTGGGAAAAACATTAAAAATAGCAATGCTTTTGTCAGAAATGCTCCATCCATCAATATTGGCGACCACGCTCTGGAAGTGGTTCAAGAGTTCACCTACCTAGGCTCAACTATCACCAGTAACCTGTCTCTAGATGCAGAAATCAACAAGCGCATGGGTAAGGCTTCCACTGCTATGTCCAGACTGGCCAAGAGAGTGTGGGAAAATGGCGCACTGACACGGAACACAAAAGTCCGAGTGTATCAGGCCTGTGTCCTCAGTACCTTGCTCTACGGCAGCGAGGCCTGGACAACGTATGCCAGCCAAGAGCGACGTCTCAATTCATTCCATCTTCGCTGCCTTCGGAGAATACTTGGCATCAGGTGGCAGGACTATATCTCCAACACAGAAGTCCTTGAAGCGGCCAACACCCCCAGCTTATACACACTACTGAGTCAGCGGCGCTTGAGATGGCTTGGCCATGTGAGCCGCATGGAAGATGGCAGGATCCCCAAAGACACATTGTACAGCGAGCTCGCCACTGGTATCAGACCCACCGGCCGTCCATGTCTCCGTTATAAAGACGTCTGCAAACGCGACATGAAATCGTGTGACATTGATCACAAGTCGTGGGAGTCAGTTGCCAGCATTCGCCAGAGCTGGCGGGCAGCCATAAAGACAGGGCTAAATTGTGGCGAGTCGAAGAGACTTAGTAGTTGGCAGGAAAAAAGACAGAGGCGCAAGGGGAGAGCCAACTGTGCAACAGCCCCAACAAACAAATTTCTCTGCAGCACCTGTGGAAGAGCCTGTCACTCCAGAATTGGCCTTTATAGCCACTCCAGGCGCTGCTTCACAAACCACTGACCACCTCCAGGCGCGTATCCATTGTCTCTCGAGATAAGGAGGCCCAAAAGAAAAGAACAGTGCCACTAACGGTCAATGGGAATCCAGTGTACAAAATGTAGCCTTTGGGAAAAACATTAAAAATAGCAATGCTTTTTTAAAAAAAAAACAGAATCTTTGAACCCAAGTAAGAGGTTGTCATTATACATAACTTCATATTAGTAGACTTATAAGCAGGACCATCTGCAAAACTTCAACAGATTTTGAAGCCCGAGTGGTTGTGGTAGGGGTGGTGGGGGGGCGGGTGCAGAAACAGGACTTGCCAAATGTTGGTTATTTTTACACTGTCATTTAGTAAGTGCAAGCCTACGGCTTAAGGCTACTTTGGACAGTACTAATGTTAGTTTTCAAATTCCAAAAAAGTTGGCATTTTCTTACAATAGTCGACTAAAAAGTCAATCAAGACAATTATTGAGAGCGGGTCCAATTATTCAGATCCAATTAACTTTAATCACACTGGGCACCATCTACCAATGTTATACATCACACTTGGAAGAAGCCTTGATATACCAACCTTGATATATCAGCATTGAAGTTGTGTTTTTAGTGCTTTTCAGAATGCATCAATTGGGGCGGCACAGTGGCGCAGTGGTTAGCACCGCAGCCTCACAGCTCCAGGGACCCGGGTTCGATTCCGGGTACTGCCTGTGTGGAGTTTGCAAGTTCTCCCTGTGTCTGCGTGGGTTTTCTCCGGGTGCTCCGGTTTCCTCCCACAAGCCAAAAGACTTGCAGGTTGATAGGTAAATTGGCCATTATAAATTGTCACTAGTATAGGTAGGTGGTAGGGAAATACAGGGACAGGTGGGGATGTGGTAGGAATATGGGATTAGTGTAGGATTAGTATAAATGGGTGGTTGATGTTCGGCACAGACTCGGTGGGCCGAAGGGCCTGTTTCAGTGCTGTATCTCTAATCTAATCTAATCAAAAGGACTGTGCAAACCATTTTCATGTATGTGGAGATGTCACACATTAATACTGATAAACTGTAGCCAGCTGATGCTTACCACATGGCAAGAGTCACACACTTTCTTTGTATTGCATTGTACTAATACATTGTTGATAACACATATGTCCACGTACAATATTTACTTGGGGAAAAACTGTTACAAATGAATGGAACTAGTTAATGCATTTTCTACATAAAAGTATTAATACCACCTTGACTGTAGACTGCAAGATAACTACTTATATCTAAATATTTCAGAAACTGTTACAATCAGTAAGGTGAACAGACAAAAGGATGAAGGCTACCTTCCTATTTAGATAAAACTGAATAATTGACACAAAGAGGAAAGATGATACAGTGAACAGAAGTGAGAAAAGTGGGCATATTTTACCTCATGAAATACAAGGTAAATTAAATACGCTTTTATATTTTAAAACTAATATATACATTGTTATTTTCACTTTGATCTGAGCTACTGACTGTAAGGGAACAGATAATACTTAAAAGAAAGTATATGTGCATAATGTCATGTGGGAGTTACACCCATTGGCAGAAGAAATCAGAAATTTGACACCCACTGCCCATAATTTACCGATCATTAAACTGGATGTGCCCAAAACGTCCAATTTTCATCTTTTCCTCCTTTCTTGCGAAATATAATTTTTTTCAAAGTGTTTTTAATGGGAGTTTTTAGCAAGTCAGACTCCCATCTGCAGTGCCAAACTGGCCTATTACCCCCAATGGCACAATAATTTCAATGCCTACAGCAGTAAAATATTACAAAAGTAAGAGAGTAGAAGCGTTGTATTAATGCAATGAGATTTTACAATTTTGTGCTATTTATAGATTTACAATGTACTGGGAGCTGAACTTTGAAGGGATCTTCCACAGGGTGCTACCTCTGGATGGAAGGAGGGAAATAACTTGAGAGATCTCTGAATAACCAAAAAGCCAGTCTATTCTGCCAAATTTGCCCTGCCCAGCTGTATAACATAAGGCTAAGTGACCACATTAATATCTTACCAGATTGTACACTGACATGAACTTTGACAATGGTCTGACTGAGAGTTTCAGGAGGCTCTGGAATAATGGAGATAGTATTAAATGGTTAATGTATTGTTGCAGATACTTTGTTTTGTATAGTGTATTCTACAGATGCCTTGTACAGCGGTCAGTCTCTCCACCACTCAGCAGCACAATATGTACTCTGTTTTCCAAGTAGTATGTTTTTGCATGCTAGTTTTGCCTTGGTCAAGGATTCATTGTCTTCCTATCTCTTATTTGTGTGCTCCTCAAAAATGATTGTAACCCCAAGGACTATCACAAGAGAAATTTGATGAAGCTGATTCATCTGTACTGTGACATAGAAGAGATCATTTCATTAGTAAGCGCGAAGTGCACATGTACAAAAATCTATAAGGACTGCCCACAAGTGCATAGAATATGCATCTCAGCTCAGGTAAATAAACTTATCATCTGAAATCAATGAGTTCTGGCAAATTTTATAAACAATGGATTCAAATTACTTCTACTATATGGGAAGACTGTTAAAAAGGAAAATATTCCACACTTACCAGGCTGATCAGGGCTTCTCCTAACTATAGTCTTTCAGAGTTTCCTAGATTCAGGATGGTGCCTCTGGATTGGAAAGTTGCACATGTCACTCCACTTTTTAAGAAGGGTGAAAGGGGGAACCAAGGAAATTACGGACCAGTTAGCCTGACATCTGTGGTGGGAAAGTTGCTGGAGTCTACAATCAAGGATAGGGTGACTGAACACCTAGAAAAATTTCAGTTAATCAGGGACTGCCAGCATGGATTCATGCCTGACAAATCTCATTGAATTTTTTGAAGAGGTGACGAAGGTAGTGGACAGGGGAATGTCTATGGATGTTATTTATATGGAGTTCCAAAAGGCATTTGATAAAGTCCCACATAAGAGACTGTTAACTAAGGTAGAAGCCCATGGAGTTGAGGGCAAATTATTGACATGGTTAGGAAGTTGGTTGAGTGGTAGGCGACAGAGAGTGGGGATAATGGGTAAGTACTCCGATTGGCAGAATGTGACTAGTGGTGTCCCGCATGGATCTGTGTTGGGGCCTCAATTATTCACATTATTCATTAACGACTTGGATGATGGCAGAGTAAGTCATATATCCAAATTTGCTGATGGTACAAAGTTAGGCGGCATTGTAGACAGTCTAGACGATAGCATAAAATTGCAAAGAGATATTGACAGACTAGGTGAGTGGGCAAAACTGTGGCAGATGGATTTCAATGTGGGCAAGTGTGAGATTATCCATTTTGGACCAAAAAAGGATAGAGCAGGGTACTTTCTAAATGGGAAGAGGTTAAGTACAGTGGATGTTCAAAGAGACTTGGAGTTCAGGTGCATATATCTTTAAAATGTCACAGGCAAGTGCAGAAAATAATCAAAAAGGCTAATGGAATGCTAGCCTTTATATCTAGAGGATTGGAGTATAAAGACACAGAGGTTATGCTGCAGCTGTACAAAACCCTGGTTAGACCCCACTTGGAGTACTGTGAGCAGTTCTGGGCACCACACCTTAGGAAGGATATACTGGCCGTGGAGGGAGTGCAATGTAGGTTTACAAGAATGATACCTAGTCTACAGGGGTTAAGTTACGAGGAGAGATTATACAAATTAGGACTGTTTTCGCTAGAATTTAGAAGGTTAGGGGGGATCTGATCGAAGTCTTCAAGATATTAACAGGAAAAGACAGGCTAGATAAAGACAAACTATTTCCACTGGCTGGAGATTCTAAAACTAGGGAGCATAGTCTAAAAATTAGGACCAGACCGTTCAGGAGAGATGTTAGGAAGCACTTCTTCACGCAAAGGGTGTTAGAGGTTTCGAACTCTCTCCCACAAACAGCAGTTGAAGCTAGAACAGTTGTTAATTTTAAATCTGAGATAGATAGATTTTTGTTAAGCAAAGATATTAAGGGATATGGGCCATTGGCAGGTATATGGAGTCAGGCTGCGGATCAGCCATGATCTCATTGAATGGCGGGGCAGGCTCGAGAGGCTGAATGGCCTACTCCTGTTCCTATCTTCCTTTATGGAGCAGATGAAAGCACTTGGTGTTCCTGCATTCAGGTAAAACTAGTACTTTTCTGTAGTTTTTTTCCTGTAGCTTAATTTTTAAAAATTAATTCATGGGGTGTGGGCATTGCTGACAAGGTCAGCATTTATTTCTCATACCTAATTACCCTTGAGAAGGTGATGGTGAGCTGTATTCTTGAACCGCTGCAGTCTGTGTGGTATAGTTACACCCACAGTGCGTTCAGGTAGGGAGTTCCATATTTTGACCCAGCAATAATGAAGGAATAACTATATATTTAAGTTAGAATGGTGTGTAACTTGGAGGGGAGTTTGGAGGTGGTGGTGTTCTCATGAGTTTGCTGCCCTTGTCCTTCTAGGTGGTAGCGGTCATGGATTTGGGAGGTGCTGTTGAAGGAATCTTGGTGAGTTGCTGCAGTGCATCCTGGAGATGGTACACACTGCAGCCACAGTGCACCAGTGGTGGAAGGCGTGAATGTTTAAGGTGGTTAATGGGGTGCCGATCAAGCAGGTCGCTTTGTCCTGGATGGTGTCAAGCTTCTTGAGTGTTGTTAGAGCTGTACTCATCCAGGCGAGTGGAAAGTATTCCATCACACTCCTGACTTGTACCTTTAAGATGGTGGAAAGGCTTTGGGGAATCAGATGGTGAGTCATTCGCCACAGAATACCCAGCCTCTGACCTGCTTTTGTAGCCGCAGTATGTATCTGGCTGGTCCAGTTAAGATTCAGGTCACTGGTGACCCCCAGGATGTTGATGGTGGGGGAGTCGACAATCGTTATGCCAATGAATGTCAAGGGGAGATGGTTGGATTCTCTCTTGTTTGAGATGGTCATTGGCTGGCACTTGTGAGGTGCAAATGTTACTTGCCACGACAAGTCTGAATGCTGTCCAGGTCTTGCTGCATGTGGGCACAGACTACTTCATTATCTAAGGAGTTACAAATGGCTAAGCACTATCTAATGGAGAAACACTGATAAATTTTGTTCACGAGGTCACAGAACATACAGATGTTCAACATTCTGTGGTTGATAGCACCAACTTTGTGCCATAACATTATGCTGCCTAACCATCAAAAGTACTGTAATGCCTGCAAGTTAGTCATTGCCTCTTTAGTTTCAAAAACTAATTTCTCAAGAGCAATTTGGGAAAATCACATGCAACAGCCTGGGGCAGATGGAATATATCTGTGGCTGGACTGCAGAAAATTTTGAAATGTAGTAATAATTAGGCCAGAAAATGGGAGCACAAAGTCTCTCACATTTATTATGACCCTGACTGATCAACAGATGAGATGGATATCCAACAAGCTAACCTCTAATGAACTGCCCTATTTCTCATTTCTCTTCCAAGCTGTGCTCCATTTGGCAAGGTTCAGTACAACACAAGCCATCCCCTGGCAGACAACTTTGTGTATACGCATCTAGTATCTTGAAAGCATCAATTCCTTGCCAAGTGCCACTATAATCCTAAAAACCTATCTTCACAGCCAACTCCTCAGTCACAGAAATACAGTGTTTGTATTGTGTAACTTGAACCTGATCCAATTTTTCATTCGAGGTAAAAATCTGCTCCTTGCCCTCCTCTGTCTTCCTTTTCTGTTTTGCTGCCACATAACCACCTTGTTCTACTCTGCGGCAGGTGCCAAGCAGGCCAGCAGAAGCTCCTACCTGCACCCATCCAAGTTCAGATTGCCTGCTGCACAGACAGGGGATCCCCATTATGCCATCGCCAATTACTGTAAAGTTGGACACTATCTCTGGTATTTAGACTATGCTAAGATCCTAATCGGCTCCAGTATCAATGTGATTTAATTCACTCACATTTCATTAGGTTCCTCTGACACAAAAATAGATGTTGGCTAAGGTACAGCAGTTTGTCAATTTATTTCCCTGTTAATATTTACCAGTTGCTAATGATGTGCCAACAAACAAAGGAGCTGAAGTCAGAGTCTGTACTTCTATACCGTAGCACTGAAATAAAACAGGCTTGAAGTTCGAAGCAAACTACGCCTGCGCGAAACCCTTTGCACTCCAGCACATGCTGTCTTGACGTGGCTTCACATCAGCCATTTTATGTAATAACAGACGCCATTTTAAGTATTCATGAAGACTGATTCCAAGTACAAGATTATACGTTTCTCTTCACTGTTTTTGTACTTGAAGCTTATGAATTTCAAAGCCAACTTTCTCTCAACATGCTGCTTTATAAATAAAATGTAAAATAGTTCTCCTTTTTATGATTTACGCAAACAAAGGCCTTTATGTGGTAGCCATTTTACAACTGTTTTTGCTTCCCTAACTATTGTGCTCTGAACATAAGCTTGCCAAATACAGCAAGAGAATTGTGTATTTACTGCTTGAATTGCTGGATGACATTATTGCTGTCTGTGCCAAAGAGCAGCTGCCAAATCCAGCCACATTCTGCTTTAAAAACTGAAGACGAAATCCTGAGAACGCAGTTACAATTTTGAACCTATGCTCGGCTTTGCCCTTGGCAGCCATTTTAGAGGTTGGCAACCATTTTGAGAATTTCTCTGGCACAGCCACAGTTCACGTTGTCACACGTTAAGTGAACAGCGGATAAGTAACCAGGTTGGTACTAATTAAATAAGTGCAGGTAATACAGGTATAAATTGTTCTTCCTAGCTGTGCATAAAAACATGTTTACTTCATCATAAAAGTCTAGGTACACACTATGCCACTCAGCTCACAGGCTACAACGCACTTAAAAGAATATTTATTTCAAACTGAAAAAGTCCATCAATATTTCTTCTTACCCTGCCAAACAAAATCTGCACATGACAAATTCGACAGCTAAAAGAAAGCTCTAATTTCAGTTGCCAAATAAAATAGTCTAATATTTTTTCTTTTCAACACCTTGCTACTTTTTTTGTAAAACAACTTAACCCACAAAATTCTGAATGAAGGAGATAGTAAACAGACTAAAGCACAGATCAATATGCAATAGCAGTTCTACTAAAAAAAAACCTTGGGTTCCATTCTCAGTGAAGAGCAAAACAGTAACAAGAACGCATCAAACATGGAAACAAAAATTCTGAATTTGGCATAGCAGCCTTTATAAAGGATATAAGATGTCAATATGCATTTCTAATGGTTAATGAGCACATTACAAAAAAAACAATGTCTATATTGTTTAGACACTAGTTCTAGCTTTTGAACAACGTGAGAACAGCAGTACGTTACAACTAAGAACAGAGCAATTTCTCATTCAAACAGCTGTTTAAAAAGGCTTTTTGTGTGACCATGCAGTCATTCAGTTCTGCACTGGCCACAAGATTACCCCAGTATGCTGTGCTGTGGAGCAACACAGGTAAACAGTGAGCCCCTGATAAACACAAAGGAGAATTCCTTCAGAAAATCAATATGTATATTTTTAGAACTATCCTCCTCCTTCCCTCTCCTAGTACAGTACCAACACACAATGCAGAACAATTGGAAGACTGTATGAACATAATGCAACACTAAGCTTGTTGCAAAAGAATAATTCTTTTCAAAGCAGTATAACTAGACGATTCTTTGATTTAATAACTTGTGTTGCGTGGTTCAATTCCATCATTCTGAAGAGGTCATATCACACTAGAAAAACACACACACACACATATTTCAATTGTACTGAAAAACATTTTAGGTGTCAAATTTTAAAAACAGAACAGTCAAAATAATTGAAGTTGAAAACTTCGAATTTCTTTTTGCCATCTGCTGAGTGTGCCTCACAACAATTAAGTGTAATTGCTCTAATTTCCAATTGCTAAGTTCAATAACTATATTAAAACAGAACTGATAAACAATTTAGAACTCAAAATTCTTGAAGAATTAGTAAAGTTAACTCAATATAAATGATTACAATATAAATGTGAATAAAACATTGTTAAATGAACAAAATTTCAAAACAAATGCCATTTCTTTTTTAAAAAAATGATTATTACTTTACTGTTAGCTCCTGTTAAAAGACACATTTTTGCATTGTACACAGCCGAGTGTTTATGTAGACTCATATTGTGTTGCATTCTACTGCCTATTGATGTTTGGCTGCATCTCACACATTTTACAAAATATTACAAATTAAAATTAATGGAATAGTGTTCTTTCTAAAATTAGGCATCAATGTATCACAGCAATAAAGGAAGGGAAACAGCATTGTTAAGGGAACAGTTCTATCAGTGAATAAAATTTTGTGGCAAAAAGGTTAATCACTTAGAAGGAATCAACTCTACCTACAATCTGTATCATGTTAGAATATTCAGTCAGGAAACTGATAAATTACTGTATCGATTCAGTTCTGCTTCACTTAACATAATTATAGCACAGTAATGGATAGCATGAGTGATGTGTTTTGCTTTAGATAAGTGCTGGTAGTTAGTGTGGTATTCTGGGATATTAGAATTAAAAATTCTATCCCGATCAAGTGTCAAACTTAATTGTATTTAACCCCTTTACTGACCCATTGTGAGTTTTGTTGCGCTTTCACTGTAGCCCCATCAGACATCCCATTCAGTCTCAATAGCAATATATCGACTCTGATGTGATCTCTCTCATTACAGTCAATTATTGCCCAGAATTAGTTCGGACATCGGCTGGCATTGAAATCACCAGCCTGTCACGTGAGGGCCATTTTCTTTCTCCCAGAGGAAGATAGCAGGAGATTCACATCAGCCATTGATGCCAACCTAATACAAATCCTCCTGCTGCACAGCTTTGTACAAATCCCTTAGTGAGAGATTGGGGGGGGCGGCGGTCCACTATGGCGGTCAGTGTAAACAACTGCTGCACCATTTAGCATGCACTTGGAAAACCAGCTGCAAACTTGCAGAATGAAGACTAATGCACAGCTGTGGTGTGAACGGGGGCTTAAGCTGTGGCTATGGGCAAGCTGCTGCTCAGCTGATCATTTTGTTTGAAGAGAAATTGTTGATGCCATCATTTGCCATGCATTTCTTCAACAAAATGCAGACTGCAGCTACATTTTGCAAAGCGCAGCAAAATAAAGCAATTTTAAAAATATGCACTAAATATTTCAGGCAAATGTTTTGACACCTCAACTGCTATATCAAAGAATGCAGGCAGACATTAATAATCCAGAGATAAACCGATGTATATGAAGTGATAAAATGTATACTTTTAAACATTTTGGGATAGAGTTATTTAAAAGGAACAATATCTTGCATTCTAAGATACTTCATCAAGCAATCCCTTAACATAATGAGCCAGTGCCTTTCTTCTAATGTCCCACGGAGTCGTTATTCACCATTATAAGATAGGGCACAGTAAATGACCTGCACTTGGCTCTACATTTGAACCACATTCCTGGGCTAGAGTTTCTTCTGCTATACCAGTTATATAGCAGCAAAAGCTGAAAGAAAATTGGGTGGGAAGCCTATTATGGCATCCCTTCCCTTAAAACTACCAACCTGGATTTACCTTTCTCCCCTACTACATGGAGGACGCTGGGTGCAGGCTATCCCACCATATGCAATTGATGGCATAATGATATTTTCTGGATACCCATTTGCTTTCTCACTTCATTGGCCTGCCTCCAATGACATCAGGGGCCACTAGGAAAAGAGTGGCGTTGGGCCCTAGGGTAGAGGCGAAAATGGCGCTCAGCAGAATATTGGGCCAATAGTTGGCTTTCCTCTTCTTCCAGCTTATCAGCTCATGGAGAGCTCTACCCATTCCTTTAAGATCCTTCCTCCTCTTCTGTTGTTACAAGAAGGTTCACTAGAGAAGGTTCACTAAGTTGATTCCTGGGATGAAGGGGTTGTCTTATGAGGAAAGGTTCAGCATGTTGGGCCTATACTCATTGGAATATAGAAGAATAAGAGGTGATCTTATTCAACCATAAGATTCTGAGGGGACTTGACAGGGTTGATGCTAAGAGGATGTTTCCCCTCATGGGGGTATCTAGAACTCGGAGGCACAATTTCAAAATAAGGGGTCTCCCATTTAAGACAGAGATGAGGAGGAATTTTTTCTCTCAAAGAATCATTACTCTTCGGAATTCTCTATCCTTGAGAGCAGTGGAGGCTTAGTCATTGAATATAAAGGCTGATTTAGACAGATTTGTGATCTACAAGGGAGTAAAGAGCTAGAGGGGGCAGAGAGGAAAGTGGAGTTAAGGCCACAATCAGATCAGCCATGATCTTATTGAATGGTGGAGCAGGCTCAAGGGGCCAAATGGCCTACTTCTGCTCCTATTTCTTATGCTCACTACTGTCTTTTCTCACTGTAACAGCAGCGGGCTCCCTTTTAGTGGCAGAGATTCTGCTGGGTGCCTGCACTGCACCCATGAAATAGGCCCATCCCAGGAAAAAGGGCAGTGTCATGGTGGGGTTAGAACAACAGGTAGAAATCCCACTCTCATCTCTCCTCTGATGGCAAACACACCCCTAGTGTTATCTGGCTTTGTAAGTAGCAGAATAGAAAGCAAACACAGAAGGTGCCATGTTCTGCTAGTTTTCTCTTACAGGACAAGTAGCAGACAGGCTGAGTCACCTGAGGATCGTCAATTAGTATCAATAAAATACGGTCACTCCTATCGATTGAACCAATAACAATCAGATTACTTTCTTCACTAGGCGCTGCTTCACAAACCACTGACCACCTCCAGGCGCGTATCCATTGTCTCTCGAGATAAGGAGGCCCAAAAGAAAGAAGAAGAACTCCTATCGATTGAACCAATAACAATCAGATTACTTTCTTCACTAACAGGTGTGATTACGTGGCATCCAAGCACATTACAAACCAGGTCATTAGCTTACAAAAATGTGAATCAAAAACGTAGAATGTACTTTCTTTCTTTTAATTTGAAACAACTGCACAACAGCATGCTGCAGCTTTGTAGTGGAAATGCTTCAATGTTTATATAGGATAAATAACCTAATTACAGATATTCAATTGGCAAGAAGCATCAGGGTGGATAAAGTAAAACTGTACTACAAAAAGCAAAATACTGAAGATGCTGGAAATCTGAAATAAAAACAGAAAATGCTGGATATACTCAGCAGGTCTGGCAGCATTTGTGGACAGAGAAACAGACCTGAAACGCGAACTCGGTTTCTTCCTCCACAGATGCTGCCAGACGTGCAGAGTACTTCCAGCATTTTCTGTTTTTATTTATTGAAGCGCAACGTTTCTTTTTTTTAAATTTCCCTGGATTTGGAAAAAGTGCAAATTTTGGAGCTGGTTCTTTAAATGGAATCTTGTACATTGAGTCTTGCATCCAGCCAGTGACCATCACTCCTCGAAAATGTTCACTTTGTCAAACATCTAAAGCACTTGTTTCGCGCAAATGTGATAGCTCCATAAACAGCAAATTATATCTGGGCAATCTTTTTTTCAAAAGTGTGGACATTAACAAAAAAAAAGCCAATCATTCTTTGCTGGTTTTCCCTAACTTGCATAGCCTCTCCTCTGCCCAAAGGGGGGAGCTGTGAATTTACACAAACCTCTCAGCAACAGCAATTGGCCTCTAACTGACCCCAGGACATGTCGATTTAAATCATTTTGCCACAAGGTTGTTAAGGCCAGATCAAACAAAACTCCACCCTAGTCAATAAACACAACCAGTGCTCCAGACCTCAGACTATCTCCAAGCAACACAACAGAAGATCAGCTACACTGTTGTAACGGAACAGCTGGATGCAAATTTTTACTTATACAATCAGCAATTCAGAATAATACCCAGAGTGTGTTCTATGTCATTGAAGACAAAAATCAACTACAATTCAGGCAAATGGTATAGATTCCCCAACTAACTTTCAACCCCACCATATGCCTAAACACATCATTCCCACAAATCTGATCAGAACAGTACAAAATGAAATGTATTTATTTTATGTTCTTCTATGTGATCCTTAATAAGCCTGAAAGCTTGCCAGCAATTGGTGCCTGACCAAGGGTGACTTATCAAGACAACAGGAGACAAAGTCGAAACACCACAGATCAATAGGGTGCAATCTCAGATATTTCAGTGCTACTTAGCTCAGCAGTACTGTCATTTTATAATTGTACATAATCCTTTACATTATATTTCTGAGGCTGCATGTTGACCACACATAGACAAGACAAAGCATGACAGAAGCATTACCATGGTCTCTATTCACTTCGGTACATATTATTTCGAGCACTATCTGGGCTATCCTGCCCACAAAGACTGAAAGCTTTCTACATAGGAGTTAAATTATTATTCACATGAACATTATAGTCACAATTTGATTGCTATTACTTGTTCTCAGAATGCAGTCAATACTGGCAAGACTGCATTTATTGACATGTGGTGCTGGGCCTTCTCCTTAAACTGCTGCAGCTTGTGTATTAAGGATATTTCCACAATGGTGCTAGGTAGGGAATTCCTGAATACTGGACCAGTGACAATGAAGGAACTGTGATATATCCTAACATCAGGATATTGTGAGACTTGGTTATGATAATGTTCTCATGACATCGCTGATTTTTAAAATTTGTTTCATGGGATGTGGGCATCGCTGGCAAGGCCAGCATTTGCTGCCCATCCCTAATTACTCTTGAGAAGGTGGTGGTGAGCTGCCTCCTTGAACTGCTGCAGTCCATCTGGTCCGGCCACATCCACAGTGCTGTTAGGGAGGGAGTTCCAGGATTTTGATCCAGCGGCAGTCAAGGAATGGCGATATAGTTCCAAGGGCTTGGAGGGGAATTGGCAGGTGGCGTTGTTCCCATGGGTTTGGAAGGTGCTGTTGAAGAGGGCATGGTGAGTTTCTGCAGTGCATCTTGTATATGATGCACACTGCTGCCACTGGTGGTAGAGGGAGTGAAATGTTTAAGGTGGTGGATGAGGTGCCGATCAAGCGGGCCACTTTGTTCTGGCTGGTATCGAGCTTCTTGAGCGTTGTTGGAGCTGCTCTCATCCAAGCAAGTGGACAGTATTCCATCACACTCTTGACTTGTGCCTTGTAGATGGCGGACAGGCTTTGGGGAGACAAGAGGTGAGTTACTCACTGCAGATGTCCTAGCCTCTGATCTGCTCTTGTAGCTGCAGTATTTATGTGGCTGCTCCAGGTCAGTTTCTGGTCAATGGTAAGCCCCAGAATGTTGATAGTGGGGGATTAAACGATGGTAATGCCACTGAATATCAAGGAGAAATGGTTATATTCTCTCTTGTTGGAGATAGTCATTTCCTGGACTTGGGTGGCACAAATGTTACTTGTCACTTATCAGGCCAAACCTGAATGTTGTCCAGTTTTGCTCCATATGTACACGGACTGCTTCAGTATCTGAGGAGTTGCGAATGGTACTGAACATTGTATAATCGTCAGTGAACATCCCCACTTCTGACCTTATGAGGGAGGGAAAGTCATTGATGAAGCAGCTGAAGATGTTTGGGCCTAGGACACCACCCTGAGGAACTCCTGCAGCCAAGTCCTGGGGCTGAGATGTTTAGCCTCCAACAACCACAACCATCTGCCTTTGTGTTCGGTATGACTCCAACCAGTGGAGAGTTTTCCATGATTCCCATCGACTTCAATATGGCTACGGCTCTTTGATGTCATACCCGGTCAAATCACTCTTACCTCCCCTTGAGTTCAGCTCTTTTGTCCATGTTTGGACCTAGGCTGTAATGAGGTCAGGCGCCAAGTAGCCCTTGTGAAACCCAAACTGAGCATCAGGTTGCTGCTGTTTAAGTGACAGTTGATAGCACTGTCGACAACACCTTCCATCACTTTGTTGATGATCAAGAGTAGACTGATGGGGTGGTATCGGCTAGATTGGATTTGTCCTGTTTTTTGTGGACAGGACATACCTGGGCAATATTATACATTGCCGGGTAGATGTCAGTGTTGTAACTGTACTGGAACAACTTATCCTTCTCAATAATCACAGGGGAAGGAGATGCTGCCAAAGTTGTTGCAGTGCATCCTGTAGATCATACATACCACAATCACAGTTGCTTAGTGATGGAGGGAGTGAACATCGAGTCCAGTGGTAGGGGCACCAATCATGTGAACTGTCTGTTCGGCATAATGTCAAGCTTGCAGTGTAGTTATGGCTGCATTCTTTCAGGCAAGTGGCAAGAATTCCATCACTTTCCTGACTTGAGCTTCTTAGATAATTGGGAAGCGAAGACCATCTCTATTGAGCAACAGAAGCTACTTGTGTTAGTTGATTGTTATTTCCTTTGAGCCTACTGCAATGGTGGTTTTAATAACGATGCTACTCAGTTTTTGCAGTACTGACTATTTGGACTACTTGCTTGCTGTCCTGAAGATACCACTACCACAACTGAAGTGAGACAGAGTCATACCGGGCATCGTGTTTTCTTCTGGAACCCTCAAGAATGGCTGACAGCAAAACCCATAATACTTCTCAAAACAAACTAGATAGAATATTATGACAAGTTTGTTGCATCAAGAATTGTAAATGTGTAACAATTTGAATATTGCCTATACTAGCCAAAATAACAATAAAGCAAATTTTAAGATCGTATCCCTCTCCAATCTTGAATAAATTTGATATCATATAGAAAGACAGACTTGCATTTATTTAGCGCCTTTCAAGACCACCAGACGTCTCAAAGTGCTTTACAGCTAATGCAGTACTTTTGAAGCGTAGTCACTGTTGTAATGTACTGACAACATATTGACAGATATCATATGCAAATGCATACGAAGTTGAATTACATAGAATTAATAGCACAGGAACAGGCCATTCATTGCAACTGTTCTATGCCATTGTTTATGTTCTACATAAGGCTCCTTCCACCTTACTTCATCTCACCCTATCAGCATATCTTTCTGCTCTTTTCTTTCTCATTGTTTATCTAGCTTCCCCTTAAATGCATCTATGCTATTTGCCTCAACTATTCCAAGTGCTGCTATCGAGTTCCGTTATAACTACTCTCCAGGTAAACAAGTTTCTCCTGAATTCCTTGTTGAATTAGTGACTGTCTTATATTTCTATCTTCTAATTATGAAAGTATGATGGCAGTGTTTCTTTTCCCCTGGAGCAAGGAACAGTGGACTTTTATATACTGGCTCACTATAGTTAAAAAAAAGTTAGAAATGTAAATTACTGATATATATACAGAACGGGGCATAAATTCCTTGCAATAAATCAGTGGATTAATTGACCAGTACTCAATTCCAGCTAATTAGACATAGCCTGAACAATGTATCATGACAAGTCTACCTCAACACAGATATCCAAAATGTTATGTTTTTAGAGGCCTGAATGACTACTTTAAAACTAAACCAAACTTCACTGAATCGCTGCATATATCAGCTCATTTATCCTGACAGGGATGAGTGTCCTCTGAGCTTGTTGACCAACAGCCCCAAAGCAACTCTGAGTTTTCAAAGAAAAATAAAACTGCCCAGGGCTTTAATTTTGTATATGGCAGATAGAAGACCCCTAACATTGCCTGAATCAATCATGCTTACATAATGGGCAATGCAGATTGCATTCAACTGCAAATGGTTACTAGTCTGACCTTAAAAATTACATTTCATAGGCAGTGACATTTTTATTTGTTCATGGGATGTGGGCATCGCTGACTCAGCCAGCATTTGTTGCCCATCCCTAAGTGCCCTTGAGAAGGTGGTGGTGAGCTGCTTTCTTGAACCACTGCAGTCCATGTGGTGTAGGTACATCCACAGTGCTGTTAGGGAGGGAGTTCCAGGATTTTGATCTAATGACAGCGAAAGAACATTGATTTAGTTCCAATCAAGATGGTGTGAGACTTGGCAGTGTTTCCATGTATCTGCTGCCCTTGTACTTCTAGGTAGTAGAGGTCGTGGATTTGGAACGTGCCATCAAAGGAGGCTTTGCAAGTTGCTGCAGTGCATCTTGTAGATGGTACACACTGCTGCTACTGTGCACCAGTACTGGAAGGAGTGAATGTTGAAGGTGGTGGATGGGGTGCCAATCAAGCGAGCCGCTTGGTCCTGGATGATGCCAAGCTTCTGGAGTGTTGTTGGAGCTGCACACATCCAGACAAATGGAGAGTATTCCATCACACTCCTGACTTCTGCCTTGTAGATGGTGGGCAGGCTTTGGGGAGTCAGCTGGTGAGTTACTTGCCACAGAATTCTCAGTCTCTGACCTGCTCTTGTAGGCACAATATTTATCCGGCTGGTCCAGTTAAGATTCCAGTCAGTGGTAACCCCCAGGATGTTGATGGTGGGGGATTCAGCAATGGTAATGCAGTTGAAAGTAAAGAGCAGATGGCTAGATTCTCTCTTGTTGGAGATGGTCATTGGCTGGCATTTGTGTAGCCAAATGTTATTTGCAACTTATCAGCCCAAACCTGAAAGTTGTCAAGAACTTGCTGCATGCTGGCACCGACTGCCTCAGTATCTGAGGAGTTGCAAATAGAACTGAACACTGTGCAATCATCAACAAACATCCCCACTCCTGACCTTATGATGGAGGGAAGGTCATTGATGAAGCAGCTGAAAATGTTCGGGCCTAGGACACTACTCTGAAGAACTCATGCAGCCATGTCCTGGGGCTGAGATGATTGGCCTCCAACAACCACAGCCATCTTCCTCTGTGCTAGGTATGACTCCAACCAGTGGAGAGTTTTCCCCCGATTCCCATCGACTTCAATTTTGCTAGGGCTCCGTGATGCCATACACAGTCAAATACTGCCTTGATGTCAAGTGCAGTCACTCTCACCTCATCTCTGGAATTCAGCTCTTTTGTCCTCTCTCCTAACTTCAAGACTCATGGCTGGTGACACATTAAACAATGCTACTGAATGTTGCTCTGAGGCTGAAGTATTTCTGCTAAAGCAGTTGCAACCAGTTACTGTTCTGAAAGAAAAAATGCAATAACCCCATGTTCAGGTATTTTTCTTTCCAAAACAGAAATATTTGTTTCAGCTAAGTAACCGTGTTGAGATCGATCAGTACTTGTTAATGTTGATTCCCTTCCCTACTCAAGTTACATAAGCTGTCACTGGGAATCAAATCAACCCTCGGCCAGCTGCAGTAGAAATCAAACCCCTCTGACACTCGATAAAAGCCCGGGCTGAGCCACAAGGTTTCCATTAAAAACAGTCTGCAGCAGGATGAACAGCTCAAAACCAGCTATTGATCAGTCCATCGATCTTCAGGGGAGGGAACCAAGATGGGAAATGTACCAATCGGGATAGGATTTCTTTTTTTTTCATCTCTGGCTTAGTGGTTGCCTAGCTCTGGGTCCTTCTAGGCTTAAAGCCATCAGACATTTCTGACGGAACTAGCCAGGATGTCTGACTGAGATAATTCAAGTTGAAGGCAGACAATCTGCTGTGTGAGCTGATTAGCCATTGACTTGCAACTTGACCTGTCTGATCCGTGACAGGAGCTTCTTAAAAGGAAGGCAGCCTGATAGAACAAATTCTACAAACCAAGTTGGCCCACTGATAACAGTAAAGCGACTGCCTCTTTATACTCAGAAATAATCCTTCTTCCTTTTCATTCTCAAATACTGGCAGTAGGGAGACACTGCAGCATATCATTTCAAACAAAAACTGTGCTTGCAGTCCAAAACATTTAACCAACTGAAGAGTACTGCAATCATCTTAAGGCCAAATTATTACAAATGAAAAATTGCCGTATTTGATAAGAGAACACATTTTCTGCACAATTCCTTGATTCTATTTCATAACATAATGAAAAACAAATTTTTTGCAGATGATATATTCCTAGATATTACCTATCCACACCTTGAAATCTGCCAAAGGAACAGCATTTCAAAAGATCTTCTGTGTTTTGCAGAATGCGACGATTTAAACTTTAGCAAAAATAGGTGGGGCTGATGGGATGATTGTCTCTGCTGGGAATCCCACCAATTTTGCCCCTGTACTGCTAATGACGTGGACATTCTAGCTGTGCATGTGCAGTAAGCAGGGCCTACAATGCCATTCTCCAAAGGCATAAGATTGGCTGCTGTTAGGAAAATGGCAGCTCGACCAAAAAGCACAATCGGATTAAAAATTAGCTGTTCACTCGCTGCAGCCATACTTGTCTGCCAACCTCAAACCCCACCTAACTTGCCAAGTATGGTAAAGAGAGCAGGTACTGGTCCCTTTTATGCAAATGACCCCATTCCCAGGTTTTGGGAGGGAGTCATCAGTGCAGCAGACTGTCACCGCGACCCAACTGGAATTTCTAGTTTTAAACTGTGCTGCAAGAGGCACTCTGTGCATGCATGTCAGAACTCGTGTACAGTTCTCTCTTAGGCAACAGAACTGAAGTTTCGGACAGGCAGTATAAATGCGTATCGCATGGCTGAAACCTGAGCTATTGGCCCGAGACTGGTGACTGCAATTTAACGCTGTATAGGACACATTCACTGCACATACACCACATTGTCAGCCGCGTCCTCCCAACTCCCAACCCAACTGCGATTTAACAAAATGTTCCATCGCATGAGCAACAAATTAGTCTGACATTTTCTTCCAGGACACAAAGCTGCAATAGGTAGGAATGAAATATGGTTACTATTGCCATAACAGTGTAATAGTATCATAGCAATCAATTTATAATCATCATAACATTACCTACAAATAGCAGTCATGTTTTAAATTGTAATGAAGGTTCTCGAGGAAGTCTTTCAAATGACATAATTGTTCTTCAGAATAACAGCTAACAATGCAAACAAAATTTAGAGTTCACTTTAGGTATAACTCCTTTTTCAAATAAAAAGCTGTGATTCTAAAACCTTATGAGGGAGAGATAATATACTGTATTTTAATCTGCTTAAAAATATCTCACTATTAAACTTTACAATTTTCTTTTTTATGTAAAGAAACATAGCATTAGTGAGCACCACAGTCCTAAAGAGTTAACAAGTTTTGAAGCAGCTGGCATTGAGCCTATAATCATTCAACATGTCCTTTATCACAGCACATGGTACAGTCTTCTGCCTACTGCTCTGTGCCAGTCTCACGGTCCAGGTGATAGCATAGCGACAATGCACCAGTATTGAATTCTTTTACAGACAAAGAATGAGCTCACTCGGAGTGAGCCCAGCTTACTGTCTGCTGCTCATGACTACACAGCCTGTCTGCTGAAAGACAAAGATATCGGCAAGGGAGAGTTTGAATATAGTTTCTGGGTCCCTGCGTTTCAAAGGAACTGAAAGCCAGCGGCCCGAGGGGTGAGGCTGGCTAGTTGCTGGCATACTTGGCTGTGCATTGAGCCAGGTGGCCTAAGCATACTGGCAAACGACTGGCATGGAGCCCAATGCAGATGGCTTGCATCACTTTGGTCTTTCCCCATGAAGCCTTTTAGACTGTGAACACAGATTTCTTTCAGGTCAGAGAGCAGCTTTCAGCACTAAATCAAAGTTCCAATAAATATCCCATTGTCTTATTCTTTGTTCGTGCGTAGCAGAAAAACTTCAAGTCCTATTCTCTATCTTTTTACAACTGACACCCAGCTTGTGGACTGTATACCCTACCTGGCCTCCCTCGTTTTTAAAAAAAAACATGCCTTCAGGTTAAAATAATCTCCCCCCTGCCCCAACCCCCCACAGTCAGAGTCTTTTATTGAAAGAGAAAATTCTTTCTAGCCTCCCACTGAACGCATTATAGATTTCATCAGTCTCTGTGTAGTTTCAGGTTTTGTATAAAACTGTAGATGAAAAGTATATTTATAAAAGAAATACCAGACCCCCAGTTTTATTTATACCATTGCAGGAGGTCCACAGTAAACTACAGGGAAGCATTTCAAATCTTGAATTTTGGATATAAATTATGCAGGAGGCCTTCTTGTCCCTAATTTATTTCTAAACGTTACCTTATTTCATTTAGCACCGTGTATGCTTCTAGTGTTTAAAACTGCTCTTTACTCCAGATCCATTATTTTTTCCAATGAGGATTTCACGCCTAATGATTCAATGTATTACAACAAAACTAATGTCTTTGAAAACCATACAAAAAGGGCTTGCGTGTCTTCTACTGGTGAGGGGGGGGGGGTCTTTCCAGTGTTTCATTATTAATGAGGGAGTGGTTGCTGTGCATTAATTCAGAGCTGATGACAGCATACGTTAGAGCTGCACTGAAAGTGGTGGTTCACTTATATAATATGGGTCAATCCTACTGATCATCAATACTCAGATCAGGGACAAGTTTCTGTTAGTTATCAGCTGGTGTCTAGGATGGGTGCGAAAGAGGCTGCCAGCCTAGTTTTTCACCTCTGCATCATAATTCTTACCAGCTAATCCATACAATAGTCTAAGTATTAAGAGCTAGGCAGCATGTTCACCTGTTCTATGTGACACATGATCATACCTCAGTAATAGGAGCCAGGTATCTGGAAGTATTTTACCCTCTGACAATTTAAAACCATCTTCAGCTTTCATTTCTGCTTATCACAGAGTATCATAAAAATTAACTGGTTGCATATTTCTAAAGAAGAATAAAATATCACTGTCAATAATTCTCCAACATCTTTGAGAATCCAATGTGCAGGGGGGCTGGCAGAAGTCTGAGTCAAGTCATCCAAAGTAAAAATTTAGAAGGAAAAAAAATTTCCATACCTGTGCACAGCATTTTTATTCAACATGACTTTTTCAATGGAGCAAGGCTTCATAAATGAAATTGTAAATTAAATTCTGAGATGGATCGAAAAGTTATAACATGGTACTTAAATAATCTGTTTATAACAAATATCAAAATATATTATTGTAACAAAATGAGGATCCAGCAGTTTCTACAAGTCTACCAGTTATCTTGTTGAAGTACCGAAAAGTGCTTTACAAGGTAATTACTTTTTTAAGCCATGTGTTATTTCAGCAAATGATGTCCCACAAACAGTAATGTGATAAATGACCAGTTCATCTAGTTAAGGGAAGAATGTCGACCAGAACAATGGAAGAACTCCTTGCTATTCTTCAAATAATGCCATGGGATCTTTAGCGTCAATCTGAATGACTGGTTATTATTCTAGAGTCACTGAGGCCACAACCTTCTAACTTTCATAACAGTCTAGTTTTTAAAGTTCGGGGTAAATCGTATGGATTGTGAACATCAAAAGTCACCATCCCATTCAGCTTTGAGTAGGAAACTACAAGTAGTTTGTGGGGCCATCCTTTATTTGTGAGAACCTGTTCTGCACATCACTAATTTAAGTTGGACGTGGTAGAAGACTATGGATAGCATCTCTCCATTCTGACACAACTGCAGCAGTGCTAGGCCTTCCACTAATTTAAATGAAACAATTAATATGTCAATAGTAAGTAGTTACCCTCAGTAAGCTATATGTAGGGGCCCCATAGGAATACAGTACCTTAGATTCCAAAGTAAGGTACATGCAGAGTTGATATTGGTGATCAAATGACAACTGTGGGGAGACGTAAATGATCATTTCATGTTTTAGTCTTTCGATTTATCAAGTTCGTGGAAAAGTTAACAACACAATTGTCAGTTTAAAACTGAGCTAGATCATTTCTGTTCTTCCAGCAATGATCCCCAGTTAAGTCAAGAAGGCATCAAAATGAAAGATAACAAAGAAGTTCAATAATTTCTGTCTGCGCATGTCTGAAAGAAGCCCATCTTTCTGATTCAATTTTATCTATTGCATTTTTCAATGCAGCCAGCTACATTGTTCTACATTTGAAATTCATATTTTTTTTATAGCCGTACCCTCTTTTGATTTCCTCACAAGTTGGGAAAATGGTTTAAAATACATTCATTAGGCAGCACTTATGAGATCATTAGTTGTGCTGGATTGCACAATTCTTTCCTCTAGCTTTTCTCAATAAAATGTGCAATCTATCCTACCGGAATCAAAGAATTGATCAAAATATGAATTTCTTTCAAAAACCTGTTTTTGTGTTAGTGGCATCTTTGTTTTGCCAGCTAAGAAGAAATAGTCTGGAATCATTATTAGTTAATTTTCAATTTCTCTTTGTTCTTGTAGATTCTACTCCTACGGTGCTTAGCTGAAACGATGCGCGATATCCCACTTACAACTTTTCTAATGGGGCTTGATGGAGCCACTTGGAGATGCACAAATGTGACCCACAGATTTGTCATTTTCACAGCTCTCCCCCAGCAAACTCCAACTCGTTCAATACTCGACCAGCCATATTATGTCCCATATGAAGTCCCATTCACCAATCACCTCTTGCCAACCCCCAATGCCTCCACATTTTCCAATGTTGTCAAAGTTCTGCATTATTTTACTAAAGCTCTCCACTTTGCTACATCTCTGCTCATCTTCAAAAGGTTTCTTAAAGCTTCAACCTAGCTTCAATTCCAGAGCATGGGGCCTAGACAACTGACGGCTTGGCCACTAATGCACAAGAGGCCGGTGTCAGTGGAACAGAGTTCACGGGCCATTATAGGGTTGGAAAAGATCAAGATGGAAATTTGAGGCATTGGGAGACTGGGAACCAATGTAGATCAGAGAGGAAAGGATGATGGATGTGTGGGAATTGTGAAAGACGGGATATGAGCAGCAGAATTTCAATCAACTGAAGTTTAAAGGAGGTGCAGGATGAGAGGCTAGCCAGGAAAGCATTGTAGTAGTGGAGTCTGGAGGTAATAAAGGCATTTCTAAGGAAAAATGGAACAGATGATGTTACAGATTCCCAGACAGTCTTTTTGATGGAGATGCTGTGGGGTTCAGAAGTGTAACATGGAGTTGAATGGCAAGTGGAGGCTGCAAGCAAGGGCACTAACTTTGTGGCGAGGGCCAAAAATAATAGCTTTGTCCCCCCCAATATTTAGCTGAAGAAACTGCATCTCATCCACAACTGGATGTCAGACAAGTAGTCCAGCAGCACAGTGGCAGCAAAGATTTTGAAAGAAGTGGTGGCGAGGTCGAGCTGAGTTTCATCTGCATACATAGGGAAGCTGACCCAATGGGCCCAATTTTAACTCACTCAAAGCCCATTCACTTACACAGAGTTAAAACAGGGCCCCATGTCTGCAGATGCATTGGATATCTCTTCATGGCTTCCCCCGCTCCACTGCTGTATCTCTGGTTCAAATCCCATTTACGTGTGAACGGAATATCCACTAAACTTCTGCCAAAATTACAACAGCAGAGCCAGTCCAGAGGATATTCCTAGTGATATTATTGCTAAGGGGAAGAATGTAGAAGAGAAAGAGGACAGGGCCAAGGATGGACCCTTGACTTCCAATGCGAGGGAAGTCCCACCCAAGTAGACAACTGACGAAAGGTTTTGGATGAGGATGGTCTAGACGGCTGACCATGTAAAAAGCTACAGAGATGAGGAACAATAATGCATTACAGTCACAGAGGAAGTCAGGTTGTGGCGTTGATTTTATGTGCGGTCAACAGGTACAAGCTGACTACCCAAGTTCCATCCACAACATAATCATTATCCATAAATCATTTTTTTGTTATTTTAAATCATTTGGTAGGTATTTCCAAAATCAGGACATTCTTCATATTCAACAAGAATTGGTTTTGTTCCTTTTATCTAGCACTTCATGAAAGGTTTTGCTTCCAGGTAGATATTATAGCTATTAAATCTTTTGGTTCCGAAAACACAGACAGACTGGCATAGTGATGTTTTGCTAAGCCTGAAAACCATATTGAGAGGCAATTCATTTTACACTTGGCAGTAAATTGCGAACTGACGTGTCACAAATGGACATAAACCTTTGCAACTGAAGTTATATCAACAATGAAAGCTGTAAAAACTCAATTTGGTTTTTCTGTTTGGAGATTGAGTTGTTACTTTTGTATTTAAAAATTACCAAATAAATGGCTTCTTAAAAGAGAGAAGAATGACAAAGAAAATGTTCTTTCTTTTGAAATAAATTAACTATGGTTCATACTGCTTGCATTTTTCATACTTTAAAAAAAAATACACAGTGCTGTGCAAGTGCTCCCTCTGGTACCAAGCTGTGTTGGGGGTTGGGAAAGGGGGGGGGGGGTCAACCTACAAGCTCACTTTTGGTAACATTCCCAGAACATATGAGAAGATATGGCTCCACAAAGCTACGTGAAACAGATGTTTAAAGAACTAATGCTAACAGACCAAAAAAACGTCCAAATAGAATCTAAGGAACTGTACACAATAAATCCAATCCCAGGGTCTTTCTTCAGTGCCATGAGAGTGCCTTAGAGACATGCAGCATAGTTTGGAAAAATAGCAACATCCGCTCACTCTGCTCTGCTGTACTCAGTTGAAATATGCACAATGTCCCATTATTATTGAATCATTATCTGGCTACAGCTCTGACAGAAGCATCATATGGGCTATGAAAGACTCCTTTCTTTTCATGATTAGCCTTTAAAACATTTCCTCATGTTACAGTCCTTTACTGCCTCCCAGAATGCGCTGCTAAATTACAGTGCTGAAATTAACTGTATGCCGTTGTGATTTTATGATAAATAAAGGGGAACTGAGCTGGCCTGACCCAGTATGTGATTAACCCTTCACTGAATATTTGAAAGAATAGAAGTATAAAACATAAGACACAGAACTTTTAGAAACCAGTGCAGTGGGTGAAAAAAAAACTGTTCAAGAAAAGGATTCCAGACGTTTGCTAAATTATCAACACATACACAACATAAAGATGATTAATTCCAACTGCTGCAATACTGACAACTATTCCTTCATTTACTCACTTTGTGCCTTTCATTGCCAAACTAATTCTAATTTCTATTATCAACCTGCAACACAAACACTGTTGAATACATCAGTGGCTGGAACAGCTGTAGAGAAAATTATCCAAATCAAACCAAGAATTCAAATCACTGCTCTTGAATTTTCCTTTTATATATATATAAAAAAATGGAAAACAACAGTCTTGGGTGTTAATGGGTTGTAAAACATAGTAGGATTTAACCCCAACAGTCATATGGAATAGTGAGTGTATAGACAGGAATGCACATTTAAGTGAAACAGATAACTGCCAGCTTATGTCATATAGTGATCCACAAAAAATTGGACTGATATTTCATGAACGGGAGAAATTTCATAGGGGAAGGCCACGATGTCCCCCGCCCTATGCGCCCTTACCAACCCAATCACGCCCCTTTCCAGTCACATCCCTTCATGGTCTCCCACCTTCCCAGTCATTACCTTCCTAGTGGCACCCCTTCCCCTAGTCACACCCCTTCCTGGTCTCCCTCCTTCCCAATCACATCCCTTCCGACATTTGCACATATTTCTAAAATATTTAATATATTTGAAGCCAACCTTTTTCCAGCCAATTTTCACTCCTTATGATGAATTTCTTTTTAAAGCATCTCAAGTAAGGCATTTCATGCTTGAGCTTCTACAAAATGAAAGAAGACATGCCAGGAAGATCAGCAGGGCCCAGATCCTTCCACAGACCTTGGCACAGCCACCTGCCAATGACCAAACTACATCAGCTTAGCACATGTGCCCTGCTGAGGTATGGACATGCTTAAGATTTAGTGAAAGAGCTGAGAGTTGTGCAAAGGTTTGGCAAACTGTAAATGTGGAACAAGTTGACAGATCCTATTTTCTTGCATGTGCCAGCTACCTGGTACATGATATTGCTGCTCAGTCTTACCTCACCAGATTCTTTAAAGCACGCTGTCCTTTTCCCATTTCTATTTCCAGATACTTTTAACAGTGTTGAGTTTGACCAGCACCTCCTGCTATGCACAGTGCACTATTAAATTGTCCTGGAGTCTCCAGGAATTAAAGAGCAATCTTTGAAGAAAGGACATTGTAGCACATTTTTTTAAAAATAAAGGAGATGGGAAAATAGGCTGTTTGATGAATCCTCCTGGAATATCTCCAGTCATAGTTGGAAATTCTAACTGCTCTCCTCTGGGGAGCATGACCTGGCGTGGTAAACAGGGTAAGCCTCCTTGGACACATTTGAGAATCATGTGCTCCACACTGCACTGTGCTTTCAACCATGTCCATCATTTATTAGCCACTCTCTATACATATTTTTCAAAAGCTGAAATCTGCAGTCTGAGCATCAAAAGAGGTGCCAACATTGTTTACCAACCACGGACAGCCACTTACATTTGTGTGGATGCACCCCTTTAATTTGGAGCACTGGGGCCCCTTCATTACACACCTGCACAAGCTAAAAAATCTAGCAATACCAATCAGGCAGAACAAGCAAGCATGATTAGTAAAGTGGTGCTCCCAGGACAAGGCCAACCCATTGCAGAAATGCATCAGCAGGTGTGGTACGAAGCTAAAATGGACCATGAACCCCAGGTTCAATCCCCACTGAATGCTAAGGTCGCTGATAGTAGCTCATATCAACCAGCTATGGCATTCCAAACTAGAAAGGGAAAGGAAATAAGCAAGGACTGTAGGTCCTTGTTGGCTTAATCACAAAGCAGGAGAAAGTGCAAACTCAGTCTCCAATACCACAAATTATGAAGTTAAGTATCCACATTTGGGGACATTGCAGGCTTCAGCACACCACAAAGAGTGGGCAAGCTCATCCTGGGACATGGTGGCCTAACTTAACCCCTAAATCTTCAACTAAAAAAAAACGTTGGAAGACTAGATAACAAAATAAGTAGACTAACCCAGTCAGCCCTTAAACTGGACTTGCTGCTCTGTGCAAATGGAGCATTGGAAACTCATTCCAGTTGTGAGATAAGACTGCCAAACTATACATTATAAATGAAACTTTTAGAAACCACAATTATCATGAAGTTTCAAGATTAGCACTACAGTGTGATTTTCAAATGTTATTTAGGATCATAAAACTGCAGCACTTAAAAAAAAAATTCCCATTTAAGAGGAAAGCAGAATTTATTTTACAGTATAATGCCATAGGAGTTGGGAACTGAAACCCCCAGTTAGTATGATCAGTGGAGAATTTCCAAGTCCCTTGGGAGGCAGGAGTACTGTGCAGCTATGCTGCATATTCAGAGGCTAAAAATGAAAATGACCACTCATAGGTCCCAACTGCCAGCAGCGCAGGGGTCTTTCACATTTGTACTGACCTAACAGTTATGGAAGTTTATTTAAAGGCTGATGGACTCATTCAGCAACACATAATTCTATGTCATGCTGCTGAATACAATATGTATTTTGGCACCATGGCACAAAACAAACTCTATTAGCATTGGCGCCGTGCACCTAGCAAAAATAAAGATCTTGCCCATATTAACTTAGCCTTCAGCCTGACAAACACATATTAATTTTATAAACTGGGTGATTTCCAAAATACCTCCAGAATGCTGCTCAATTAAAGCTTAATTTATAAAACACAGCCTTTATTTTATTATGGAATATTCTTAAGACAGGTTTGTAAGTGACTTATACACAGATCTTAGTTCTCCATAGGCTGATCATATAATAAAAAAGGCAGAACCTAATTTTTGCCACCAGATGCCTCTAGTTCACTGCACAGCAAATAGGCCGTAACATGTTTTCAAAATAAACAGAAGACATCCAGAGGCTGAAAAGACCAAGGGCCGAGTTTTTAGATCCTTATCACGGTGTGAGTAAAGTATTCTGGTTAGACATTCTAAACGTATTTTCACAAATAATTCTGTTATTTGATCTATCCAAGTTTCCGCTTAACTCAGTGGTAGGATTCTCGCCTCTGAGTCAGAATATTGTTAGTTCAAGCCCAACTCCAATACCTCCACACAAAATCTACGCTGACATTTCAGTATAGTATGGAGGGAGTACTGCATTGTCAAAAGTGCTGACTTTTAGATGAGGCATTAAATCAAGGCCCCATCTGCGTTTTCAGGTCAACATTCAAGATTCCGTGGCATTGTTCAGAAAAAACAGGGAGTTCTTCTGGCCAAGAACAATCTTTCAAATAACATGTGCAAAACAGATTAACTGATCTCATTGTCATCGGTGGGACTTTGCTGTGAGCACGTTGGTTGCCACAGTTGTCCACAAAACAACAATGACTACACTTCAAAGGTACTCCATTGACTGTGAAGTACTCCGGGATGTCCTAAATGCACTATATAAATGCTTTCTTTCTTAGACTTTTAGCCAGGATGCAAACCATGTATCTTCAACAAACCTTTGCTGCAGAGGGCCAAGCAAAACCTTTAAAAATTAACAATGGAAAGTGTGTAAATTATGCCAGCTCAGCTCTCTGGGAAAGAACTTTATTTAGTTCTGAAAAGGGAAGTACAATTAATTTTAATTAAGGGAACACACTGGAATGCCTAGCTACCAAGGATGAAGGTTTCTGCTTGTAAACTCCTGGGGCTGAATTTTTGCTCTGAGGTTGGAACCCAGACATTGGCTGTATTTTCAGGTACCTGACCCCGTGTCACACTGGCACCTGATGCCCAACACAATTTTTAATAAGCAGGCCAATTAGTGGCCAGGGTGCGCAATCGTCGTCCAATTAAGGACAGTGGGTGGGCTCCCGAGGCTGGAGAGCCAATAGAAGGCCCTCCAGCACTGACAGATTGGCAGCCCCAACCTCACAGGGCGGCCTGCGGCCAAAGCTGTGGCCATCTCACAATCGCAGCCGGGGGTTGGGGAGGGGTCAAAAATAGTAGATGGAGAGCTGGCACCATCCCCTGGTACGCTGCCAGGAGGCCACCTCCATTCATTGGTCAGGATTGGGCCTCAGCAGGAGGCCCGGCTGCTGAATGGAAATTTCCAGTCGGTCCCTGCAGAGTGGCCTTAGTGGGCCCTTAAGGGGCTTAATTGGCCAACCGCCACTTATGGGCAGGTAGCCATCACCCCACCCCACCAAACTCTTTGAAAATGGCCCTCAGACGGCAACATTCCAGCAATCCGGCACAACGGCCGGCAGCAGAAAATTGCAAGTCCATCAGCCTCCGTTCCCGCCTCCTCAGCCCTTCCAAAATCCAGCTCCCAAGGTCAATTAAGGGACAATTGCAGCTACTTGTAAATTTCTGGCCCCATGTCAGCGTTCCTCAGGATCTTTCTTCTTTTCTGAATTAATTTTGAACTGTAACGTGTGCAGCAGACAGATAAATTAATAAAATGGCCAGACCTCCTGTGATGTTGCTCACTAGTAATAAGAGATCTGGAGTATGGTTGTGATATTCAGCTGCTGAGATGGAATTACGTTTAACCTTGTCTATCTCTTTAAAGCCACTGTTGAATTACTCCCTGTGGGGAAGTCGTCCATACATATTCTGAGGTAAATTCAAGCTTAACGGCTGAATTTAATGGTCAGATACTTGTAAACGCCCCAGCTCCTGCCATTGGTGAGCAGCAAAAATATTGAGGTTAGAAACACCAACAGTAAATGACTTTTTTCAATAATACTCTTTATGTGAGAGTATGACAGGTCTGCACTACATACAAATCATATTTATCTAGAATATATAAAAAAAAACTTAGATAAAACACACACTTCATATAATTTAGGGAGGGGGCCATGGTGGCATAGTGGTAATACCACTCAACTTGTAATCCAGAGGCCCAGGATAATGCCCTGGGGACACGAGCTCAAATTCCACCACAGCAGCTGGTGGAATTTAAATTCAATTAATTAAAAAAAATCTGGAATTGAAAGCTGGTCAGTAATGGTGCCATGAAATTGTCGTAAAAACACATCTGGTTCACAAATGTCCTTTAGGGAAGGAAATCTGCCATCCTTACTTGGTCTGGACTACATGTGACCCCAGACCCACAGCAATATGGTTAACTCTTAACTGCCCTCTGAAATGACCTAGCAAGTCACTCATTTATCAAGGGCAATTAGGGATGGGCAACAAATGCTGGCCTTGCCAGTGACGTCCACATCCCAGGAAACAATAAAAATAATCACTTACTTCCTGTCACACTTTAGCAATGCCATTTCAGATGCCACACTTCGACATATGCTCTGACTCACTATAAGCAATGTCACTGGAGATCTGCTGGTAACGTATTAAACAAAAAATAAAACCAAAAGAATTATTCTTGGGTTCTGTCATGATTAGTATTGGTAGAGATCATCCATCCCTCTTTTCAATCACACATTATGCGCATCATAGAGTTAAAATCAAAATGTCAACTAAAAGAAACACTGGACTGAATTGTTGGGCCGCGGTGAGGTTGGGAACAGAGGTGGATGGGGCCCGAAAATACTGGCGCTGGCTGGTATGCCAGTTTCCTGACCCTGTTCCCGGTGTTGGCCATTTTTGACGAGGTGGGTTTGGGGCCAGCAGGGTTACCTGGCCCAATGAGGCGGGCAGCCAATTAAGTTCATTAAGAGCCTTGTTAAGCGCAGCTAGAGGAGGCCAACTGGGATTTTCCCATCACCTCCAGTTTCCTGACGTGACGGGGAGAAGTTTAACTGCATGGAGTCAGGCAGCTAGCAGCAGGTTGGAGTGACAGTGTTCCAGGCAAGCTGAGAGGCCCTCCCTCCTTGCTTGGGTGCAGGTGCAGCCAAAGGCCACCCTCTAGAGGGATTCCTCCCCTACTGTAGTGGCCTGGCTGCTGAATCAGTTTTTTATTGAAATTTTTAAATTAGTTGGTGAGAGGGTACCTCCGTGCTGAAGCACCCTCTCAGTTATTTACCCTCTACTGCAGCCTGCTGCTCCTCTCAAGCTGGAAAGCCTCTGATTGGCCCTCTAGCTTCAAGGGCCATCCTGCCGCCCTTAACTAAACAGGAAACATGTCTCCATGCCAATTAAGGGAGATTCTCCGTGAAAATCCCAAAGAGTGACTGTTTCCCAACCAGGGGCCGTCTTGGAACCCGGAAATAGTCCCGACTCCTGTTTCCTGCTTCCGAAGTGAAAATTCAGCCGAATATGTTCAAAATCTATGCTATTTGTTGCTGTGTCTCTCACCTTCATAGTCAAATGGACTGGAAATTCACTTAAGCTGTAGGCTACTGGTGCCATCAAATGCTAGCAATTAACTATATAAAACGTACTACCTAAACCAGAGGCAAAGTTCCTGAAGATCCAAATTGGTGGGTGTGGGTAGCACTGTTCTTGCTTTATTCAGGCACAGACAATGGGAGCATTGCAACACTAACTAATTTTCTTAGAATCCTTCACATTCAATACTAAAACTTGTTACTATAACAACCCTGCATTCCTTAAAATAAAACTGAAGGCCAGCACTTTAAACAAACCATTTAATCTTCACCCAGTTATTCCAGAAACTTTCTAATCTCCTCATAAATGCAACTCTCAGGCACAGAATTATAGGTTCAAACCTAGGGCAATCATATAATTTTAAGTGGTTAGGTGTCTAGAGGAAGGCCCTCCCTTCCAGCCCAAGCTTTCAGCCTGTGCTAAGGTCCTGCCTTCAACCACTACTTGTGGTTTTCCACAGCCACAGGATCGCAGTGACACGAAGGCATAGAATTGTTCCCCATAAAAAGAAAATGTTAGCCAAAGTGCAGTGGTGGCACACAGCCAATGGAGACTGCTGCAAAGAGGTGTTCCCAGTCTCAGCATCCACAAACTATATATCAATAACCCTCAATTACACATTTTGTAAACCACTTCTTCAAAAACAGAACTGAAAGAAAACTGCAGTTTGCCAACATCCCATTCATGAATTTGGTCTGCCATTGCCCCCTTACAGTAGCACTCCATGCAATTCATATTCAAACAAAAATAATAATCAAAAGAATATGCCAACTCCACAGGTGGGAGTGATAGAGATGTGGTCTGTATGCGCTGCTAAAACTGGGCTCAGAAAGCACAGTTCCACTCCAGGACTTGAGCACAAAAATCAAAGCTGACACTCCAGTAAGAAATGGTAAGATATTAGGAGGGGTCAGACTAAGAGGAAATACAGTAAGATCTCATACAGTTTTACAATGTATGTATGTAAAGCATGGACTGTGGTAATTAATGTTGGTGAGCTGCAGGCACAAATAGCCACATGGCAATCTGATGTCACGACGATAATGGAGACCTGGCTCAAAAAGGGGCAGAGCTGGGTACTAAATATCCCTGAATACAAGGTGCTCAGGAAAGATAGGGAAGGAAAGAAAGGAGGAGGGGTAGCAGGATTAATTAGGGATAATATTACAGTGTTGGAGAGAGAGGATACCCAAAAGCAGTCAAGGACAGAATCTATTTAGTTAGAGATAAGAAACAGAGGTACCATTACACTACTAAGCATCTTCTAGTGGGAAAGATGTAGAGAAAATTTGCAGGGGAACTACAGAGGTGTAGACCTATAAAGTAGTGATAATGGGTGACTTTAATTATCCTAATATAAACTGGGATAGCAATGGATTACAGGGCAGAGAGGGGGAAGAGTTTCTGAAGTGTGTTCAGGAGAATTTTCTTGATCAGTATGTTTTTGACCCAACAGGAAAGGAGGCATTGCCGGATCTGGTTCTGGGGAATGAGGTGGGTTAAGTGTCAGTAGGGGAACATTTAGGGAACAGTGATCAAAGTAGCAAACGGTTTAGATTAGCTATGGAAAAAGACAAGGCACAATGTACAGAAAAAATATTTAATTGGAGGACGGTCAATTTCAGTGGGGTGAAAGGGGTCTGGCCCAGGTAAACTGAAATCAAAGATTGGAAGGCAGAATTGTAGTTGAACAATGGGCTGCCTTTAAAGAGGAGATGGTTGGGGTACAGCCAAGGTACATTCCTAAAACGGGAAAAGTTAGGGCAACCAAAGTCAGAGCCCTGGATGGCATACAGGATCCTTGGCTTTATTAATATAGGCACAAAGTACAAAAGCAAGGAAATTATAATGAACTTTTATAAAACACTGATCCAGTCTCAACTGAAATATCATGTCCAATTCTGGGCAACAGACTTTAGGAAGGATATGAAGGCTTTAGAGAGGGTGCGGAAAATATTTATTAGAATGGTTCCAAGGATGAGGGACTTCATATGCGAGTATAGTTTGGAGAGGTTGGAGTTGTTCTTAGGGAAAAGAAGATTGAGAGGAGAATTTATAGAGGTATTCAAAATCATAAGGGGTCTGAACAGTGTAGATAGCGAGGAACTGGTCCTTTTTGTGGAAAGGTCAAGAACCAGAGGACACCAATTTGAGGTGACTGGCAAAAGAACCAAATGAAACATGACAACACATTTTTTTTTTTACACAGTGTATGGTTAGGATCTGGAATGCATTGCCTAAGAAAGTGGTGGCGGCAGATTCAATCGTGGCTTTCAAAAGGGAATTCGATAAGCACCCGAAGATAAAGTATTTGCCAGTTTATGGGGAAAGGGCAGGGAAGCAGGACTAGCTGCATGGCTCTTGCAAAGAGCCGGCGCAGATTCAATGGGCCAAATGACCTCCTTTGTGCTGTAACCATTCTATGATTCTACAACAACAGATTATCTGGCCATTATCACATTGCTTTCTGGGGGAAGCTTGCTGTGTGCAAATTGACTGCCGCGTTTCCTGCAGCAGAGACACTTCAAAGTACTTCATTGGCCGTAAAGTGCTTGGGACCCCCTGTGGTCATGAAAGGCGCTATATAAATGCAAGTCTTTTTATACTGAAAAGTTTGAAAGCATTCGAGAGCTCTGTGACTAATGCTTTCAATTGATGGAGAAAAAGGAAATTTATCAAGATCAACTTTGGCAGATTTTGAGGGTTGCATTTAATTTATGCACTACTTTAAACTAGTCATTATTGTTCTAACCCCAGCATTCACATTGCATTAGTGTCATCTTCTGGTTTCCCCCATCCTCTGAGTATCTCCTATTTTTGAATCTGATCACTTCCATCCAAGTTACTAGAAAATCTGTAATCTTTGAAATACTTGTCATTTTATATCAACAGGCAGCCTTTTCTGTGTAAAATAGCAGCTTTATGTTCAAACAGCAATGACTCCAGAATGTCTGCTTCTCCTCCAAAAGCAATACCAGAGATATAGTCTGATACACACTGTCCACTTCTCTTCCCCCACCCCTCCCCCCCATGAACCTATCTGGGGCCTCTGCATTTTGAAATATGGTTGACTGCAAATGCCAACCACTCGACTTGGTGACCGCTTCTGAATAACACAAGAGAAAAGTTGGTACCATTGCTGTGCGCTCAAACAATAACAAACTCAGATTATTAATAATAAAATTACAAGCATTTGAGCAATATTTTAAGTTTTCAAGTCTTAATTTTAAGTTATGAATAAGCCTGAAAAAATTGTTCTATGTACTAAAATAGTCAGATGGTCCTTGGGAGAAAATTAACCAATAGATTTTAAATTCCAAAAGTATCGCAAAGCTCTCACAGAAACCATTACCCATTTTTGTAGTTCTCTAGGTTCAACCACCCATCAGAAATAAACTTTTGGAGCAAAACAAGTTTATAATTCAAAATATTCAGAGACTTTGAAAAACACAAATATTCAAAGTAGAATAATGACACAGCATCAAGTTTCCCAGCAGTTCTTTGGCATTTCAGTTTTAACCACAGATAACCAAAGGAACATTATTTTTGTTATACGAGAACCTTTTAGTTTGCCTTGCAGGATGCCAGCAGATTTGTACTAACCCTAAAAGAATCATAAAGGACAGGATACTTTTCAGCATATTGCTATCAGAGTGAAAAAATTGTTGCAGTTAAACATCTAGTGCAGTTGATGTGAGTAAACATTGTGAACATTTTTGAAAGTGACTGGCTGGCACAATGGAATAGCACATTTTTTCTTCAAACACACCTCGTGTACATGAAATAAAAGTCATCTCATTCCGTAAGAGCTCTATCTAAAGACTGTTTTTGCTGGTCCAAACACAGTTTGTGGAGGACTCTGGCCCACAGCAGAAAACCATCCATAATTTGGCACAAATTGGAACCAAAATTTGAGGGTACACAGATGGCTGGTGTGGTAAATGGAAATAACAAGCACACTGATCTCTCCCAATGACCAGTTACCCAGAAACCTAAACAAAGAAAAATAATGATGTACAAGGGGAGGGCTGGAATGAAGAATACCCATTAGTGGATACACTGCTTAAAACATGCTGAGCAAAAAATAAAAGTATTCTACATTTTCTTAAAGTAAACTTAAAAATAAATGTATAACCTTGCCACAGTAAAATTTTGTATTTACTGGTGCCAGCACATTCAGCAACATATATCAGGTAGATTATAATGTACAGGTTTAGGCACCTGGGATCATTTTTTTGCTTCTTAGCTATGTTGGTCACTGCGCCTCAGTGTGCATTTCTTTCTATTTATTTAAGCTCGAGATGCAAGTTACTTTTGGTAAGGGAATCATTTTTCCTTGTCTAATGTTAACATTTATCAAAAGGTTCGATGGCAACTTTAGAGTTATAAACCTTCATGGAAATGTTAGCTGGCACTAACGAGTCCTTGTAAAATTTAGGGCTTGGTCAATATATGGACATGGAGGGATCAAAACAAATAATATCCAGTCTAATCTTTTGAAATCTCTGTTGGAGGTTCAGTTACTGTGCCCAGTCGTTTCAAGAATTTTATGAAGGCATTTCTGCAACTCTGTAATTATAGTAATTTAATTTCCTTGTTCAATTTACCTAAACAGTCATGGTTGATTTGGATACTAAAGAAAAGGATTGCTTTATCTTGTCCTACCTAATCTGCACTTCTGTATTCATATTGAGCTACTCATCCCATTCTGAATAAATTCTCTTGTGATGTCAGCCTTAACAAGTTATCCTTAAGGCCTGCATTTAAAATGCTTTCTTTTCCCGAGAAACAGTCATCTCCATATTACTAAGCGAGTTAGCTGAATTATTTTAATGCAAAACCAACTGTTTTGTTAGAACTTTGCTCATCTTATACATCTATCAGTAAACATTCTTGCAATGCCATGAATTATATGCTTTATTGGGTGGAAAGAAAGGTTGAATTGCACAAAATTGCTCAGATTAGTGAAGATCAAGGAACACAGGCAATTTTCATCTTGCAAACTCGACATGGTGACAAGGGAACTAGAGGCCCCTAATATTTTTTGGATCATTGTGTGTAATTTTTTATTCTCTTCTAAGCTTCTTCTGCTTTTCAAGGACTTTCTTGACAAGCCTTATTTGCAAATTTGCTAAATTAAAGCAAAAACACAAGTTTGACGCTTAGAGCCCTGACTGCTCAACACTAATGGTGGCATTATGACTGAGTGTGCACTAAAGCAGGCATTAGGAGATTCTGAGTCTCCAGCAGTAAAGCCAGACAAATGTAGTTAACTCTCGTGCTTTCTCATCACATATTTCTACCTCAAATACTGCAAAACATTCAGTAAAATTGAAAGCAGTCTTGAGGAAGTTGCTGGGCATACAAACAACACTAACTTCAGAAAGCATTCCTTTTCTTATTTAAAGAAAAGATAAACATAATGCATGGGCAATATTTTTATAACAATGGACTTATGGTGTCACTTTTAACATATTTTTGGCAGTTTTATGTAAAATTGCCAGTAATGTGCATCAGTATTCTGTTCATTCATATATCCTACAGCAGCTCATACTAAGATTCTGAGAATGTTTATATGAATACACACTGTGAGGTAAGTTTTTTGAAAAATGAATGGATGGAAAATCATTCATGCTGTAATCAGGCATGCTGACTCCAGCACCTGAACTCCCACTATCACCGTCACTGATACAGCAAATGTGCACTGCACCTGAAAAGAGGATTTGCACCCTCATTACATGAAGAATTGACTTTTTAAAGCACACTCCTTGTAGGTCTCCATCCTAATTCAGAACTGAGGCCCGAGTCCTTTGCACCTAAAGTCCCGCAAACTCATCACCCCATCCTCACCCAGCTCCACTGGCCCTATATGGCAACTGCATAGATTTCAACATTGTCATCCTTCTCCTCCTCAAATCCTTTCATGGCCTCACTGAATTCTATTTAAGTGATCTTCTTCAGACATTCATACAGCCCCTCTCTGAGTCTGGGACTATGGCTTTATCTTCACTCCTTTCTTTCATCTTGAAGGTCAATCTTTTAGTCCCTAGCAAAATGTCTCTGGAATTCTCTCCCAAGACTACTTTGCTTTCAGCTTTCCTCCTTCCTTATGTCTAGAAACCTACATTTTCAATCATGCCTCCGGTATTGCCCTCAAACTCTTCTTTTCATGCTTGGTGTCCACCTCTTCATCCTGTAAAGGATTCTGAGATTTCATTCACATACTTAATGTATGAAGCCGTTTCTATTTGTGAGTGTGCAATTTGTAGACTGTGAGAAAACCTGTTGAAGTGAAGTAAATGAGGAGAAACTTCAAAACATGAGGTGTCTATAGCCAGAACGCAAGATACATTTAACCATTACAAATTTTTGCATTCAAGGATTTATATTTGAGTTGGCTATTTACACAAATGGACAAATATTGTAGGTAGAGATGTTATACTTGATGACTGTATTTTGTATTTTTTTACAGACTGCTGTGACGTTTCATGCTACTTTAAAGAGACATGAGAACAGCACACATTAGCAGTGGTTTTCTTCTGCCGATTGATCAGCTCATGGTGAAACCTGAGGTGGTAAATGGGCAGAAATTTTTAAAAACCTGAGAGTCTGAGGCCCCCCCCCCCCCCTCCCCGCCCAAATGGATTTTCAAGCAAACCTTGAACTGGGCACCCAATGCTCCCACTCTGCACAGCTGGAAGCCTTATTACTAACGGGGTCATATACCTGTTTAGGAACTCCAAATCAAATTGCAAGTACCATTGGATGGAGATATACTCTTCCCATGGGCACTGGCCATTGAGCAGCCTATTCAGTGGTCCTTAAAAGGATGCCGGAGGCTGCTCCAGACACATTATAGGCAAGTTTTCAAAATGATTTCTGTGAGGTCAGGAGGTGCATGAATGCTCCTCCTGGTATCACAAAAATCTTCTGGTTCACTTCCAGTCCTTCTGTGACCCCGACTCCTCCCTGTGATTGCCTCCTTCCTCCCTTTAAGCAAATATTTCTGGCTCAGCTCCATGAAGGAGTTGGTGGATTTCCTGCACTCCTGGATCAGCGAGCTGCCCATCAGCGCTCACTGAGTGCCAGCAGTTTGCTGATCGTCTTTAAACAAGGTCCAACCATGAAAATGGCTCAGTAAGGCAATCTGGCAGGCCGTGCAATCACTGTTGTTCACTGCCTGCTTGATGTACACAATAGTTGAAAATTGACCCCCTTATGTTGGGGATAATTTTATTTGAAAATTACCCTGGTGTCCCAATACAGCACAGCACTTTCTAATATGTAACAACTGCAGTGGGAGGCATGTTATGTTCCTGGACACAAACCTGGTGGGGACTTTCACAGGAAACTAGTTCTTTTCCAAGATGGATTGTTTTCTTTTAGTGCAGAAAAGTTATTTCAGCCCTCAAAGGGTTAAGAAATTGTCAGAAATGTAGAAATAGGTATAGCACTAAAAAATAAATCAAAGAGGTTATGGTCGTATAAACTATATAACAGCAGTGGGAAGAATTACTGCAGTTTAACAAGAGTGATTTTTAGGGTGTTTAATTGCTATTTTACATTTAGCAGGCCAACTGATTTATGTTCTTTCATATCATCTCTTTCTACTTCAGCACTATCCTCCTCCCCCTCCCCCCAAAGACTCCTGATAGGGAATTGAAGATGAACATTGCCTAGTCTAGACTATAGCCAACACCACAGCAAGCTGAAAAGCTCAGATATTACAATCTGCCTTTAACAAATCCAATAACGTGCGCACATCTTGACTGCAAAATAGTCACATCCTACCCCAATACTGCATCTGACTGAGGTTCCATTAAGTCTAGCTAAGCTGTTCAGCAACTGTTGGGTTGCTGCAACGAAAACTATCATTCAGATCAACTTTTGATTACATAATAATTTGTTATTTTGCTGAATTCTGGCACTAATCTCCCTTCGTTTGGTTGGAAGCCAGAAATTAGAGTGCGTCATTTCACCAGTTTTCAACAGTGAAGCTCTCATCTCACCCAGCGAGCACTCTGCACTCTTGGACAGGGGCCAGGAAGGGAAATCCATTTTACATGAAGAATGTGAACAGCACAAGGACTTACGAGACAGTTTTTTTGCCTTCTTAAAATAACCTATGGACAACTGCCAATCTAGCTAGACACATATAACTTCAGAAATTTGGCATCAAAAACAGAGTTAAGTATCTGAGAGGAAGAGAGAACAAAAATATGCTAGAGACTGGGTAACGGCTGTGAGTGCATTCGTGGCATATCACATGATCTGGCACAGCACACCCAATTGGTTAGGTTTTCAGCAAAGTACAGCCGCCATGTAAGGAGCTGCAAGCTGTATTCTGTTCTGGGGACTTAAAATGGCGGCTTCACATTTCAATAAAATGGATAAAGTGAGCCCTAAGACCCCTTGTGAACTGACTTTGCTGCAAAAAAACAGTTTCAGGGGCAAATAAAGAACAGCAGACCTGAGTAAAACCAGATTCTCTCAAAATTCAAATTACAACACAGCACATACAAACGAGTACTGACAAAGTTCCAAAATCCACAACAATTTAAAGGAGAACGTAAAAGACGCAGAGCACATTGACCTCATTACAATAAATTACTGTACTTCAAAAAAAAAAGCAACAGTGAACTCAAATCATTTTAACTGTCTGCCATTTAGTGTGCAAGAGGCCTGAATTTTGTCTAATATATGAAACCACCGGCACTCATGCAACTTTTTGAAAAAAAGGACACATCTACCTTGGCTCAAAACCACATTTACTCAACACAGACATGACCAGCTGAAAAATGCACATCTTTATACACAAATATTTGCCTCTGGCTGAAGTTCAAATGCCGTAACTGGCTGCCAGACACAACAGTGAAGTAAGGAGCAAGTGAAAGTAGCCCAGCCAGGGCAACTGGCAGATAAACAATCAGCACTGATTTGTGAGCCTCCGACAGGCTTTTGCTATTGAATGACTTAGCCACCAGTCACAAGGTGCTCCCACCCTGTTATTAGTGGTTAATCTTTTTAACAAGAAGCCTTCCCACAGTTAATACCTAACCTACAAACATGCAGTCTATTTTTACTGCAACCCTTTCTTAGCTTGCAAATGGTTATGTGGCCACAGACTAGACGGGCAGAATTATGAGCAAAAACAATTAACCCTTTAGGAATATAATACATTTCAAGATGAGCCCACACAAGTTAGTTACAGTGAATTTCAAAAGCAAACTATCAGAACACACTATAAAGAATAATCAGGAAAATCATGTTTGGTTTACACTGTATCTACAGTGGCTCTGGCATGGCTCACACTGGATGCTCGCTGTGAGATAAGGGCAAGACTATGCAGCAGTTACACTATTCTAAACTGCATATCCTGTTCATACAACTTCCCTCACAGAGGTCACATTCAGTTCATATTATGGTGACCCTGAACCAAATGAGTTTGCTTAGGATTTTTAAGTTGTGTGCAAAGGGATGTCAATTACGAATCTGACGGATGCAGTACGTTTGTATTTTGCGCTGAAAACAGGAAATTTGCCTCCAGCATTTATAACCAGCAGATTGCAAATCTCTACACACTTCCCAAATCAGAGCAACTACAAGATCATGTGCTGAGAGTCTCTACTTAAGATTGGAATCAATGACTCTGTGCTGGCTACAAGTAACAATTTAATATCCTCAGTTGTAGATTTACAACAAATGTGAATTTCCAACTCCACAGGTTTTACATGGCAGCTGTGTGGTAAACAGGAGAATATATCTAGTGCACGTGGATTCCAACTGTTTCCAAATCCAAGGACAATAATTGATCGACCAGAATTATCTCTATTTTGGTCAATCTGGGCTTCAACGGGATGAGTATCAGGTGGGGTTCTGCAATGAGCAGGCGATCCGCTCAGACAGATTATCACCCGAGTAGCGAAGGTGAAAGTTTACCCAGTGGTTTTTTCTTCAGTGCCTCAAAATTTTCCAAAACACTTTGACTTACGCCGAGAAATTATGTTGTGCAAATTAATTATAGAAATCCTTAATTTGTGTCAAGTTGGAGTCATACGTAGTACAAAAGAAGATAGTTGCAGTTCTTGGGAGATCAATCATCTCAGCTCCAGCACATCACTGCAGGAATTCCTCAGGGTAGTGTCCTAGGCCCAACCATCTTCAGCTGCGTCATCAATGACCTTCCCTTCGTCATAAGGATGTTCGCTGATGATTGCAAAATGATCAGCACCATTCGTAACTCCTCAGATACTGAAGCAGTCTGTGTCCATTTGCAGCAAGACCTAGACACCATTCAGGCTTGGGCTGATAAGTAGCAAATTATATTCGCACCACACAAATGGCAGGCAATGACCATCTCCAACAAGTGAGAATCCAACCATCTCCCCTTGACATTCAATGGCATTAACAACGCTGAATCCCCCACTAACATCCTGGGGGTTACTACTAACCAGAAACTGAACTGGACCAGCCATATAATTACTGTAGCTACAGGAGCAGGTCAGAGGCTGGGAATTCTGCAGCGACTAACTCACCTTCTGACTCCCTAAAGCCTGTCCATTATCGACAAGGCAGAAGTCAGGAGTGTGATGGAATGCTCTCCATTTGCCTGAATGAGTGCAACTCCAACAACACTCAAGAAGCTCGATACCAGCCTGGACAAAGCTGGTTGAGTGGCACCATATTCACCACCTACAACATTCACTCCCTCCAACACCAACGCACAGTGGCAGCAGTGTGTACCATCTACAAGATGCACTACAGCAACTCACCAAGGCTTCTTCAACAGCACCTTCCAAACCTGCGACCTCTACCACCTAGAACGACAGGGCAGGAGATGCATGGAAACACCACCACTTGCAAGATCCCCTCCCAAGCCACACATCATCCTGACTTAGAACTATATCGCTGTTCCTTCACTGTCGCTGCACCAAAATCCTGGAACTCCCTTCTTAACAGCACTGTGGGTGTACCAGATGGACTGCAGTAGTTCAAGAAGCTGACTCACCACCACCAAGGACAATTAGGGATGGGCAATAAATGCTGGCCTAGCCAACGACGCCCACATCCCACATCCACTATTTTAATGGATATATTAACCTGATTAAAAGAATGACAATTTAATTGATACAAATGCATTAACTGTTCATATAATACCTCATTTCCAGTCTTTAAAATCTCATTATTAAAATGTTCAAGCTGCTTTTTCATCTATCCAGCAACTAGATCAGGTATTATAACTGGAAGCTCATCAGAAGCTTTAGAAACAGTGCTACTGACTCTCATGATTTCATAGTATTAAAGTATTTACAGCACAGAAACAGGCCATTCAGCCCAACAGGTCTATGCCAGTGTTTATGCTCCACACAGGCCTCCTCCCTCCTCTCTTCACCTAACCCCATTAGTGATTTATTCATTTTATACTATTGTTTGAATAAGCATAATTCATCAGAAAAGCGGAGAATTTTTTTACTCTCTATTGTATCCCCACAACTCATAATCATTAAGATAATAGCCTAGAATCAACATATTATTAACTAAATTGTTAGTGTTGGCAACAGTGAGGGGGAATCAGAGGCATAAATCAAATGGTTCTGGAGGAATTTATAAAAGTTTATGAAGTTGAGAATGTAGCAGATACTCCATGCATTGCATTACACAAAAACATAAGAAAGCATGGAACATGACAGCAATTCAGCCCCAACTATTTCCACCGGCCACCATAGGCTCTATCCTACTTATTTAGTCGAGTAAGGGAAAATCCTGCTCCCAAAATGTAATCAAAAACCCCAGAGTACTCACCCATCCCCATACCTCGACTATTCAATCCCAATCTTGCGTGTCCATAGACAACATACCCAGTGGTAGCGTTATTACTTAGTCCTCTCAGTTTCTACATATGGCTATAATTCCCAATCTTAGAACCAGAAATTAATCAGCAGCATTAAATACTTTTTCTGGTGATCTATTCTACATTTTCACAACTCTATTAAAAAATATTTTTTCTAATCTCCTAGTTTACTTGAAGCTTCTTAATTTTAATCCAGTGCACTCTTTGTGCTCACAATCTAAATTAAACAGCTGATTTACATCTATATCAGGTCTGGCAGCATTTGTGGAGAGAGAAGCAGAGTTAACGTTTCAGGTCTGTGATCTTTCATTAGAACTGGAAAAGGTTAGAAATGTAATAGGTTTTAATCAAGTGAAGGGAGAGGGGGGAGGAAAAGAGAACAAAAGGGAAGGTGTTTGATAGGACAGAGAGTAGGAGGGATTAAATGACAAAGATGTCATGGGACAAAGGCAAAGAGAGTGCTAATGGTTATGGTGAAAGACAAATCGGTAGTCCAGAGAGAGTGATAATGGCAGAATAATGAACAGCTCTGACCAAAAGCACAAACATGAAAACCCAAGTTTAAGGCAGGCACGAAGTTAAAAAAATAATAAAATAAAATAATAAAAATTGTTGAACTCAATACTCAACTCTTAAAGGGTAGTCACTGTTGTAATTTAGGAAATGTGGTAGCCAATTTTCATACAGCAAATACCCACAAATAGCAAAGTGATAATGACCAGATAATTTGTTTTTAATTATATTGGTTGAGGGATTAATATTGGAAATGAAACCGGGGGACCTTTCCTTCTCTTCAGAGTGTCACAGATCTTTTATGTCCATCCAAGAGAGTAGATGTTTAACATCTCATCCAAAAGACAGCACCTCCAACAGTGCAGATCCCCCTCAGTACTGCAATGGAGTGTTAGCCTAGATTATGTGCTCATGTCTCTGGAGTGGGACTTGAACCCCCAACCTTCTAAATCAGAGGCAACAGCGAGTTATAGCTGGCACCTAAAAGACTGAGGACTTCAAGTAAAAAAATTATGAATGTATTAAAAGACACAAAAGACAATTTAATGCATAAATTAATCATACATTGCAAAATATGTAATTTTTTAGCCATTTTTGGACATGAGAAATTTAAGTTACTGAGAAAAAATAGCAGATGGAGATTCTTCAAAAAGCATTTTGAGCAATTTGATTGGTTCATCCTTGACAGTGAAATATTTATAATGTCCACTTTTTCAAAATTCAATAGCTGAGCACCTACTAAAGTAGACATCCCACAGTCCTGATCAGTTGTCTACTGGGTATTCTAGTAGCAATTTTAAAGACAATGGCTAACCAAAGTGCACACATAAACACTTACAGTGCACACCAGTGTAAGTCAGGATTGAGAGCATTGTTTTCAAGTGTTAGTTGAATGTCTTAGTGAATGTCTGCGATGCATTATGGTACGACAAAATCACAAATGTGGCAGTCCTCTCAAAGGCAAAGCTCCCAAGCGTGTTGGCACTAATCAAATAGAGAGGGCTTCTTACATGTCCGCATGATGAAAAATGGTCGCATACCCAAGGCCCTTCAGTATGGTGAGGTGCCCAAAGCTCCACTTCAAGGATGCTTGCAAGTCTGACATAAAGGCCCTAAATGCTGACTATTGCACCTGGGAGTCATTAGCTGGCAAAAGAAGGAAATGGCGACTCATCCGGTGGACTGGCATACCACGACCAGTGGCTACAGCAGCTTGCCAACAGGCACGAGTGTCAAAAACAACTCACAGGCAGAATTTACATCTCAAGCATTGGCCTTCACAGCCATCAGCAAAGGTGCACCAAGAGAAGACCCCCATCTAAATGGATTGTTTGCTGTGTGTCTAACATCTTTTGTAAACAGAAGGATGCCAACATATAGTATTAGCACATACAGGGCAGAGGCATTTATTGTCAATACATTTGTGTGAGTCAAAGCTGGAGCATAGTCAGAGTTTCTCACTTTTATGCAAGGAATCTCCACCAGGAAACATTCAGAATGTAGGTTCCTGGGGGAGTACAAAGCAGACAGTTTGATTATAGTGGTGATTAGACTGAATCTGACAATATTGCAAAAGTGAGAGCTCTGCACAAATGTGTTTTTCTAAATTTCCTGTTGTCAAGATTGTGCTGTGACTATTCTCAGCATTGAAAGATCACTGGATTTATGATTTCAGCAAATTCTTCAAATCCAAAACACAACAATTTTAATCTACCTTTAATTAATTATGTTTAATGGGTAGTATTAGAGGGCTGAATTTTATTTGGGTGACGGGCTGTGCAGCAGCGCCCTTTAAACTCAGCAGGGTGCCCGCATTCAGCGGCTGCCGAGGAGCCCCTGCGATATTTCGCACTGGGTTCATTTAAATAGCGGGGACGGAGCGCCTGCCCCCGATGACATGTAGGGGTGGCTGCCACGCCTCCGGCAACGACGTCCGGCACCACCGCACAGGTGCTGGTGCCATTTTTAAAGGGCTTTAAGCCCTTACAAATAATTTAAATTTTTAAAGGAAAAATATAATTGATTTTTATTAAATATAAAAATAAGTGATGGAAGCCCTTCCCCAAATCCCCCAATGATCATTTCATTACCCAAAATGACCATCAACTGATTTTTCAAATACCCGAACTTGCCCCCCCAACCTTCAATCTTTTGCCCTTCAACCCCTTCCCACCATCTCCACATCCAATAAAAATTGATTTCCCTGCTCCTCCACCCCTCCCGTCCTGAAAATTTTGTTCCTCCACCCTCCCCGCCATGTACTCGGCTCAGAACTCAGTGTGGAGTTCCGAAGGTGCGTGAAGGCCAAACGGAGGCCGTAAAATTGGCGTGGGACGGTAGTTAAGTTATTTTGCATACATTTATTGGCAATCTGCATATGGAGATGAAGGGCCCGCCACCAGGTGGTGGTGAGGGGGGGCAGCACCAAGGTCCCCCGCCGCTGGTAATATGCGGTGGGCCGTTCTCGACGTCGTGGGTCGAAGCGGGCCTCTCCCCACAGAATTTTACCGGCCCCCGCACCATGACACATCAAGGGGCCAGTAAAATTCAGCCCAGAGAGTTAATCGCTCTTTAGCTGGTTAAAAATCCATTTGAATACAATAGAAAGTTTTGCAGCAGAATAATGGTTAACACCTAATGATGGTTGCCAGCCGTGGCTCAGTTGGTAGCACTCTCACCTCTGAATCACAAGGTTCCGGGTTCAAGTCTCACTCCAGGGCTTGAGTACAAATAACAAGGCTGACACATCATTGCAGTACTGAGAGAGCACTGCACTGTCGGAGGTGCTGCATTTCAGATGAGATGTTAATTGAGGTCCCATCTGCCAGCTCGGGTGGATGTAAAAGATTCCCTATTTTGAAGGACAGCATGGGAGTTATTCCCCATGTGTTGGCCAATATGTATTCCTCAATCAACATCACAAAAACAGGTTACCTGGTCATTATCACATTGCTGTTTGTGGGTGTTTGCTGCGTGCAAATTGGCTGCCGTATTTCCTGCATTACAACAATGACTCACTTCAAAAGTACTTCATTAGCTGTATAGTGCTTTGAGACAACCGGTGGTTGTGAAAGATGCTGTATAAATGCAAGTCTTTCTTTTCTTTATACTGCCAAACGAGATAACCTGACAAGATCCTCTAAACTGGGATATAAATTATTACATTTATGAAACTAGCTCATTCCCAAATCCAGATGTGGCAGAATCACAGAGGATGCTGTGAATTTTAACGGCTTAATTTGATCCAAACAATAAAAGTAAAAACCCTCACATTCAGCACTACCAAATGTGCTGCAAAAATTAAGTTTGTGATTTCAGCTTCATTCCATACAGCAGGTTGTTAAAAGCAGAAACAGTCGTAGCAGGCTTGGGATTAGGTTAAAAGTGTGGAATATCAATAGTGAAAGAGGCATCATCACATTGGACCATTATATGCTACTTGTTTTTCTTGTAAGAATGAATGTAGATAAAGGGCTTGAAAACTGTCACGATGACAATCATGCCAACCCTAACAGCACAGGAAAATCTGGGACTGTTCAAGAGATCCCTTTGTATCGCTTCAATAATCTATTTTTTTTTTCCTTCTGCAATGCAAATCTTCAGCAACCCTGCTAACCAGACTGTCCCTGCTCCCTGTTGAATTATATTTTCACCACAAACCACAAATGAGCAGTGATGTTGCCACACTGGTTTGACCTAAAAAGCCCAGTTCTAAGTGAATTGGAACTAAACTACCAGAATCAGGGTGCGTTATGTGAAAAAGGATCAGCAAGGAATATTCTTTGCCCATCAAGTAAGGCAGAATTAATGTTGAAAGATTTTACCACCAATGCAACTAATAGTCCAGAGACTGAACAGAAGTTATGCCATTAAACAAATGGCCTAGTGAAATGTTATTTTCCTGAAGTTTGATGAAGAGGAAAAAAATGGAGTTCAGTGAGGGAGAACAAATGTAATCAGAACATGATTCTGCAGCCTAGACAGGAGGAGACAAAGTTTCAAGTACATGCTTGGTTCCTGACCTTGCCACAATCTTGACCTAGACATGGGTACAACAGCTGAATGCCAGACGTGAGGCGAGAATAGCTGCCTTCAATATCAAGGCAGCATTCAACTGAATATGGCACCTCCAGCAGACAGCACACAATTCCAGGAAATACTAGGCCATTACAGAAGGACATGCCGACATCTAGCATTTAGAAGCACAGAAGAGAAAGCAATGGCGATAACTAACTTCAGCTTTGCCATTGTAAGTTGGGAATTGTGGACTTCTCGTGTCTCCGGGAATGTAGACCTTTTTTTAAATCAGTATTTCTATGTGTTCCGAAATCTTATCAACAACTATCATTCTTCACCTAAAAGTAGCTGATTAAAATAAGTCGGCTGTTCAAGCACACCAAAGTTGACAACACTGTACACCAGAGGCTGCAAGGATATAGTGGAGAAGATTGCTGAAGAGCAACAACTTGCAGTGCCCTTGAACCAGGTCTACACTGGTAATCATGCAACGACTCTGACACCCTTTCCCTAATACTCAGTAGGTCAATGCCACCCACTCAACAAGGTGCAGATAAATGTCCCTAAGGAATTGACCCATGGTAAGACAGAGGCCATAAGAAAATCAGATGAAGCAGATGTGGAAGTGGAGCCTGATGTAGTTGAGCAAAGGCATAACCATGTAGGTTTCCTGTCTACTGAGTAAACAGATGATGATCTGAAAGGCCTTGGTTCTTGAGATGCAGACAGGGCAGTCAATTCAATGTGGAAACATCGAATAAAGGAATGAAAATTTTGGGGTACTGTCTAGAGAGGTCAATGTTAGATGCTTTGCAAAAGATATTTAGTACCTTTTAGGAGGTACTAAAAGGATATTCAGTTCATTCACCCTCAGGGATTTAAGGATCCTTCCGAATCTATGAGGCCTATTCTCCCACTGATCACTGGTGATCAGTAGGCTTCAGAGGCTGCTTCTCATCACAGCAACAGCGCTCCATGAGCTCCCTGTAAAAGCCTTCATCTGTGTAGGTTTGGAGGCCATGACAAAAGAGTGAGCCTGACCCAGGTCCATCAATAGGCCTTGAGGACTCACAAAGAATAGTCATCTCCAACCCAAGAGTCTCATAAGACTTATCTGAATTAAGTCTATATTGATTCAGAAACAGTTTCAAAGCAGTGGCGCAGTGGTTAGCACCGCAGCCTCACAGCTCCAGCGACCCGGGTTCAATTCTGGGTACTGCCTGTGTGGAGTTTGCAAGTTCTCCCTATGTCTGCGTGGGTTTCCTCCGGGTGCTCTGGTTTCCTCCCACATGCCAAAGACTTGCAGGTTGGTAGGTTAATTGGCGATTATAAATTGCCCCTAGTATAGGTAGGTGGTAGGGAAATGTAGGGACAGGTGGGGATGTGGTAGGGATATTGGATTAGTGTAGGATTAGTATAAATGGGTGGTTGATGGTCGGCGCAGACTCGGTGGGCCGAAGGGCCTGTTTCAGTGCTGTATCTCTAAAACTAAAAAAAAAACAAATCCTGGTTGAAAGATTCCAGTTTTTATAATCTCTAGCCCTTGATGGGGGAATCTCATCACCAGTACCTTGTAAAATATTGAGCAGTTGAAAAGAATGATAACATTATATCAATTAAAACATGCCTGAACAGGTCTTATTTCAGAATTTTAAAGAATTGTTTAAAATGGGTAGTGCCATCATCAGGGTTAGTGACTGTCCAGCAGTATTCATTATGCCCAACAGTGTCTGGGAGCTGAATTGACATCAGATAATCATTATTTGCACAAGGTTCTGAATATCTGTTTCAACTGTGTGCAGATTAATCCAGTTCTCTCACACCAGAGGATTTAATAATTCCTTCAAGACAATCCCCAATGATATAATCAGCACTGTGTATTTGAACACTTTTTTCCCCCAAAATCAATGATTAAGAGAAAGCACAAAAGGTTATTTTTATCCTTCTAATCTCAAAAAGATTTTCTAATGGCCAGACTTAATCTTCAATATTACCTTAAAAATGGCTACTTATTGACAAAATACTATACTTTTATACACTCATTCAAAAAATAGAGCTTAATGCTCTCAGTAAAACTGTCGGCAGCCATACATATTGCAACTTTTTTAATGGTCAGTGTACATCTACAGTTGTCAACAAGAAAAATGCACCAGGAACCAAGCTAAATTTTGCCAGAAAGTTTTTGATTCAAGAGAATTACATAGCTATTTCCCCACTTAGTTTTAAATGTATCCTGATACAAAAGCTCAATAATTAATAATCAACATTACCTTAAAGTGCAGCTGTTCACACAGATTATTAACTTAATTGCTATTTCATTGTTTTGTTTGTAAGGAAAGTGAGGGGATGCAGCTGTACCATGACAGTCAAAGTAAAACTATAATTTAGAGTGTGAACTGGCACATACATAGCAGAATTAATTTTTTTTAAATTTTAGAGATACAGCACTGAAACAGGCCCTTCAGCCCACCAAGTCTGTGCCGACCAACAACCACCCATTTACACTAATCCTACATTAACCCCATATTCTCTACCACATCCCCACCATTCTCCTACCCTCTACCTACACTACGGGCAATTTACAACAGCCAATTTACCTATCAACCTGCAAGTCTTTGGCTGTGGGAGGAAACCGGAGCACCCGACGGAAACCCACGCGATCACAGGGAGAACTTGCAAACTCTGCACAGGCAGTACATAGAACTGAACCCGGGTCACTGGAGCTGTGAGGCTGCAGTGCTAACCACTGCACCACTGTGCCGTCCTTAGTTTAAACCAGACAGAAAGTCACACAAGTCCCTGAATTAATCATGAAGTAGGTAAAATAAACGGCAGTCCCCAAAAAACCCAGCAAAAATCAAAAGTCCTGGATAAATGTGGAGGTCACAGGCAGTGTTTACAGTGGGTACAAGAGACTTGTGAGCCAGGCACACCACTTCAGAAGACACATGATCATGCTTGAAACTGCAGAAAAAAATCAATTAAAAGATTCTGTGTTCTGCAAAGACTCTTGGGTTGGGCAAAGGTGGAAATCTGTGCAAATTCACAACTGTCCATTCTTCACTGGATTCAGTAGAAGAGAGAAGAAAATAATTTCAGTGATATTGATAAGAAAATGCTTCACACACATCCTCAACATTTAAAGATCAGGGCACTGATTTTCACTGACTCTGCCATGCCAAACTGGGCACAGCACTTTGAAAATTGTAAAACGTATCTGCTCCCAATCCTCCTCCCACCTTTTCCCATCAGTTCTGGTTATAGGCAGCTGCCTCATTGAGGCATGCAAATTAGGCTCCTATGATGTACAGAGGACATAGATGCAATTTTCAAGTACTAATTGCCGCTGCATGCGGTGCACAGACTCCGCCCGTTGGTACGAGATGTACAGTGGCTAACCAGCAGCTCTTAAAAGCAACAGCACAGTTAAGTTTTCAGAATGATTTTTATGGGGCCAGAGCAGCATGAATGTTCTTCCTGGCCCCACAAAAATCCTCTGGCCAGCTGCCAGTCCTTCCGTGTCCCCGTCACCCCCTTATTGTCTCCGCCCCTTTACGTCTTGACTTCCAAATTGGGTCCAGAGAGAAGCCACAAGATGTTGTGCCCCTTCTCCGTTTGGTGAGACGACTGTATCTGCCGGTCTAGCCATTGCAGCTCACAATCTGATGCAAATAAACCTGACCACTAAACTCACTCAGGCCTTTCGCCAAGGGCATCAGGCAGATGCAGCAACTACATTCTGCACAATGCTCACTGAGAATAGAAAGCAGCCCCCTAGGTTTCAAGTCCTTAACCCTTCTGCTCACTTAATTAACAAAAACAATAATACATTGAAGACAACAGCTTTACTAATGTTCAGGTGAGTCAAAATGTTACTACAATGTAAACATAAAGACCTCTTTGGTCATTGAAATTTGATTGAAGTGTTCTTGCAGCATTAGATGTATTGTAAAGATATCTAGGACCAGCCAACTGATGTTCTATTCTATGTGTATTCACAGTCTGATATCTGAACCTCCTGCAAAGTTTTCTTATCTGTAGGAGCAAAGGGAAAACCTGGTATTAAAAAAGCAGTGCTGACAGCATCCAAGGAGATGTCACAGCATTAACAATCCAACCTGATCAATGAGGGAGGAGGCTGGAGCCTAGATTTTACAATTGGCAAACCTGACTGCAAGAGTGCAGGATGTGATTCATAGCCACTCTATTTAGTGAGATGTAACCTTACTGAAATGTCTGGGATCAAATGCCTTTTAATAATTTGGATGAGCGTCAGGTGCTACAATTGCCCCCAGTGGGTGACTGCATGTTGGGGAGGGTGGAATAAAGTGTTCTGCTGCCATATTTAAAATCTTCCATCAGTAGTTTTTTGCTACATGAAAGACATTCCTTACTCTCAAAATGTCTGTAGGTTTGGTGCAGGGCCAAGGAGATCCTTCATTACAGTTTCTGCTAAGAAAGTGCTGCTACATGACGCTAGGGTCTGGATCAATGCCTTCTTTGGAAGTCACAGATGCAGTGCCCTAAGACTTCTCAGGTTAGGGGCAAGGAGTTGGCCAGTGCAGTTAAGTTCCAACTACAAAATCTCATACCTGACCAGTCAATGCTGGAAAAAGTTTAATTACTTGACTAGATCAGGAAAGGTATTAAGTATACCTGGAATTTATAATTACCTTTCTATGCAAGAAATGTATTTTGCAATGATTGGGTGGCAACAATTAATTATAATTAGCAGGTTACTTCACTTAAAGCCACAATGTTATCTATTTTCTAAATAATCAAAAAGCATGATGCTTCATGTCTTGGTCTGGTTAACAGTAAAGAAAGCAGCTGGATTGATTCTGCCATGATTTTATAATAAGCATCAGAAAACTAACTCACTGTAAAATTAGATGCCTTGATCCATCTGCTAACTTTACAATAAGTCTGGTGCCAGGTTATTATATTCAATGGACAAACCTGGGCAGATAAAAGGCATTGGAAGTTTTAAGACCAAAATCAATGACAACAATTTGATTTGTCTTCCATTTGATTTTGACCATTTGTTAAGCCATTTACATTTTTATTGTAAGTGCATTCCACTGTGTCTTTGTACCCTTTTCAGCAGAGTTGTTACTCAATAAAAGTCAACACATTTGCATGTATACTTGACAATATGCAGCTATATCAGTTACTACATCTGTCCCAACAAATCTGCGAACATTTTTCTCACCAATTTCTCCCCTTTTGTCCTGATGGTGTTGCTTCCTTTTGGGGGTGCGGTTCGATGAGTGCCATCTCGAATCTAACTCAAGTGGTCAATCTTCATGCGCGAGCTTTGCCAGTGAGCGACCATGGGCAGTATCACAGCTGAGCTGATCTTATCCTCACTCAATGTCCACTCACACAATCCCACGAGTGTTTGCTAGACCATGAGCAGAAGTGAGACCCCTAGCTGATTCAACCCACCACTCTCGCCCCAAAAATATTCAGGCAGCACTTTGACCAATTGTCGTGTACTTAATGCCACCCCAGCTAAAATCAATCAACTCAGACAGGATGAGGATAAAACCTAGAGTGATCCTGATCTGTGTGGTTTAGCTACTCACTCGATAAAATCTGTACTACTGAATGTGTTTCAGTACAAATTTAATACGGTGAGCAACATGACAGGCTTTGAGTAGAGTTTTTGGAGTGGACTCAGTCAAGAACCAAAATACCTGAAATCTCTGCAACACTGACTGGAATCCTTTAGTAAGAGGCTTCAATGTGACAGTGGGAATCTAAATGTGAACATTCAGATTTTTGATCAGGTCAGATGCCTTCTCTACTCTAAACTACCTTGAATGTAAAGAGAGATCAATGAGTTTTCTAATTTCATATTAATCAAATTGAGAACATCCAAATCTATTCAACATTAATTCCACTAGCATTTGGATATAAACCTTAATTCTGTAGTAAGCTGTAATCTTACATCTAATAATCACCTACTGAAAACAAATGCATTAATGGCAAGTTACATCTGGGCATTAAATTGTGGATTAATTAGTAACAGTGAAAAGATAAATTCCTGATTAAAAATTGAACTGAAACTGCCCCTTTATTTGCTTTCTCTTAATGTGAATTGTCTGCACTAATGAATGCCTTGAAATTAATCACACCAATCATGTAAGGCAATGAAGCATCCAATATCATTTTAATAGTAATACCATTCCAATATGTAATACATGCATTTCAACAAATCATTCTGCAGGGTCACAGACCAACAACTTACTCATTTTTCACAGTATTTGAAATATAATTAAGAACACATTTGAACTTTTTCTCAGTGCTACTCACAGTATGATAAAGGTAAATGGATATAAATAAAGGAAATTATTTATAGGTAAAGGTACATGTAAAATGGGCTTACAAAATGATGGATAGGCTTCTCAAATTAAGCCTTACAATTGCTTGATTTTCCCACTGAATTCTTTGCTCTGTTTGCAATTTCACACCTCTACTTGTAGAACATTTAGCAAAGAGTCAAGAAGCCTCAGCTTTCCTTCAATACTGCCAATTCTATTCCCTTGCTGCATTTCACAGTAAATTTCTATCTCAGGACTCTCTAATTCAGTGTGGCGCATTGGTAATGACCTGAACGGTAGATGTTTCACACATACATATTTAATTACAGCAGCTGAACAAATTACATATTTATGCTTTATAAAGAAGATTGTCATTCTAATTCATTTGCTATGCATGCAGGTACAAGACTCCCATCTGTGACTGCATCTGCACAACAAGAGGGTTTCATGGGATAACATGCTGTCAGCAGAAACACTGAAACCTGTATTAAATGGTCATTCCATGTACTGATCAAAAATGGCACCTTAAAACAGATTGCTTCTTAATCCAGCATGGTCAAAGTGGTTCATTTGTCAGTTTATTATGGATAAGGCTCAAATAGTGACTGGCTAGTATCTACCTGCTGTAATGGTAACAGCATACAACATATAATGGATATAAACTTCCCCATTATTATTTGCAGATTATGTCTCATGAAACTTGCAATAAACATTTTGTAAATAATAATCCTGGTGTCAATAATCTCATGACACAGCAGCATTGGATATAGGTGTGGTGCCAGAGGATTGGAGGTCTGCTAACATTATACCTTTGTTTAAAAAGTGAGCGAGGGCTAGACCGAATAATTATAGGCCGGTCAGTCTAACCTCGGTAGTGGGCAAATTATTGGAATTAATTCCGAGAGCCAGGATAACTGTCACTTAGAAAGGCACGGATTAATCAAGGATAGTCAGCGTGGATGTGTTAACGGAAGGTCATGTCTGACTAACTTGACTGAATTTTTTGAGCAAGTAACGAGGAGGACTGATAAGGGTAGTATTGTTGATGTGGTCTACATGGATTTTAGCAAGGCTTTTGACAAGTTCCCAATTGGCAGACTGGTTAATAAAATAAACGCCCATGGGATCCAAGGGGATATATCAAGCTGGATAAAAAATTGGCTCAGTGGCAGGAAAGAAAGGGTAATTGTTGACAGGTGTTTTTGTGACTGTTTCCAGTGGGGTTCTGCAGGGCTCAGTACTAGGTCCCCTGTTTTTTTTGTGGTATATATTAACGATTTGGACGTAAATGTAGGGGATGATCAAGAAGTATGCTGACAGCACAAAAATTGGCCACATGGTTGATAGCGAGAAAGATAGCTGCAGACTAGCTGAAGATATCAATGGAGTGGTCAGGTGGACAGAAAAGTGGCAAATGGAATTTCACCCAGAGAAGTGTGAGGTGATGCATTTGGGAAGGTCAAACAAGGCAAAGGAATACACAATATATGGATGAATACTGAGAGGTGCAGAGGAAATGAGGGACCTTGGAGTGTATATCCACAGATCCCTGAAAGTACCTGGACAGGTCAATAAAGTGGTTAAGAAGACATATGGAATCCTTTCCTTTATTAGCCAAGGTATAGAATATAAGATGTGGAAAGGATGTTACCCTTTGTGGGAGAATCTAGAACTAGGGGTCACTGTTTAAAAATAAAGGGTCGCCCATTTAAGACAGAGATGAGGAGAAATTTTTTTCTCTCAGAGGGTTGAGAGTCTTTGGAACTCTCTCAAAAGGCGGTGGAAGCAGAGTCTTTGAATATTTTTAAGGCAGAGGTGGATAGATTCTTGATAAGCAAGGTGCTGAAAGGTTAATCGGGGGTAGGCAGAAATATGGAGTGATCAGTTCAGCCATGAACTTATTGAATGGCGAAGCAGACCCGAGGACCGAGTGGCCCACTCCTGCTCCTTATATGTTCGTATGTTCGTATAAAAGTAGGGAGGTTATGCTGGAACTATATCAAATGTTAGTTAGGCCACAACTTGAGTACTGTGTGCAGTTCTGGTCACCTCATTACATAAAGGATCTAACTGCACTAGAGAGAGTACACAGGAGGTTTTTATTTATTCATTTGTGGGATGTGGGCGTCGCTGACTAGGCCAGCATTTATTGCCCAACCCTAATTGCCCTTGAACTGAGTGGCCTGCTAGGCCATTTCAGAGGGCATTTAAGAGTCAACCACATTGCTGTGGGTCTGGAATCACATGTAAGCCAGACCAGGTAAAGACAGCAGATTTCCTTCCTGAAAGGACATTAGTGAACCAGATAGATTTTTACTACAATCGACAATGGTTTCATGGTCACCACTAGACTAGCTTTTTTTAATTCCAGATTTATTAACTGAGTTCAAATTTCACAATCTGCTGTGGTGGAATTCGAACCCATGCCCCCATAGCATTAGTCTGGGCTCTGGATTACTAGTCCAGTGACATTACCATAACACCACTGCCTCCCTGTTTATGAGGATATTGCCAGGACTGGAAAATTGCAGCTATGAGGAAAGATTGGATAGGCTGGGGTTGTTCTCCTTGGAACAGACGACCTGAGGGGAGATTTGATTGAGATGTACAAAATTGTGAGGGGCCTGGATAAAGTGGATGGGAAGGGCCTATTTATCTTAGCAGAGGGGTCAGTGACTAGGGGGCATAGATTTAAAATGATTGGTAGAAGGATTAGAAGGGGGATGAGGAAAATTTTGTTCACTCAGAGGGGGTGGGGGTCTGGAACTCACTGCCTGAAAGGGTAGTAGAGGCAGAAAACCTCATCTTATTTAAAAGGTGCCTGGATGTGCACCTGAAGTGCCATAACCTGCAGGGCTATGGACCAAATGCTGGAAAGTGGGATTAGGCTGGGTGGCTCTTTTATCCGGCCGGCGCAAACACAATGGGCCAAGTGACCTCTTTCTGTGCCATAAAGTTTCTATGATTCTAACAGAACCTGCTGAGAATAGATATCCACACAGATAATTAACACTGGTACACAAATGGAATAAATCAGTATATGTAAAAACAAAATCCACATAATAAACTATGATATACTAAGGAATCATTCATACTGTAAACTAACCTTGATCAGTTTGGCATGAATTTACTGCCTTTAATCACTTCCAGATATGCATTAACTTTATTTCATATGTTCCCTTTCCTCGCCCCTCCCACACCACAGTGAAGAAAGACCAAATGTATTACACACCAGAACAAGAGAATCTCACTGGTGATCAAGAGCATTAATGGCTAATGCACAAGTGCGTTTTGCATAAGTGAAAGAATATCCTGTATTCCTTGGGTTTTGATAATTGTTCAGATATTGCACTAAGTCTAGTCATGTTAAATTGAGGGTATTGACTTGCTGAAAAATGAAGAATGATGCAAGACTGAGCTGCATAATGCTTGAACCAAAAAGGCAGAAGAAAGAATCAAGTCAACATTACCAAGATGATTTTATTTTCGGTTTACTTTATATGACATTTTTGGTGGAACAGCAAAGAGATGAACAACTATAAATGTACTATACCACACCTCATTCTTCCAAGGTTGGGTGTGCATCATAAGCTAAATATGAACCACATTTGTTTTGGCACTGCTCACCTGGCAGTTAGTCGTACATTCTGTTTCTACATGCAAACTTATACCACTGTGAAGATAGCATTTCCTTTCTGGAACTAGTTTTTCAATGTACCGTTTTATCACCCCATCCACTAGCAGATTATATACTTACTCATCTGGTTGCAAGTTTTATACACCTTTTACTTTGTCAGTATAATGCAAACAGAGAACTGGTCTCATGTTGAATTCATTTTCATCTATAAGAGTTGCAGATCTTGAACTGGTGCATCCTAGTCAAGCAAGCTGACTTATCTCAGGTAAAAATGGGCCAACAGTTTAACTTTACAGTGATTTTAAGATTTGTTGGATACATGGGTTTATACAAAAGCCTTTAATCTCACTGAATGCCACCTATGCTAACAGCAAAGAAAATCCATTATCATGTGCTTCCCAAAGTTTACGCAGTGAAACAAACAAATTAGTTCAGGCTATTGCAGTAGCAAGAAGCAGTGTAATTATGCTTTAATTAGGGCTATCAGCAGCTCCCATAATCTGTTAGGCTACTGCCAAAGCAGACAGACGAGCAATACAGGAGCCGATACGTAAACGATTGGAAGAACAGCTGGCCTTGCTTGTAAAGTACTTAAAACCTAAGGTACTACATGTTTTTATGAGATAACAATCTTAACTGGTTAAATTTGGCTCATCTGGTAAGAGTAAACTCATCAGATTGGTTGCAGACTTTGAAGCTGCTGTGTCCATCAGATCCATTAGAGCGTGACAAAGATTGCAGTCATATTGTCAATTTAGTTATCTTTGTTGTTTCTTCCTGAAGTGACTTTCTCTGATAGCAATTTCTGTAATCATGTCTAGCCAAGTAAATTAGACATGGTACAGACTGTCAAGGGTATCAGCAAGCTTCTTGTCATATTCTACAGATTGCCCTGACTTGTATGAGAATGGGTATAATTGTTTGGATGGCACCATTATGTAAATTTCATATAAAACCAATTAAAGAGTAGCTCTATTTGGAGGGATTCTCTACATCATAATGAGAAAGCATAATAACAGAGTAAAATAAAAAGCTACATAAAAACATAGGTTAAGTATTTGCTTTAAAGGGGCAGCATTCTTTTGTACCTGGAAAGAAGACTTACAGTTATAAAGAGCAATTCACAGCCTCAGGATGCCTCAAAGCACTTTACAGCCAACTAAGTACTTTATTTTGAGTTTAGTCTCCGTTGTAATGTAGGAAATGCAGCAGCCAATTTGCACACAAGTTCCCACAAACAGCAATATGACAATGACTAAATAATCAGTTTTTTTAAAATGAAGTTGGTTCAGAAAAGAAAAAGATATTGACCAGGACGCAGGGGAAAAATCCCCATCTATTCTTTAAAATAGGGGCATGGAGTCTTTTGCATCAACCTGAGGAGGGAGAAAGGGCCTCAGATTAACCAAAAGACAACAATTCCAAAAGTACAGCACTCAGTACTGCCCTGCAGCATCAGCCTGGATTTTGTGCTCAAGTCTCTGGAATGGGACTTTTACTCTGAAAGTTCTGATTCAGAAGTGAGAGTACTACCTATTGAGCCATAGCAAAAGAAAGTTTTCCTTTCAAAGAAAGTTTTGGAAAGAAATTACATTGTCAGAATGCATGTAGAAAAATAAAGACAGAATTGCATTTATATAGCGCCTTTCATGACCACCGGACGTCTCAAAGTGCTTTACAGCCAATGAATTATTTTTGAAATGTGGTCACTGTTGTAATGTAGGAAACGCGGCATCCAATTTGTGCACAGCAAACTCCCACAAACAGCAATGTGATAATATCCAGATCGACCTGTCAATATGGAAAATTGCCCAAGTATGTCCTGTACACAAAACGCAGGACAAGTCCAACCCGGCCAATTACTGCCCCATCAGTCTACTCTCAATCATCAGTAAAGTGATGGAAGGGGTCATCAACAGTGCCATCAAGCAGCACTTGCTTAGCAATAACCTGCTCAGTGATGCTCAGTTTGGGTTCGACCAGGGCCACTCAGCTCCTGACCTAATCATGCAAATAGCTGTAAACGGGTATGATATAGTCGGGATTATGGAGACCTGGTTGCAAGGTGAACAGGTATGAGAAATGAACATCCAGGTACATTCAGTATTTAGGAAGGACAGACAAAAAGCAAAAGGTGGTGGAGTTGCATTGCTGGTTAAAGAGGAAATTAACACAATAGTGAGGAAAGATATTAGCTCTGACGATGTGGAATCTGTATGGGTAGAGCTGAGAAACACTAAGGGGCAAAAAACGTTAGTGGGAGTTGTATATAGACCCCCAAACTGTAGTGGTGATGTTGGGAATGGCATTAAACAGGAAATTAAAGATGCATTCGATAAAGGAACATCTGTAATTATGGATGACTTTAATTTGTATATAGATTGGGCAAATCAAATTAGTCACAATACCATAGAGGAGGAATTCTTGGAGCGTATACGGGATGGTTTTCCGGACCAATACGTTGAGGAACCAACTAGAGAACAGGCCATCCTAGACTGGGTATTGTGTAATGAGAGAGGAATAATTGACAATCTAGTGGTGCGAGACCCCTTGTGGACGAGCGACCATAATATGATAGAATTCTTCATCAAGATGAAGAGTGATGTAGTTGATTCTGAGACTAGGGTCCTGAATCTTAGTAAAGGAAACTACGAAGGTATGAGGCATGAGTTGGCCATGACGGATTGGGAAATGTTAGTTAAAGGGATGATGGTGGATAGGCAATGGCAAACATTTAAAGAGCGCATGGATGAACTGCAACAAGTGTTCATCCCTGTCTGGCGCAAAAGTAAAATGGGAAAGGTCGCCAAACCATGGCTTACAAGGAAAATTAGAGATAGCATTAGATCCAAGGAAGAGGCATATAAATTTGCCAGAAAAAACAACAGACCTGAGGATTGGGAGCAGTTTAGAATTCAGCAAAGGAGGACCAAGGGATTGATTAAGAAGGGGAAAATAGAGTACGAGAGCAAGCTTGCAGGGAACATAAAAACTGACTGTAAAAGTTTCTATAGGTATGTGAAGAGAAAAAGATTGAAGACGACAAATGTAGGTCCCTTACAGTCAGAAACAGGGGAATTTATTATGGGGAAGAAAGAAATGGCTGACCAACTAAATGCATACTTTGGTTCTGTCTTCACAAAGGAGGACACAAATATCATACCAGAATTGCTGAGGAACACAGGGCTTAGTGAGAGAGAGGAATTGAAAGAAATCAGTAATAGTGGAGAAATGGTGAGGGGGGGGGATCTCATAGAAACCTATAAAACTCTAACAGGACTTGACAGGGTAGATGCAGGAAGGATGTTTCCGATGGTGGGGGAGTCCAGAACCAGGGGTCATAGTCTAAGGATACAGGATTTCAGGACTGAGATGAGGAGAAATTTCTTCACCCAGAGAGTGGTGAGCCTGTGGAATTCGCTACCACAGAAAGCAGTTGAACCAAAAGATTGTATGCTTTTAAGAAGGAGTTAGATATAGCTCTTGGGTCTAAAGGGATCAAAGGGTATGGGGCGAAAGCGGGAACAGGTTACTGAGTTGGATGATCAGCCATGATCGTAATGAATGGCGTAGCAGGCTCGAAGGGCTGAATGGCCTACTCCTGCTCCTATTTTCTATGTTTCTATGACCTCATTACAGCCTTGGTTCAAACATAGACAGAAGAGCTGAATTCAAGAGGTGAGGTGAGAGTGACTGCCCTTGACATCAAAGCAGCATTTGACCGAGGATTGCATCACGGAGCCCTAGAAAAACTGAAGTCAATGGGAATCAGGGGGAAAACTCTCTGCTGGTTGGAGTCATACCTAATGCAAAGGAAGATGGTTGTGGTTGTTGGAGGTCAATCATCTGAGCTCCAGGACATCACTGCAGGAGTTCCTCAGGGTAGCGTCCTAGGTCCAACCATCTTCAGCTGCTTCATCAATGACCTTCCTTCAATCATAAGGTCAGAAGTGGGGATATTCGCTGATGATTGCACAATATTCAGCACCATTCACGACTCCTTAGTTACTGAAGCAGTCCAAGTAGAAATGCAGCAAGACCTGGACTGATAAGTGACAAGTAACATTCGCACCACACAAGTGCCAGGCAATGACCATCTCCAACAAGAGAGAATCTAACCATCTCCCCTTGACATTCCTTGGCATTACCATCACTGAATCCCCCACTATCAACATCCTAGGGGCTACCATTGATCAGAAACTGAACTGGAGTAGCCATATAAATACCATGGCTACAAGAACAGGTCAGACGCTAGGAATCCTGCGGCTAGTAACTCACCTCCTGAATCCCCAAAGCCTGTCCACCATCCACAAGGCACAAATCAGGAGTGTGATGGAATACTCTCCACTTGCCTGGATGGGTGCAGCTCCAACAACACTCAAGAAGCTCAACACCATCCAGGACAAAGCAGCCAGCTTGATTGGAACCCCATCCACAAACATTCACTCCCTCCACCACCGACGCACAGTGGCAGCAGTGTGTACCATCTACAAGATGCACTGCAGCAACGCACCAAGGCTCCTTAGACAGCACCTTCCAAACCCGCGACCTCTACCAACTAGAGGACAAGAGCAGCAGGTGCTTGGGAACACCACCACCTGCAAGTTCCCCTCCAAGTCACACACCATCCTGACTTGGAACTATATCGCGTTCCTTCACTGTCGCTGGGTCAAAATCCTGGAACACCCTTCCTAACAGCACTGTGGGTGTACCTACCTCACATGGACTGCAGTGGTTCAAGAAGGCAGCTCACCACCACCTTCTCAAGGGCAATTAGGGATGGGCAATAAATGCTGGCCTGGCCAGCGATGCCGACATCCCATGAATGAATTAAAAAAAAATCTGTTTTTGTGATGTCAATTGAGGAATAAATATTGGCCACAACACTGAGGATAACTGCCCTACTCTTGTTCGAAATAGTGCCGTGCGATCTTTCACATTCACCTGAGCAGACAGATGGGGCCTCAGTTTAATGTCTCACCTGAAAGATGTCATCTCTGACAGTGCAGTACTTCCTCAGTACTGTCTCGGCCTTGTTTTTTGGGCTCAAGCCTTCAAACTTAAGCGTTCTATAAACATCCTGCCTTTTTGTACAGATCTACAAGCAAAACGTGGATTCGGTTTCTGACAATAATTTTAGAGAAAGGCCATGTAGAATAAACTTGGAGAAAATCAGAGCCTGTGATTCCGGACTACTGGAATCATGGCTGACGGTGCTCTCCAGCGTTTACTCCATTACAGTGTGCAGAGTCAGTGTGAAGGCACTTCATTTACATTGGGCTGGCAGGCTTCTGGATCACTATGAGTAGGAGCACAGCTCCTCAACCCCTGCCCATGCACTCAAAAAATCCAGTAACTATCCGCTATCGTAGGGCAACTAGGGCTGCCACTGAGACACCACTCTTCCTTGGCAACCCATCCCCTCCAGATTATTAAACTCTTCTTGTGGGGGTCTGGTCCATTCCCCTCACCTAAATTTCCCCAACAATCATCCATGGTAGAGTCCACTTACGCCCAACTCATGGTCGGCATCTCTCCTAGCATACTGTCCTCCAGTAATACACAACTGAGCTGGGGAAGTGGTGACTCTCAATGCAGCCAGTCACTCTCCTAGTATCAGCGGTCTTGCATGAAAGGGCAAGAGGTTGTGCAAAATCCTGGAATTTGTGGGAATCCAGCCCAACCAGGCCTCTGTTGTATCCCAAAGGCAATGAAAGGTCACTGACCTAAAACATTAACTCTGTTTCTCTCTCCATAGATGCTACCTGACCGGCTGAGTACTTCCAGCATTTTCCGTCTTTATCTCTGGTGTATTCCAACTGGTTCTACAGGACTCCTGCTGGAGTTATAGTGGGGAATCCAGCAGAAACTTCAGGGAAGTTCAGACCACCTAGTTTAAAAAAAGCTAAATGCCAATTCACTTACTTTACAACTCAACACTAGGATACTCATGGTATAATGAAAATACTAACTTTTAAAATGAAAAAATAAAGGGCTAATAATACCTAAATTTTCTAACTGGTATTATTTGAGACTCTGCCAGTAAGGCATTTATGATGAGTTATCACTAGTGTTAAAAAAAGTGCTTCTTGGACTATCTTGGTCTAAGAGTCAGTTGCGTTCTGTTAACAGCATTCATACCTGGGTCAGATGTTGTGCACGATTTCAGGTTTGAGTATTCAGTAGAGGTTGCAGTACAGAGCGAATGCTTCACTATCTGCATGTTCCAATGGTGTTGGTGATTATTATCAATTTAAAGAAGAGTGGGGAATTCTTCTAATTTCTTGATCAACAATCCTCCCTCAGCCAACACCACCAAAACCAGATTAACTAATGATCCACCTAATTGCTGTTTGTGAGGCATTTCTGCAAACAAAACAACTGCTGTATTTGACAATATAATTCAAGGTAACTCACTGTAGGTGAAATACTTTGGGATATTGCTGAGGGATGTGATTAGATGCTATCAATACAACTTTCTTTCTTGTTTAGTTTCTAAGGATAGTGTAATGTCCTGATTGCTCTAACCACAATGATTAATCTTAGCTTGTTCACAGCATTAAGCCAAGAATTTCCATTCAAGGAAAGCTGAAGTAGAATAATGGTGGGGTGTTACTCACATCCATCAGCCTCAAGTCACGTGGGTTGACCGCACCACAGTTTCCAGGGTAGCCTAATTCTAATATTGCAGATGAGCTCCCTTGGAGAAAGGTTTGGGCAAATCAATTGTAGAATATGACTTGCAAGCAACATCTCTCAAGTTGCTGGAGAGCAGAAAGGCCTCAGGTTCTCTGATGATACAGTCCAAAGTCTTAACGTTCTGAAGTTAGACTGCAGAAGGATGTCCTGTTTCGATCTGGGTGACACCGGCCCCAAAGGAAAGCAGTACAGCAACAGGGAATAAATGACACTGCTACAGTACCAAGTGCAGCAAATCTTTGCTGCAAAAAGTATAATAGCCTTATTTGGTCTGCCAACATAACAGGAGCCAACCAATACCTTGCAAGGAGGTACTATATTCAGCATTTCAGCCAATGACTTTCCTGCACATTGTCCTGTGTGCTTAACCTCAATGGTCTTGAGGTCAGCAGTGCCCTTTACACTCCTTGGGCTGGATCTTGTTCTACTGTCGCCATGAGCAGTAGCAGGTGAAGAAAATGGCGGCTGCCACACGCAGGCCCTGTGCCGCTGCATCGCTGCGATCTTGCGTCCGGTGGCGACTTAGCATATGCACAGCGGCCAATCCCCCAATCACGTGGCAGGGGCGGCCTCGGCAACACTGTTCACGGCGTCACCTGATGAAGGAGCAGGTGCTGGCTCCATTTTTAAAAGGCTGCCAGCCCTGCAAACAACACAACATAGTGCAGAGTTGACCCCTTCCCCACGCACCCCACCCAACATTCACAACAGAATGCAAAGTTGACCCCCTTCCCCCCACTATACACAACAGAATGCAGCACTGACTCCTCCCCCACCCTATCCAAGCGAGTGCAGAGTTCACCCCTTCCCTATCTCAGTGGTGCCAGCTTTCCCTAGACAGGAAAGTGAAGGCACGTGAGTGCCCCACGTCACACTGAAGATCGGGAACTGAAGGTAAGATCGCTGCTGATTACATTTTAAATAATGCAAAGTTGTAATTTAAATATGCAAATTCTGGTCTCGTCGCAGAGCGGAAAAGGGGCCGCCATGGAGCTTCCCTGCCAGCAGGAAGATCGCGCCCGTCAATCCCGGCGTCAGGTTCTGTGGCGGCCGCTGCTGCTCCGATTCTCCAGCCCACCCCCCCACCGTGGAACCCGACATCGGGTTGGGAACAAAATCCAGCCCCTTGGCGTTACGAGACGTCTTCTTTCACTTACAACCTTATATTGCATTCAACCCACTGAAAGCCTCACTTGGTATGAAATAAATTGTAGCATGCACCGATCATAAACCTCACCATGATCTGCTTAATAACACCTGAGTTTTACTGAATCTCATGGTAAACAATGGAAACTGGGACACCAGCCATCAGAAGCTGCATCATGGTGGAGTCCATAAGTGTGCAAACAAAATTGGCCACAACGTCCATGCTGAAAAGCATGGGTTTCAAGCTCTGCACAATGCCCTGTGCCAAGTTGATACTGGACCCCTCCATGCTCCTTCACATCGACCGCAGACTTTCTACCAGACTTCCCAATGCACTAAGCATTTTGTTCTGCCTACCCATCAGTGTTCTTCTGTAGCCTGCCCCATCGAAGTCCTCTGCAGTAGAACCAGTATGCGACTTCGCCCTCTGGTGAGCTGGTACTTGTGTTATCCTTGCCCTCTGCCCTGGCTGCAGCCCACTTATGCCCAGTGTCTCACCACGTGCGGATTGCACCTATAACCTATTCTCTAAGATAGGCACAGTGTCAGTATCTGAGCTGGTGGCTGCAAGTGTGAAATCAAGTTTAGAGATACAGCACTGAAACAGGCCCTTCGGCCCACCGAGTCTGTGCCGACCATCAACCACCCATTTATACTAATCCTACACTAATCCCATATTCCTACCACATCCCCACCTGTCCCTATATATTTCCCTACCACCTACCTATACTAGGGGCAATTTATAATGGCCAATTAACCTATCAACCTGCAAGTCTTTGGCATGTGGGAGGAAACCGGAGCACCCGGAGGAAACCCACGCAGACACAGGGAGAACTTGCAAACTCCGCACAGGCAGTACCCAGAATCGAACCCAGGTCCCTGGAGCTGTGAGGCTGCGGTGCTAACCACTGCGCCACTGTGCCGCCCTTGACATTGATGTGCCTTCATCATCACTCTCTTCTTGGTCTTCCTCCACTGCCTGGCCAGGTTGCACCTGTTGGGTATCTGAAAGGAAAAAGGCACAAAGGTAAGACTGTGGTGCGGAGGGGAAAGTAAGAGATGCATGCTTACACCATCTGCAGCTTGTAAATCAGGAGTGTGTGGGTGGAGGGAGAAGTGAGATGTGAGAGGAGGATTAAGTATAAGGATACTGTCCGTTTTGATGGTTTCAGCCCCACCATTGGCCACAGCCTCAGCAATGAGTGTTGCAATAATTGTCGGCACTGTCTCTTCCGTGTGAGTTAGGACATGCAGGCGCACTGGTCACCCCCTGATTAGCTCCTGCTGAGTCTGATTGTGCGCCTCCTTGTCCTACAAGAGAGAGGGAAGTGTGTCAGTGAGTGTCGTGCAATCTGTTTCGCTGATGCAACTGTCATGCTGATAATGTGTGCAAGCTGAGAGATGTGGGTGTGAGGCTTGCAGCAGTGCTAAGTGTGTGAGGGTGAGGTGAAACATATGATTCAGAGGGATTTTTGGTAGGTGAGTGATGGGGGTCTGGTGATTTGAACAGTGGCTGAGACTACTGGTGCAGTTGGTAGGATATGGCATTTGAATCAAAATCGTTACAGCATGGGAGCCCATTCAGCCCGTCGAGTCCATGCAGATTCTCTGCAAAAGCAATGTAGATAGTCACAATCCCCCACCCTTATCCAATAGCCCTGCAAATTGTTTCTCTTCAGCTGATTATCCAGGTCCCTTTTGAAAGCCATGATTGAATCTGCCTCCAACAGCCTCTCAGGCTGTACATTCCAGATCCTAAACATTCACTGAATATAAAAGTTTTTCATGGCACCTTGGTTCTTTTCCCAATCACCTTAAATCCGAGGCCTCTGGTTCTCGAACCTTCTGTCAATGGGAACAGTTTCTCTCTACCTACTCTTTCTAGACCTCTCATGCTGTTGAACACCTCTATCAAATCTCCTCTCAACCTTCTCTTCCCTAAGGAGAACGGCCCCAGCTTCTCCAGTCGATCCATATAACATGCATTTGGAGGTACTCACAGATCTTGACCACTCATGTGAGGTCATTGAACTTCTTGCAGCGCTGTCCTCAGGGCTCGACGCCTGGCACTGACCCTCCACAGCTTTCCCTTCCCACTGCCTTTTGACCGTGAATCTGGAGGGCCTCCCTCACCCCGCTGCAGATGCAGGACATCTCTACACCTTGCCATGTCCTCCACAAAGACTTCCAGCGCAGCATCCGAAAACCTTGGAGTCCACTCTCTCCCCTGTTGTGCTATTCCTCACTGTTTCCCAGGTCAGATTCTCTTCAACCACGACTCCCAATACCTGCTCCAGCAACAATGCATCTTCCCTTTAAGAGGTACAGGTTAGCTTTAAGTCGAGCAAGCTAGTTTCGAGCGGTGCTAGCCACTCACAATATAAGCCCTTGGTCAATGTGTCCAGCCAATGAACAGCACAGTTCGCATTGGCTGGACGCAGAGATCATTCAAATGAGCAGAAAGCACGAAGATGATGTGTTGCCTGCATTGCCATCAACAGGCATGGGTTAATCAAAAATGGCAATCCCCACGTTCATTTTTGGGAGCTATCCAATTTAGCCCCGTGGAACCAGAAAAAAATAGAAGCAAAGTTTTCTCTTTGTGGATCGTTAATGCAATCCCTTAATTATATGCCAGCCCAATGGTCCTCAAAGTCACTCAGAACATTTTACTAGTCATCTTCATGTCAAAAGTGACAGTATAAAAGATGAAAAACATTAGTATAAAAAAAACAAGACAGCAATCGATGGATTTAATTATTTACAATATATTTCTCAAAAAATGAATACGGCGAAGAGATGCAAGTCGTCAGATTGAACGGTGAGAGATGTCAACAATGATATGAGACACATGCTAATTACAAATTGCCTGTCTCTTTTTCTTTGAGATTCAACAAAGTCCATCTAACAGCTGAGTGGGCTCAGTTCACTAGTCTGGCTGCTCTGGGGACCTTGTAATGCAGGCATTGATCTTTACTAATTCAGAGCACACTGTACTAAGCTTTCTCAAGAAGGTACAATGAGAGCTTTCAATTTTTAACCTGGTGACGTCTTTTACAGACTAATGCAGAGACTGCATTTTTTTTCACTCTGCATATTAAGAAATCATATAATGACAGCTCTTTCAGCCCGGCTAGAAGCCTTCTGTGATTTATGTTATTTTTCTGCACTTATTTCAATCCCCTTGATTTTTAAGTACAAGTGAAAAGAGAATGTCAGTCATCCCTTATGAACAAAGTACTTAATGATTCTGCAGCACAACGCCCATGACCAAAAAGACTGGTCAAGCAAACCCACTACTTATTTATTTCCCAAGTGTATAACAAAAGCCACCCTCTCCAAGCCCCAAATCTGCTCAGGGTGAGGCAAACATATTAGAATATTGTCCACAAGTGCAGGTTAATCTCAGATAATTTTTTGATGACCTTACATGCTAAAATGTAGTAAGTATATCTCAACCTGGTAAATTACATTTTTTTGGAAGGATCCCTGATACCTGAGATAATTTTGGACATAATTGCATAATTGCAAAAAAGATTAAAACATTTTCCAGTAATACAGGAAATGCTGAACTTTAATAATATACAAAAATAAATTTGCTCTCCTTTCTTCCACCTTCTCTCCCAAAAATGCATTACTAAATCACAATAGAAACATTTCATTTGTGTCATAGACCTCAAGATCCACATGAATACTGAGGAGAGGTGACAACTAAAGCCAGATATAAACCTGTGGATCCCCAACTGAACTGGTCTGTGAACAATGAATAACCATGCATGCTATTTCATTTAAAGCGCACACACTACTCAACCCATCAAAGTGTTCCTGTCTTCCCACCTGTAATCTAGTCATAAAGCACTGCCAAACGTCAGAAATGAATTGCAGTTTGATTATTGGTTACTGTGAACCAACTCCCACCTTGTCCTCCCCCTGGCCTTTTGATTTTCCCACTTGAGAATATTTTTCTTAAAAAGGCAAAATTGCTGAAATTCATATCTTATTTTCTGCTCTCTGAAGTTATAACAAGGCTGCTTATCGAGGAGAAGGTTAGCACCATAAGATTCTGAATATTCTTATTGTAACAGTGAGAAAACTCAGTAAGGATTGGTATTACCGTACATTATCATTTAATGTGTACAAATCCTTTTAACATTTGTTTCTTGGCCATCAATACAAACATTCCAGGTCACCATCAAATGGCACTTAACTAACTTTCCTCCTGTTCAATTAGTGACTCATTGTTGAACTGCTAACATATGTGACACTAAGAAAGAACTTGCATTTATAGCTTGTCTTTTACAACCTCAGGATATCCCAAGGTGTTTTACAGTCAATGTAGTACTTTTTAAGTGTAATTACTGTTGTAATGTAGGAGAGACAGCAGCCAATTTGTGCACAGCATGGTTTCACAAATAGCAATGAAATAAATAATGGGATCATCTGTTTTTAGGTGTTGGTTGAGGGATAAATGTTGGCCAGAACACTGGGAAGACTTCAATGCTCTTCTTTGAATAGTGCCATGGGATCCTTTAGATCCACCTGAGAGGGCAGATGGGGCATCTGTTCAACATCTCATCTGAAAGACCTCTGATTCTTTAGCGTGCATTTCTGACTCAGAAGCGAGAGTGCTGCCATTGAGCCAAGGCTGACACCCAATGGAGTTGAAGTAGGAGGATGGTTAGAGATATACGAATTTTAATAGACTCAATGCTCAACATGTATAATCACTGTTCAGCAGTAGTCAACAAAGCAAATAGGATGCTGAACTATAAAGTCAAAACCCTAGAGTGCAAATTGGAGAAAGTCATGATCAAACTGACTAGGGCCAGTATAGTGACAGTCACCAGTGGAATTAGGCATGCTGCAGCTGCTGGAAATCTGAAATAAAAACAGGAATTGCTGAAAATACTCAGCAGGTCTGGCAGCACCTGTGGATGGAGAAACAAAGTTAACGTTTCAAGTCGATGACTTCTGCTTATTTTGCATTTTCATGTGCCCAGTTTATGCCGCCTTCCAGTATATTTGTATCCAGTTTAGTCCCATTTGTAGTTGAACTAGATTCTGGAGGCTATTAGTAGTTTCTTGCACGTTTGATCTTGTGTAGTTCTAGGGACACCAGGAATGGGCCTCATGCAGCTGGTAACCCCAAATAAAGTAAACCTGATGGACTGACCGAGACCAGCAATCAGAAAGACCTGTTTTAACCTTGTCTGCCCAAATCACTGCTAAATATAATACAAAAGTAACTGATGATATTCTCTGTGGCTATCACCATGTTGCATTATCCTTTCCTGTGCTCAGTGACCTCTCCACAGTCTCTGACATACCATTCTCCTCTCATTCCTCTCCTCTGCTAGTGGTAATATTACAAAAGCAAAATACCACAGATGCTGGAAATCTGAAATAAAAACAGAAAATGCTGGAAATACTCAGCATGTCAGGCAGAATCTGTGAAGAGAGGAACAGAGTTAACAATTCAGGTTAACGATCATTTATCAGAACTGGCACAAGTTAGAAATTAACAGGTTTTAAGCAAGTGCATTGGCAGGGAAGGGGGGTGGGGGAGAGAAAGAACAGGGTGGAAGGCAGAAAAGATCAAATGACAAAAAGGATGATGGAGAAAGGCAAAGGGAGGGATAATAGTAATGGGACAAGTAAAGAAACAAAAGATGGATCTAGAGGAGGTGTATAAGGGAATGGCAGAATCCTCACCAACAACTACCACCCAAAAAAATGGGGGCAGAGGTTATGATTTGAAACTGTTGAACTCAATGTTAAGACTGGAATTCTATAAAATGCCTAAGCAAAAGATGAGGTGCTGTTCCCCCAGCTTATGTTGAGCTTCACTGGAACAGTGTAGGAGACCAGGGACAAAAAGGTCAAAGTGGAGCAGCAAATTAAAATGGAAGGTGACAGGAAGCTCGGAGTCACATTTGCGGACTGATTGTAAAGCAATCGCCCAATCTGTTTGGTCTCCCCAATCCTCAAGTATAACAAATTGAAAAAAGTACAAGTAAATCACCTGATAAAAGGGAAGGTGTTGCATCTCCTTTGTGAGCATGGGAACGTGGGGTCGGGGGGGGGGGGAGGTGTTGTGTATGATTGAGGAGTGGACCAGGGTGTCATGGAGGGTGTGCTCCCATCGGAATGCTGAAAAGGGAGGGGAGGGAAAAATGTGTTTGGTGCTGGCAGCATCACACTGGAGGTGACAGTAACGGTAGAGGATGACTTATTGAATGTGGTGGCTGGTGGGGTGGAAGGTGAGGACAACATAGAAACATAGAAAATAGGAGCAGGAGTAAGCCATTCGGACCTTCGAGCTTGCTCCGCCATTCATTACGATCATGGCTGATCATCCAACTCAGTAACCTGTTCCCGCTTTCGTCCCATACCCTTTGATCCCTTTAGACCCAAGAGCTGCATCTAACTCCTTCTTGAAAACATTCAATTTTTTGGCCTCAACTGCTTTCTGTGGTAGCGAATTCCACAGGCTCACCACTCTCTGGGTGAAGAAATCTCTCCTCATCTCAGTGCTGAAATGTTTACCCCCTTTTCCTTAGACTATGACCCCTGGTTCTGGACTCCCCACCATCGGGAACATCCTTCCTGCATCTACCCGGTCAAGTCCTGTTAGAATTTTACAGGTTTCTATGAGATCCCCCTTCACTCTTCTGAACTCCAGCGAATATCATCCTAACCGACTCAATCTCTCCTCATAGGTCAGTCCTGCCGTCCCAGGAATCAGTCTGGTAAACCTTTGCTGCATTCTCTCTATAGCAAGAACATCCTTCCTCAGATAAGGAGACCAAAACTGCACACAATATTCCAGGTATGAAACAAGGGAAACCCTGTCATGGCTTTGGGACGGAGGGGAAGAGGTGAGAGCAGAAATGTGGGAAATGGAACGGACACAGTCGAGGGTCCTATCAACCAGAGTGGAGTGGAATCCTCACCTGAGAAAAAAGGGACATAAATCAGAAGTGCTGGCATGGAAGGTGGCATCGTCAGAAGAAATGCGATGGAGATAGAGAAACTGGAAGAATTAAAATAAAGTCCTTACAGGAAAAGGGCTTGGGTGAAAGTGTAGTCAAGGTAGCTGTGGGAGTCAGTGGGCTTATAGTGGACATTGATCAATAACCTATCCTCAGAAAGGGAGAGAGAGAAGGAAAGGAAGGAAAGAGTCAAAGATGAACCATGTATTGATCATTATTGTTGGTACTGCCCGTGCTTGGTTCCACACTTACCAATCTGTTCGTTGCTTGAGTATCTCTCGCAACAACTTCCTTTCCCACCCCCACACCATAACCTCCAGAATCCCCAATAGATCTACCCTTAGACCCCCCCTACTTCTTCATCAAATGTTGCATCTCGGCGACATCATCCACAGACATGGAGTCAGCTGACAACAACCAGCGCACATCTCTACCACTTCTCTTAATTCACCACCGTCTCTAGGCTCTCAGAATGTTTGCCCAACCTCCAATCTTGGATGAGCTGCAATTTCATCCAGTTAAACACTGGGAAAACCGAAACTATTGTCTTCAGCCTTTGTAACTAACTCTGTACCCTTGCCACTGCTTCCAACCCCTGCCCATGACTTAACTCAAGGTGAACTAAATAACTTTGTGTCCTATTCAATCTTGAGCTGAGCTTCCAACCAGATACCATTTCCAAACAATAACTGTCTACTACCCTGCCTAAACTCCCTGTGCCTCTCCAACTCCCTCTACTCCTTAAAGCCCACCTCTTTGATCTAATACTTCCTTCTTTGGCAATGCGTCTTTTTTATTACAGCGCTGTCTAATGCCTTGGGATATTTTTTCCACATTATAGGTGCTATATAAATGCAAGTTATTTTTGTTGGAATGATCACATATCTGCTAGAATCTGCTTTGCAAGAGTAAAGAGTCAGCTCTGTCATCAGACATTAATATTACTGAGCTATTATAACTATATGATTTCAAAAAAGGCACAACCAGTTTGTTGGGGGATATGCTTGTGGCTGTACTGAGTTACAGTAATATTCCAATTAATTGGTTAGTGGAGAAAAGAAAAACTTTCTTTAACTGCTAAGTGTGACAGCATATTGTAATTATAGGTCTGAACTTCAATTACTATGTTCAGTGATTTTTGTGGTCAACAGAAGTGCTGTATGGTCAGCTAGCAGAAGTACAGGCATATTCTTAATGTTAAACAAGAGAAAAGTGGGTTGCTTTTTTTAAAAAAAGCAAAGTGGTTTGCTTTTTTTGTTTCAAAGAAACTGTGCAGAGACCACAGTTTGCTGTTGTCTTCCCCTATTGTGGCTGAGGAGTCGTAATTCAAACCATACTGAGCTGTAAACTGCCACGTTTCCAAGTCCAGCATTCCAGTCTAATCTCCACACTGCCATATACTGTTCCATATGCAGTGTTAGGTGTAAGGTCTTCATTTAGGGAAATCATTCCCCGTGGGCACTGCTTAGATACAATGCAGAACGCAGACTTTGTGGCAGCTGAGATGATTAGACCTGACCCTGTATGAAAATGCTCCGTACAGTACTTCCATCTCAAAGAAATTTGATCACTTACTACACTATATACCACTTAAGCCTGACTACTGGTAGTCACGCAACGATTCATATACCACTCCCACCACATACACAAAAAAAAATTCATTTAGAAATCCATTGTGTTAATTGGCCTTTTCTATATACCCCCATCCTTCACTATTTTAACTCAATATCACCAGCCTGCTCAAAGACACATGGTAAACTGAAATTTAACTCTTTACTTAGCACAAACCCAGATTTCTCTGGAACTAGAATCATATTCAAGAACCATAAGAGATAAAATCCAATTCCTTTTTTAAAAAGCAACAAATTAGTAACTTCAATATTCTTTTACTTATGTTGTTTTTAAAATATTTTTATTTAAACAGTGAATCATAATCCTGTATTACAATGGTGACTACACCTAAACAAAAGTACTTTATTGGCCATAAACCACTTTGAGATGTCCGTTGGCCGTGAAAGGCACTATATAAATGCAAGTTTCCTTTCTTTATTGGCTCTGAACTTCCATGCGTTACTGAACCTAAATGGCATGTAGTTACTTTTATTACCAACTTTTTAAAACCTATTTTCAGAGACTGCCCTCAGTGCACTGTTTAGCCCTATTACGTTCTACACTGGGAGATAGGGTCTGTAATATTGCTGCACAGGAAGGAGACCCAGAGTGCAAATACTCAGAAGTAGCTCCCATATTTACTCTGTTGAAACTAGCAGCCTTAACTCGATGGCATATTCATGAGTCCACATCTTCATCGATATCAGATGCTGTCAGTCCCACAAACTTGACATGATTTACACTTTGGAGTGCAGATGGTAGAAGAAGACCTGTAAGTCTGATGTCAGCTTCACTCCCATAATGTAAATACATCTGTAAGGAGCTAAGTAAGAATCAATAAAGATAAGTCATTAATCTATGAATTGTTGGGTTTTACTATGTATACTAGTCAAGCTCCTTTGCAATGTGGTTGACTCTTAAATGCCCTCTGAAGTGACTTGCAAGCCACTCAGAGTCATAGAGAGATACAGCACTGAAACAGGCCCTTCGGCCCACCGATTCTGTGCTGACCATCAACCACCCATTTATACTAATCCTACATTAATCCCATATTCCCTACCACATCCCCTCCCACATTAATCCCATATTCCCTACCATTCTCCTACCACCTACCGACACTAGGGACAATTTACAATGGCCAATTTACCTATCAATCTGCAAGTCTTTGGTTGTGGGAGGAAACCGGAGCACCCGGCAGAAACCCACGCGGTCACAGGGAGAACTTGCAAACTCCGCACAGGCGGTACCCAGAACCAAACCCGGGTCGCTGGAGCTGTGAGGCTACGGTGCTAACCAATGCACCACTGTGCCGCCCTTCAATCACCTGTTGTATCTAACCGCTACGAAGTCAATAAAGAATGAAACCGGATGGACCACCCAGCATCAACCTAGGCACTGGAAACGACAATGACAAACCCAGCCCTGTTGACCCTGCAAAGGCCTTCTTACTAACATCTGGGGGACTGTGCCGACGTTGGGAGAACTGTCCCACAGACTAGTCAAGCAACAGCCTGACATAGTCATAGTCACAGAAACATACCTAGCAGAAAATGTCCCAAACACCGCCATCATCATCCCAGGGTATGTCCTATCCCACCGGCAGGACGGACCCACCAGAGGTGGTGGTACAGTGGTATACAGTCAGGAGGCAGTTGCCCTGGGAGTCCTCAACATTGTCTTTGGACCTCATGAAGTCTCATGTCATCAGGTCAAACATGGGCAAGGAAACCTTCTGCTGATTACCACCTACCACTCTCCCTCAGCTGATGAATCAGTACTCCTCCATGTTAAACACCACTTGGAGGGTGGCAAGGGCACAGAATGTACTCTGGGTGGGAGATTTCAATGTCCATCAACAAGAGTGGCTCGGTAGCATCACTACTAACTGAGCTGGCCAAGTACTAAAGGAGATATTTGCGAGACTGGGTCTGCGGCAGGTGGTGAGGGAACCAACACGAGGGAGAAAACATACTTGACTTTGTCCTTACCAATCTGCCTGCCGCAGATGCATCTGTCCATGACAGTATTGGTAGGAGTGACCACCGCACAGTCGTTGTGGAGACAAAGTCCCACCTTCACTTTGAGGATACCCTCCATCGTGTTGTGTGGCACCATCACAGTGCTAAATGGAATAGATTTCGAACAGATCTAACAATGCAAAACTGGGCATCCATGAAGCACTGTGGGCCTTCAGCAGCAGCAGAATTACCATCACTGAATCCCCCATTATCAACATCCTGGGAGGTACCGTTGACCAGAAACTGAACTGGAGTAGCCTTATAAATACCGTGGCTACAAGAGCAGGTCAGAGGCTAGGAATCCTGTGGCGAGTAACTCACCTCCTGACTCCCCATTGCCTGTCCGCCATCTACAAGGCATAAGTCGGAGTGAGATGGAATACTCTCCACTTGCCTGGATGGGTGCAGCTCCACAACAACACTCAAGAAGCTCAACACCATGCAGGACAAAGCAGCCCGCTTGATAAGTACCCCATTCACAAACATTCACTCCCTTCACCACCGATGCACAGTGGCAGCAGTGTGTACCATCTACAAGATGCACTGCAGCAACGCACCAATGCTCCTTAGACAGCACCTTCCAAACCCGCGACCTCTACCAACTAGAAGGACAAGGGCAGCAATTGCGTGGGACCACCACCTGCAAATTCCCCTCCAAGCCACACACCATACTGACTTGGAACTAGATTGCCATTCCTTCACTGTCAATGGGTCAAAATCCTGGAATTCCCATCCTAATAACACTGGGTGTAGCTACCCCACATGGACTGCAGTGGTTCAAGAAGGCAACTCACCACCACCTTCTGAAGGGCAATTAGGGATGTGCAATAAATGCTAGCCTAGCCTGCGACACCCACATCCCCATAAATGAATTTTTTTAAAAATCAGCCTCAGTCATGTCACTGTCCCACTTCTTGCGTCACCATCTTTTACCAACTTCCAGGAGATAAGCTTGGATTGTTGTCATATAAAATGGGTGATTTTTTTTTATCCACTTACCTGAAAATGCCTAGTCAAAGTGATAAGATGCAGGAATCCTGTGATTGCATTACCTTAGGAGATATTTATGAATTGCACCACAGCCTATGCTGTGCATATGCTCTCACTCTGTTGGATATGCAGTGACCTGCAGTAATCCATTGCCAATAAGCTGCAAGATGCAAAACACTGCAGATCCTCAGGATGTAAAGCCAGATACCTTCCTCTATCTGACATTGTGAACCAAAGTTACTCAAGGCATGGAAACAATATGGCTCACTAAAATGGAAAACAGTTCAGGAAACCCTGAAGCAGCCTTTGTACTGTCGCAATACCATGCTTGCTTACAATGCCCTGTATCCACAAAATTAGCTGGCAAAAGGGTTTGCACAAGAAAAAAAGGCTACTCTATGACAAGTCTAAGTACGAATCACTAATTTCTGTGCAATTCCTAAAATTTCTCAGTGATTTGCAGTCAGTGATAAAATAATAGCCAACCCACTGCCAGAGGCACCATTGGAACCATGCAAAATATGCAACTAGAGGATGCCCTGAACAGATCCAACAAGAGAACACCTATGCAGTGCTCCATGATCATTTTGCCAACTATTCTCACATTACCTTATGCAAACATCCCTTTTCATAATTGTACATGTGTGGATTTGACACCGGCATAGGTCAGTAGAATTTGGAATCATTGTCTAATAAAACATAAGGGCCTCCAAACCTCCACCACCTTTGTATGAATACCAAGGATAACTCCCCTTCTCTTCAAAATAGTGCCGTAAGATCTTTTATATCCATCTGAGAAGCAGACAACACCTTGGTTTAATGTCTCATTCGAAAGACAAGACCTCCCTAAGTACTGCACTGGAGTGTCAGCTCATATTTTTGTGCTCAAGTCCTGGAATGGGACTTGAACCCACAACCTTCTGAATCAGAAGGCAAAGATGCTACCAACGGAGCCATGGCTGACAAATATATGATCAAAGAAATGTATGACTACAGTACCCTTTTGTCCAATTGGAACCTTAAACTACTAACTCTTAAAGCAATTATATCCCAGAATCATGCCTGTCGTGTCAACTTTGACAAAGATAACTAATCACTTTCCACCAACACAAATGTTTTTTGATTTGATTTTGATTTGATTTAGAGATACAGCACTGAAACAGGCCCTTCGGCCCACCGAGTCTGTGCCGACCATTAACCACCCATTTATACTAATCCTACACTAATCCCATATTCCTACTACATCCTCACCTGTCCCTATATTCCCCTACCACCTACCTATACTAGGGGCAATTTATAATGGCCAATTTACCTATCAACCTGCAAGTCTTTTGGGTTGTGGGAGGAAACCAGAGCACCCGGAGGAAACCCACGCAGACACAGGGAGAACTTGCAAACCCCACACAGGCAGTACCCAGAATTGAACCCGGGTCGCTGGAGCTGTGAGGCTGCGGTGCTAACCACTGCGCCACTGTGCCGCAATGTTGTGCTGCAAATACCCGGTGCCAGTTTCCAGTTAGCACCCCACATAAAAAATTAACCTCGTAACATTTGTCTCACCCTGACATTTCCATGGCTTCAGGCTCTGCTCCCTGTTACTCTCCACAGTTCCAGTCTCCCACCGTCACTCTGCACTGCTCCAGACTCTCATCCCGTCACTCTCCACGGCACCGGACTCTCATCCCATCTCTCTCCACGGCCCCGGACCCTCATCCCGTCTCTCTCCACGGCTCCGGACTCTCATCCCGTCACTCTCCACGGCTCTGGACTCTCATGCCGTCACTCTCCACGGCTCCAGACTCTCATCCTGTCACTCTCCACTGTTACATGCCATATACTCTGGTCTGTTCAAACCCTGACTACAGACTGCATCATCACAGTGATAGTGTGCTGTGACTGAGGTCTGAGTGTTGGCAAGTACTGGTGTCCTCCCAATATGGATATAGACTGAAACTCCAGTACTTGTATAATCACACAAATCATACAATATTAATAAAATGTGAAGAAAACTTTCTTTCTAACATATACTGTGGTCCTGTAGCACAAGTAATACAAAACAAATGTTGCTGCAACTTCAGCATTGGGACTCATACTGAAGTTTCTCTCTGTCGATAGGGAAATTCTGCACTTTGTTGCCACTTCTTAGCCCCAGCATTGCACATGCTCACTTCCCCAAGGAAACTAGATCATTTCTATGAACAGTGGATTGAAGTTCCAAGCTTGAGTCCTAATGAGAGTTCTAGTGAGAGCAAAAGGAAAGAATGAAAGACACACTGGAAGTAAAACAGAGGCAGAAACATACAGAAAGGAGAAAATATTTGAGGGCAAGACGAGTGCAAGACCTACAAAAATAGACAAACAAATGATAAACAAAGTGATTCCACGATACCACTTAGAGTGGCACGTGCACGAAGAGCCTCCCAGGAAATTGCAGACATGCAGTCCATGATTTTCTGAAAATTAAAATCAAAGGAAGATTCTGTGCTTCGGGCAGTTAATTTACCAACGAGCACTGCTCCTCGCTAGAAGTGCCAGATTACCGAATCAACTATATTGAGTTAATGAGAGAAAGAGAGAAAGAGAGACATATGGAGAGTAAGTATGTGAGAAACATAAATAGTTGGAAACGTAGCCATAGTGAAAGAACATCTTTCAAAAAAGAGGGAGAAACAGTGAGAACAAAGCTCAGAGATGAACAGAGATATGTAAAAGTAAATCTAAGGGCCTGGAAAAGGTACAACAATGATAGAAAGAGATAAAGATAAACAGAAAAAAGCATTGAGAAGAAAGATTTAGAGTACATAATAATCAGTCAGTTTTAAGAGACCAACACATTTTTTAACATTTAAAATTAGTCCTTGTTACAGGACATCAATTAGTGTTTAAATATTCTTGAGGCACAGCAATGCAACACCTCTAATGTTCAGCCACGTAAAAAAAAAGTGAACTGTAGTAGCAAAGAACTTAACTATAATTGCCTGAGCCATCTGGAGTTGCAAGAATGCAAGCAATTAAGTATGAATAACGAAACAATGCACTTTCCACAACATTTTAAAAAGACAACAGGACATTTTCCTGTCATAGCTGTGTTAAATTTAATGTCTTAGTTAATAAAACAGAAATAAATGTTGACATAAAGAAATACATTTTTTTCCAGCAAATAACCTCCACGCACAACCCTAATATATCTCTTTACAGTTGAGATGAAGTGTCAATAGATAAGATGTTATTCAAGATGACACCACTTCTTTGCCTTCATTCACCCATTCCATTGCAATTATTCAAATGTTTATGTTCTGATGCTAACGTTGGCTGTGAAGTTACATTAAAGTTATCTTCAGTTTACTATGAAGTTATGTACGATAAGAAATGCTATAGCCACAACTGGAATTTTTAATATTCAAATTAATTTGTTGAATAGCTTACTCAGTACCTTTCAACACTCACACCCATCCACAAGAAACATAAATGGTCAGCGAACACCTGAATAAATGCAAATTTTTCCAAAAATAAATACTTCTCCATGATGTTAAATAAAATCCTGCGTAAGGATTCAAATTAGCTATAGGATGACATTCTGGTAGATTTCTCTATCTCCAAAGTTGATAGAGTGGTGCAGGAGGCAATACCCCCTTGCGGATTTTTACTGTCCTGCATCCACTTCACTAGTTTTTCGGGTAGAACCAGGGTCCTCCTTGAAAATCCAGATCAAATCCAAACTTTGCCTTCAGTGGCGCAGCATTACTTCTCCATTTGGTCAAAATTTAAACTGAATGAAAATCTGAGCCTGAACCTAGAAAGCTAAGTAGTGTCTTGATTGCTGCTCTCAAACTTTCAACTTGGCACAATGTTTAAGCTCAGCTTTTGGTTCCTCCTTCCAAGAGCATTACACAAAGAATGGAACATTCCTAGTTGTAGATGGTTAGTTCATATGGTCAGGACCAGCAGAACACCAACAGAAAATGCAAAGAGTTTTGAAACAGGAAGGTAGATATAAGGCCAGAGAACTTCTGGCAATGTACAATTTGGCAGCACAACAAGATGACTGACAAAATATACCTTCCACATTATTCAGAAGTATTTGAAAAGTTGAATAAAAGTACTGTAAATCAAAACTCAACTCAACTCTCAGTCTGAAGTGGGTAAAGTTTAATGCTCCATTTAAGAGGGAAAGTTTCTGAAACTCTTATCAACTTTAAAGATTTTCACACTGGAATGATTAAAAGATTTTTTCTGAGCTATCATATGTCCCTAGGTTTATTGCCAGCCCCACTATTTTGCAAAATGAACAACCTCCATTTCTTCACAAACTAATCCCCAAGTAACTTTTAATCCCTTTTTAATTACAAACTTTAGCAATTCAATTACCTGTCTTGGCTTTAACACAGGCAGATGTCAGATAAGATTTTATTTTCTCTATTGCAATATTACTTTATTTTAGACCAACTGACTCGATAACTACACCACAAAAGAACACTTGAACTATTGAAGAAACTAAGGGAGTAAAATTTTAACCTAACCCACCAAGTGGGAAACCAGCAGGTGTGGGTCACCTCCCCCCGCCCTGGCCCCGCCCCCAGTTTTGCAGCCTGCTCAGTTTTACCCCCCATTGACTGTAATGGAGCATTAAATTTGTTGTGGTGCAAAATGGGCAACAGATGGGAACCTGCCTATTTCTTCCCTGGCAGGTTAAGTTAAAATTATTTCCTAAATGTTTCATTGGTAAATGTGCCTTTTTCATGTCAGCTACGCTGGAACACAAAAAGAAACCATTTGTGTTACTTTTATCAAATTGTGTTTAAATTTATTAACTTGGCTCAGTTGGTAGCACTGCCATCTTTGAGTCAGAAAGCTGTGGGTTCACGTTCCACTCCAGGATTTCAGTGCATGAGCTGGACTGCAGCACATACTAGGACTGTCTTTCGCTTGAGCCTTTAAACTGAAGCCATGCCTATTCCGGTGGGCACAAAATATCACATTGACTACTTGAAGAAGAAAATGGAGCTCTCCTGCACCAGCTATTCCTTCAAACAAAATCTCCTCATCCAAAAAAGTTAATCAGTCATTCAGTCAAGCTCAATATTTACTATTAGTTACCTCTCTTACATTTTCATAAATGGCTCTGAACCTTTCCATCGAATGAATAAGTTATTTTTTCCAACTTATTCATTTGCTGAAGGCCCTGTATCTTCTTGTAACATTGTACCATGGGGTCATCAGTCTTCCAGTATTGTTCCCAAGAAACTGAGAGGTGATCTGGCGAAAGTCGACTGGCTACAGCTACTTGAAAGAAAATTAGTGGCAAACCAGTGGCAGGCATTCAAAAGCGAGATACTACAGGCACACTGTAGGCATGTCCCCACAAAGATAAAGAGTGGTACTGCCAAATCTTGAGCCCCCTGGTTAGCTAGAAGCTTACAGGATAAGTTAAAGCAGAAAAAGAAAGCTTATGACGATCACAAAAAACTTAATACTTTAGATAGCCTAGAGAAGTATAGAAAGTGCAGGGGTGAAGTGAAAAAGGAAATTAGAAAAGCAAAGAGAGGACATGAAAAATTATTGGCAGGCAAAATCAAGGAAAACTCAAAGATGTTTAATCAGTACATTAAGAAAAAGAGGACACAGTGGCACAGTGGTTAGCACTGCAGCCTCCCAGCTCCAGCGACCTGGGTTCGGTTCTGAGTACTGCCTGTGCAGAGTTTGCAAGTTCTCCCTGTGACCGCGTGGGTTTCTGCTGGGTGCTCCGGTTTCCTCCCATGACCAAAGACTCTCAGGTTGATAGGTAAATTGGCCATTGTAAGTTTCCCCTCGTGTAGGTAGGTGGTAGGAGAATGGTGGGGATGTGGTAAGGAATATGGGATTAATGTAGGATTAGTATAAATGGGTAATTGTTGGTCGGCACAGACTCGGTGGACCGAAGGGCCTGTTTCAGTGCTGTATGACTCTATAAAAACTAAGGAAAGGGTAGGGCCTATCAGAGATGTACAAGTGAACTTATGCATGGCTGCAGAAGTTGTCAATGAGTTTTTTTCTCTGTCTTCACAATGGAGAGACTTGATGCAGACATTGTAGTTAAAGAGGAGTGTGAAATATTAGATGCAATAAACATAAAGAGATAGGAAGTACTACAGGGTCTGACATCCTTGAAAGTGGATAAATCGCCAGGGACGGATGGATTGCATCCCAGGTTGTTAAAGGAAGCCAGGGAGGAAATAGCAGATGCTCTGAGCAGCATCTTCAAATCCTCACTAGATACAGGCTAGGTATCAGATGATTGGAGGTACCAGACGACTGGTGGTCTGCGAATGTTGTACCATTGTTTAAAAAGGGTGCGAGGGATAGGCCAAATAATTGTAGGCCGGTCAGTCTGACCTCGGTGGTGGGTAAATTGATAGAATCAATTCCGAGGGACAGGATAAACTGCCACTTAGAAAAGCATGGATTTGTAAGGGAAGGTCATGTCTTACTAAATTGATTGAGTTTTTTGAGGAAGTAACAAGGAGGATTGATGAGGGTAATGCAGTGAATGTGGTTTACATGGACTTTAGTAAGGCACTTGACAAGGTCCCACATGGCAGACTGGTCAGTAAAATGAAAGCCCATGAGATACAGGGGAATGTGGCAGGTTGGATCCAAAATTGGCTCATTAACAGGTAGTAGTCAATGGATGTTTTTGCGAATGGAAAGCGGTTTCCAGTGGCGTTCCACAGGGCTCAGTGTTAGGTCCCTTGCTGTTTGTGGTACATATTAACGATTTGGACTTAAGTATGAGAGGCATGATTGGGAAATTTGCTGATGACACAAACATTGGCTGTGTAGTTGATAGTGAAGAGGATAGGATTAAAGGGGACACGAGGAAAAACATTTTCACCTAGAGGGTGATGGGTGTCTGGAATTCACTGCCAGGAACGGTGTTGGAGACAAAAACCCTCAATTCTTTTAAAAGGTACCTGGACATGCACCTGAAGTGCTGTAACCTGCAAGGCTATGGACCAAGTGCAGGAAGGTGGGATTAGATTGGGTGGCTAGTTTTTTTGGCTGGCACGGACACGATGGGCTGAATGGCCTCCTTCTGTGCTGTAAGTTTTCTATGGCTCTTACATGCTGTCTAGGCTGACACAAGTTTTGCTATCCTGACTGAAGGTGGAAGGCATCACAGCTGAGCTCAAGTTGTCCTTGTCAAGCAATATCCACATACTTTTGTTTTAGGTGGATAGCCATCAGGAATAGAAATCCTGATCAACTATTCCCCTCTCTAGCCCAGGGTGCTAAAGCCAAATGCAGCTCCTCAAATCCTCGCTGAAATGAGTTCCTCTATAAAGGTGAAAAAAGTTATGGCCAAACCTGCTAAACTACACCACTGCTGACTTGTAAAACAATAAAACTGTTAATTAAATAGAGGTATTTCCTTGGGTGTTTTGATCCGCAAAAACAAAAAAAATCTGTTCTAAATATTTTGATAAAATAAGAACATTTTAGTTAAGCTCACTTAAATATAGGTCTTGTGTTATGAGGGCGAATGGAATTTGTTGTGGCTTACCAACATGCAACATGACTTCACTGCAAAGGCAAAGAGAAAATTAACTCCTTGTGGAATTTTACAGATACAATTGCTTTAACTCAAGAGTCTGAATAAAGGGGTCAAAAAGGTGCTTGGTTGGGTACAGTTTCAATTCTAAAGGTTCAGGCACATCAGGATTCATTTTGACTTTGGATGACTGTAAAACATGTGATTTAATTTCTTTCCATTGATTTCAATAGCAAAATAAATTGTTGGAAATCAATAACTAAGATTTCATCATCAAATGAAGAGGAGATTTTTAAAGATATAAATATCTATGGAGTTCCATAGCATACATAACTTAACGCTACTAACACCAGCCCCTCCACTGTATGTTTTTAACCCCTCCATCGTATTTTTCACCAGTGCAATCACAAAATGGACCCCTTCAACTATTACGAGTGGAAGTACACCCTACCTTTCATATTTAATTGGTTGATGGTTGTATTCTGCTAAAAATATAAGCTAGTGTTACCAGACTGTATACACATCAGTCAGGGAAGAGTCACTGTGAGAGCCCACAATTCCGTAGCTTCAACATGACAGGATCATAGTTAAATGGGGAAATATACTTTGGAGCAAAGCCAGTGCCGCAGACAGGAATAGGTGACTCATGCACTACCCAAGCACCGCACCATCATCATAAATAACATAGTAGCTTTGGATAATAAGCAGAAATATTCTGATGAATGATAGATTGGAAATGTTAACCTGTCTTTCCACTTCAGATACTAATTGGCCTTCTGTACATTTTCTAGCATTTTCTACTTTCCAATTCAAATTTCCAACACTGATGCAAATTTTTTCAGCTCCTTACCTTCTGCAGAGACTTGTTCACAGCAGTTCCAATTTAAAATTACACTAAGATATCATTAAAAAGGATTTGCAATTTTGAAAAGCTCAATAAAAATCCAGATGATTTAAACATCGAATGATTTACACAATGGATATGAAGAAACAACTGGACATACAGAAAATATTGTTTTTGTGACAATTTTAAAAGTTTTTGAATCAAAACCCTTTGATCATGCACAAAGTTACAATAAATAATGATGCTGCATTCTATAAAGCAGAGTCAACATTTGTAATACAATTCAACAAGTTTCAAGCGCCTATATCGGAAGTATAATTTGCTGTCCAAAATGTATCTTAGCAATTCTCAATTGCATTGTCCTTTACAGAAATAATTAAGATACTTTCTGGGCTATTTGAATATTTTGGAATATTTCCTGACAATAAGGTCATTTTGGATAAAGGGCCTTCACTGCAGTTGATGTCATCCTTCCAGAATACCAAAACTACCACCTCCCCAGGGCAGCACATAGTTGCTTCTTAAATGCGTCCAGTGCCATCCTTCAATTATTGACCCTCGCAAACCCTTGGTTCTATTGCACTGTATAACCTGTAAATTATGGGACCTTTATTCAAAGCAAAATTATAATTGTCACAGTTGTGGGGCGCACAACCAGCTGATCATCATCAAATGATGAAAAACAATCTTTCCGAAAGGGAAAAGTTACTGTGTGGTCCTAATTCTAAAATGACTTTGGCAATATGGGACGTAAATAATTGAAAACATCTTTGTGCCACAGACCATCGTTGGATAAGGGTTTAATATGATTTTATAGGAGTGGCAATCATTCTTTCCTGTTAAAGTTGTATTAACTTACGTAAACATTCTTATTTTGTTCATTTATATCAACGAAACAGTTCACTTGCTAAAACACACTATTATATGATTCCAGATATAAACACAACATATTCTGTGAGTCCTTCATTAAAAGCAATAACATATAAAAACAATCAACTTACAAGGTAAGGGATTTATTTTTCTCCTTGCTCCAAGATAGTTAATAACCACACTTTTTAAGTATTTAATAATAAATTAAGTGTGCACAATTTTTAAACAGAATAATTCTGCACAAAACTGGTGCCAAAAAAAACAACCAATAACAATGCACTTGAAACCACAAACACTTCTCCAAAAGCTAACAAGCCACTTAACCAGAATGAATGACAGAAAGTCTTTGAATCCAGCCATGCAGTATGCAGCACTTCTCAAAAGTGGTTGAGTTGGAAATCTGTAAAACCTTTTCATGGCCTTGACTATCCAAATGTATTCCAATAAGGGAAAAAATGACAGGACATTTTGTAGGGCAAGGCAGTCTCCTAACAAGCCATATAAACTATGGAGATACATCACAGACCATGTGAATTTGATATTAAACAATTTGAGGGTCCAAAGAGGCACAAGCAAGTTACAAGTGTTGAAAGCAACAGCAAGACAAGAATACTTCTAGAAAGTAGCAGCCCAGGACATATATAATATATAATTGAGCTAGAAGAAAAGTCTTTACATCTTTAAAAGAATAAAACTAATGTACTTGCACAGAGAAATATTAACAAACACATAGTAATGAAGGCAGTGAAAATAGCTAGGTTATGCATAGTATATTACATATGCCACAAAAGCAAAGAGAATGCACTGCAGAAAGAAATTTCCATCAGCCAAGTTACCCTCCCACACTGCTCTTAAGTTTAAAACCAAAATCTGTACAAAACAGGAGAGCATAGAGTGAAACATTTTATTGATCTACCAATAAAAGATAATATAAGGAGACAGAACTGAAAACAGAAAATGCTGGAAGTTCACAGTAAATCACTGGCATCTAAAAAATGTAGACATTTATCAGAATGGAAGAGAGTTCATTTGTTCAAGAGTAGGGCTGTCAAAGATTTTGTCCCTAAGGAAATCAGAGGGGTGCACAAACTGAAACGTATCATATTCTATGGTTTTCACAATGTTACCTGAAAATGTCCACAGATATTTATCATGCAAACATTTGCAAGTAATGGCAATACCATACCCAAATTAGTAAGCTTATATACACACAGGAAGTAATTTTTTTGGGTGTCTGTTCCCTTTGATATAATTTAACAGAAAATCAGGGAAGACGTGTACACGAATTCCCAAAATGCACTCTATTTTGGGAATGCACACTCAGAATTACTCCTGTAATGTGCCATCTGCTTGTTTAACCCAGCAAGGGGTCTTCCAGGCACATCCAAAATAGCAGAAACACAACCCACTGTAATTTAAGCACCTGCATACATACAGCCTTTTCATGAGAATTAGATAGCAATGTGCCTGAAGAAGCACAGGGTGAAGCACTGATGAAGAATGTGTTACAGTACAGACCGGTGGGGAGTTGGGGGGGGGGGGAAATCAGGAGATGCCAGCTGCAGATCCTTTGTGCTTAACTGTCCCACCTGAATTATCTGGGGATATAGACCTTAGTCTCTTGTTTTTCAAAGGGAGGACGCTAGAACGCACAACCTATCAAGAGCTCTTACTTGCTTCAATCCACGCATGCTCAAACTGGACGAGCAGTTGTTTGCACTGCAGTCTGCCATTCATAGATTTTCTCTTCTCCTCAAAACAAAGTGTTGAATATTCTATTAATTTCAGCTGCTGTATTTTAAGAACTTTAGAACCACTGCAATTTAACCAATTTGCCTCTTAACCTATGACTCATAATTTTTACAGAAACATTATCACATTTTGTGAATTATAACTTTAATGGAATTACGTAAATTGCAATTAACTCCCTAAATTTAGATCATAATTTATAGCCTGTTAAGTTCTTCAGCAACACAAAAGTAGCACAGTTAATCTTTTGCTATGTTGCATGTGCAGAAGGTGGACATAAATATGTAGGTAGACATTTATTGCTCTAGGACCCCAAATTAATAATTACATTAGTTTTACTCATTAGCACTAGTCACAGCAAATCATTAAAGAGTTCCTTCTTGACAAATGTGTCACAAACTATAAAACACTGCAGCATAACTGGTATTTGACATTGTCTATCTGATTCTCTTGTCACTTCAGCTCAGTAATAATTGTTACACCAAGCTGTATAGTTTGCAAAGTCCATTAGGATCTTTGAAGACTGAAGCTATTGTGTTACTTGACCAGTTAAAGGAATATAACAATGCTTATGATGAAAGACTTCAAATAAAATGAACCAAGGTGAATCAATGATCCAAAGTATTTTCCAACAGGACAATAAAAAAAACACTATCTGTTATAGATGATCAAATTCAACCAAAATCACAGACAATACTTTTTATCGCAAACATCAAGTTCCCAAACCAGGTTTCTGCAGTTGAAGAAATGGCATATTCAGCAACTTTGGATGGCACTTGCATAATGGAAAGGAATGACAATACTGTTTTCCACATGTGGATAGTTTTTTTGTGCAATAACATTTAGGGATCAGTTGGGACCTTAACACTTATGCCTGCAGAATAAAACAAAGGCGATGGAAGAGAAGGGTTTCATTGGTAGTACGTTATTTAGTCAGTAGTTAGAATCATAAGAGTGTTCAGAAAAAAAACTTCCAGTGTTTCCCTCACAAGCCAGTAGCACATCTGCATGAATAATTTATCATTTGTCTTGATGATCTGACCATTCATTAGAGGAAATAAATTATGGTTGTGTCTTCATTCCAAGAAAGAAGGTATTGGTTCAGCCATTAAAAAATGATTCAACTTTGAGTTGATGCTTTGCCGACAGATATCTAACAGATAATAAGGCAAGGTCCCCAGTGTACTAGATTTGGGTTCCATACTGGAAATAGACCTACAACACTATGGTGTCAATTGTGCAACCCATCTCCTGAGGTTCTGCACCAAGATTACCCCACAGTCTTTCAAAATGCAAAAGAATTACCTACTTTGAGACCAACATTGTTTTCCTCCCTCAACCACCCTTTTGTGTTGTAAGCATTGCATTTATGATGAGTCTGCCTCATCCCTCCCTCTCCTCCACACTCTCTTTTAAGTTTGATATGAATGAGTCGTTCAAAACAGTCACCAAAGCAGCACTCATTATATGCAGGGTCCTAAAAATGTTAGTTTCACTGCATTGTTAACTGGTCATGTTTCAATGTTAGCTTCCTTCAACCTTGGCTTGTGCATCAATTTGTAAGCAAGAAAAATTTACATTTATATCACGCCTTTCATGACCACAGGATGTCTCAAAACACTTTACAGCTTATTTTTTATTTCCAAAATATACTTTATTCATAAAAAATTTGTAAAAAATACATTACCAAACAGTTTCAAACAGCACCAAGTCAAAAATACAAACAGTGCAAAGGTGATCAGTTTCCTTCAGTACAATCATGAGTTGCCTCACAACCCTTCCATTTCATTTGTCATGCCACATACATTTTTACATTTTACAGCACATAAAATTTTCCCGATATAGTTCGAGGGGTTTCCCATGGATGCATTTGAAGTGTAGTCACTGTGGTAATGTAGGAAACGCAGCAGCCAATTTGCGAACAGCAACTTCCCACAAACAGTAATGTGATAATGACCAGATAATCTGTTTTTATGATATTGATTGAGAAATAAATATTGTCCAGGACATTGGGGATTACTCCCCCGTTTTTCTTCAAAATATTGCCATGGGATCTTTTACATCCATCTGAGAGGGCAGATGGGGCCTCGGTTAAACGTCTCATCAGAAAGGTGACACCTCTGACAGTGCAGCACTCCCCCAGCAATGCACTGGAATATCAGCCTTGATCTTTGGGCTAAAGTCCTGTAGTGAGACTTGAACCCACAACCTTCTGAGTCAGTGACAAGACTGCCATGACTGACACATGTGAGGACATTTTGCTTTAAGGCTTGTATTGCTTTCAACCTGTTGTTATCTGCAATTCAAAAAAATGGAAGCTACTGATTAGCTAAGAGTCAAGACGACCGACATGACCTGCACTTTCCAATACCTTTTTTGCTGTTCATTTAGACAAGCTGCTACCTTTTATTTACTGCTTGTTCCAGCTCCTGAAACAGAGTGCTTTCATAGGCCGTGCTTGACAGTGGCTACTGTTTAAATACTGGTACCTTGTTTAGAGAGGAGGATTAGGTCACGGTCCCTTTTGTTTAACCACCTGTAGCTTCAACAGATACCATTACATTTGGAAATCAGTTCCTCCCCCACGAGTGTTTCATTTGCTCTTCAGGTAGTTTGTGTTGTGTAAACATGCCAGCTGCAATTGGGTGTCTTCATCAGTTATGAAAAGATACAAACTGCTTCAAGTGGCAGACCACCCACACCATCCTCATCACCACCCCCCCACCCCCACCCCTTCCTCCCACATACAAACACAAACTCTTTATTTAGCAAAGGTTTTGTGAGTGCTGTTGCTCTTGTTTTATTTTTGGAATTCCAAACAATCAAACATCATCTAATGAAAGAAAACAATGTTACATTTGGCAGCTCAATACAGTTAATAATTCAATTTTGTACAACTAAGTTATTTGATTGCTTGAACAGAAGCGTTGATACTTAAGGAATATTTCCTAGAAATTGCTGTTTACGATACTAAGGCTTAAAATGTTCATATGACATTTTGCAGTCCTTTGTTTTAACATAACTATTAAACCACAGGACTTCCATTAAATAACTGCTTAGGAATGCCACATGAAAAAATTATCAATGGATGTAAACTCTAGGTCCATTTTTGAATCTTCATACTCAATTGAAAAATAAATAGTGTGGGTGTTACAACAAAGGCCCATATTATCCCAGAATGTTAAAATAGAACATGAAAGGACCCAAGGTCTAGCAACCTTATAAAAGAGAAATGATGTGTTACACACACCTAGTTGATATGTCAAATTAAAACTAAGTGTAGTCTTCAAGCGGAGTGGGTTTGAGGGTAGGGATAATTGAACAAAGGTATGAAGACGTAATGCAGTCTCTATTTTGAAGTCATACATTGCCCTTATTTTATATTTCCATTATAAATTCCTATGTCCATATTTATAATGGAAACTACCTTTTGTAAATTCATCACTTTGTAGTTACCAATGGTGACAATGCAACACCTCAACCGACAGAAAGATGAAATTGCAGTGTGACAAGTTTACATAGGCAGTATCCAGAATAAATGTAGACATAGGAATTTAGAATGGAAAACGTTGACAGGAAGTGTGCACAGAGGTAAGGTTTTTCAGACTTGAAAGTGAATCTTCAGTGCAACTGAACACAGGAAATCAAGACCAAAAGCAGTCTTCAGGTGAAGGGGAGATAACTGAACTAGGGCAGACACACAACACTCCGTCCCCATTTTAAAGTCATGCATGTTGTTCTAATTTTGATTTCATTTTATTATTTATAGTCGAATGAAAAAATAAGATAATTTAGGAAGCAAAATTAGTTGAAGCACACATGTTTTCTCTGCAGTACTAAGAGAAGAGCTATAACACCAATACTGGCAGAAGGATGAAATTATAGCAAAAGTTTACGTAGGCAGTTTTCATTAAAAATTTGAACATAGGAATTTCTAATGGTGAAACCTTGACATAAAAGTGACAAAAACGTCACAACAGGAAATGTATGCAGGCATAAAATTTTTAATACATCATGGATATATGACCAATAATAAAAAAAAATTAGCGCATTCTCTACTGGGAAGATAGCTTGTCCAGTAAGTAAAGGTACCATCTGGTGTTGTACGCATACAGGACAGAAGGGAGCATGTTCAAATCTTGGTCTGTGTTGAGTTAGATGATGGGGAGCAGTTGATGGCTAAAATTAATCTCATTACACTTAGCTTGAGGGGGGGAGAATCATCCAGGACTCCCACTCCTGATTACCATCCTGTGATCGGTGCTGGAAAATATGCTTGTGTGGAGATTGAACGAGCACAATATTGGAGTCTGCCCTGTTCATTCAGTGACTGAATAGCCTGCCAAAGCTGGATTTTCTGATTGGCATTGAAATAACAACAAACAGAAAATATAAGTTTCATTGTCTAGGCTTAGAAATGAAGAGACATTTGGATAAGGTTTAAGGTCAATGCTACCCAGACGGCATATTCAGAAGAGATGGGAGAAAAATTGAAGGAATTTTTTTGAAAATTAAGCCAATTTGCTATGCCATGCAGTGTTCGGATTGCGTTTGTGTCCACTGAAGCTACTCCTTTAGCCCAGATATAAAATGGCTTTTGGAAAGGCCCAAGATCAAGATGCCCGTCTACCACCTTGCTTAGGAAATGGCATGGGAGGCACAAACTTTACAATGAATATACATTATGTATATATATGATTTTTAAAACCTCTGTGCCTACTTGTTCTTATATGGATGAGCAATTGTTTTGGATCTAGCTAATTTCTCACCTTAACATAAAATTATTTAGAACTTTCAGGAAACTTCCCTGTTTACTCACTAGTGACAGTTCATGATCCCTCTCCTGGTATCCTTCCTAGAATTTTCACTTTGAAATAAAGCCTCATTATAGTGGACGGCGCATACCAAAGGATAGGGGCATAGTAGCTCTTGAGCACAGGATTGAGAGCTTGCAGATGTAACTATTTACTAGGGTGGGGAAGGAAATATTTTGGTGCCGCTCCTCTAAAACTGCTGTTAAAGATACATTAAAACAAGTTTAGCACTTTGTGTAATTACCATACTGTAAGAACAGTAATCTTTTAATGAACATTAGTGGATAGATTATTGGAATTACACAACCTGATTGGAGGCTGATCAAACTTCCATTAAAGTAGCAATTAAAATCTGACATTCTGAGCAGGCATTAGAATGGGAAAAGCAGTGCATCACAGCTCTTAAGAGTGCAGTGCACCAGCTACTTCTTAATGGATGCAATATAAAAATGCACGGGTTAATGTTAATTAAAAGTGATTTCCACATGCTTTGGAAGCTCTCTGTCCTTATTACAGTCTGGTACTTAATGTTTTGGCACAAAAGCTACATTGAAAAACAGATTTTACTATCGCATTTTTTTTTAGGCTACGTGTGCTCTTGTTAATGAAACTAACTGAATATTTGTCAGATTCAGTTCAGTTGCACAGCAACATCAGAGTTCAGGTGTGACAGTCAAGCAAGAATCCATGCAAACCTGCGTTCAACTAGCTTGGACTCATAAAGCTACTTCCTTTCTTACTCAGAGTGGCGTGTTCTGCTTCCTTGTGGCAAGTTATCTGAACTTCTTATTTTCATTGTTGGATCACATTTTACAGTTCCTTAAAGTAATCTAATCTGGATAAGCAGGTTTCAAATTCTGACCAGACCTCTGTACTAAGTCCTCCAAAATTATTGCCAGGTATCAGCCTACCATTTTTTTTGGAAATAGCTTGCCTTAAAAAAAAAATTACTGAACATATTACAGCTTCCATGCTTAGGCAGCTATCAGTCTCCAATAGGAGCAGTCATCTTGGAAGAATCAGCTTACCAGGAAATGACACTAAGTATTATACTGAAGGCTAGATTTGAAAATAACTCTGGGGCACAGATGCAGTCTGCTTCTCATATACTGATTAAGCCTGACATACATTGAGAATGTTTTTAAAACCTTCACAGATGTTAAAGTTTCTCCTGTCTTATAAATAGCTGTGGTCAACTGATACCAATATGGTACTGAGTGCTACAATTTCCAGTAAAATACCACTGTTGCCATCCGGACTCAAAACATAAAACATATTGACAGGGTGTGGGCACTGCTCCTATACATTAGTTTGCTGGATCTCAAGTACAAATTGATACAATTATGCATTCAAACCGTAGAAATACTTTGATAAAGTGAAAACACACAGAATAAGGGAAACATAATTGCAATAAAAGATAGCCTAGGACATATGGATCAGGCAAAGATCCTTAAAGCTATAAAAATCTGTAGAGTGTTATTCCTTAGAATGCAACAGTTGATACAGACCAACCAATTATCAGCAGTGAAAGTTAGTTTGTGGAATTATTACTTAATAAGACAATCTGTCATTCTGTTGTTTAAGGTTCTAAAAAGCTGAACAATATTTTGCAGTGGGCATTTCCCATCATAATGAAAGCTTATTAAACAGGTCATTGTTAAAAGTCTTTATGCATAAAACACTTTCAATTCATCAATAATCAGCTCCTGTGCAAGGCATTATGTCTTCAATAGGAAGTCACATAATCCAACCATGTCTGGCAATCCCATTTTGATGTTGGAGATGTATTTGTATGGATTATTTATCCAATCTGACAAGAATCACCAAAAAAATCTGCAAGCAACTGAAACATATGCAATCCTACCATATGCCCCACGCTCAGTAAGTCATAGTTTTGCCACACTAAAAACAGCCCAACTTTGGGCATTAAGAAATGAAGTCTGGTTATGCTCTTCTATCAAATCAGGAGTGTGATACAATACACTCCAATAGCATGGATGACTGCAGCTCCAACATCACTCAAGAAGCTTGACACCATCCAAGACAACGCAGCCCACTTGATCGGTACCCCATTCACCATCCTAAACATCACTCTCTCCACCACCAGCACACAGTGGCAGAAGTGTGCACCATCTACAACATGCACTGCAGCAACTCACCAGGGCTCATTCGGCAGCAACTTCCAAACCCCTGACCTCTACCACCTAGAAGTACATGGGTAGCAGATGCATGGGAACACCATCACCTGCAAGTTCCCCTCCAAGTCTCTCACCACCCTGACTTGGAATTATATTGCCATTCCTTTGCCGCCACTGGGCCAAAATCCTGGAACTCCCTTCCTAACAGCACTGTGGGTGTTCAAGACAACTCTCAAGGGCAATTAGGGATGGGAAATAAATGCTGGCCTTGCCAGCAATGCTCACATCCCATGAACCAATAAAAAAAATGTACCCAGGGACATGAGGTGGCATTGGCTCTAGACGAGTAGAGTTTATCCCCACCAGGGGATCTATCAAGGCAAGCTGCCTAGACTCCCAAAGAATGATCAGAATTTTTTTTCAAAAGTAGAACAGCTCCCTTGAACATGGGTCAATGGAAGACTGAGTGTGTTTCAGGGCAGAGGCCTGGGCCTGGCATCGCCACCACCTGAAGTGACCAGGCACTGGATTTTCTGGCTGTTTGGGCAATTAGGTGCTGGAGATGCACCTGTTGGCCCATGGAGAATACTTGCCCCTGTTGACCCCACAAACTCCAACACAGTGAATACTGGAAGACATCCCCAGAACCACACATCATGGGGCCATAATTTTATTTAAAGTTATACAGTTTTGTAATTTTATTTAAATTTTTTAGGAAAAACAATATTAGAAAAAGTGACTAAGTGAATAAAATAGTCAACATTTTTGCTGAGTTTTTAATAGCAGTTAATTTTTTTTGTTTAATTTGTACATTGTATTCATATTGCACAGAAAACAAACAAAGCTAGTCAGTTTGGTTCAGCGGCAATACTCTGAGTCAGAAAATTGTGGGTTGTAACCGCACTTAAGGATCTGCGCACAAGATGTAGGCTGACATTTTAGTGTCGCAGTGTGATAATGCTGCATTGTTGGAGGTGCTGCCTATCAGATGAGGTATTAAACTGAGACCCTGCCTGTCTCTTCAGATGGATACGAGAAAAGAGCAGTAGGTTCTGCTATCTAACATTCATGCCTTAACCAGCATTGCCAAATACTTTTTTGTAAAATTTGGCTGCTGTGTTTGCCTACAAAACAACAGTGACTGTGTTTTAAGAAAGTAATTCATTGGCTGCAAAATACTTTGTGTTGGCCTGGATCCAAGTCTTTCTATTTCTAGTCATGCCTCGCCATTCCATTTAGCCCAATTACAGTATGTTACCACATACTATGGTTAATAGCTGGCAAAGTATCCCATTGTTGTGTACTTTTCTCAATGAATATATCGAACTCTTTCCAAATACGCAATTGTACAACATGCTTAATACCTTAATACATACCATAATGGCAATAATGGCCTAGAAGTGGGTTGAAGGCACGCCCGTTGTACAGGGCACCAAAGCGCCCAATATGTCAGGTGGCATTCTATGCTGGAAGACTGCCACCTAACATATTAGTAAAAGCAGAAAAAGAGTCCAGGACTTGCTCCTGAAACAGGCTTTAGGGTCTTAATATATGTAAATAAGAGGCCTGTTCCAGTCCCCCAGTACAAAATTTGTTTGCTCTGAGCTGTGTTCAGGAAAATGTGGTCCAAATACAACACAATCAGTGGTTCTTAAAGGGACTGATAGAGGCTGCCACCAAAAAGATAGGCTGTTAATACTTAACTGAATGCAAAGCCTGAAGCAACAGGCGTGCAGTGCCAAAGGCCTTTTCCTGATTGCCCCCTTCCTCTTGAAGCCTCCCTCCATACGGCCGCCAACCACCTCCCCCACCCGCTCCCTCCCCCTTTTCCATCACAGGGATCATTTGCTGCCCTGCCAGCCTGCACCAATTTCTAAGTCATTATCTTAATACATATTATATAAAATTGAAGATAACAATCGTTCATTGCAAAGCATACTTGCCAACACCTTGCAATCCAAATTAATGCCAATTAGCTCCTTACACTTTGGATTAAAGGTTAAAAAGAACCACTTGTAAGTTGTTAAATGATTTAATTGACTTACAAAAAAAACCCACCTGCCACATGCCAAACACCCTTTCATTACTCCTACCTCACTGTAAAGTTGCTTTCTCATCACAGGTGCAGTCTTTTGGCCTAGTTTCAATAATTCTAAGCTGAGGTAGTCTCAGGCTGTGTTAGGTTTCATTCTTTCATTCAAATTTGCTCCCCTCCCTCAACAGTTAATGCAGAAAATTGGCCAAAATCTCAGACTTGTTTACAATGTCAGAAAAAGTTGGATTGAGGCTAGTCTGGGCAATCTTCATTGTCTGGGCAGCCTGACAGAATCTTAAAGTTGACATTCAGTCAGGAATGCTAGTTTCAAATGAGCAGTTGACAAGGCCAACTGAGTTATGGACAATCCACAGGTATTTTCACCTGCACATTTCAAGAACTGGAAGGTAGACTAATATGGTGTGAAATGGCATCGATCTACTGTTGATTCACTAGTTTTGCACACATTGGCATGGAAGTTGCCACATTTTCTGGGCTTGAACTCATAATTTGTTAATCATGTTTTGTATCATATTCCAATTGTTTGCATTACCAGCAATTCTTTAAGCCAGTTGTTTCTGCAATATTATATCTCAAGACTAAACTTTTTCAATCCAAATCTTAACCATTTTCTGCAGTGAAACAAATGTAATCAACCATTTATTTTATAAATATCATTTATTTCACCATATAAAATAAGTAATTTTTGAAAAGCTAAGCAAACCATTTCCTGTTTAATAGGCTGAATTGCAACACAAAAACAATAAAATCATTGTCTTACTTTCCTGATTATGATCTCAAAGTCTTTAAAGAATAGATTATTCATTCATATATTTTAATTCTATGAAGAGTGAATCCTAACTTGCATATTTTTTTCCCAAATGCAGAAAATGTTATGATAAAATTTGGTTTTAAAAGTACTAACAGTTCTCAAAAGCAAACTAACAAATCCCCATTTTAGACAAGTTGAGGTCAAGCATTAGCATTTCTCAACCCACCATCGAATGAAAAACACACTCGGGCACTTATTCTGATGAGATTGAAAAGTATGACCATGTGGTGAATCGAGCCATGGGCTGAGATGCTGAGAAATGGCAGGGAAGGAGTGCCCTTTCCAAAATATCTCCAAATTTCCTTGCAAAACTGATGCACAATAAATAGCAGCATCATCAACTTTAGGATTTAAAGCTTACAGGATACTCGGGTGCAGTCTACATCCCAAACAGTAATGGGTATTGACGGTCCTGTTAAATCTTTTGCACCCAAAAGACACTCTAGTTCAGCAATGTCACAGATTGTGCATCATTGTGCATTTTACTTGGGTTGCATCTTTGGATCCTGAAACCTAGATGATTAGTTTAGTTTGTTTATATGTTGAGGAAGAAATGGTGGGCTTCTCAGCTGGGAAACAAATTGGGAAACCTAAACAATGACAGAGGTTAAATTCCTTAAATATGGAAGAATAAATAATAATTCAAAAATTTGCTTATGCAAGATCTTCTGATTAAACAATCATAACTGTAATGTAAGAAAAAAATGCAATTTCTTTAGAAAGATCAGATAGACATTATTATAATCTGAATTTATAGGTTCATTTTAGCTGCACAGAGTACTGGTTGCTGTGCATTCTAAGTTTAAGATTTTGTTCAACTGCAAAGTGTCATTGTCCTTCTGACATTTCCACTGAACTCCATGGGATTCCAGGTTCCCAAAAAACATGAAAATCCCACATTATTACATGTTAAAAATACCAGAATCTAACCTGTGCTGCTCAACACTGAAGTGACAAGCCCTAGAATTTTCCTACAGACTTAAATTTAGTATTTGCTCCAACTAAACCTGAGAAGCATTCTGAATTTCAAAATGTCTGATGCCTGAGCCTTGGAAAGGCATGTTAAAATTCAAATCATATTTTACCTTCAAAACAATTATGTCCAAGTCTCTATAGAATGCATGCTTATTTTTCCTATGTACTGATTAATAAAGAATTTAGTTTTGTTGTCCTCAGCTGGACTACCTTAAAAATAAGGCTAATGGATTCTAAAGTAGGCCATTAAAATTTTCAGCAGCATGCTTAAATATAGACATTTCTATAAAAGAAAAGCCAAATTAAATTCCACCAATTTTACTGTTGGCAATACTATTTTATGGACACCAGGAAATCTTTCTAGATTACAATAAACTTGATTAACCAAAGGATCAAACACAAATTGGGACACATTTTGCCACTTTCACAATGTTTAGGAGGAAAAGCTCTGAAGATGCAATTGCATATCTGATCTTGCTGACCTTTCTTTAAAAAACTCTCTAAAAAGTATATCTTTGAGTATCCTCCACGTTCTGCTTCAAACTAAGATGATTTAAAAATAAATCCAACTGTACTTTGGGGAAGAACATCAGCTAAAAGGCAGCTTTGTTGAATAAAGCACGTCCCTCCTACAATGAAAGAAAAAAGATCCTAAAAGTACCGCAGTATTCCCGAGATAATACTGGAGAGAAAATATGGAAAGTAGTATTATCCTGATGCAGCCATAGTTTGTCAGTTAAATGACTGCTGTCAGAACATAACTACTAGTACAGCAATATTCATGTCTTGAGAATTGTAGGAACATTTTGCACTTATGTAACTAATGGAGCCTGTAAGGAATGCGCTTACAGAAGGAAATATCATGAATATGAACACAATCAATGAGGATCAACTCATATCAATCTAAGGCTATTCCCTCCCCAACTTTATAGTGCATATTGCTATAGGAACCTATGGAGGTTGGTATCTATATCAATGTCCGACAGTTCCAATCTCTCTCCTCAACTTTCTGATTTTGGAAAACTGTTGTCACATACATGAAACAGATATTTTTGGTTTATTTCAAAAGTTGAAAATACAGTTGTGTGTATTAGAGCATTTTTAGTTTTATTTTTAGTTTTTAGAGATACAGCACTGAAACAGGCCCTTCGGACCACCGAGTCTGTGCCGACCAACAACCACCCATTTATACTAACCCTACAGTAATCCCATATTCCCTATCACCTACCTACACTAGGGGCAATTTACAATGGCCAATTTACCTATCACCTGCAAGTCTTTGGATGTGGGAGGAAACCGGAGCACCCGGCGAAAACCCACGCAGACACAGGGAGAACTTGCAAACTCCGCACAGGCAGTACCCAGAATCGAACCCGGGTCCCTGGAGCTGTGAGGCTGCGGTACTAACCACTGCGCCACTGTGCCGCCCTTGTCTCTTCACTAATAGAATGTAGTCTAAAAAACTGATGACAATGGTCATTAATTACAGCAAACAATACCAAAAATGGAATAGAAAATCTTTTGCTGTATATGTTATGTACATATATGTCTACTAGTTTCCGTCCCATAGTGTTGCTCATGTGTAATCTGGAACACTGTTGTAGTGGAAAACTAATAATCAGGCCACTGCTTAGGTACCCCTGTGAGGAAAAGGTCTAAATAGGGAGAAGGGTCAATAGAGGCTAATTATTGTTGTTGGAAGCTACTTTTGATTGGTAGCTGTTTTTACTCTTCTCCCTTAGCTATCCAAAAGTCAGAAAAAATAAGCAAGCAATAACTGGGTTGCTTAAATTATCTGGGTATAATTTGTTTGGTGTTACAGACAATGTGTAATGTCTGTAGTGTAGTATCTGGAGAATGATGGATGCTCTCTAAACCTTCAAATGAATACAGACATAAAGCTGACACCTTATCAAAGTATACTGTCAGAGTTCAGATTGGTTTCTAACCTAGCTTACAGCTAAACCATAGCAATATATGGTGAAGCCGCCCAAGGTTTTAATGTTTTCCTTCTTGCCAATTCAGCAATTCAACAACAACCTTTAGTGCTACCAGGCTCACTGAAACCCAGAGAGATAAATCAAACTGAAGAGCCAGAATTATATTTAAACTTCATTTTGTATTCCCCACAGTTCACCTCTCAATCTACTGAAGGTGCTGAACCATGCTGGTATAGAGCTCCATGATTACTGCAGCCTCGTACCTCATCCAAGTGATCATTTTTCACGTGTGAACCTGAACAATGAATGTCTGCAGGTTGTTGGCACCACAGTCAAACCCAGTGAGTCTGTCATCCAATATTGTTACAACCAGGTGAGAAAGAGCTTCCCTTTCAGCCTTCACCTGGTCTTGCCGTAACAGGGTTTAATTTTAAATAACCGTGTTTTAAGCTCCCCTTGGTGAATCCTTGTTCACCACTTTCTAATTATAAGGCAAAGAAACCAGCATAAACAGGCTTTCTTAGGTTTAAAGAAGAAAAGTGGAAATTTATTAAACTTAAACTCTAATTCGGTTAACTCCTACAGATATACGACGCGCCCAGTATTCTTCTTAAACCTTGTTCGCTGGAGGAGACTTTACTCTCTTGGGGTTCATGTGTCTTCAGAGGATTCAGAGGTTTGTGAGAAAGAGATGGGAGCAGACTGGAGAGAGATCTTCTCAGTCCAGGAGCAGACAGATTTTCCTGCCTTCAAACTCTCTCTGGCCAGTTCAAAAGAAAACCCTGGAAAAGCCAAGTAGTCATGTGACTAGCCAGTCTAACCAGTCCTGTCCCTTGTGGATTGTAACCTCCTTAGCAGGCTCTGGAATGCGCTTACTCACCTTTGATGTCTGTTAGTATGTAAAAAAAAATTTCAGCCATGGCTGATCTGTTTAACAAATCTGACTCCATCACCTTCCCACCCTTTGTGTTTTTCGGATTTGTGGGGGTGATTAGGAAAGATTCACCCCTAAGAAACCCACTTATAAATTAAAGCAAACTCATCGGCCAGAACGGCCACTTGCCGCGTTCTCTGGACCCACTGCTCTTCTCCATGGGTCTTTATGAAGAGTTGGAGAGAGTGTTTAAATTCCTCTAACAGAACTACTTCTCTGAGATTCTCATAGCTGAGCTGTACTTTAACAGCCCTCAGCCACTGGTCAAAAGCCAGCTGCTCACTTCTTTCAAACTCCAGATAAGTTTGATTAGTTTGCTTTTTGAGGGTTCTAAACTTTTGGCGATAGGCTTCAGGTACTAATTCATATGCCCCGAGGATAGCATTTCTGGTCAGTTCATAAGTTGATGAACTCTCATCTGGCAACACAGAATAAACCTCATGGGCTTTTCCAGTTAGTTTGCTTTGAAGTAAAAGAGGCCAGGTCTCAGCTGGCCATTTTAGCTGCCTTGCCAGTTTCTCAAAGGACCCAAAAATGTTTCTACATCCTCCTCATTGAATTTTGGAATTAGTTGAGCTAGTTTTAATAATTTTGTACCCAGCCCTGAATTACGTTCCTCCATATTGGCCATGCTTTCACTGGGGTTACTCTGTCGCCCTCTAGTTAACTCAAGCCACTTCAACTCTCTCTCTTCGCATTCCTTCCGGAATATTTTTTCTCTCTCCCTCTCCTCAGATTCAAGTTTCCTCTGTTCCAATTGTATTTTTGCTAACAATACCCTGTCAAGAGTCTGCTTCTAACCCTGTTCCTGCTTCTTCAGATTCAAGGGAAAAATAGTTGGCCACTAGCCTCAGTGATCCCAAACTGGTCAGTCATTTTCCAAAACTCCTGCATAGACAATGCTTTTAACATATCCCAAATTACTTCACCCTGGCTTTGAAAGCTACAAGCTTCAGTTGCAAACATGTTAGTATTCAATCACACACAACCACAAGAAAACCTGTATTGAAATCTTGCTTTTTTTTTTTGCTTGGGAACAATTTGGCTTCACACTTCCAATTTCTCTTGTTTGTCTGTGGGTCAATTCCGGATGCAAGCACCCAAATTTCTGTTATGACCAAGTGAGAAAGAGGTCTAGGGGTTCCCTTTCAGCCTTCACCTGCTCTTACAGCAACAGGGTTTAATTTTAAACACACCGTGTTTTTAGCTCCCCCTTGGTGAATCCTGGTTCACCACCTTCCAATTATAAGGCAAAGAAACCAGCACAAACTGGCTTTCTTAGGTTTAAAGAAGAAAAGTGGAAATTTATTAAACTTAAACTCTAACTCGGTTAACTCCTACGGATACACGACGCGCCCACGCTCGCATGCATACGCGATACACACATGCAAATAGAGACAGAAAAGAGCAGAAGAAAAAATAAAGTGGAAAAGTTTAAGGCAATATCTGAAGAGTTGTTGTTATGGATCTTTGAGCTCACTGTAAAGTCCTTGATTGTAGGTAGATCTTGCTTTTTGTTGGGGCCCAGTATTCTTCTTAAACCTTGCTCGCTGTAGGAGACTTTTCTCTCTTCAGTGGATTCAGAGGCTTGTGAGAAAGAGATGGGAGCAGACAGGAGAGTCCAGGAGTCTCAGTCCAGGAGCAAACAGACTTTCCCGCCTTCAAACTCTCTGTGGCCAGTTCAAAAGAAAACCCTGGAACAGCCAGGTAGTCATGTGACCAGCTAGTCTAACCAGTCCTGTCCCTTGTGGATTGTATCCTCCTTAGCAGGCCCTGGAATGCACTTCCTCATCTTCAATGTCTGTTAGTATGTAATGTTTTTTTTTCAGCCATGGCTGATCTGTTTAACAAGTCATTCCCTCGCTCCAACAACAGTTAAAAATCAATGTTCATGACAAAATTGATGCGTCTCATTCTTGGCAGGTGAGAGTCTTGAATGACAATATACACTTTGGGAAATTCAGCAGCTCCTCCATGGAGCCAAGCAAGCAGTATTCAATGAAAGGGGGCAGGGAGTGATCGCTGGGGTAGGGGATCCCAGAGGGTCTACCAGTGGTTGGGACAAATTTTGTGCGGCCACAAGGAGTTCTTCCCGGCCCTAAAAATATTATTAAAAGAAATGACTGAAGGCATTTTCCAGACAACCTACAGCTGTCCATTTAAGAACTATTAGTTAAGCCACCATGTTCAGTTCCACTGAGTGGACTTGCAGCGGGGTCTTAATTACCCCTCAGGGTCCCAACTTAAATATATTCATTGGGCTCCTACCTCTTTCCAGCAGTTAAGGTCAGCCTGAAAATCAGAACAGTTGGACCTCCAGCAGTCAATCAGCATTTTTTTTAAATACACGAATTTGGTCCCGCTACTGCTTTAGCCTAAACAGGGTGGTAGCAAAACAACAATCAGCTCCAATCTTAGGCATATGCACTTCTGTAAAAAAAAATGCAATGGATTGGGCTCGATGGCTTTGTTTTCACAAAGTGCTTGAAGCCAATGGTAGGCTCAGGAACATGCACTTGCTTTTATGAAAACAGTTGTTTACTTCTCTGATCATATAATGTTAAAAGGTTACTAAAATACATAAAAATAGCCAGCACAATTTAATGTCATTTTTTTTTTTAATATCCAAGGATTTTGTGAATACAAACAACCCTGTCAAAATTCTGGAGAAAAAAAAACTACAAATGTTTTAAAATTGCTGACAAGCCTACAGAACGTATTAAGTTAGAAACCCAACACCTATATGGGCGGCGCAGTGGTTAGCACCGCAGCCTCACAGCTCCAGCGACCCGGGTTCGGTTCTGGGTTCTGCCTGTGCGAAGTTTGCAAGTTCTCCCTGTGTCTGCGTGGGTTTCCACCGGGTGCTCTGGTTTCCTCCCACCTCCAAAGACTTGCAGGTTGATAGGTAAATTGACCATTGTAAATTGCCCCTAGTGTAGGTAGGTGGTAGGAGAATGGTGGGGTTAATGTAGGATTAGTATAAATGGGTAGTTGTTGGTCGACACAGACTCAGTGGGCCGAAGGGCCTGTTTCAGTGCTGTATCTCTAAATAAAATAAATAAAAAAAATAAAATAAAATATCTAATCAAAAATTAGTTGTCGTATATTTATCCTTCTCTAAAATCAATATTTCTCTCACTTGATTAGGCACAGCATTTCCAGACCTGTGAGACTCATTCTTTCAAGAGTATTTCAGGCTCCTTCACCTTTTGTAGCATTCCAGTGCCACATATTATCTGCAGCCATGGAAACAAGAACATGTCCTGCTCTCGGGCCTCTGTCAATGTCACTCTTAAACCATCCATATCAATGTTTCCAACAAGGGATTCTCCTGCTAATTTTATCTCCTCTCCTGTGGCAAAACACCTAGCCTCCCCAAGGTGATACATCTAGTATGTGAGGGAATCCCAAATATGATCCCATGTTACAACACTTTGTGGTGTTGTACCTTTACACTCCAACTCAAGGTGTCACTATGCCATTTATAGCACTTACTTATGAACATTATGTTGGCAAAAGTAGCTTGAAAGTCCCTTATCTCCGTCAACAATCTGGTGTATCACATCAAAATGATACTCCTTTTGCTAATGGCACTATCATCTGCAGAATGATATTTTCCACCTGAATGCCAGACAACATAACAACATGCAACATATTGCAAACATTTGTAGACAGAACTGACATTGGTGTGTAGTCATCAGCACAGAGAACAGCAAATCCATAACTCTGTTTGAGGACTGACCATGCTGTCACACATGTACCTCTACAACTAGATAATACTAGTGTTATTAACAAATGTTCCTTGTTTAGTAATCATATTTCAACTAAGTTGTGGGTAATCAAGTTGTAAGTAGCTATGAAAGCTGGCCACAGAGTGGGGAATCAGCCCCACATACCACTGTTGGTAACCTTGATGTTTGAGAATATGGATAGCCAGTTTGGCAGACCATCTTTTGTTCTTGGAATCAGTGGACCAGTGGTCTTGGTAAGGTTACCTTCTCCATCCTCTACAATATCAAAGTGACGTAGGTGGGATATTAACCCTCCTCAAGATCATAACTGGTTTTGCAACACAACCGTTGGTAATCTGTAAGCCAGACCTCCATTTTTCTTTCAATAACACCTAACCTGCTGCAGTTGTGCCTCAAATTGCATTATCTATAGTATTTGCACACCACACCAGTTGTAAATCTTCACACATAGTTCTTGTAGCTAAGGAACTTAGTTCTAAAGCATGTCATCATTTTAACTCCATTCCTTTCATGCAGAAGTTCAAATGCAGAGTTCTTCTTCTTTGGCCCCCTTGTCTCGAGAGACAATGGGTAAGCACCTATAGGTGGCCAGTGGTTTGTGGAGCAGCGCCTGGAGTGGCTATAAAGGCCAATTCTAGAGTGACAGACTCTTCCACAGGCGCTGGAGATAAAATTAATTGTCGGGGCTGTTACACAGTTGGCTCTCTCCTTGCGCTTCTGTCTTTTTTCCTGCCAACTGCTATGTCTCTTCGACTCGCCACTCTTTAGCCCCGCCTTTATGGCTGTTCGCCAACTCTGGCAATCACTGGCAACTGACTCCCACAACTAGTGGTCAATGTCACAGGACTTCATGTTGCGTTTGCAGATGTCTTTAAAGCGAAGACATGGATGGCCGGTGGGTCTGATACCAGTAACGAGCTCGCTGTCCAATGCGTCCTTGGGGATCCTGCCATCTTCCATGCGGCTCACGTGGCCAAGCCATCTCAGGTGCCGCTGGCTCAGTAGGGTATGTATGCTGGGGATGTGGGCTGCCTCGAGGACTTCTTCGTTGGAGATACAGTCCTACCACCTGATGCCAAGGATTCTCCGGAGGCAGCAAAGATGGAATGAGTTGAAACGTCACTCTTGGCTGACATATATTGTCCAGGCCTCGCTGCCGTAGAGCAAGGTACTGAGGACACAGGCTTGAAAAACTCGGACTTTTGTGTTCCGTGTCAGTGCGCCATTTTCCCCACACCCTCTTGGCCAGTCTGGACATAGCAGCGGATGCCTTTCCTATGTGCTTGTTGATTTCTGCATCAAGAGACAGGTTACTGGTGATAGTTGAGCCTAGGTAGGTGAACTCTTGAACCAATTCCAGAGCGTGGTCGCCGATATTGATGGACGGAGCATTTCTGACGTCCTGTCCCATGATGTTTGTTTTCTTGAGGCTGATGGTTAGGCCAAATTCGTTGCAGGCAGCCGCAATCCTGTCGATGAGTCTCTGCAGACACTCTTCTGTGTGGGATGTTAATGCAGCATTGTCAGCAAAAAGGAGTTCCCTGATGAAGACCTTCCAAACTTTGGTCTTCGCTCTAAGACGGGCAAGGTTGAACAACCTGCCATCTGATCTTGTGTGGAGGAAAATTCCTTCTTCTGAAGACTTGGACGCAAGTGAGAGCAGCAGTGAGAAGATCCCAAACAGTGTAGGTGCGCAAACACAGCCCTGTTTCACGCCATTCAGGATAGGACAGCCAACAAAATCGGAACTCAGTGATGCCATTGATTCTCCAGCCAGTGGAAAAGCCCCTGGAAAGGATGGCATTAGCCCTGAAATAATCAAGAGGGCCAAGCCTCCTATACTCTCAGCACTCCATGAACTGCTTTGCCTGTGCTGGGATGAGGGAGCGGTACCACAGGACATGCGCGAAGCTAATATCATCACCCTTTGTAGGAAATGTAGAGTTAGCCATCATTTATTGAGAATATTTCTTGCAGTGTGCATTATGTGTTATGGGAAATCTCTGACTTGCCATTTAGCACTCTAACAACATTTTTCCACATCTTTTTGTGCTCAGTAACCACCATGAGGTAAACTGGTCTTTGTTATAAGTATCTCTGTTACTACAGCACCTAAAATGCAATTTGTTTATTAAACCATTACCGCAATCAACTCAAAATTGCAAAAAATGAGTTTTATGGAATCCATCTGTGCAAGAATACTTTAATAATTACTGATTTTCATTACCAGTGTGAAACTGAAAAATATTGTATGTAGGACTGGATTTTTTGATTTTCAACCTTGAACGCAGGAAAATCTAACCCTAAATTATACTTCTGATATCCATGGCAGAGTTGGAGTCTACAATGCTATATGATCTTCCCATTAAAAAGGGCATTAATGCCTAATGCAAGAACCTAGTCATATTATCAGATCATATCACAAGAATATACTTGATGTAGAAAATACACGAGAGACCAGAAAACAAAGGTGAGAGATTTAAGTCAATAGGGTACACGGAGTATCACTGTGTAATATCCTACCCATTGTCATTAATGGTCAATGGATTGTGACATCATCAGGATGAATCAAGTACTTAATACTGAACATAGCCTAAAAGTTAGAGCCAAGTCTTTCAGGAGTGAAGTTTGGAAACACTTCCACGTACAACAGGTGATTGAAGGGCGGCGCAGTGGTTGGCACCGCAGCCTCACAGCTCCAGCGACCCGGGTTCAGTTCTGGGTACTGCCTGTGCGGAGTTTGCAAGTTCTCCCTGTGACCGCGTGGATTTCCGCTGGGTGCTCCGGTTTCCTTCCACAGTCAAAGACTTGCAGGTTGGTAGGTAAATTAGTCATTGTAAATTGCCCCGCGTGTAGGTAGGTGGTAGGAGAATGGTGGGGATGTGGTAGGGAATATGGGATTAATGTAGGATTAGTATAAATGGGTGGTTGTTGGTCGGCACAGACTCAGTGGGCCGAAGAGCCTGTTTCAGTGCTGTATCTCTCCATGACCCCAAGTTCAGAACTCTCCCGCTAACTGCAATTTGACGTTGGGTCAATTTTAAATTTTAAATCTGTGATTGATAAAGTTCAGTTAACCAAAGGTATGAAGGGACATAGGGAAAAGGTGGGCATATGGAGTTGGACACAGATCAGCCATGTTCTCAATGAATGGTAGAACAAGCTTGAGTGGCTATCGAGCCTACTCTGTTCCTAATAACAAAGTCATGACCCCATAATCATCCTTTACCAGCTGATAGGCAGGCAGACAGCCAGACAGAGTGCCAAGAAAGTTATAAACTATGGTTGGTTGGATCTCTTATCTGATGTCTGTATTGGATTTAGAGCTGGCATTTGATCTTTAAAATTACCACACTGTCAATATTGGATTGGAAGATCTCGGTCTATTTTAAATAATGTATAGCCTTTGTGCTTTAACTTGTTTGTTTTAAGACTTAAATAAAAATATCTATAAATATCTGCTCTGAGCAGCACAAACGTAGGAGTCCTAGAACACTAGCTATGCCAGAGTGGTAGGACATGAGTTTATTCCCACCATCTTCCACTTTGCGAACTTTCAATTTCCACATGACTGAGAAGACACTGAGCAGAGTGGAAACACTTCCCCACAGAAAAACATCAAAAAATATGAGAATCATCTCAGGACTATCACATCCTAAACAAACTGCAGAAAAGATGGAATGTAGAAAAGAAATTCAAATAATGTCATACATAACTTTTTTTTTTAAATGACGAAATACAAAATACTTATCCCACATTGAAAACTGCAGGAACAAAGGGGGAAGAAATTGAACTTGCACCCCAAATTGGGCACAAAGTTGACAGAGTGATATATTGACATCCCTGCACACCAGTTCGCACCGGCCTGAAGCCTGAGCCAAATTCAGCTTTGAGCCTCATTTAAATGCTACCGGCAAGCTGCATGTGCCAAACAGGCACCTCATGCAGTTCACCCACTGGGAAGGGCATAATATCAGCTGGCTGTCAAATAGAAAACATCAGCAGCTTCGATCCAGGGGTGCGGAAAGAGGTGGCGATCTGGCGGTTAGTTTAAAATGTCGGCTGGAGTAAAACCTGAATGTTTCTTGAGCCTATTATGAGCAGCCTCTCGCAGTCTTTTCAAGGAATGCTTGTTAGGCTGCTTAAAACATTATATAAATGTTGTATGATTGCCTTTAAGAGTGATATCCCTTTAAGATCTTAATATGCTAATGAGCTAAGTACCAGGATGCAGTCATATGACTACAAGCCAGAATCACTCTGCTACTGTAATACCTAGATGCAAGTTCTGTAAATAGTTAGCTCTGTACTGTATAATAGTTTAGCTGTAATAAACCTGTTTGAGATCTTCAACCAACTGGACTCCAGGCATCTCATTTATGTTGCATCAGACAACATAAAAAGAATTCATTACATGGTGGCAGCTCATTACAATAACTAGGTGCAGTATGCTCCACAAAAGATTCACTCATTTGTACCTGAATTTCACATCTGAAATCTGATAACCAGCAGTGGACTCTGATTTGCATATTCAACGCCCTGACAACTATTTCAGATGGGCGCCTGGATGACTAAAAGTCACCCAAGCCAATATGACATCTGGAGCACTCCAGTCCAGACGTATCACAAAACAAAATTCAAAGTACTAATGCCCACTTTCATGGATGCAAAACAGTTAGTTTAAGTTGAAATTTTCCCCCAAGAAATCAGGTCCACTATGAGCTTACCAGCTGCCTAATGCTGCCAATTAATGATTTATGTTTATTTACTTCAGCAGACCTATTTATACACGAATATTTTTACCATCACAAGGCCATTGAGCAACAAAACTTGTTTGCAGCATGCTCTTCAGCTAGCTAGAATGAATTACAAACAAGAGGTAAACTTTGTCTCACAACTGCAAGCACAGACTTGCCAACAATGGTGCATTTAAAATACTAATTAAGCTATTTAAGCAGGCTGTAGAAAAATGTGTTCCAGACAGAAATTCACCTCAGCATGTTACTTAGCCAGACTGCCTAAAATGGGACTTCATCTAGATTCCAGGACAAATCATTTTGCAGCCTAAGTCCTTCACTTCAATATCTAGGACATATGCCCATCTGAAAGGTCCCAAATCACTTTATAACGATTGAGATTAAAAGAATACCCCTTAAACTTACCTTTAGACTTTGCTTAAGAACCAAGGGAGTATGTGAACATTTGGCAATGGATATGGCTAGATATTACATCTGCTTTTGTTTGAAGTGAATAAAGACTCTTTCAAGTACTGGTCATCATCAACGTTTTGGGCTCATTTTCAAAAAATGTTAATTGCAAGTTACAAATCTTGATATATGTCCAAATCAGCATATGTGTGGCACACACATAAGGTTAATTCATAGTGGAGCGAAAGGGTTTCTCATGAGTAATGTTTGGACTAAGTGAATTATCAAGCTATTAGATATGTGGAATGAATATCACATCATTGTCAGTTTCCTTTATAGCGAATACATTTTTTCCCCCCAAATTGTTATGGTCTCAATATCTTGTAGGCTGGCCACAATAACACCTCCTCTCACGAGGAGGGCAGGATAGATTGGCCCAAGAAGTTATTCATGGCTACCATCAATAAAGCTTCATAATTGTTTCGACTTATACAAAGCCAGCTGGACAAGATAATTTTTGTGTTTGATTACAAGGTTGACATGGCATAACAAAAGACAAAGTAGATTTGTACTGATTAGGATGTAGGATCTAATAGCACAGAGCACTGCCTCGTCTTATGGTTTGGTTTGGTTGAATTGGGCGTTGGGTGGTGGGGGGGGGGGGGGGGGGGTGATAGGTAGGGAGGGGAAATTGTTTCCCAGGTTGTAAATTCCCACTTCAGCAGACCAAAGGGGCTCTCTAGTCAACAAATTTTGAGTTCAATTACATCTGATTTAAATACTAGTAATTAAATGTCTAAATTGAGTACAGCTACAGGGGCTTTCCTATATAAGTGAGAGTGTGAGAGGCTACATCCTGGTTGTTCGTATTGTGTTACTAACATGTAAACACATACACACCAGTTTTCCATCTCCCCTCCTTCCCCCCCAATCACAAGGAATTACCATACTTTCCAAGAATAGTAAACTCACTACTCCCTTTATCGGAACCTAGTTTCTATGACAGCAGATTTATCAAGGACAAGAGCAACTGGCTCCCCAACATAGCTGTCTCTCAGTGACCCAAAAATAGGATTGAGGGCAGTGGACCCAAGTCAACTTTCACACAGAAGTCTCTTTGATTTGGCAATAAAATTAAAAAAGGCATAATTATGCCCCAAATCTACAAGATAGCTTGATTACAGAGGATGCTTTGATGAGGTCATGTTGGTTCCTTATGCTGCCACCGTATAGAGTCTAGCCAGAGAGGTTCTTAGACTGTATTGTTTAAACATTAATCTTTATTGCATAGTAACTATATACACTCCACAGTAGCCTGTGTGTCTCCTTCAAAAGCTACGCTGTAACTGTTCTCGAGTCTCTCCCACATTATCTCTTACTTCATCATGGTGGGCGGTAATCTATACATTCTCTCAAGATTAACCCTTTGATACCGTTGTACTACAGCTCCCCCCAAGTCTATATCCCAATATATATTAACATATTCATTTTTTTTATTTACATGCTGCCCCATCTCCCCCCCTCAAGTCTCTGACTTCACAGATTCAGCCTATCAGAAGGCTTCACAATTCTCCCTGATTTTGTCGTCGCCAGATGTGGAAGATTGGTAGTCTTTCTCAGATCCCTTGTTTCTTAACTTGGACAGCCTTTGTTGAGGTTTATAGCATTCAGTGCTTTTTGAATTTCCGGTTCATTATCTGAGTCGTCTAAATGTCTGACCGATTGACGTCTTTGATGTAAAGGAATAAGATTCTTTTCAATTCTCTGTTAAAAAACCTTCTTGAGTTCGTACCAGATAAGATTGACGTTGGTTCTCGTCTTTCTGGAGAATAACCCCTTCTCTATTTCGGGCTCTTACCCTTACCTTTGCCTTTCTGACAACTTTGATAGGTTTCTTGTACGGTATCTTGTGTTATAATTATGGGCTGTTCCTGGAAAAGGACTGCCCCTATCCCCGTGGGCGAGGCATCAACTGCGATCGTAGTTGGAAATGAAGGGCGAGAATGGGCTAAAATATCCGGCGAAATCAGCATCTGCTTGATCCGTTGGAATGCTTATTTCTGATGTTGCATCCCAGTGCCATGCCTGAGCTTTCCTCAGGAGTTGCAAAGGTTCAGTAATTTGGGCTAAATTAGGTAGGTATTTTGGACAGCTTGTTAGGTGAATAAATCCACATTCTTCTTCAAAATGTGTGAAATAATCATTTGGAAATTGTGGTCCAGTATGAGATACTATCTGATCAGGTATACCATGTGCTGCGAAAACTTCTTGTAAAACTCTGATGACTGCTTCAGTTATGTACATCCACTTAACTTCAATCCATCTTGAGAAGTAATCAACTATAATTAGATAGGATCTTCCCTCAAAGACTAATAAATCCATCCCCAACCATTCCCACAGTCTAGTTGGGAACTGGGTCGAAATTAGAGGTTCTCTTGAATCTTGTCTGTCAACTGCACATACGTCACAATTCGAAATCAGTTCTTCGATATCCTTGGAGATTCTTGGCCACCACACGGACACCTGAGTGCATGCTCTACATTTAGTTATGCCCAAATGACCCTGGTGTATTTGGTCCAAGATCTCTACTCTGAGTGGCTCTGGAATCACCAGTCTTTCATCATATACCAATGTATCATCCACTATGATAAAGGGTCTTCTTCTGTGTTCGAAGAAGATTTTCATCCTCTTATCTTTGGGACTTTGTTGTGGCCACCCATAATTTTGCCAAACTGACTGACCATACCATGAAACCATTGAAGATCATGGTTCAAAGTAGGTCCTGGATAGTCACTAACGGCTCTCGCCTTTTGCCGGTCTGCCATTAAACCGCTACGGCTGACAATGTATCCCAAAAAACAAATGGACGTCTTAGAAAACTCGTAGTTCTCATTGAGTGTTACGACTTCGTCCTGCAGATGATTCAAAACCGCTCCATCTTTTTGTGAGTCTATGGACTCCCTGTGAATTAGGATGTCATCCAAATGGCAGATTACACCTTCCAGGCCCTGTAGAATACTTGACATAGTTCCCTGGAATACTTCCAATGCTGACGTGATACCAAATGGAAGATGGTTAAAGCAAAATCTCGCAAAGCAAGTAATAAAAGTCATCAATAACCTTGGCTTCTTATCTAATGGAACTTGCTAAAAGCCACTATTCTTGTCAAGCTTCGTAAAGACAGTGCTTCTGGATAACTTTGCCAAACTTTCATCCACTGAGGACAACGAATAGATTTCATGTGCCACCGCCTTATAAAGTTGAGTTAAGTCTACACAAATGCGAAGAACCCTGTTTGGTTTAGGAACTGGAACTATATTTGAACACCAATCTGCAGCCTCAGTAACAGGAGAAATGATTCCCATCCTGGTCACGTCTTCTAGTTGTTTTTTTTTAATTCATTCATGGGATGTGGGCATTGCTGGCTAGGCCAGTATTTATTGCCCATCCCAAATTGCCCTTGAGAAGGTGGTGCTGAGCCGCCTTCTTGAACCGCTGCAGTCCATGTGGGGTAGGGTACACCCACAGTGCTGATCGGAAGGGAGTTCCAGGATTTTGACCCAGCAAGAGTGAAGGAACGGCAATATAATTCCAAGTCAGGATGGAGAGTGGCTTGGAGGGGAACTTGCAGATGGTGATGTTCCCATGCAACTGCTGCCCTTGTCCTTCTAGGTGGTAGACATCATGGGTTTGGAAGGTGATGTCTAAAGGAGCCTTAGTGCGTTGCTGCAGTGCATCGCAGATGGTACACACTGCTGCCACTGTGCATCGGCGGTGGAGGGAGGGAATGTTTGTGGATGGGGTGCCAATCAGGTGGGCTGCTTTGTCCTGGATGGTGTCGAGCTTCTTGAGTGTTGTTGGAGCTGCACCCATCCAGGTAAGTGGACAGCATTCCATCACACTCCTGATTTGTGCCTTGTAGATGGTGGATAGGCTTTGGGGAGTCAGGTAGTGAGTTACTCGCCGCAGGGTTCCCAGACTCTGACCTGCACAGTATATATATGGCTACTCCAGTTCAGTTTCTGGTCAATGGTAACCCCCAGGATGTTGATAGTGTGAGATTCAGCGATGGTAATGCCACTGAATGCCAAGAGGAGATGGTTAAATTCTCTCTTGTTGGAGATGGTCATTGCCTGGCACTTGTGTGGCGTGAATGTTACTTGTCACTTATCAGCCCAAGCCTGGATATTGTCCAGGTCTTGCTGCATTTCTACTCGGACTGTTTCAGTATCTGAGGAGTCGCAAATGGTGCTGAACATTGTGCAGTCATCAGCGAACATCCCCATTTCTGACCTTATGATTGAAGGAAGGTCATTGATGAAGCTGAGGATGGTTGGGCCTGGAATACTATCCTGAGGAACTCCTGCAGTGATGTCCTGCAGCTGAGATAATTGACCTCCAACAACCACAACCATCTTTCTTTGCACTAGGTATGACTCCAACCAGCGGAGAGTTTTCCCCCAGATTCCCATTGACTTCAGCTTTGCTAGGGCTCGTTGATGCAATACTCGGTCAAATGCTGCCTTGATGTCAAGGGCAGTCACTCTCACCTCACCTCTTGAGTTCAACTCTGTTGTCCATGCTTGAACCAAGGCTGTAATGAGGTAAGGAGCTGAGTGGCCCTGGCAGAACCCAAACTGAGCATCACTGAGCAGGTTATTGCAAAGCAAGTGCTGCCTGATGGCACTGATGACAACATCTTCCATCACTTTACTGATAATCGAGAATAGACTGATGGGGCAGTAATTTGCCAGATTGGGACTGTCCTACTTTATGTGTACAGAACATACCTGGGCAATTTTCCACATTGCCAGGTAGATGCCAGTGTTGTAACTGTACTGGAACAGCTTGGCTAGGGGTGTGGCAAGTTCTGGAGCACAGGCCTTCCGTACTATTGCCGGAATGTTGTCAGGGCCCAAAGCTTTTGCAGTATCCAGTGCTGTCAGTCGTTACTTGATATCACACGGAGTGAATCAAATTGGCTGGAGACTGGCATCTGTGATGCTGGGGACCTCAGGAGGTCGTCGAGATGGATCATCCACTTGGCACTTCTAGCTGAAGATTGTTGCAAATGCTTCAGCTTTATCTTTCACACTGATGTGCTGGGCTCCCCCATCATTGAGGATGGGGATATTTGTGGAGCCACCTCCTCCTGTCAGTTGTTTAATTGTCCACCACCATTCACAAGTAAATGAGGCAGGACTGCAGAGCTTGGATCTGATCCGTTGGTTATGGGATTGCTCTGCTCTGTCTATCGCATGTTGCTTACGCTGTTTGGCACGCAAGTAGTCCTGGGTTGTAACCTCACCAGGTTGACACCTCATTTTGAGATATGCCTGGTGCTGCTCCTGACATGCCCTCCTGCACTCTTCATTGAACCAGGACTGATCCCCCGACTTGATAGTAGTAGTATATGAATACGTGAGTATGACTATGTCAGACTGCTGCTTGACGAGTCTGTGGGACAGCTCTCCCAACTTTGGCACAAGCCCCCAGAGGACTTTGCAGGGTCGACAGGTCTGCCATTGTCATTTCCGGTGCCTAGGTTGATGCCGGGTGGTCCGTCCGGTTTCATTCCTTATTGGCTTTGTAGCGGTTTGATAAAACTGAGTGGCCTGCTAGGCCATCTCAGTGGGCAGTGTCAACCACATTGCTCACATGTAAGCCAGACCAGGTAAGATTTTCTTCCCAGAAGACATTAGTGAACGAGATGGGTTTTAACGACAATCGACAAGGGTTTCATGGCCATCATTAGACGAGCTTTTAATTCCAGATTTATTAATTGAATTCAAATTCCACCTTCTGCTGTGGTGGGATTCGAACCCATGTCCCCAGAGCAATACCCTGGGTCTCTGGGTTACTATTCCAGTGACAATACCACTACGCTACTGCCTCCCTTGCTTCATAAGTGGGTGCGGAATCCTCCTCGGCGTGAAGCAACAAAGTGGTTTAGCATCTTTTCACAACATAATACTATATTCGGTCTTCAGCCTTCCTAAACCTGTGAACAATTTTAGGAATTCCTCTTGAAAGTGACTCCAGGATTCTTGTTGTTTAACCTCTTCAACTTTCTCTATAATATGAAGGTCAATATAAGCTCTTCTACTTAAGAGTGAGAACTTCTGATTTTTTAGGACATACAGTGTTTCTAATATCTGCTTTCTCTTATATTGAAGCGTCACTTGTAACTTCCCCTTTACTTCAAGTACAACACCTCCTGGGCCACGTAACTGAGTTTCTGTTGTTTGCAGAACGTGTGTGGATAGTCACGGCTCTTTATCTGGCAGGACCGTCACACTTGCTCCAATGCCCAGTTTGAAATTAGTGATATGTCCATTGACACATAGGTCTGCTGACCAAAATGCTTGTTTCGGATCATTGATTTCGCCCAGAAAGTATTTTGATTGGTCTGCTACAGGAGGTTGTGAAATTTCATTTACCTCTCTATTCTTAACTACTTTTCCTTTAGAGGTTGAGATAGTCGAGATTTTATTTTGGCACATCTTACTGAAATGCCCTACTTTTCTGCAAGAAAAGCATTCTGCTCTATTAGCGGGACATTGTTCATGCCTGCGGGAATTTTATGCACCACAGCACTCGCAGGGTTTAAAGGCGTCTTTCACTACCCCCGCTGCCGTGTACCTTTATTCCTGGTGCGTCTTGTTCAGCCCTCTGGTGAAGGAACTAAACAGTTACAGGAGGGCTCCTGGGCCAAGCTCTTTTCTCACCTCACAGGATTGGTCTGTTATTGCTGCGCAAATTGAAGTCGGAATCACAAGCTTTAAAGACTTAGTCAAATTTGGCTGATGTTTCGTCAATACGTTGTCTTGCTATTATATCAGCTACAGCAACAATTAAATATAATCATGTATTCACTTGTTCTGTTTCAGACTTGCTATCCAATTTCGATGCAATTCTGTACCAAGGAACCTTTTCCTCCATAGTACCCAGTTTTTGAGTCTGATTGGATGATGACTTTTGAAACTCTCTGGCACTCCCAAATTTTGATCCATTTTAAACATTTTTATAGACTTTTTACTGTGTTCCCCTTTAAGAAACTCTTTTTTCAGGATAGCTTGCATTGATGGAGTGTTGCAGGTGCTTGACAGAGTTCCTGTTAGTTTTTTTTTCGGCTTCTGGTAGAGACTTCCCCTTTCCTTCAGCAGTTCAGTGAAATGTTTACACAGCTGCCTATTGGACTTGACAGAGCTGTTTGATAGACAGTTCCAGTTGCTTTTTTCTAGCTAGAGTTAATTTATTTTGTTCAAGCTTGACTGCTTTAATGCTTTTTTTCTCTTCAGCTTAGCTGCATTAATGGAGACTCTGCTGTGTTCGGGGGCTTCCGCCCTTTTTTCTTCACTATTGGACTGTTTTCTCAGTTACCCTTTCCTTTTCAGGGTTTTCGCGCTCTCTGCCCTCACGTTCAGTTAGTTCCCTTTTTTCCCCCCTCTCGCTCACACGCAGCCTTTAGAGAATTAATTTTTTCAGCTCTTCACAGGTCTTGTTTTTTAAAACCGGGATTTCTCGATCGTCGGCACAATGACTAATCCGATCGCTTACTTTTCAGCCACACTTCCATTCTATGGAGCTTTTCTCCACCTTCTACGGTACGTAGCTTGTTTTTTTCTCTTCAGCTACTTGTTTTAAGGTTTCTTCTCTTCTGGCTGAAGGATGACTGTTGCTTCAAATTTCCTCTTCTGGGTATAGGACTTCGATCACAGCGCTGTTCACCATATTAGATATTTGGTTCTTTATGCTGCCACCACATAGAGTCTAGCCAGAGAGGTTCTTAGACTGTATTGTTTAAACATTAATATTTATTGTATAGTAACTCTGTACACTCCACACTAGCCTGTGCGTCTCCTTCAAAAGCCACGCTATAACTGTTCGAGTCTCTCCCACATGATCTCTTACCTCATCATGGTGGGCAGTAATCTTTACACTCTCTCAAGATTAACCCTTATACTACAGTTACAGAGAGTTTGAAAGTTGAAAGAGGACCTTATAGGAAGCTTATATTTGCTGATTTGAATTTGGTAAATAAATTGAGAACAGGTAAGGGACTGAAACCGAAAAACCTCCGATGTGAGCTTGAATAGAAACAATGGAGTTGTCAAATTAATTACAGATTAGTTGACTGACACATTTAATTTTTAATCATCTTCAATCTGTCACAAAAGGTCTTTTCTCCTGTGAGAATACAATTCCACACCTATTTTTCATAAATCCATGTGATACAATTCCACTGACTTTTTTAAAATCAAATTTTGTTGATTTTAATATGTGTGTAATATTTCTACAGTTTATGTAGCTATATTTATTTCTCATTGTATTCACAGATTTTCTTGTGGGATAATAAAGCTGCAAGTAACTAATTTCATACTTTTTTACATTGTGGTTTAATTTGGTGAAGCACACTTTCATTTTATACAACAGCAGACTTCCAGAGTCCATCCAAGATCTACAGTGGAAAGAAATTGTAGGTAACAAATAGGTGAAAAATGAGAGGTTGCTCGCCAGCAAAGAAAAAACTTTGCCTCACAAAAGAGCAAATGCACAAATAACCTATTATGCTACCCTGCAGGCAAGTACTGAGTATATTTACGAGCATCCTTGCAAAATATTTACATAATTCTCAAAGTTAATTTTATCAACCCGCTATTATCACAGGCAAGAAAAAAACCTTTCAGATTATATTTTTATAACCATAACTTAGAAATGTATGAAAAGTTTTAAATTCTAAATACACTACGTGATATGTCAGAATCCCATTCTTTTTTGTTTTGCTTTTTTACATCTCGGTCACAAATCTTTTTAACAATTTGTCTCATTTCTATGCCTTATAATCACTGGTCAGACAGCAATCTACTATGAACCTTACTAAATCTTTAGTTTATGTTAAACAATCCTAAAATTTACAGTTTAACCAAGGCAGTCAGTGCTATCCCGCAGAATGTCCTTGGAGGGAACGTGCAGGGTCCATGGTGCAACCCACAGCTGAAAAAAGCAACACATCTTCAGGCAAACACAAACTGAGAAATACTAGATTACAGGCCTGCTTGCTGTGGTTCCATCCAAAAGAAACAGTGAAACCACAGATTATATTTGTTGGCTTTTCAGTTGATAAGTCAAGTAACAGACACAATATTCATAAATTGTGACATTCTCCACTCTGGGTGGCTGTTTGACTACTCTTGGTCGACAGGCAGCTGATCCCTGAACAATTTGCCAAACCAGTGACATCATTCGTCAGGGCTGCTCTGACTCGTCTTCCTCAGGCACTCGATTTCTAAGTGTGCATGAATCAGCACTAGTGGCTGGTGCGGAGTGCAAGAACTGAGCCCAGACTTACTTTTCACATCCAAATATTATGTGGTCTAATGTAACAGGAGCCAGGAAAGACTAGTCTGGGAAAAAAAAACTAGGAAAAAAAATTTAGTTCTATATAGGAAATTTACATAACATTTGATACGCTAAGGTTTGCCATCCTAGATTCCAGGGTCAAACAGCAATGACACTGACATCATATTATGCTTCCATCTTGCATGTATTATCTGCCAGTGTTGATTTATTTCTTCATCAAATCCCTCCTCCTTGGTCTCAACAACCTCACCACTAAGGTTGAACCAGCCAAGTCCCACACAGCCTCTCGTAACATCATCCATAAGGATCAATATCTGTCTTTTTGCCACAGAATTCGGATGATAGGTGGCCAAAAGAAAACCATCTTTGGTATGACAATAAGAGAAAGGTTTCCTATTTCCCCTCTAGGAGGGGATAGACTGATCTAGTAATAGCCACATCTTTGGAGATTCCTTAATTAGTATAGGATATATAAAGTATAAAGGATGAGATAACGGGACACTTGGAAAATAATGATATGATTGGGCAGAGTCAACATGGATTTGTGGAAGGGAAATCATGTTTGACAAACCTGTTGGAATTTTTTGAGGATACTTGTAGCATAAAGGAGAACCAGTGGATGTGGTGTAATTTGGATTTTCAGAAAGCCTTTGATAAGGTCCCATACAGGAGTTGAGCAAACAAAATTAGAGCACTTGGGACTGAGGTAATATACTGCAAAGGGTTGAGAATTGGTTAACGGACAGAAAGCAGAGGGTAGGAATAATTGGGTCATTCTAGGATGGCAGGCTGTTACTAGTGGAGTACCGCAAGGATCAGTGCTTGGGCCACAGCTGTTTACAATCTATACAAATTATTTGGATATGGGGACCAAATGTAATATTTCCAAATTTGCGGATGACACAAAACTAGGAGAGAATGTAAGTTGTGAGGAGGATGGAAAGAGGCTTCAAGGGGATTTGGACAGGCTAAATGAATGAGCACGAATATGGCAGATGGAATATAATGTGAATAAGTGTGAAGTGATCCACTTTAGTAGAAAAAAAACAGAAAGGCAGAATATTTCTTAAATGGTGAGAGGTTGGGAAGTGTTGATATCCAAAGAGACCTGGGTGTCCTTGTTCATGAGTCACCAAAAGCTAATATGGAGGTGCAGCATGCAATTAAGAAGGCAAATGGTATTTTGGCCTTCATTGTAACAGGATTTGAGTACAGAAGTAAAGATGTATAGTTTCAATTGTATAAAGCATTGGTGAGACCACACCTGGAGTATTGTGTACAGTTTTGATCTCCTTATCTAAGGAAGGATATACTTGCCATAGAGGGAGTGCAAAGTTCACCAGACTAATCCTCCTGGGATGGTGGGATTACATTATGAGGAGAGATTGCTGAAACTGGGCCTGTATTCTCTTGAGTTTCGAAGAATGAGAGGTGATCTCATTGAAACTCACAAAATTCTTACAGGGCATGACAGGGTGGATGTGGATAGGATGTTTCCTCTGGCTGGTGAGTCTAGAAATAGGGGACACAGTCTCAGAATAAGAGGCAGGCCATTTAAGACTGAGATGAGGAATTTCTTTACTCAGAGGGTGGTGAATCTGTGGAATTCTCTACCCCAGAGGGCTGTGGAAACTCAATTATTGAACATCTTCAAGACAGAAATCGATAGATTTCTGAATACTTTAGACATCCAGGGATAAGGGATAGTGGGAGAAAATGGCGTAGAGGTAGATGATCAGCCATGATCTGTTTGAATGGCGGAGCAGGCGCGATGGGCTGAATGACTTACTCCTGCTCCTATTTCCTATGATCCTAGTAGCTAGTTTATCATGACCAAAAAAGTTCAGATATTTTCTCTTTCTTACTCTTAATTATGGGGATAAAATTCAAAGTGTGAGAAGCTGTGGACCAGCACTAATGTATCAGCCATCTGTATACAACCTGTCTGACTGTCCTTTCTATTAATATCAATGAAAGAGAAAATCAGGTGGAGTGTAGGTACAGCAATGGTCAGCAGCAGCCTGAATCTTTACTGTATCATCTTGCAGGCATGTTGCAGTGCTGGCCTATGGACTGAAGAGTGGCACAATGGAAAATTTGTGGCAATCGATCTGCTACTGCCAGTTTTGAACCTCTGCCGATGTTGAATTTTACCCTGTTTCCTAAACCATGGGACAACTTTCACCTTTACATATAAAACAGTTCCAACCTGCACTATTTTCAGACCTGCCAGAATCCCAAGTGCTACTGACATGCAATTTTCATGCAACCTTATTTGCATAATGATTCACAATTCCAAGTGTAAACACCATTAATTCTACGCTGCACTGGTAGGAGACAAGAACTGAGTGTAAGTCAAATTTAAAGCGGTGGCAACAATTAAGGGAAAGTGTCACAAGGAGAGGGGGCACAAATTTTCCACTGTGCCACTCTTCAGTCCATAGGCCAGAACTGCAACATGCCTGCAAGAAGATACAGTAAAGATTCAGGCTGACCATTGCTGTACCTGCACTTGTGCACGTTCTGTCCTACATGGTACCAATGGAGACCAGGCGACAGATGGAAGAGTTCGGCATCTTCCTCTCAGCTGATCCAGATTTTGAGAAGGCAGGTTACCACATTCATTCCCAGCTGGTTTTACCTGGGCCCACAGAAATGGTTGGTGGCATTTTGATAAGTGTGGCCAAAAAGCTGACACTGGCGCTTGGTCACCATAGCATGCTATATTTCATTCAATACTATATAAAACAAGGCAAGGTGTGATTGGGTTGCTTCAAAAGAACCATCATAAGAATTATACTGGCATTCACATCTCATCACGTTAATTCACATCTGGCGCAGGCATGATGGGCCGAATGGCTTCCTTCAGTGCTGTATCAGATGATTGGTACAGCCTCCACCAACAACATCTGCTAAAGTGAGACTTGCTACCTCTCTGCAGATATTGTGTTGTGAGTGCAGAAGCATACAGGAGGGTCCAGACCATCTTTCTGGACCTACTTGGCATTTTTCCACTGATCCCTTCTTCCACTGAACACATAACCTTAAACAAACAAAGTTTTCTGGTGGCAAGCCCTCTATGCCAATAAAGGCAGCTTGGGTTAAAATAAATAAATAACTGCACCTGCTACTAAGGCTTATGAAAGCCTAAATGCCAGCTGGGGTCGACCAAAAAAAAGAAAACTCTTTAAAGGGGAAATGAGATTACCAGCTTCCCATGATAGTGTGCGGGCCTTTGAACTGACCTTCTGCCTGTAGCTCTGCCAAGTTTTGCCCTCACCAGGTTCTAATCATGTGCTGGAGACATGGTGTTCAGCATACCCCAAGGTCATAATTAGCCTGGCAGTCTCCTTCCCCCCACCCACCTTTTTAAATACAATAATAAAGCTTCTGTCTTCAATATATCAGGAGTACAGTTTGCAGGATATATTACTGACTTACAAAACATCTCAATGAACCACTCTTCAGCTTACAAAATAACTGAGGTTTAGAAGTTTATACTGCAGGAAACAGGTTGCCCATCATTGTGACTCACGTGCCCATGTGACGCACACATATCCAACTAACCACATTCACAAATGCAGTGGATGATGAACTAAATTGAGAAAGGTGGGGAGAGGGTGATCTTTAATGTATTTCCAGAACAGGCCGGTCCAAAAAGTTTTGTAACAGGCAGAAGTGTGCATCTGAATGGATACCGCATCAGTCCAATTTTCTTTCATTCTAATCAAACTTCTCCCCTTTCTCTGCTCCAACCTTGAATGCAGTGAACCATTTTTTGATATGGTTCCATAGCAGCAGCAGCCCTTCCCTATGTGCTCAATTGTGTCCATCCTTCATGACGGAGTATTGACAGGCTATTCAACATGGGGAGTAATCCAGTCATTACCTGTGCATCCAAGGGTCATTGGATAGCAGTTAGAAATTGCCTAGCCCTGGGATGCTGAGAACAAATGCATTGTCCTCACATCAATTCACTAGATGAGACCAGCTTAAGAACAGGCAATGCCATGTATTTGCTCATTAAGTCATTTTGGGAGTCCACTCCCATTACACTTGAATGAAACAGGGTTAGAAGCACAAAGCAACACATCAATTCATTACTTTACGCATACATGCTTTAATAATCCTGATAAATCCACTTGTTGGCACCCTTCCTCCTACGAAAGATGATGGACATGCAGCAAACAATCCATTTAACTAGGGTGTCTTCTCTTGGTGCACCTTTGCTGATGGCTGTGAAGGCCAATCCTTGAGAGGAAGGTTCTGCCACAAGTACTGCATGTGAAGTTGCCAAGTGACGCTGTGAGTTGTTGTTTTTGTCGTTGGTGCCTGTTGCCAAGCTGCTGTAGCAACTGGTCGTTGTGGTAGTGCACACCAGTCCACAGATGTGTCACCATTTCCCTCTTTCGCCAGCTAGTGACTCCCAGGTACGATAGTCGACATTTACGGCCTTCATGTCAGCTTGCAAGCATCTTTGAAGGGGAGCTTTGGGCACCCCACTGGTCGTGGGTACCCAAGGACATACGACCATCTTCCATCCTGCGGACATGTCTGATCCACGAAGTCGCCTCTGTTTGATTAGTGTGAACACGCTTGGGAGTGCTGCCTTTGAGAGGATTGCAACATCTGTGATTTTGTCCTGCCAGGATATACCAGGATATAAATCCACGAGAGTGTCATTATCTTGAAATCACCAGAAATCCTTGCGTTTCAATACTTATTAATTGCTGACTCATAGTTTTCTGTGCATGTGATACATTCATTGCAGGCAGCATGTCCTTCATGTAAACTGAAGCTAAGTCTTTATCTTTCACATCCCCCTCCCCCTCCATCTGACTGTACTTTTGGTCCTTTTGAACCCCTTTCATCTACTGAGTTTAAGCCATTCCCAGGGTAGCTACTGGGTTGCGTATAATTTGTCTAATTAAATTTAAAGAAGGGCTATTTTTACAGAGCACTATTTCATCAGCCCCCCTCCTTGCACTTCACGCTGTGGCCTTTAATGAGGCTTCAAACATCACTTTAGCTCAGCTTTGGTTTCAGTTAAGATGGGTTGGCCTTGTTAAGGCAGTCTTCATTTGTCAGGAAAAATTGCTTTATTGGGGTCATGGAATGCAAGAGCTTTGATTAAAGCTAATCAAGGGAAAAAAAAAACTGGTCCCAAAGCATGTTCAATTGACCTTTAGTAAAATCTATCATTAGAACCCTCCTACAGAATCGCCTAGTTAAACAGTCATAAATAATATCAGGTTTCTTTATAGAGTCACAATTTACAGCATGTAGAAGCAGTCAACCTCCAGCTGCTCCCAGTTCTTGGGGAACTAACGGATGCTGAAGTGCTTATTCTTAAAATGCCATGGTTGCATTTTTATCTGGGATAAGTAAACAATCAGAAAGGTTTTCAGTTAATTATCTAAAAGCTGCAATACCATTCCTGTCTTGAGATATATCCATGTAACCCAGGTCCTGTTAAATACCATCAGTTCGAACTAACTGTAGACTATAAATGCCAATAAGGAGTTTATCAGTAAAATAAAATATAGCGAGAGTTCTGCTTAAAGGTCTAAATTGAAAGTTAAACCTATCGCTGTGGGCTCAATTTTAACCCGACCCACCTGTGGGCAGTTCAAAACAAGCAGGTCACTTACTTGCAACATTAAACTTTCGATACTTCCTCCCTCTTCACTACTTACATGGAAGCTAGAAGAGCAGCCAAGGGCTACCCAATCTTTGTCCACTGGCAGCCTCTCTGCATCCTCTACATACCCATTGAGTGGAAGGTGGACCTGGGGCATTTAAAAAGAAACGCGGCAGTTTCAAATCACCAGAGCCTCCTGCTGCCTCTGCTGAGCAGGAAATCAACTCGCTGGCACGGTTTCTGACCAAAAGAAAACACTGAGGTAAAATCTACAACTCATTTTCTGATGCTAACTGACCTATTGTGTATTTCCAGCATACTCTTTTATTTCAGATTTTCAGCATTCCCACTTTTTCTTTTTGTCATCAATACTGGTAAGGTATTTGGTTTGAACAGAGCTTTACAATAGTAAGATAGAAAAAAACAAAAAAGTTAACAAACTGATAAATGATTTCATAACCTCCTTAAAGTGACTGACACTCTTTGAAGGTTTATAATGTAAAATTCAATATTGAAATATTAAAACAGGTAATCCTAAAGCCCAGGAAGGGGCTTGCAGGCTTCACGGATATAGCAACATCTGATTGGTATAAGTATTTCTAAAAATGTAGGTACAGTCATGCCAGAGCAGAATTTGCTGATCAAAATATCAAAAGGATGCAATGGTTTGGATAATGCTCACTGATGGATATATAGTTACAGTGACAGTACAGCTCAGCCTCCAGTGAAAACTTTCATGCAGTCACACTCTCGATTAAAGATTTAATTACAATGAAATGGCCAAAGCTTGAGAGTTCTTACTTCAGTGTTAATGCATTAGGACAATCTTCTAGCATATCTCCAGGAACTTGGGAAATACACACAAGGATATCCTGCTAACAACTTTTTAGAAATGAACAACTCCATAACCACTGTGCATCTCTGACTGTGCAGGCAAGTAAAAAATCTGCAGGAAAATAAATGGCAATAATGGAGAAGCGCTTGCCAATTACAACACCTAATACAAAAAGGTCTCTATTGTGTAACATAACTTCAGACTGGTAAACCCATAAATAAACACATTTAATCTTAAAATGGAACTTTGCATATTGCGTTGGAGGCAGTACAGAGAAGGTTTACTAGACTAATACCTGGAATGGGCGGGCTGTCTTACGAGGAAAGATTGGACAGGCTAGGCTTGTATCCATTGGAATTTAGAAGAGTAAGGGCTGACTTGATTGAAACATATAAGATCCTGAGGGGTCTTGACAGGGTGGATGTGGAAAGGATGTTTCCCCTTGTAGGAGAATCTAGAACCAGGGGCCGCTGTTTAAAAATAAAGGGTCGCCCATTTAAGATAGAGATGAGGAGAAATTTTTTTCTCTCAGAGGGTCATGAGTCTTTGGAATTCTCTTCCTCAGAAGGCGGTTGAAGCAGAGTCTTTGAATATTTTTAAGGCAAAGGTAGATAGATTCTTGATAAGCAAAGGGGTGGAAGGTTATCGGGGGTAGGTGGAAATGTGGAGTAATCAGTTCAGCCATGAACTTATTGAATGGCAGAGCAGGCTCGAAGGGCCGAGTGGCCTACTCCTGCACCTAATTCGTATGTTCGTATATTCTACTTACTACTGTAAACTACAATCACTCATAAAAGAAAATTAAACAGGGCTGGTCTTCCTCTCCCAAGTAGTGGGTGCACTGCAAAGGAAAAATGGGCACTAGTCCTTTGTTCCCATTCCCCTTCTGAATCGCAATGAACACATATTCCCTCCCTGGCTTTTCTGGCATCTGTACCTGTAGAGGGTACAGCAATATATTAATTTTTGTACCAACACCAGAGACCACTTCACACAGATTTCCTTGAAAAGCACTGAATGCAGTTTAGAGCCAAACTGCACCCCCACCACCCCCCAAACAAAAAAACAAGCATGACTGATTTCACAGTTATCGTTTAGGTGCTATCTGTCTAAAGAAACAGATTGGCATGGTCATGTTAAAGCTTTATTTTGAGCTTTTTGAACATAAAAAAAGTATTGTTGTTCAGAACTTATTGCAGAATGTTGTTAGTCTTCTATACTTAGTGATAGAGGCTGTTTTCAGTACTGTGCCAACGCCACTTTTACAATATCCTCCACACCCCCCCCCCCCTCCTCAGTACCCCACCCAGACCATAAACATGCTCCATGCAACCTGAAATACAAGGTAAAGCCTCACTGTCAAACCGGCACCATCCTCCGATTCCAGGGCCAGCTGCATACTCACACTGGTTTACTTTGTTTTTCCACATAGTGCTTGGCATCTTTTTAGCACCAGCTTACCAGCTCTCAATGAGGCAGATAACAAGGGCACTCAGACTGCTAAACATGAAGACTACCAACATGCAATTCAAAGTTTTTGGCACACATGCATTAATTTAGGAACTTGCTGTTCATCATGACAAAATGTTCAGCTAAAAATCCTTCTCCATTACCTTTAAAAAAAAAACAAAATTCCTTCTAACTCTCCTATTGGACATGATCTCTACCTATCCCTTTAATAGTCCAAGGAGTACCTAGACTTCTTCCTGTCTTATGGCCAAGGGTATGCCCCAATTGGCACTGCCTTTATTTTAATTAGGCCCGAAAGTAAGTTTGGTCACTATGGGCTCTGTACTAATTGCTCTAGAAAACAGAAAGATCAGCCCTAATATCTGCTGCTTCTCAGATAATGCCATCTTTCTAAAGAGGCTCAGCCATGTTCTGCTGCAAGATTTAAGATCTTGCTTGGGGGTGTAAGGAGGTGGAAAATGGAAATGAATTTTCACTGCACCATTGGTTTGTCAAACCAAGACAGTGTCTTGCATGGCTTTTCTACACAATACTGTTCTAAAGTATTATACAACAACTCATGTTCTCTGTTGGACCTGATTTTTTCCTTTTACCCCAATCCAGAAAACTCTCTGTAACCTCTCTGGAAACACTGAGCTAAAATAAAGAATGACAAAAGAAGATCTGCTCATTTGGAAAGAGAAACATTTATATCATTCATTTTAAATTTGGAGAATCAAAGTTTTTTTGTTTGTCTTTATTTCTGCCTACAACACTACTACAGAAAAAGTGGCCTGCAAATTGATAGCTTGATTTTGATTATTTAAAAAGTGATAAAAAGAGAAAATGACCAAGTAATACAGCACAGTAGATGAAGAATTTTGATACACTGTAAGTGACAGACTATTTTACCAATACCAGCTTGAAAGAAAATTAATTTTCAAAAGGAGTAGACAGTGAATTGATTTAAGACATAAATTATGGCACTGGCTCTTCTACTCCTGAGGTCTGAGTGTAAATCCAGTTTGGGAATGAGGGATAAATGTCCACTCTTCCTGACAGCTTTATAGCTATAATTTTAATGAATTGCTGGCTGACATAGACCTACCTCAATTTAGAAATACTTGCATTGAGAGTCCTAGAGTGACAAGGAAGAGAATGGAAATTATCAGCCTGTGCTAGATAAACCAAGCTGAGCAGTTCACCCTCCCGTTCTTTTAGCATGTAATTCTATAGGTCATTTGTCCGAATAAATCCTTCACATCCTAGATCTACAATTAAAGTATTTTGCAATCTTTGGAAATACCCACTAGGCAAACTTACCCAGATTGTCAGACTTGTAACAAAAGCCCTAACATAATTGTAAATGTTGATGTAAACCCAAATTATTTTTGGGTTTTAAAATCAAAAACAGAATGACAGTAAGAGAGGAAATTGTCAAAATAACGACATACAGTCAAGACCACAAGTTAATCAACTAAAATAAGTTACAAATTTAGGGAATGAATTGACTTATGAGGCAAATTCAGGGTGTTTTATATACGTTTGGTATTGTGATTCATATCCTGTTCTATATTACATGGGTTATATTAGTGTGATCATAGAATATATTTGCTACCAGTGCTCACTTGTATACTACTTTAATAATTCCATAAATGTTGGCACAAATAGGAAAACATAAACAATCTGGGCTTTGTTCAGAATGGTGTAAACACATTATCACGCAATGCGCTGAACACACAATTAACTGGGAAGCTGTACCACTTTTACGATGGTTTGATGTATTCAAGCATTCAATTAATCGTTTCAATAACTGATAGAGTATTCAATTACTAAAATAAGCAGTTGGCACAGCCTGAGAACAAAGGCACTTTGCATTGTGAATGCTGAAAATTGGTGATCGCTACAAATGGCTAATTATTTCCAGTGTAGGTCTAGGGTTAAGTAATTTTGAAATGAATACCTGTCCATTTAGTCAGTAACAGTTGTGTCTGCAGTTTCCAGAAAAAAAGCGTCCAACTGTTAACAGTCATAGGGTGTTCTCCTTCTAAAGACCTTACCAATTTCTTAAGCCAGTAAAACAAACAGTCAAGTATCATGAAAAATTAGAATAAAAAAAAAACCTTCTTGTCAAACTGAAATACATTAAACAGAAATTGACAAGCAGATGTTATTATAAACACTTATGGTCAGCTGTAGTACAACAAAGCTATACAAGAATCATAGGTAAAGGTCCACTTCAGAATGACCACTCCACTGACTCACATGATACATTCTCCATTGGCAATCACTAAACACCTGATCGTTCACAATTTAAGTTACAATACTAACTGTCCAATAGAAGCACTGAAACACTCTGCGACCATAGCATTACAGGAGGGGGTTAATTCCTAGCAGCTTCCCAACTTTTCAGGCTTACCATTGAGAATGATTGGAAGCAAAATCATAGCTCCCTGGCCACAGCAAAAAATAAATAATGTACTTCAGGCATTTGAATAGGATTCAGTGAACAGAGGGGACCAAGACCAGCTCGCAGAAGTATTGACTATGTCAAGTTTGCTGGGAAGGTTCCAGGACCCTACATCTGCTTGGCAACAACTCAAAAAGAGATAGAGTTACTCCTTCGTTGGTGCAGAGCTTTCCCAGGCTACAATATATGAAAAACAGCTTTCTGTACATCAGGGAAGAGCCTAGCAGCACTGCATCATACATATTAATCTACCCACTCTTAAACAGGGCTTACTGTCATATGGTGCACTAAGTTTACAAGCATCTACCACTGTCATGTCACGTACTCCCCAATGATGTGATCTGTTTCAGTATTATAATATGAACTTTAACATCTTAGACTTAAACACAAAGGCCCTTTACACCAATATGCTTAAAAACATTTAGAAAAAGAATTATTGACATCAACTTATTCAAAAAGTGACCCTGCTTATCTTGCTTAGTTAAAATTTCTCCCTCTCCCCAAAAGCATGTCTTTTTTTAAACAATAAAAAGTACAATACAAAATTAACACTATTATTTATTACAGAGTATAGTGGAATGGGATCTGATTTAAATATAGTTGAGCCAAATGTAAAAATCCAATGTTAAGGAATATCTCATACTGTGTATAATCCCAATACTAACATATTTATTAGAAATTTAGTTGAGTTTCTCAATATTCAAGCCTATTTTATACTGTTAAGCAAATACTCATTGAAATGTCCCAGGTACCAGACACAGATTCATGCCTACAATTCTCCCACACTCACAGGCAAGGAATTAAAAAAGTGCACTCTGAGCTGCTCTGCTACAAATTCTGGTGACCAGTTCCATAACTATATAGCAAGAGACCTGGAAGTAGGGCTTCTATCTGCCCTTTAGGCCAAGATTGATATGTGGGATAAATTCTTGCTTCTTTCCTTATATACCCATCCTTTTGTGAAGACAGCGATTCACCATGACATGCATTATCAATGGTGTTAGCAGCATTTCTTTGCATGTGACTAAGAACGGAGAGTATTGCAGGCTTCTCAACTATGGGGACCACCACAGCAGAGTCTAATCCTATCCACACTGGATAACAATGAGAAGCAGGAACCCTGACTGATCATTTTATTTAAACTACTTCTGGGACGCTGAGACAAGTTGTGGCGTCTCCAATGCCACCACAGCTGAGTTGGACTAACTTACCCTAGATCAAGCATCAATCCTATGATCTTCCAAGCCTATATGATTTACTATCACACAATACCGTGCATTTAACAAAGGAGTCAGAAGAGCAGCTTTAGCTAGAATTATTAACAAAGGTGAGGGTTTTTTTAAAGAATGTTTGGGTTAAAATATTGTAAATAAATTCCAGTAGGATATTTGAAGTGTTTCACACAACGCCCAGTGTTTATATTATGTTTGAACAGTAAACTCACTCCAAAGTTGCATTGCTTAAATAGGCACAGTGGCGCAGTGGTTAGCATCGCAGCCTCACAGCTCCAGCGACCCGGGTTCAATTCTGGGTACTGCCTGTGTGGAGTTTGCAAGTTCTCCCTGTGTCTGCGTGGGTTTCCTCCAGGTGCTCTGGTTTCCTCCCACATGCCAAAGACTTGCAGGTTGCTAGGTAAATTGGCCATTAGCAATTGCCCCTAGTATAGGTAGGTGGTAGGGAAATATAGGGACAGGTGGGGATGTGGTAGGAATATGGAATTAGTGTAGGATTAGTTGATGGTCGGCACAGACTCGGTGGGCCGAAGGGCCTGTTTCAGTGCTGTATCTCTAAACTAAACAAACTAAACATGTAGCAATTACATAATTATGCCAATCCAGCACTTCATACATGATTTAATATTCCCACTGCACAATTTGGTACAGAAATGTTGAAGTTTACTACTTAAAAAGGAAAAGGGCAACAAATATAAAATGTTCAAAACAAACAAACATTTAAGAAAAAGTCTGCAAGGGTGTTTAGGGCTGTATCCACACAGCAGCAGATTAACCATGGGCAGTTTCAGACCATAGTAGTAACAAATCAGCAATTCTGGTTTTAAACCAATTCAAACTACATTAACAAGAATGCAACATAATTGTACTATATACATCAAGGAACCAAATTGCATTAGAAATCAGAGCTGCTCCTGTTACCAATCCCTAACATAACCAGATCCAGCTGGATTGAACTAATGCCAAACTCCATACAGGAGTAGGTCAAGAATATTGGATGGGGAGCAAAGGAAATTCTAATGGAAAGAGTTAAGCTTCTTTTAAAAAAAAACTATTCACTTCTGTGGTAAATTCATGAAATGGCAACATCCAGGTGCAGCAAGACCTGGACAAAATCCAGGCTTGGGCTGATAAGTGGCAAGTAACATTCGCACCACACAAGTGCCAGTCAATGACTATCTCAAACAAGGGATTGACGTTGAATGGCGTTACCATCGCTGAACCCCCCACTATCAACATCCTGGGGGCGACCATTGACCAGAAACTGAACTGGACCAACCACATAAGAGCATGTCAGAGGCTGGGGATTCTGCGGCGAGTAACTCACCTCCTGACTCCCCAATGCCAGTCCACCATCTACAAGACACAAGTCAGGAGTGTGATGGAATACTCTCCACTTTCCTGGATGGGTGCAGCTCCAACAACATCCAAGAAGCTCAACGCCATCCAGGACAAAGCAGCCCGCTTGATTGGCACCCCATCCACAACCTTCAACATTCACTCCCTCCACCAGCTATACACAGTGGCAGCAGAGTGTACCATCTACAAGATGCACTGCAGCAATGCACCAAGGCTCCTTAGACAGCACCTTCCAAACTCACGACCTCTACCAACTAGAAGGACAAGAACAGCAGGTGCATGGGAACACCACCACCTGCAAGTTCCCCTCCAAGTCACACACCATCCTGACTTGGAACTGTATCGCCATTCCTTCACTGTCGCTGGGTCAAAATCCTGGAACTCCCTTCCCAACAGCACTGTGGGTGTACCTACCCCAAATGGACTGCAGGGGTTCAAGAAGGCAGCTCACCACCACTTTCTCAAGGGCAATTAGGGATGTGCAATAAATGCTGGTCTATCCAGCAACGTCCACATCCCCCGAACAAATATTTTTTTTTAAATCTTCCCCCCGCCACTCCCATAATCTTCCAACATAAAAGAGCTTTTCTGCAGTCATTATAGACTCACAACCTACAAATACAGTACCTCAGCGTGACTTTTGATGGTTCTTTTTGAACACCAGAAAGGATTTTTATAAAGGATGCAAATGAGAAGGTTGGAAAGTTTGAGCAACAAAGGTTTGAAGATTGGAACAAAATTGTTTTCATCCCAGCAGTAGTATAAATGCTCGAACTACTCGATTTATTAAACCGAGACTGGACACCATTCACACAAGGCTTTGTATGACACATTTTGATGGCTTTGGAACTGAGCTAAAGAAACCAAGGAAGATAATGCAACTTTAATTTCTTCAAAATGAGCTCTGTGAAGATCCAATCAGCAGTTATTAGGCTTCTTCAATTGTCTTCCTGCTGTCTTTTAGCTATTTTAAGAGGTCAATTAAAATGATGATGCCATCATTCATATCAGCTAACCAATGTAAAATGGTAATCCATGGTAATATAGCTCTTTGCAAGATTTCAAATACTTTAATCACAACAGATTATATCAGTTTAACACACAACTAGCTATGTGAGTGTTGGTACCATTAACCATTTTCAGGTCTGAATATTTTCCAATTAAGCTGCACCACCTCAGACTAGGGTTTATTCTGATGGTACCCTTCAATCTGCTTTGCTAAGTGTCTTTTTAATATGGAGGCTAGTAGCTGCCAGGGCAATATTAAATTCAGATAGGGTATATCCACTTGATAATATATATTAGGAAAACATCAGCTTAAGTCTTTACTGTAGTAAGCAATATCAACTTTCAAGGTTAATCTTTTCACAGCAATATGTCAAGATTGCACAATGGTGTTGTTTCTTCACAAGAGTACTGTTAGTTAAACTGGTCTGCATTAACTCAGCCAGCAATACTGCCAAAAATATTCATGTGCACTTGGTTTTTCCCCTACTCTGGGAATTAAAGTAGTTTTAATTGACAATACTCACAATAGTTTCAGAATAGAGCGCTACTATCTGCATTAAAAGATAACACATAGTATTACTGCGACAGGAGAAACCATTTCTGGCAAGAAAAGGTAATTTATATTGGCAGATTAGGTTTCTGTTGAATTAGAGTGCCAGTCTGCAGGTTCAAAACAGAATTGATTTAAAATACTATTGAACAAAATCAAAAACTATGCACACCATTCTCCTTTGTTTATCTGTCAGCTCATAAAAACATGGCGATATTGAAGAACAAAACCAGCAGCAGCGTTAAAGCAATTAGCTCTTCTTTTTTTATTATTAGCTTTTAAGCAGGTTGAACATGCCGTTACTCACCATTAAAGAAGCTGGGGCAGGGGAAATCATTTTATAAGTATCACAAAATAATCAACAATCCCAGATAAATGGATTATTCTTCAGGTATTTCCCCAAGATCTTTGCCCAAGAAAACAAGGCTTTGTTGTGGTCCTTCATAACCCATGGTATTTGAGCAAGGAAGATGATGATGTGAAGGGAAACCCCAGTCATAATACAAGTGGTTTCACTTAAATGCAAAAAGGGGAGGATTTCTTCTGGTCACTATGTGTTGCGGATATAAACACAGTAGGAGGATTTCTTCTGATCGCTATTTCTAGTACAATAGTAAGCATGTTCTTTTACAATATATCTCCAATTTTGCTATAAAATATCACTGAAAACCTTTCCACTATAGTTCACTCACAAAATGTCTGGAGTTCCTCACTCTTCCCCGCCCCCCCCCCCCCCAAGGTTAATTGCCATCTTTTTTGTCCAAAAGCTGTTTTTAAAAAAAAAAATTGTTGTAAAATGGGGAAAATAATCTGGTTTGTTGACATGTGCTAGATAAACAGGGTACATGCTCATTAAGGCAAAAGATCAGTGCCAATTTGCATCCTCCAAGGTTCAAGTTTGCTCATCATAAGTTGTTTGTATGATACCTGTAAACTTTCAGCAAAATAATTTTTGTACTAGAATATAGTGCCTATAAAATATTCAAAATTACAACTATATAAACTGTGATATAGACCTGTAGGATAACAGAATGAAAGCTCTCCAGATATGGCACTGTATGAACGATTTAGTATGGCTGCAGTGCTGAATAAGTCATAATTATGTACAATTAATTTATTAATAATTGATAAGATTTGAAGTAAAGATTTATTAATCACTTTTATATCAAGCTAGTTCCATTTCTGGCAAAGATGATGAAATCTGTTCCTACCCTTTGGGCAGCCCAGCAGCTTTGAGTTCAGATCTGGCTCATTAACCAGATGGCCACAGGTTGGCGCCCCTAGGCCATCAATTTGTACTCATCACAAGACCGGCACCAACTTGGGGTCATGGAATTGAAAATTCCTATGGGTCTCCAGCTCCTACAAACTATAAAAGGTCAAATGGTCTCAATTAAATGTTTAAGCTTTTCTAATGGCTCAGCTGGTTAAAGTAGTTGGATCATACATCCAGGAGGGCTCCAGGTTCATTACCTGCTCTGATCTGAGTTAGTCTATCTCAGCCAAGATAGTGGTGGAGACGTAATTTCCATGCCTACGAACTAACCAGAAACCCATATTGGAAGTGCCAGTGGGTCGAAGGAGCTAGGACATGATCGAATTGGGCTAGGATACCTCCAATGGTCAAATATATGCTGACATTCATTGTTAGCGCTCACGCTTAAAGAATGGTCATTTGGTTGAGGCATAAGGGTAGTCATCTAGGCAAGACACCAGAGAGCAGCAGACACTATACAGCTGTACCCAAGAGAGGAATCAATGCCTTCAGGTGAGGAAAAAAGGAAAAAAATTAGTGTCCCTGATATTCTGTGGGGAATCGCTTGGTCTTTTCTTTAGCTTCACAGGAAGATCAGTGGAACCCCCAAAGAAATGATGTAAATGGAGGGAGACTGGGAGAATCCCTGTAGAATTTCTAGGCTAAAGTGTATTTAATACAAGTGGGAATTAAATTAACAAAACTTAACTGGATTTAAAACGCAGACATGAAAAACAAATGGGAAAATACTGAAATTATTGGGCTGGATTTTGTTCCCAGCCCGACGTTGCGTTCTGTCACTGGGGGGACAGGGTGCCAGGAAATTGGAGTGGCAGCAGCTGCCACGGAACCTGGCGCTGGGATTGTCGGGCCCCAACTTCCCAGCAGCAGGGAAGCTCTATAGCGGCTGCTCTGCAACAGGACCCGACTTCGCTTATTTAAATAATACATTTGCATGAATTAAAATATAAACCGCAGCGATCTTACCTGTAGTGTGACAAGCGGCACTCACGCGCCTTCACTTTCTGTCTAGGGAAAGCTGGTACCACCGAGGTGGGGAAGAGGTGAACTCTGCACTTTGCGTCTTGGGAAGAGGGGGAAGGGGTGAACTTTGCACTTTGTTGAACTGTCTGCAAGGCCGGCAGTCTTTTAAAAATGGCACCAGCACCTGCTTCCACATTGGTGAAGCCATGAATGGCCTCGCCAATGCCACCCCGCCACATGATTTTGTAGGGGGCAGCCATCGTCAATATGTAAAGTGGCCACTGGCCACAAAACTGTGGCGGCACGGGTCCCATGGGGGACGGCCACCATTTTTCGCGCCTAATCCAGCCCATTATGTACATTTGGGAAACTATATTAAAACTGGGCCAGACATTATAATACATGAATATGTTCGCCAACACACAGGATGCTTAAAATACAGGGCATTCGGCTGAACCAGTCCATGCTGGCATTCATGCTCCACTCGAGCCTCCTCCTACCTCTCCTCATCTAAATTTATCATCATAACCCTCCATTCCCTTCTCCCTCAGCTTGTCTATCTTCCCCTTAAATGCATCTATGCTATTCACTTCAACCATTCTCTGTGGAAGCGAGTTCCACATTCTCACCACTCTTTGAGTAGAGAAATATCTTAATGAATTTCCTATTGGATTTCTTGCTATTTTATACTGATAGTCTCTAGTTATACTCTTCCCCAAAGTGGAAATATTCTCTCTGTATCCACTCTATTAAAGCATTTCATAATTTTAAAGACCTCTATTAGGTCACCTCTCGGCCTTCTTTTTTCAAGAGAAAAGAGATTCAGCCTGTTCATCCTTTCCGAATATGTTTACCACACATTTCTGGTCTCATCCTTGTAAAACTTCTCTGCACCCTCTCCAGTGCCTCTATATCCTTTTCACAATATGGCAACCAGAACTGCACGCAGTACTCTTAAGTATGGTCCAACCAAGGTTTGATACAGGTTCAGCATAACTTCCCTACTTGGCTATTCTATCACTCTGGAAATAAAGCCTAGTGCTTGGTTTGTCTTTTTCTATGGCCTTGCTAACCTGTGGCACAACTTTTAGTGATTGGTGTATTTGTAATCAAAGATTCCTTTATTCCTCTACCCAACCTAGACTTGCACCTTCCAAGTAATGTGATCTCCCTAGTCTTTCTACCAAAATGTACTACCTCACATTTATCTCTGTTGACATTCATTTACCGATTATTTTCCCATTCTTCAAGTTTATTAATGTCCTCCTGTTATTTGTTGCAATCCTCCTCAGTATTGACTATCCCCCCTAATTTGGTGTGATCAGCAAATTTAGAAATTGTGCTTTTGATTTCGAAGTCCAAATCATTAATGTAAATTGTGAACAGCAGTGGTCCCAGCACTGATCGTTGTGGAACACCACTTCTCACCTTCTGTCACTCTAAATAACTACCCTTTACTCCCACTCTCTGCTTTCCGTCAGGAAACCAGCTAACAATCCATTCTGCCACTTGTCCCCTGGCTCTGTATTTTCTGACCTTATTCTTTAGCCTATTATGGCACCACTTATCGCAGGCCTTTTGAAATTCCAGATTAATTACATCTACTGCATTACCATTGTCTACTCTCTTTCGTTACCTCCTCAAAAATTTCAATAAAGTTGATCATGAGATTTTCCCTTCAGAAATCCATGTTGGCTATTCATTATTATATATTTTTTCTTTTCTAAATGTTCTTCTATTCCCTCCTTTAGTAGGAATCCCATTATTTTTCCTATCACAAATGTTAAGCTGACTGCTCCATAATTTCCCTGGGCATGTTCTGTCCCCCTTCTTAAATACAGGAATATAGGAATCACACAAGAGTTCTGATTTTAAAAAACACAAAGGCTTAGTCAAAGGACCTAATGTAATCCCATGGGCCAGAATATACTAAACATAACCATGATGCTTCCTGTTGGGGCTGAAATTCCCATCTTCACTAAATATAGCAAAAGAAAATGTAAAAATAGCATTCTATCTTTCCTTTAGAATTAACAAAGACGGGAATTCTGGCCCCCTAAAATATTCATGACCAGAGCCCGGCCTGTAAATCCAGCCAATATTGTTTCTGCACAACACTAAAGTCTGGCAGTCACACCTGGCTGAGTTTGATTTGCTAATGCTGTCGTGGAGGTCTTCACAGTATAGCCAAGTGTTTCGATGGTTATAATTTCTTAAATAATCTAATTGCAACTTCCCTAGTCCACCACAATCCTATGTCCCACTGATCAGTCACACACAGCCACACATTGTGAAAAAAGCTGCTGCTCAGCTGGCTCATCTGAACAGCCTTGCATTCAAAGAGCAAAAGTCAGTAGGAATTTCCTTTTAATTTTTCAATTCTGTTTCCCCATTTCACCACCTTTTGATGAGTGAACAATTATGTTTTTTTAAAGTAAAACTTTGACAAACCATTGAAGTCTGCCTGCCAACTGAACTTCTTCCTAGAATGATATCAAACACAAAGGGAACAAGTGAAATAAACATTTGAAAGCCATAGTCAGCTTTATAATAAAATGTAAATATTGGGATTACACAGTGTAGGGATGTAAAAAAATATTCTTTCCACCTCTGGAATCTCAAGTTCAATCGAGCACAGGCCAATAAGAAAGAAAAAGACTTGCATTTCTATAGCATCTTTCACGGCCCCAGGAAATCCCAAAGTGCTTTGCAGACAACGAAGTACTCTTTGAATGTAATCACTATTGTAATGTGTAAGGATGAAAATCTTCTTAGATAGTTACAAGGGTTCCACATGAAATAAGTCTGGGGAATTCTCAATATAGTTCCAAATGGATGAGATACCCCAGCACAAATGGGTACCATATGACAGAATCACTAAGACAGGACAAAAGGATCACTGACATGGAAACTGGAAATGTTGGAGTTATGGCATATTGCTGAGGTACCACAGAGGGGCACAACTATTGTTAATACTGAGTGGAAAATGTGGAAAATAATTCCATTCCCAAAACTGACAACCCACAACAAATTTAATTTAAATAAAGTTCTCAATCACTACACTTTCTGGGATGGCGGGACTGTCCTATGAAGAGAGATTGGGGAAACCGGGCCTGTATTCTCTAGAGTTTCGAAGAATGAGAGGTGATCTGATTGAAACCTATAAAATACTTAAAGGGATAGACAGGGTAGATGCAGGTAAGATGTTTCCCCTGGTTGGGGAGTCTAGAACCAGGGGACACAATTTCAAACTAAGGGGGAAACCACTTAGGACCCAGATGAGAAGAAATTTCTTTACTCAGAGGGTTGTGAATCTTTGGAATTCTCGACCCCAGAGGGTTGTGGAGGCTCAGTCACTGAGTTTGTTTAAAGTAGAGATTGACAGATTTCTAAATACCAATGATATAAAGGGATAAGGGGATAGTGTGGGAAAAACGCATTGAAGTGGATGATCAGCCATGATCGTATTGAATGGCGGAGCAGGTTCAATGGGCTAAATGGCCTACTCCTGCTCCTATATTCATATGTCCAATAAGCTCAAGCACAAGATCACTCTGTCCTTGCTGGACTGACAGTCTTCATTTTAAGTTTATTTAAAGGGACATCATTTGCTTGTAGACAAACTTTGGTGTAGTCCAAGTTGCTTGGACAGCTCCCTCCAACATTCTAACTGAAAAGCCAGCAATGCTGACCAATGAGTTCATACTACACGTTAGATCAGCTACAGCACACAGCTTTGCAATAAAATCTCCCTCCTCCCACAATTTTTAATTGTACTTCAAAAATCTGAAAGAGCAGACACAGTGACGTCAATGAATACACCTCCATTTACAAACCTGCTAACGTGTCTTGGAAGACACATTAGCAAGTATCAATAGGTTCTTTGAAGACAAACAGAGGCTGGCTAGGTTCCCAGATGCCACTGAAAGGGATGAGAACTTTGGTGTAGTTGCAGGCCAAGGCAGAATGAAAGGGTTAAGGGAGAATTCATCAGTCTCAGTAATGAAATATAAACAGACTATTCGGCACAGCTTGTTTATGAATAACAACTACATGCAAAACTGGACCCATTCACCTCCATTTCAAATTGACCCCACAGAACCTTCAGTTTACATTTGAGAACCAAAGATAGATTATACATTTTCAGAAAGCGAACAGAGCAACAAAATTAAAGTCCAGACTGAAATTGATCAAAATGGTTTATTTCATATATTTGTGTCAGTGCATTTCGTTTTCGTTCCATGGTATTATTCTGCAGCTTCCCCCAGAGAACCAGAAAGCTTTATTGTTAAATAAAATTGCTTAATATATCCCATTTTATAATTTTTTGCCAAACATATTTAAAGTTTAAGAACAAAAAAAAAATATTCCAATATGCTTTTAAATGGGAACACAATATATAGCAGGCATTGTAGTTGACAAAATTTCGGAATATATTTAAATAGAAATTGCAACTATGCAATTTTTCAAAATCTTTTCTTTAAATGCATGTCATCTGAGCCTGCTTCCCATTTTCACAGCAGGGACACATGCCTTTGTGCTGAAATGTCTCCCAGATTTATTTGCCAATTTGGGAGATGTGGTTTTAAATTTCTCATTCAAAACTGTAAATTGGGGTTGTTTGTGGATCCCAGCAGAAAATGCTGTGTTTAAAGTATATATACATTCTGCTGTACAAAAGGAGCCCTTTATTCCATTAAGATCACTATCCAAAATATTGGTTGTTAAATCAATAAAAGAAATTAAGCTAAAATTCCCAAACTACGGTGGACTTTTTTTTCGATTTAAAGACCCCAAATAAGTCCTCAATTTTTAATGAAGCATAAGTTTGCAACATCAAATATCATGTTGGCAGCAAGACTGTAACAGTACCGCAGGGTCTTCCGACAGCTGAGTGTTATCTGTCCTTCCACGTACACCCTCTTCATCTCTCTTTCTTCCTGGCCCACATTCACGCTCTCCAGATGGACCATCAGTTTCATACCCATGCCAACATCATCAAGAACAGCTTGCACAATGTTTGGGGAAAACAAAGATGATAGATTAAGTATCAGATGTGATGTTGAGATGGGGGAGGGGTGTGTGTGTCTGTGTGCGTGCGCGCGCCGTATGTGACTATGACTTTGTAGCTTAAATGCAACTTTGAAACACAGCTTCTTAAACCTGCTTTGCTGAAACAATGTAGTCAGTCCTTTTAAGAAGTGCTGTTTAAATTGAGGCTGGGAAGCTAAACTACAGTTTCTATGCAGTATGTTACATTGCAGGCTTTGATCCAACCCAATTTCCAAAGAGGTACAATCAAAGTCATTGCAATAACTAGTTACACCACTTGCAAAAATAAAAATTACAACTATCTTGCAGCAACTTGGTAGCATTTTGAATACTAAAGGGCCACTGTGGACTCTGCATATTTAAATTTTTGCTGCAATTTTGAATAATGACAAACAAAAAAAACAGGAAATTACTTTGTAATTTTAGTATAAACATTTCCTTTTTCTTTCTTTTTCATTTTGAGGCTGCAGTTTGGTCCACAGCACAGCCAGGCCTGGCAAAGTTGCAAGGTGAGATTTTAGCTCACTCAAAATCCATTCACTTACACAGAGTTAAAATCGGGCCCGCAGACATGATCTGATGTCCTATATAAAATTACCGCACGCTCTGAACAATATGTTCTCTGAATGTTCTGCTAGCTCTTTTCATTCTGAAGAATATTTTTCACATCACATGAAACAAATATATTTGCCCAGCTCATCTTCTTTCCTTGATAAACAAAGCTGAATATTATGGGGCACAGTCAAAGTGAATTCCGGCATAAATTTTGATTAAAGTAACATCTGGAGGAGTGAGGAAAGTAGCTGGAAGTTTAAATCTAATCTTATTGTGGGGACAGGGTTCACAGGAAACTCACAACAGTGAAAATCAACACAGACTATTAACAGCGTTTCAGCATTATTCAAGCTACATGGACTGTTCCAGTGTAACGCACAGCCGTCTTCCCAATTTTTTTCTGGCAGCAATGAAGCAAATTTAAGATATTCAGGAAGAAATCAGAGAGATCGTAATTTTGGAAAATTAAAACATTTCGTAATGAAAACACCTTCCTCCTCTCCAAAAATGTGATGCAGTATTTTTATTTTGATGATTGCAAATTAACAGGCAAAAAAAAAGCTCTGGCTGAGAAGGTTGAGTGCGCTATACACGAGTTGCTTATCCAGGATTTCTGACATGAGCTCATAATATTGTTGAGATCTAAACATTAGCATTTTTTAAAAGAAAGCATCCTACTTTTCTCACATATAGAGAAATATAGTTATAAGTGCACTATAGAATAAAATCTGTAGCCAAAACTATAACAGATACCCTCCTTTTCTATTTAAGTACATTTAAAACTTTAAATACATAGTTACGTTACAATACACTTACAATATATCGGAACTACAGCATATTCCAGACATTTCTTATGGTAGACTGGCACACAATAGCAAGGAATCTTATTACAAAATGTATGTTATGTCTTCAATTACTAATGTACTAATGATCCCAATTATGGCTGATTTATAACTGCTTGCCAGTTAAAGGATCTTAATTTGAAGAAATGCAACGCATGACTTTCACATTTCAAAAATTAAAATTATTAGAACATATTTTCCTATTGCTTTGAGTACCACCTTCATTTCAGGGTTACTCTTGCACAGCTGGATTATGTCTGAGGTTTGTCTGCTCTTTCTTCTGCTCAAGTGGCAGAATACATTTCAGGGAAGATGTTTTGACCAGTAGATGCAGTTGCATGGCCTATATAAGAGTACTTTTTTTTTAAACTGAACAAAAATAACATAACTTTAAATAAAAGATCTACTGTTGAAAAGAACATGAGCACTAGAATTTTTTGAAAAGCAGAAACAAAAAAAAAGGAAGATAACGCAAGAAAAATAAATAGCTAAAAAGAAATTCACTGACGCTGAGCTATTTTTATTTAATTGAGAATTTTCTGAATAAACGCCTCATTAATTGCCTACAAAATAAAGCTCTGCATTCTATAGGTTGATAACCTAAAAAGTCTTAATAATTGCATACGGCAATTATCCAAGTTATTACTTTTGGATAAAGTGCTAACAATGCAGCTCAAAGCAGATAGAAGCAGCTCAATGCAATGGATGAACAATAAAACTGCATGCATCAATTCAAATAAAGAGTCTATTGAGCTTTTACCACTGATTTTAAAATAAATGCAAGAAGGCAATTACATCAAGCTATCTTAGCTCCAATTCAACAAACAATGGATCATTGTCAATAAAAAAATACATTTAAACAAGGAGATTAATGTCGTATAAATGTACTTAAATTAAACAACTGGAGAGACTATGTAAGCCAAGAACTGATTTCTATAAGTCATTTTACTGCCATCTCTGTAATGGCTTGAAAAAGAAACTCTAAAATACACTAACAATGTTTTTTAAATATTCTAGGGTATTTTTGTGGATGTTTGAGTAAATAATTGTACAAGATGTGGCTGTTTGAACAATTCAAGTTCTATTCTGCAAGGAATATTTAACACCACATATACATATCTATGGGAATGGTGATCAACAAAGCAGCTTCTACCAACAGATAATAACAATCCAACTGCAAGTTATATTTATGCTTATGGTTAACAATTGAACTCAGTTAAAATTGCCTTCTGGAGTCACTTCAAACACCTGCTTTCTACTTCCTGTGCTGCAGTATTATTTGATTCGGTCTTTTTTACTGAAAGTAATATTAAATACTTTGAAACAACAGAATAAAAGCCTGTCTCCTTGATGCAATAGGCATTTTTCCACACTAGATCGTTGCTAATTTTAAGATTTTTAAAAAATAAAATAATTTATTGTTCTACATAAAAAATGAAATGGGACATTCCACAAATAAAATAATTTACTGTATTTATTCAATATCTAAATTAGTTTGTACAATTAACACACAAAGATTGACAGGGAATGGCTGGTCTTGTAATTCTATTGGGTAGTAATATTTATTTAGATAAATGGTATTTCTTCCTTAAAGTATATACAATTTAATTTTTAAATAAAGCTTTTTCTGCTTCTTTCTGCTTTAAACTACATTTCTCCAGTAAATATCTTAAAAATATCAACAGAAAATTCTAGAAAATAAAATCTTCAGCAAGCTTGAACAAAGTATGATGAATAGCAAATACCTGCTGGTTAGTTAGCGGAAGGAAAACAGACTAGTCTTTCTGTAAAGGTGAACAATCCACTCAAAGGAAAAAAGAACAATTAATTTCTTCAATGAAAACAAACTGATAAAATTACTTCTTAACTGCAGCCACTTTAGGCAGACAAGTTTAAGTCTGACAACTTGTTCCAGCGAAAACTGAAATATCAATTTCCCTTTCATGACAAATTGAGGTTCTTTTTGAGTTCAAATGGATGCTATGGGAAAGCTTGAAAAACAAATACTGTGTAAGCCTATAATTAGCAAATAATGGAGGATTCTGTGAAAATGACCCATAAGCACAAAGGTTTAGACAATCTATAATACCTCCACTTCAAATCAAATGGATTGTGTCTAATGTTGTGACACTCAAGTAACTCAAAGATACTGCTTCTCAAACCTGCATCACTCCTCCAGAACTCTTTTAGGGAAAATCAGTAGAACATTTAAAAATTAAACATTTTAAGAAAGTAAATATATATAGAAAGTTTTCAAAAAAGAGAAGACAAAATAGCTGTAATTTTCCAAAGCCAATGAGGGAGAGTTTAGTCCGATATCCTTTATAGAAGTAAGTGTTGTACAAAAATTAGCATGTTAAAAGTATGTTTGCAGAAATGCAGAAGATCCAAGAATAAGATAAGATGTTATGTTTTATATGTACTGTCTTGTTTAGATCAAAATTGGACAGCAGAAACCCTAAAAAAAAAATACAGTCTGGTACTGTGAGAAGCATTGTTTAAAAAAAATTCATACAGTTCATTCCTTTCCTGCTGAATAAATGGGAGTTGCATTGAGTTAGGTAAGTAAATGCAGCTATGAAAAAAGCTGACAAGTAACTCTTTCCCAAATGGACAAATTGCAAATGTAAATGGTTAATATGACAGAGAGGACTACAAAGTGGTCAGGAAGCAAAGAGCATCAGTGCTCCAATAACAGTTATGTACAAGGTTGAAAGGATTGGAATTTCTTTTGGGAAGGGGGGTGGTGGGAGATAAGCAGCAAACTATTGCAAACTTAATAGTCCTTGATGTGAAATCTCATTTGTGTTTTTATTTTTTGTTTTTATTGAATCTTCCTGTTTGTGAAGTGTTTTCCTCCACTCATTCAATTTCACAATTACAAAACTTGAGGTGAATTTAAATCAAGTTCTCATTTCAAGTCAGTCTTTTTCTCTATCTCAAGAAGTGGTGTTCTGACCTTCATTAGATTCCTATATGCTCTAATCCACTAACACTGACCGTGTACCCAAAATGCCAAGCCAGTTATTTGTACCATAAAATTATTTAGTTGCAAAATAAGCCTACTGCTCAAGATCTGAACAACTGTAAACAGTACTGATTTAGTTCTGTTTGTCATTAAAGACACTCAATTTTATACAATACCTGTAACTGAGATACATAAAATAACAGTGAAAAATAAAAACAGAATAATGCTTGAAGTACACAAGTGCATTTTCTAATTTATTTCAACAGTTGCAGCGTTTCATTTATATCTTTAAATAAAGAAATGGGGAAGAAAAATGTGCTGTTAAACTATTACTAACCATATGTTTTTGTTTAAATCTACCTTAAAATCAAAATTAACTACACTTAACCACAATGGCTTTGGCAGTAAAAGGCCGACTTTTCAAAATGCTCTTTCCTTTGAAAGTTTAAGACATGTCAGTACGTCAAAAAGTCTACATAAATAGCAAATGGAAACAACAGTTATTTCCCAAGCAGTAGAGACTGCAATCTCTATAAAATTAACTATGTAGCTTCTTAAAAATAAATACACGCTCGCCCCCCACCCCTCCCCCAGCACTCATCGAGATGAAATGGGAATTTAACTATATGCACAATAATGCACTATGTATTTCGGTGAACAACACAAAGACAAGAGAACAAAGCGGAGCTTTTTTAAATTTTACTGCTGCATAACACTACTTCTTAAAAAAAATTCTCTTTAGCCTTTATTTATACTGACCACCGTTCCTTATCGGCTACCAGCATAAAGACTACAATCTAGTATGGATTTTGTTCAGTGGATTTATGCCTGTTGCTAATGCAGACCAAAAAATAGACTCAAACAGTTCAAGCTAATTTTATGTTCATGGTGCAAAAAAAGTACAGAAAAAGAAACTGGTATGACTATATCTTGCAAAGGTTGTTTGTAGAAAATGGTGGTGGTGACAAATTTCTTAAGTTAGAAGAAAATTATGAAAGACAAAATCAAAACTTTTGTTTGTGTTCCAGTGTTTAAACAATGTAGTAACATTAGAATCTGTTCATTCTTGATACATTAAAACTAGTTACTCCATCCAATGTTTTTTTTGTAAACTACAATGAACAGTAGTTGGATGAATTCTACTAATAGCATGGCATTCATTTTACACTGTATCAAAATCCACATCCCACTCTTTTTTCTTATAACAAAAAGATAATGTTGCATTCGTCGGAACTGCAATACCCACAGCTCAACCGCAGACCCCTAGTATGGGTTTTTTTGGGAATATTTTGGGAGCAAATTGCTTCTCATCAGAAACATAGTCACCCTTCCGAAGAAGGGTCACTGACCCGAAACGTTAACTCTGCTTCTCTTTCCACAGATGCTGCCAGACCTGCTGAGTGAATCCAGCATTTCTTGTTTTTGTTGCATACTAATATGCTGTTTGGAATCCAAACTTTCAATATAAAAAGAAAAAGTAATTCCTTTAAAGAACAAAGCCTAGGTGCTCCTCAAATTTGAAAAAAACAGTGGTAATTGCAACTACTTCATCCTGCCAGCCACGTCTATTATTGAAAAGAATTCAACAATGGAGCTGTCGAATTCATAACTATAGAACAATGAAATCAATTTTTAAAAAATCTATCTCCAGAATATCTTCTGGAAAAAGATTATTAAATATATCCTCCTTGGCTCATGAGTGCTTGTAGCTCAAGATTTAAGCAATGCATTTTATGTAGTCAGAAGCAGAGTAAAATGAGCTTCGAGGCAAGTATTTTAACTTATACTATGGGAAAGTAATCACAGATAGTTACGAGGATGAACATCAACCTCTCAACATGAGAACAGATTAAAATGCTAACATTGGGTTCTTGGCCTTTTTTCGTAGAGAAAAAGAAATACCATGAATTCTACTAAAACATGATAGGTTCATTAAGGTATTAAATCCAACTAAATGTTTTTTGAATGGAACAGTTCCACTCCACTTTTCTGCAACAATTTAAAATACATTCTTTAAACATTCAAAGTAATGATGATAAAAGTGGGTCATTCTACATTTGCAGTTTTAAACAGTCAAGCAAGTGCAGGCCGTAACTCTTTAAACTGGCTAAAATTCCTGCAAACCATTTTAAAAGAGTATCAGCAGACTATAGGAAACAGAGGCACACTACCCCCAAAAAAATTCTTCTCATTACCAGATTACTTGAAATTTAAATCAAGTTTCTCTTTTTTTTTAAAAAATACTCCCTTTAAATGTATACGAGGCCAAAACAGACAAGGGGGAAAAAAACATATTCTTAACCAAACCAACTGCAACCAGTGTCCAAACCACATGATGAAAGCCTTGTATCCCAGAATTAGTATTTATTAGAGCAGATTACAGAGTCATTGCTTTCGTAAGTTGAGGTATTGCTGGAGAACTCAGTGAGTCAACACAATATTGGGAAGAATACCTCAATTGAGCTTTCTCTCTAATTTCATTTTGAAAGAATACCACAGCCCACAAATCTGAATTATGCTAAACTTCTTCTGCCATTAACATTACCAATCACCTATCAGACCATTTGTTCATTTCATTATTTAGTGGTTTCAATTTTTGGAATTATTAGTAATTAATTTCCACTGTTCATAAAGAACTGACTTTAGTAAAATATTCAAAACCTAGTTAGCTCAGAAAGATCGCCGTTTTGCTTGATTTAATCAATACTGTGGGCATGTAAACTTGTTATGTGCAACATGTGATGTGCCTTGATAAACAAAAGTCAACAATGCTGATTTTTTTTCCTACTTTACTGAGGCTCCTTGTGTGACAGTATAGGTGTGCAAACCACATATAAAAGCACCATATCACGTGTGATAGAATAAGATACACAATGAGTTGGTTCACAGAAATCAACTACCACATGAGTTGGCCGGATTGCTCAACTGATCAACTGCTGACTCCAATGCAACATCCTCTTTCCATGCATTTAAATCAAGAGGGTTTGTTTACAATGTACAAGTCTACTTATTAAATCTAAAGTGTACAACCATAAACATTCTTTGTGTCCAAAGTATAAATACTGACATAATCTTGTACAAAAAGATAATCACAGCCATGATCTCCTGCACTTATGAAGTCACCCTGACTACAAACTTCTCAACCCTTCTCAGACTAGAAACCAAAGCCAGTGAATCCTCTTATCCATCCTTCTGCAGCCCACTGCAATTTGTCAAAATGAGAACCTTTAATGTGGGTGTCAGGATATTGTATAATTTAATGAAATGTTTCACCTGCCCATTTTCCCTAAACATCATTGCCTAAAGCCTATTGATCTAATAGTTAAGAATGCCTTCAAGACATGACATCATAATATTAATGAGATTGTGTCCAGAAAGTAAAATTAATTATAGGTCATGGGTACTTAATTAGATCTAATGGATTTACTGTCCTTAACTGCCCCTTAGAATGATTTATGTATGCTTTATGAAAACATTGATATTTTATAAAAGGCTATTATCAATAGTTCTACCATTTCTTTCTTTGTTGCGTACATGTGCATTAAACATAGAATAAACAAAAGCCATTTTGGTGGACCTATTTTCTTTATCTTTCTGTACACAAATAGTACATATGCAAGGACAGCTGCAGACATTATAATGTTTAACCCGCCCCTCCATTCCAGTAGCACTTTGGTTAGCTGGGGGCGGGGTGGGGGAGAGCGAGGCTGTGGGGGGCAGTTGGAGAGGAAGCTATACAATACCTTTGGGTATTTTCTCCTTTTGAACAGAGAAAACCAAGGGAAAATAGCACATTTCCCATCTTTTCAGCATTCTGCAGAGCGTCCCTTTCTGACACAGATATGTGTAACCAGGAAGCAAAGTTCATACTGAAATGTCACTCATCCTGTGGAACTCAGGCAATCCTTTACTCAAAACTCAACTTTCCGACTTTAGAATTTAAATAACTCCCTCTTGCCATTAAATTCACGTGATCGAGTTGTAATTTTACGCAGAAGAATGAATTGAACATTGAACTTTGTGGCCATATTTATGCAAGAATTTTTCTTTAAATAATTCGGTGACATTTTGCTTGCAATTTACTTGTAATAGTCATGTGTAGCAGTGTTGCTTGCAAAATGCCTCAAATCTTTGCTTTCTCAGCCACCACCACTTACTTGTGTGCATCTCTTCATTGGAGGCATAGCATAAACAAGCTTCAACAGCTGAAGTCTGACTCTATCTGGGAACAGCATTGGTTAAACCATCTAGTTCCCATTTAAACATTAGCAGAATTATTCCTCACTGCACTGCAGAAGAATAAAATCAGTTCTCAAAAAACTTTTTTGGCAATGACATCAGAAGTATGCTGGCATGTTTCCAAAGATCTAGGTACAAATCAGTAAAAGTCGAGGTTGGACAGTAATTGTGCTTTTTTTGTCAAAGTTATTCCAACTAAAACACATACAGCAACTTCCTATGAACAGAAACAACAAATTAAAGATAATTATGTCTTTCCTTCATTAAAAAACAAAACAAAAATTACAGGCAATAACCCAAGGCTATTATCAAAGTAGAGTGAATAATTAATGTTTACATTTTTTTGCCTTCAGTTTGCATAAACAACTTTGTATTTCTCAAAATTTAAAAAATTAGTGTGAATCAATCTTGGTGCTACTTTAGTCATTAATGTCCTGCAAACCTTGAATTTCAAGCAGCTTCAGTTATTTTTCCTTAGCCTGGACCACCATGATTTAAATATTCTGGCATTTTATTTGCACACTTCAAACAAGAATAATTAAACTGTCCAGTGTAGAAGAATCTCAAATTCAATTTGTGTATAAAATCTTACATTTCAATTCTAAATTTTAGATTCTAGTACCTTAGATTTGAGGAACTGAATTGCCTTTTCCTGTTCCTAACATTTCCCATTCTAGTACTGCTACTTTAAGTTGTCTTTGTACTGAGAAACTGCAATGGATATTTTATCTGCAGATATACAAAACAAGGCCAATAAAATCATAAATTAATTTAAAATTATCTAACAAAATGTCCGAAATCAATAGAATGCATGATAACCAGCAGCAAGATATGATAAATCTTTCCGTTCATGTAGGGCCTAGTCATCTCAATTGAAGGATATTTATCACCTTGCACTGAAGGCCAAGAAGCATTTGTTATATAGAATCACTGCACCGTTGGAGGTGCTGTCTTTCAAATGGAACATTAAATCGAGGCTCCAACTGTCTGCTCAGGTGGGTATAAAAGATCCTGTGCCATTAATAAGAGCACTGAGTTTTTCCAGTATTGTGGTCAATGCTCCTCTCTCAATCAGCAGCACCAAAAACAGATCATTCATCTCGTTTACTCTTTGTGGGACCTTGTAGTGCACAAATTGTCTGCTGTCCTTGCCTACGTAACAATGGTGACTGAATTTTGAAAGTGATTAATTGGCTGTGAAGCACTATGGAATAAGACATTACATGAAAGGTCACTGACCTGAAACGTTAACTTTCCCTCTCCACAGATGCTACCAGACCTGCTGAATATTTCCAGCATCTTCTGTTTTTATTTCATATTTCCAGCATCTGCAGTATTTTGCTGTTATTACATGACGGAAACACTTTCTCTACTACTATCCATGTACATGCATTTTTGGTGAAAAAATTAACATGCAGTTAAGATTCAGTGTGCATTCCCAGCTACCTGCAGTCTGACTCTTCCTATTGGCACATCAAAAAGGGTTACCTTATCTGACCATTCCTCTCCAGCCATATGCTCCTGGCTGCAACCTCTAACTCCACATTAGAGACAAAAATATTGTTTGTTTCCCACTCTGACGCCACTTCACAAATTGCCACACCTGATAATGGCAATGGCCTTCTCATAGCACATACTGATACCAACTCAGGATTTCTTAACAAGAGATTTGGTTAATTGTGAAGCATTTGAGGCTAGTCAGTCTCTCCTCTGTTACTTGAAGGGCAATTTTTGCCTTACCCACCGGGCAGACCTATCTACCAACATCCTGCTCCGTTTCCATTGTCTTCCATTTCAACCTGATCTCTAAGCAGGCAGCAAGGATGCTGCCTGAAGTCGGAGGGTTCCTTCATCGTCAGGCCCTAATGGCTATTTTAAACAGTGGTTTGAATAAGGGAGTTGATGGGGCTTTCCCGCCAAGCGAAGATAGTGGGAAGATGATCTGGGCTGGATGAGGTCCAAATGGGTATGTTTTTTTCAAAAAACTATTTTTTAAACATTATGCGCTGAATTTTATAGGGACCATGACGTCGGGAACGGTGGTGGGGAGCACGAAAATTGCTCCGGATGAGGCCCGCCACCGACCTCGATGCTGGCACGGCCCATCCCAATCTTGATGGTGGTGGAGAGGCTTCCGTTAATTGGCCTCATTTAGGTCTTTAATGGGCCTGATCGACTACCTGCTGCGTGCAGGGTGGTAGCCCTGCCGACCGCAATCTCACCACCACAAAAATGGCCCAGAGGCGGGATGGAGCTGGGGAACTGGTGCGCTGACTGCTGGAGCTAACTTTTGGCCCACCAGCCTCCAATTCCTGCCCTGGCAGGGGCCGAAAATCCAGCCCCATGTCTCTCTTGCCTCGGGCATTTCCCCTTCTCGATGAGGTCCTCCCAAAACCCCTTCCTGGTGGCTTACTTTAGTGCTGGCATCTGTTCCTTTGGTCTCAGCCAAAATTACATGCCCAGCCACCAGTTAGCTGCCACCTTCCATCCGTTTCAAGTGGACAACTGACAGAGGACATGCAGATGAGATGTGAGAGTTAAAACTGCCTGGGACTAATGCCTGCATGATTCCTGCTCCAGGTTAAGATAGGCCATTTTGGAGTTTTAACGGCACCCCAGTTGAAACTAAGCAAAATTCTCCTGAACAACCAACAGAAGAGTCATTAAGATTCTGATCTGCCATCAACCAGATGGGGTTGATAATCTTTCCTACCATTTGAATTATCCTCATCAAAGACCTTGACACGTCAGGTCTGAGTGACAATCTATACAATTCCACAGTGACAAACTGTCTCAAAGTCTCTGTTGGATATTCCCAAGAGACTTTTTAAGTTATTTTCTTCAAAACTGTATGCTATCCTGTGCCACATTACACTTTGTATTTAAAAGTCTGTGACATGTGCCCTGGTGTTGCTGTCCATCCAGTTGTGGAACAGCAGCATATGCTGACTTACCTGTCAATTTTCCCTCTTTTTGAAGAGGAGTCTTCACACAACTGGCAGTTTCTCAGATGATCGGGTCTGGTGGGCTTGGGCAATCACAGGAGGAACTGGAGTAGGGAGGGAGCACTGCCTACCTCAGTGCATTTCATTTTAATAAACCAAATCCAGTGCACCATACTAAGTAGTTTGTAGATCTAACAGAGCTCTTCCATGCAGCTGGAACAAAATTTCTACAATGTTTGACCATTTACCCAGATTCCAGCACTGATGTCTGCTGCGTAACACTCTACAGAACATGACATTTACATTTTTCAGCATTACATTTACATTTATATACGATGAACAAAGTTTGTAGCAACCACTATTTGACTTTTGCGCATGGCGGTTCAGGGTCTTAAGAACAAATTTTTTATTAATTATACGAATATACGTTAATCATGGCTTAATTTTATTTGGAAATACAAAAAGGGATCAATTTGAAGTTAATTACCGAAGTTTCTAGAGCATGTTGCAGTGGATTTCAATTCCTGAGCTAGTCTACGTTGTATAGAGTGTCACATATTATGCAAATTAAATGTTAATTTGGGGAACTCTGAATTAAATATGCTTGTGTAAACTCGTCTATTGGTAGTGAGCTGTGGGAATCTGGACAACTGTGTTTTTTAAAAAGGCAGCTGTACTAACTCCCACTGAAAGCATGGCAGAGATCGTTTTCATGTCTTTACAATTTGTGTTTATGAGGTGATAACATTTTTACAAATGCCATCATTTTTGCTTTTTTATATTGCAAGTGACAGACCGACATTTTACAACCAGCTTACAGAAAACAAGAATTGAGCTCTCTGTCTGTAACGGACATTAACTGTTGAATAGAGATTCATATGCAAATGAGGCAAGGGCTGAAGAAACTTTGACTCAAAGCTGCATATCGGGTCTGACCAACGATGTCTGCAAAACCAAAGGAGGACAAGAAATTTTTTAAAAACTGATATTGGGGATAAGCCAGATTTAAGTAACTGGAGGCTTACTGGATTCTCAATTAAGATGTTCCTTCCAGCAAGGTTTTCCATAAAAATGCTGTCATTTTCTGTGACAACCACAGAGCCAATTGTTAAAAATCTGTCAAGTTATAATGTGATCTTTCACCCAAGATTGGAAATGAGCTATTTTCAATATCTGACATCTCAACCATTTCAATTACTTCATCAAACCTCGGTCTTTTCTGAGACCAACAGGGGACTTTGCCAGTGCATAGAAGTCCATAACAGAACTGTCACTAGCTATCCAAATTCAGCCACAAAATAAACTAAGTTGCCTTAGAACATCATAGTGCGCAACGGGGAGAAGGAATACTCAGCAAATGTATAGATACACAAACAGCAGAACATCTACCTATTCAATTTTGCATTGAAAATCCCATTTATTAATGTGCTGTCCATAAGTTTCCAAAATAAAATGTGGTCATCAAATCTTATAAATCGCACCCAGTGGCGTCAGATGGTGATATTCTGGTGGAGTTGCGGCAGGAGAGAGGGCTGGAATTTGGGGTGCAATTCAAATATGCCACATTTCTACCCAATTTAAACAGTACAAGAAATTCCAATCCAAAAATGTGGGAGGGAGCATATACTTTTACTGTCCATCATTCCAACATTCCAACAGCAATTTGGGGGCACATGAAGGAGTTCTTCCAAGCCACCCCAGGAATCCTGCTATCTACATCCAAGAGACACAGTAGAACCTACACCAGCAGGCATAGGTTCTATTTTGGGTCTGCTGAAGGTCTCCAAACAATGGCAAATCCAAAAATAATTGATCGCTGAGAATCAATTATTATAACCAGCCTAAAATGTTGTCCCACCTCAATCCTCAGAGCTATCTTGCCTCTGGCTCGCCCTCACAGCAGCAGGCTACCATTCTAACATCACACTGATTCCATCAGGCACCCCTGTTGTGTGGTACAGGTGTGAGCATCTTCCCCTATTTTCTAAATAACCCTATCCCTGTTATTGAAATGAATTATTTTGAAGGGCAGTCACCTTTGTTATGTAGACAAATATGGCAGCCAATTCTACACAGCAAGATACCATAAATGGCAAGTGAGAAGAATGAACAGTTAAGCTGTTTTTGGTGATATTAGTCAAGGGATAAAAGTTGGCCAGGACATGGGGAGAATTGCCCTGCTCCTCTTCAAATAGCACCATGGGATCTCTTATGCTCATCTAAGTAGGCATTCAAGGCATATTTTAAAATTTCAACCAAGGAATAGTACTTCTGCTAATGCATTACTTCCTCAGTACTACACAGAGGTGTAGGCATGGATTAAGTGCTCAGATCCTATAATGGTGCTTGAACCCTTGTCCTTCTAACTCAAGACAAAAGCAAGCCACTGAGCCAAGCTGGCACTTATAACCTATAAGTAAATTTTCCCCATTTATTTCTTTATATCTTGATGTGGAAGTATCAGTTATTAACTTTAATAACGTTTTCAGTGAATTTTTAAAAATCGACAGAAAACCAAGCCTCAGAATGCAAACCTTCATTTATTAAATAATCTGCACAATCTTATCTGGCCCCTATCTACCTTTGGACTTAGCAAACAATTGTAAATGGTATGAGTAGCATTGACCAGGGAGTTTTAACATAGGTTTCTATTTGAAGTCAGCAAGGGCAGTCTCAATTATGTTCCAAGTAGTTTTGAGCCTACAGCACAAAATTGGGAATAATTTGCACAGGCCAGCATTCAATGAACAATTTCAAGTCTGAAACAATGATGGAAAATTCAAATTGGCACAATGGAGGGATGCTTTTTGGAAAGAGTTTTTTTATTCGTTTCATGAGATGTGGGCGTCGCTGCAAGGCCAGCATTTATTGCCGATCCCGAATTGTCATTGAGAAGGTGGTAGTGAACTGCCTTCTTGAACCGCTGCAGTCCATCTGGTGTAGGTATACCCACAGTGCTGTTAGGGAGGGAGTTCCAGGATTTTGATCCAGCGACAGTGAAGTAACAGCGATATATTTCCAAGTCAGGATGATTAAGGCATATTGTCAGGGTACAGTAGACAGTGCTTTATTTGCCAGACTATACACATCTTCTGGGTTATAGAAATGAAAATTCCATTCCCTAGCACTAGCATTCCTCATTTCTATAATGAGCTCAAATAAAGAAATTAAGTAACTGAGAAGGCTATAAAACTGCACCTTGTATTCTTTACTGAAAGGATTAAAATATATATAAGCAGAGCACTATCTTCACTATCCTCGTCCTCTTTGTTCCAATGTAGCACTTATTAATTTTAACACACTGCTACTCCACAAAACGGGGACAAAACAAGTTATATTACACAGGTAGAAGTCAGAAAACCAACAGAGTAGATTTTCTTAAATTCTATCAGTTGTTAGCATCATGGTCCATGAATGACAAGGCAATGCTAGGTATCTATAATCCCTAAGCAATCGTTAGTCAGTGATCCTTTAAGCTGTCATCAATCAGTCGGTATCACCCACATTTGGGGAGCAACATATTGTTTTCTGTAGTATCGACAGATTCATTATTCCTGTCCCATCCTTTCACTGAAACTGACTGCATTTCCTTTCCAACGTGTGCATTTCTGCATAGGACCATTTTAACACTCTTAGTCCATAGCCCGGTCCAAGTGCATTTCCTGAAGTGTAACCACAGTGTGATTACTATACAATTGGACAAGTTAACCTGACCATGCAAGTAACTAAAGTACCCCAAAAAGAAAGCTTTGTAAAGTCATTTTCTGTGCAAGTCCAAAAGTCTGGTCAGAATATAATAAAAGATTATAAAATGCTGCAAACATTCAGCAGGTCAGGCAGCATGTCTGGAGAAAGGAAAGTAGGGTTAACATCTCAAGAGCAGGTCAGAGGCTAGGACTCCTGCCGCGAGTAACTCATCTCCTGACTCCCCAAAGCCTGTCCACCATCTACAAGGCACAAGTCAGGAGTGTGATGGAATACTCTCCACTTGCCTGGATGGGTGCAGCTCCAACAACACTCAAGAAGCTCGACACCATCCAGGACAAAGCAGCCCGCTTGATTGGCACCTCATCCAAAAACATTCACCCGCTCCACCACCGACGCACAGTGGCAGCAGTATGTACCATCTACAAGATGCACTGCAGCAACGCACCAAGACTCCTTAGACTGCACCTTCCAAACCCGCGACCTCTACCAATTAGAAGGACAAGGGCAGCAAATGTATGGCAACACAACCACCTGCAAGTTCCCCTCCAAGTCACACACTATCCTGACTTGGAACTATATCGCCGTTCCTTCACTGTCGCTGGGTCAAAATCCTGGAACTCCCTTCGTAATAGCACTGTGGGTATACCTATCTCACATGGACTGCAGGGGTTCAAGAAGGCTGCTCACCACCACCTTCTCAAGGGCAATTAGGGATGGGTAATAAATGCTGGCCTAGCCAACGACGCCCACATCCCATGAATGAATAAATGAAAAAAAAGGTCTATGGTCATTTGTCAGAGCTGCCCAGTGTTTCAGATTTCCAATATCTGCAGTACTTTCCTTTTAGGTTAAATAAAGATCATATATGTTAGTCAATGCCAACAAAAATTAAAAATTTCCGATTGTAAACTTGGAAGAGTTGCACTTTTTGAATGAAAAACTGAAGCCCCCACTTTCACAGAGCTGTTTTACAGCAAAACAGTTACAAAGCACAAGGGCAGAATTTATTCATTACTTGACCATCAAGTTACAAGAATTTATCAAAATCTATCAATTAATTTCAAAAGACCAGTTGATACAATTTAAATAACAAAAATAAACTAGCTGCTTGCTTTTTATATGGTGTTAGCAAATTGAGGAAACTTGCTAGTAATCTAAATTAACAGATTTTGACTTGTGTACATATAAATTGGTAAACCTTTACAGTTTCACAAAATCAACAGATGTCAGGACACTTCAGAACAACTCAAGCTTTCAAGATTTATCACCCAAATATTACCTGATACAATATCAGTATGTGAAATGAGCTTCAGGATTTCTTTGCTACTTACTGACTATTTAAATCTACTTGACAAGGGAATTAAGGCCATCATGTAAAAATTGGGACGCAGTAAAATATTCTACTTGCTTCATTCTAATCCTTGAATTTATGATGAGATTGTTCATTTGGTTTTGCAACAGGACAGTTTCAGACTCCATTCTTTTCAGTGAATTCCACCTAAATATTGTCTACTAATATTTCTCAGTTCTTTCCAAGACAATTGCCTCAAACTAATTATTTAAAATTCAATAAAATTAAAACTCCCGACATCAGTGGCATGACCCTATCTTCAGACTGCTTAATATGGATTGTATAGTAAACCCCATTTGTTCCTTTATCCTTTGGATGAAATTCATAGAGTCATAGTCATAGAGTCATAGAAAGATACAGCACTGAAACAGGCCCTTCGGCCCACCGAGTCTGTGCCGACCATCAACCACCCATTTATACTAATCCGACATTAATCCCATATTCCCTACCACATCCCCACCATTCTCCTACCACCTACCTACACTAGGGGCAATTTACAATGGCCAATTTACCTATCAACCTGCAAGTCTTTGCCTGTGGGAAGCAACCAGAGCACCCGGCGAAAACCCACACGGTCACAGGGGGAACTTGCAAACTCCTCACAGGCAGTACCCGGAATTGAACCCGGGTCGCTAGAGCTGTGAGGCTGCGGTGCTAACCACTGTGCCGCCCTTAAAGTATTCAACCCTTAAAGTACTATGCAATTCTATTTCCAACCATTAAAGAATAATTATGAAGAAAATCTGAAAATTACTATCTGTAATGTTATCATTCAAATACTTAACATAGCTGCAGCAAATCCTCCCTTTGCTGTTTAATGGAGGCGTTTACCCATTTGTTTTAGATGAATTATATTAAAATAGAACAGGAAAAAATGGATACCAATACATTAAGCATTTGTACAATAATGCTGCTCAGTAATTTCCAGACTAATATTAAAATGGTGTATTTAATGCTCTCTTTAAACCACAGCTACTAGTTTGACTCTGGTACCATTTTACTAGCAGTATGAGCTGGCTGCAGTGTGTAGCACTGGCAGCTCTGCATGCTTCTGTACTCAAAGTGCTTCTCTGCCTCACTGCACTGGAATACCGGAAGAAACCTTTACACTGGTGAAGAAGCATAGGTCCTGCCAGTCTTTTCAACCAGCATTCTTGTACTGATGGATATGAAATTCCAGGGCTCCAATTTTTATTTTGAGTGCACATTGGGCAGGTGGCAGAAGCAGCGATTGCACAGCCTTACTTGATGACACTAGCAAGAGAGACCCAAATCATTTTCATGGTCAGGCCTCATTAAAATCCTTGCAGTGAGCTGCCAGCACTGAATGAGCACCATTGACTTGTTGATCGGGGTGAAGGAAATCTGGTAACTCCTGAACAGTAACAAGCAGGAAGTAGGCCCGCAACTCGACAAGTTGGAGGGGGGTGGGAAGGGCCTATTGTGGATGCGGGGCACAAAGAGCCAGCAGGAAAATTTCATGCTCCTCTTGGCCCCCAAAAAATAAGTCACACAGCTTTTTTGGGGTTTTTTCAGAGCGACCAGCAATGGTCCCTGTAAGGACCGCTGACTTGGCTTAACAGTCAGAACATTCAAATTGTGCTGGGGTTCCAAGACAGTGTGAGACCCCTGTTTGCATATGTAAGTAGGCACCTGCCTGTTTTGGGCAGGTGCTTTGCTCATCTGTTTCCTGGCCCACTCCAAAATCGCAGCAAACCAGATGTCAGCGGGAACAGGGCGGTAAATAAAATTCGCCGTGTCGAAGAACGGGGGACAAAAATCATCCTCAGCCACATGTACTGGAGAAGAACCTCTCTGTGCTGGGGAGGCCAAGTGCCTGCAGAGATGGTTTTTACAGAAACAATCTCTCTTTGTTAAGGGTTCCTTCCATTTAGTATGTTTATACTGGAAAATGTTTTCAAATAAAAACATTTCTGCATTTTGACTCAAAAGCCAGTGATGAGTCTCAGGACAGTAATACGAATGAGCTACATATGTGGAAGTGCTCGAACACCATTGCAATGAGAAACCTGAGACCATCAAACTGGCTTAACAAGGGAAACAAGTGAGTTTGAAGGTCTTAAAAACATTCTTCAGGTATTCACTAACTGTCCTGCTTTCTAGTTTCAGTTATGCCTCCACGTATCCCTGTTGAGTTGCATTTAATTATGCATGCCCTGACTTAAATGTCAGTAATGAGAGTGATTGCAGTTAAGTGAATAACTTCTTTACTACAAATGTTTGTTTGCAAGTGAGGGGTTTAAATGAACATGGAAACATCAATATTCTTGTGATCTACTATTAACTGCAATGGAAAGCTGTTTCACAATTTAAAAACCACTTTACACACAATTTGAGGTTGCTGCATTATATTATAAAATCAAGGAGCTATTTACCCCATCAGTCAAGAGGTGTGGATGCTTCAGGAAGCAATTATTTTTATAGTCCAAACTGCATAAGAAAATAGACTATCTGGGGAAACAAAAATTACATGATGCATTATTGGTTTACTACTACTGAAAGCAATGGGTGCAAAATTTGCATCCGTAACATTTATTTTCTGGGCAGTGTGACTGTCCTTCCCGTAGAGGTCCAAAATAGCATCCGTGGCACGCACATACTTCATGTGCGAGTTGTGCCGGACACCATATGGTGATGGCATTAGCGCACACAGTGAGCGTCCACCAGAAGAATGCAGAAAGGCAGAACATGATGTCAATCAGTGTGTAACACCATTATGATGCCAGCACTGCTATTTTGGAGCTCAATGCTCCAGCTAATGCCGTCTCTCAATCAACATGCATTTAGCAGCAGAAAGAACCCACCCACCACCAGCGCTACTTAAAGGGATCATTAACGACTTAAAGGTTAGTTGCCGAATCATTTCCACTGCGGTTGGTATGATTGTACAAGTGTTTGGTGGTTTCTAGACTTCTTTAAAGTTGCTAACGTCTACAGGGAGTGGTGTACCAGGCGCTGAAGGACTTTGTCCTGACTTCAAAGCTTCTACACAAACCAGTTGCTCCCAGTCATGGGCTCAGTAGTGGGCATTCCCCTTGGAATACAGAAGGACTTAGAAAGCACACAGATCAGGGCAAGCTGCAAGAAGGGAAAGAGGCGGGGGTAAAAGTACTCTAAAGCAGGAGGCCATATCCGTTCAGGGTGTTCAGGGAGCAATTGACCTATATCAACCTCAGTGAGGAATAGTGTGCACTTCATAAGAACATCTTCACTGAAATCTTCCACCTGATGCAGCTACAGCCCCAACCTCAGAGCAGGACAAGGACACCAATGCCAATGAGTGTGATGGTGACTGCAGACATGAACTTTTACACGTTAGGCTTGCTCCAGGCTGGAGCAGGCAATTTTGCAACACCTCATAGTTTGCTATCCACTGTTGTATAAGGGAGGCCACTGAGGCTATCTATTCAAAAAGGGTTGACTACATTTCATTGTCTCTTGCCAGACAGCAGCAGGTGGAGTGAGCACATGGCTTTGCTAGAATTGTAGGCTTCCCCATGGTGCAGGTTGACATTGACTGTATACATATCACTTTGCAGATGCCACATGTCAACTCTGCCCTAAAACAGAACCAAAAGGGAATAACTTGCTCAACAACCAGCCGGTATATAACGAAGTGCAGAAAACCATGCCGGTCAATGCCCAGTATCCTGGCAGCAGTCATGATGCCTTCATTCTGTGGCGGTCCACCATCTGCATTTGGGCCACCACGCCAAACCAGAGGGTAGCTGCTGGATGACAAGGTCTATTCACTCACAACATGGTCATGAAATATGATAGAGCAGACCATTGGCATGCTGAAACAATACTTCCACTGCCTGGACTGCTCTGGAGGAGCCCTGCAGTACTCAAGATTCGTGGTGGTCCGTTGCATCATGCCCAACCTCGGCATCATAAAGGCACAGACTTTGCCACCAGCTATAAGGCAAGGAACTGAGCAGCAGGAGGAGGTAGAAGTGAAAGGGAAGAGGCAACCTAAATAGCCCTTTTACAGCCAGGATGTCCATGAACAACTCATCCAATTGCATGATCAGTAAACTCAACCCCAATTCCCGATTCGACAATGGCTCCGCATGTTCCCTTCCCTCTGTCACTGAGCAAAGTGTCCATTTGGTCACAACACAAAAATAAAAGCCAAAACAAAATAAACATTCCAAACCAAATTTTGCTATACTACATATAAACATAAACTAATCACCTTTGTACATTCCCTTAGTGCCTATATTCTAAGTTTCTTTGCTCTACACATTACACACTGCTACTCCAGCATGACAGTGTAAGGATGCTGACTTTTAGTACAGAAGACTTCACATAGCCTTGGAGGACGACCTCGAGCAGTTCTGGCCTTAGAATGCCAGCTTCACACAACACCATCTCGGCATGTGTGGCAAGCAGTCAGGGCTGGCTGGCTGAGAGGCAACAGCAAAGGCACTGGTCCAGTGGCAGTGATGGGAGGATGAATGCTATCATGCTGAGAGGACATGCTCCACACAGCTATGCCACTCTCCTAAGACAGTGCCTCAGCAATCCTTGAAATCTGTTGGTGGATAGATTGTTGGACTGCTGCAACAGCTTCCAAGCCCTTTGAACCCTGGTATCCACAGTCATGATGGCAGCTATCTGATCTTGCATGACAAAAGGCTGAGCTTCCACTGCAGCACCCAAAAATTGGGTGGCTTCTGTTTGTGCAGCAATGGAAGCTGAGCTATTGACCCATCAGACACTGCATCATGCTTGCGAATGGAGTTGGCCATAGTGGGGAAAGCAAGAGGTGCATGCTAACGCCATCTGCAGCTTTAAAATCAATCAATCAAGAGATTGCGGGATGAGGGTGATCTGGAATATGAGAAAGAGAATTAAGGATGAGGTACCGTTATCTTTGATGGCTTCATGCCACTGGTCACAACCTCAGCAATGGCTGTTCAAATGATGACAACCACCGTTTCCTTCATGGCAGTAAGGACATCCAGGTGCGCCTGTCCCCTTCCAGTTAGCTCCTGCTGCCTCTGGTTGTGCACCACCTTGTCCTGCAAGACAGGGAAGTGTGTCGATGAGTATGGTGCAATCTGTTTGGCAGATGTGGCTGTTGTGGTTGAATAGCTGACATTGTGTGCAAGTAGTGAGCTGCTGGTGTGGGGCTTTCAGCAGCACCAAGGGCTGGATTTTGATCCCAGCCCGACGTCGGGTTTTGTGGCAGGGAGGGCCAGAGAATCAGAGCGGCAGTGGCTCGTCACGGAGCCCGCGCCATGATTGCCAGGCCCAATCTTCCCGGCGGCAGGGAAGCTCCGTGGCGACACTTCGGCCACTTCGCGGTGGGACCATGCTTTAAGTATTGAAATGACCTGTTTGCATACATTTTAATGGAACTTGCCGCGATCCTACCAGCCGTTTCCAATCTTCAGTTCAAGGTGCGGCACTCACGTGCTTTCACATTCCCATCCTTGAAAGGCTGACGCCACTGAGAAGAGAGTCCTCGGTCTGCAAAAGTTGGTAGGTAATACGCTGCTCTTATTCGTTTTTGCAGCGAACTTGGACATTTGCATTAAATTTAAGTAGCCAGAAATGAGGTGGGGTTTGGAACTCTGCATCCATTAATCATGTATCGGCAAGGTGGGTGGAAGGAGCCAACTCTGCATGTTTTGCACTGGGGAGGGGGTAGGGACAAACTCTGCATCTTTGGAACTGTCTGCAGGATGGGAAGCCTTTTAAAAATGGCGCCAACTCCTGCTCCCGTCTCAGGTGACGCCGTTCATGGCATTGCCGAGGCCACCCCTGCCACATGACTGGCCAGGGAGTGGGGGGGGGGGCGCGATGCATATGCTAATGAGCTGCCGGAAGCAAGATCACAGCAGCGTGGCGACGCATGCCCATGCGTGCTGGCCGCCATTTTCTCGCCCACTGCCGATCCTGGCAGTGGGACAACACGATTCAGCCCTAAGAGTGTGAGGAAGAAGCTGTGAATGTTATGTATGATTCGTGATTGAGAGAAATTGTTGGTAGGTGAATGATGATGGTGTGGTGCGTAGAACAGTGTCTGAGGCTGGCAGTTCAGTTGCTGGTATATGGCGTTTGGAGAAGAAACCACTGATCATAACTATTTGTGTAGAGTCACTGAACTTCTGCGGCATTGCATCTAGGTCCTCGGGCTTAGACTTCTGGTGTTGACCACCACAGCTATCTGGTCCCACTGTCTGCTGAGTGTTTGTCTGGAGAGACTCCTGGCTCCCTCTGATTATAGCATTTCTCTCCTCCTATGCACCTCCTCCACCAAAGCCTCCACTGTAGTGTCTGAAACCTTGGAGCATACGCTCTCTCATGTTGTGCCATTATTCAGTCTTTTTCCATGCCAGAGTGACTTGTATAAGAACTTCCACCACCTACTCCAGCTACAATGGATCTCCCCTTTAAGAAGTGCAGGCTGGCTTTAAATAGCGCAGGCTAGCTTTAACTCATGCTAACTTGTCATGATTTTAAGCCCCCTGCTAGCCAGTCAAATGCGCAGTTAGTGTTGGATGCAAGCTACAATCATGGTAATGAGCAGGCAGCACGAAGTTGCCATACTGCCTGCATCACATTGAAAGGGTGCAAAGTAATTGTGCATTGCAAGCCCTGCGCCCATTTTAGGGTGTTGTCCGATTTAGTCCAACAGCTCTACATGACAGATGAACACATCTTAACTCTGCCTGATGTTTACTGCTATCAAAGAGGAAGGGTAGAAGTCTTCTTTAAAGCACGTATCCAGACCCATTATCTGTGTTACAAATTTTTTTCAGTTAAGAATATAGGCAATTCACATCCACACTCAAGCCTCTAGAATAAAAGCAAAATACTGCAGATGCTGGAAACCTGAAATAAAAACAGAAAGTGCTGAAAATACTCAGCAGGTCAGGCAGCATCTGTGGAGAGAGAAGCAGAGTTAACATTTCAGGTCTGCGACCTTTCATCAGTTCTGATGAAAAGCCTCTAGAATATTGTTTTATAACCAACTTCTAGCGACTATGAGGTAGATCTTGACTTTGTGCAACTGTTTCAAACTTATGACAGCTAATTGAAATCCCCCTGAATCTTTATTTCCATCAACTCCAATGAAATAAAATTTGGGAGAGATGGTAAGCGGGCTGCCAACGTCCTATCGCCCATTTTCTACTATCACGCAAAATGAAGATCTACCTATGTGTGTGAGCCACGTTGATTTTCACCCTCTCCTTGCATCCTGATAACTGGCTGAGATCAAGAGCTCACAGCTTGAGGAGGTCACCAGCATTTATCTGCATCTCAACATTCTGCGGTGCAGCAAGTTGCCATTTGACCCACTGAGCCGTCGAAACTTCTAGACAATTCAAATACTCACATCTCTTGCATTGCACTAACTGAGCTGGGTTCAACTGTTTTGTTGTTTGGAGAATTAAAAGAAAATAGCAATTTTTATGGAATTTTCTGTCTACTCCTCTGGCAATTTGCACATTTCATTACAACAAGCCATGGATTTGACAAGGAAGCATTTCTTTGACTGGTAAAAGGAAATCTGTTTGCACACAGCAACATTAAAAATAATTCTTTGCAAGTTCTTTTTTAAAAATTTATTACAAAGATATTTTGTTAGCGTTCACACAGATTAAAGAGAATTAATATTGGGCACTAAGGGAAAACAATTTTTTGTTGTAAGTCATCCCACTGAGACTCTGCTGCAGCACACAAAGGAGAAGGATACATTATCATTTTCAATGTCATGTGTAAGGGAGCTCTAAAGACAAATCAGTGGCATAACAGAGCTAAATTTGTGGAATGCGCAGTTTGTAGATTTGTGCTGGTGACTATTTGATTTTTTAAAAATCAAATATGATTAACAGTTCTAATGGAAAAAGACAGTGTGGTTTCAAGCAGGGATGATATTGTTTCAAAATTCTGTAAATGTCGCTATTCGGTACAAAGAATTTCAAACTCATGCTCCTCATCTTAGTCATAAAATTGGGGAGATGCTGAGCAGAGGCAGATACTCCCCCCAAGAAAAGTGGGAGAGAGTAAGTGGGGGGAAGGGGGGTGGTGGTGGAAGTCAGCACGTTCACTGTATTTAAAACATGTTTTCCTAGTTACATTTAAGGTAAAGAAATCCAACTTTTCTCAGGTAAAGTTAGTTATATTACTTCATGTATTTTTCTACTCACCTCAGAGATGTTTACTTCCAGATTTTTGTGTTGCAATTTGCAGAAAATCAGGGTATGCAGCAAAGGTAACCAGCATGAATGCATAAATTGTGTGTTTCTCAAACCGGACTCAGTGGTGCAGACTAAAACCTCCTCATAATGGCTGATGCAGAAATAAATATTTCTTAGCACAGGTCTTCTTCCTTACCTCTTATTTGTGCATTGGAAACATTTATAATTTGGCAGTGACGCAGCTTTAAAAAGAATATGTGGTCAATCCAATGAGAAAAGTTCCTACAGTATCCACCATGACACTAGGCTGCAAGTCCAACACATTCTTTTCAAAGACCACACTCTAGAAATTCAATCGGGTGCCTTAGGGTCCAATAAAGCAAGCAGTGAGCGGGCACTCATTCTGTGTTGAAGGTATGCCACCCACCATATTGGATTGGACTCCTCTGTAAGCATTCAGGGCATACTCTGGATACATTTAAAACACTCATTATAATATTTACACAAGGGCCCTACGAGGGATAATTGTTAGCTTTTGGCATGAAGGAGAGATGAGGGCTGTTGAAAGCAGCTGCATTCAGACATGCAGTGTGTAATGCAAGATAGTAATAAGAAGGGAAAAAGTGAATTAATGTGTGACATCTCCTCCTGTGTTGCCACTTATCATGGCCATGACTCTGCCTCTACCTCTACCCTTGATAACCAGCATATCTTCCTCCAGAGGGGAAAGGGTGTGCAGGTGAGCTCAGTCTCCTCCAGTAGCTGCCTCCTGCCTCATGTTGTGTGTGACCTTCTGCAAGAAAGAAGGGAGTGTCGGTGACAGCATCATGAGCTGTTATGAAAATTTGCCTGTGAGTTCAAATAGCTTGTGTGTTGTGTGCAAATTGTGAGGAAGTAAAGGTGCAACAGTAGTAAGTGTATGCGAGTAGGAAGAGAAGGGGGTGCAGTGAAGTGTTTCAGCGACTGTAGGAGAGTGAAAAGAAATGGGGGTGAGGAGTACTGAGAGTAGTGAAGCAGCAGGTGATGCAGGTTTGAGGAGACAGATGTTGAGGTGAGAGATAGGATTCTTACCATGACAATGCTGCTGAGGTCATTGAACTTTTCCTGACATTGCAGCCATCTCTTGGGAGCTAAGCACATGACATTGATCTCCTCAACAATCTCTTACCACTGGCAGCAGAGGTGTTGCTTGGAGGGCTTTCTCCCCTGTTGGGGAGGACGGGATAGGATCGCCCTCTTCCTGTCCACTGCCTAGACCAGCGCCCTGTCCCTTAAGAGCCCATTTTCAGGTGTGATTGAATTTCTAGGCCCAGTAATTTTTATAAAACTGCAATATTTACACTAAGTCCTCTGGTGCTATTTAAACCTAACCAAAATGGCAGTTTATAGGAAAGACTGTTCCATATCACATGAACTAGATTTTAAATAGTAATTACTATAGGTAATAGCAATACTTTTACTATAAGCCAAGCTGCTTTAATGAACCAGCTTATGCCACTGGCAGGCAAACCCCTCTCATGCCTATGCTAAGCCAATCTTGAGCAGGCTACTGGACAATTCCAAGTTATCAGGCCTGACTTGCCCTCTGCTTTTCTCTCCCCAGTTGGGAAATGCCTGGTCTCTGATTATATTTTGGCTCTTTGCTACAGAAATGTAACTGAGAATGTTCACCTGTGAGGTGAACAGTACCATGAAATGAACAAAATATTCTGAAAAATATATGTAAGAGTAGACTGTGGAAAAAACAGAATTAATAATGATGACATCTCTCATGTGCAGGTCACAAAAAGGCTTAAGCATCAGAAATACTTCCTTAATTACCTAATGCATGGACAACGGTTTTAGGAATGCTACTATTTTTATTTTCAAGCCTGGGGCATAAGTACTGTATGACGATAGCTGTATAAAAATGAGATGGTGGCATGTACTGAAGGGTGAATGTGGCCACACAGACCTGTACTGAGTCAGCTGTATAGTGGATTCTTCTCATTCCGTCAGTCTAATGGTTAGCAATTGAATTTAATTAGTAAAGCAGCTCAGAGTAACAGCACGCTGCGCAGAGTGAAATGAGAAGCTCTCTACAGAAGACTTGCAAAGAATGTCTTTTTTACTGCCATTCTGATGAAAGCCAAATGCTACCCTCACAGATTTCAACTATAAATTAATACAGTAAAATGCAGAAGGGAATCCCTTTCCTCACACTATTTTTTTAAAGTAAAGGAACAACACATGAACCCTCCTCTAATTTTGCTGCTAACAAGACAGACTCAATTTTGCCTGGCTGGTCACAGCAAGCAGGCAAGTTCCAATGATTGATTATTGTGGTATCTCTGTATCTTTGACTTTGAACCATGACCTCTTTGTGTACAAAGAGGGTTGGGACCTACCATTTGCCATCTGGAAAGAGGGACTGTGCACAGGGAAAAAGATCCAGTATTAATCATCCAATTAAGAACTGACCAAAATAAAGTACTAAAGTGCTATGAAATTCAGTCAATTTAATAATTTTCTGATTTAATTACATTGTCGTACAACCTGCTCTCCAGAACTAGCAGGGCTCATTTACACATTTCCTATTACTCCCCACACTAAAAAGTAGGCTCAAGTTTGTCTTTGCTCGACTAATCTGCAAGCACTTTAATTAGCCTGAAGAAAAGTGATTGTTCACTTCCAACCAAAAGAAGAAAGGACCAAATTCTCACCTATTGTGGGCTGTGGAGCATTTTGCTAGACAAATTCACCAATTGGTCTAGTCACATACAGCAGTATTCTCTTGATTTCTAGGGACCAGCTATGCTAAACTACCTCTTTGAAAATCCAGTGCAATTATGCTAAGTTTCTACCAGGAGGGGTGACTCTATTGAGAAAAGTTATCTCCAGGGGCACTTTGACTCCCCACTGAGAACATTATTTTTGCTGAGTAAAAAGAATGTTGTATTGATCTGATTATACTGCATTCCCACAATAGAACAGCATACTCGATGCTGAGAAAACAGTTGCATGATACTCTGCATCTGTTGTGACCTCACCAAGGGTAATTTGGGTAGCACCCCTCTGATTAGTCTACCTTGGATCTTTTCACTCAAGTGCCAAAACGTCTTACTTTATACAACAGAGTAGAACTTTAACTTTTTAAATGATTTCTTATATTATCACAAAGCAATTTTCTTTTCAACAAATCCTACACAAATGCAGGAGGCAACTTTCCCAAAATGAATATCACTCTGACTGAATTTATTAACTACCCCACAATATTTAGAAGAGCAATTTAACAGCTTCATCTAAATGATTAAGTGACTCAAGGATAAAACAGTGTGGGGGTGTCATTTCAGGTAAGGCTAGCACTCAAGCCTTCCTTCACAAACTGTAATGAAATCCTTCAAATTACACTACTGGGGTGTATGAGCTGAATAATAATACTATTAACAATGCATCGTGCCAACAGAATCATGGCTTGTTTTGACTACACAGCTTGCTCCAAAGTCACTGACTTCTTTTCATTTTCTTCACTTCATGCCGCAATTTCATTCAATTCAGACCGGCCATCTGAATTTGTTCCTAACGTTCCCAATTCTCTCATCATTCTTGGAAAGGGACTTCACATTCCATTACAACTAATGATGGGAGCATCTCCACTCATTGAAAACCCTTGCTCAAGCTATGATAATTAACCCTTTATGCCTTCTCTGGACTGGCCTCTTTGAACTCACTTGTTCTGATATATTCAGATTCTTTCTCAACAGTCTGAACTTCGGATCTCATTTAGAACACCGATGAGGAAAGTAGATCTCCCATCATCCTGATGCACAGACATTCTGAGACTAGTGTACCATTTTCTTTCCATTGAACTCTTCAGTTGTGGTTCCATAACTCCTTCTGGCACTTGGCTCACTTAACTGCTGACTGTGTTTAAGCAATGGTCAGCTGTGTATAGGCCCAAACCCAACCAGAGCAGGTTGAGTTAAGTGGCTTCAACACAGCATTAGGAGAATACACACACATGTAAATGCACACTATTATCTATATTAAAAAAGAATGTTTAATCTTGACTAACTCACAGATCAGCATGGGTTGTTACATTGTTGAGGAGGCTGCAGTTGATGGATTGGGGGAGAAGAAATGCAAATAAAAGTGAGTTTTAGATTTGTAGCCCTAATGATCAATGAAAATCAGTGCAAAGTTTTCAAGAAGTCTTGAACTTTCTCAAAACATCTGTCATTTAGATTTACGTGTTCCAAATCACACTCAACTAATACGAGTAACCTACTGCACTGGTGGTAAAAGCATTATTCCAAAAGAACCTAAGAGCAGAGCAGTTGGTATTTGGACAGGTATATTGTGAACTGACACGGAACACAAAAGTCCGAGTGTATCAAGTCTGTGTCCTCAGTACCTTGCTCTACGGCAGCGAGGCCTGGATAACGTATGTCAGCCAAGAGCAAAGTCTCAATTCATTCCATCTTGGCTGCCTCTGGAGAATCCTTGGCATCAGGTGGCAGGACCGTATCTCCAACACAGAAGTCCTCGAGGCGGCCAACATCCCCAGCTTATACACCCTACTGAGCCAGTGGCGCTTGAGATGGCTTGGCCATGTGAGCCGCATGGAAGATGGCAGGATCCCCAAGGACACATTGTACAGCGAGCTCGCCACTGGTATCAGACCCACCGGCCGTCCATGTCTCCGCTTTAAAGACGTCTGCAAACACGACATGAAATCCTGTGACATTGACCACAAGTCGTGGGAGTCAGTTGCCAGTGATTGCCAGAGCTGGCGGGCAGCCATAAAGGCGGAGCTAAAGTGTGGCGAGTTGAAGAGACTTAGCAGTTGGCAGGAAAAAAGACAGAAGCCCAAGGGGAGAGCCAACTGCGTAACAGCCCTGACAACCAATTTTATCTGCAGCACCTGTGAAAGAGTCTGTCACTCTAGAATTGGCCTTTATAGCCACTCCAGGCGCTGCTCCACAAACCACGGACCACCTCCAGGCGCTTACCCATTGTCTCTCGAGACAAGGAGGCCAAAGAAGAAGAAGATATTGTGAATTACAACACATTAATCTGATTGAGGGCACTCAGGTGATATCATAAAGTCTACAAGTGGTTTCTGTTTGTCACCTGAACCCTAATATTAGATTGTCTTAAATTTACTTGAAGTTACGTATAATAAATACACAATGAATTTTATTTTCTTTGCAAATGTTTAATCTTCACCAAATCACCTGTACATTGCCTATCAGAAAATGTTGTGTGATAAAGGACCGGAAGGTAAATTAATTTTATATATAGCCAAAGAATAGTGATGTATGACCTGAAATACTACCACATTATTTTTACTCAGATTAATATATTTTTAACACAGTGAATCATATCTTTTAAATAGTACTTTTATAATGCCACATGCTTGCTATCTCTAAAACAGTCCTCGCTTCCCTCTGTCCTCAGTAGTACTATGTGTCAGGATATTACAATGGCACAGCACAGCCCACGCTCTACCACCTGAAAACAGTGACAAAAATGCTGCAAATTATCACAACAATGGCTAGTATTCAGTGGTACTTTCAGCCTAGAAAAGATAATTAGTTACAGGTCCAAATAGGTAAAAGCACAGTGGCAAAGTTTGACTGTAGACGGTTTCACACTTGAACCAATGTAGTCAAATGAAAGAGGAAATGTCTATACAGGACCTAGAACTTTGACATTACGTACTCTGCATTATAAAAAAGGTGCTCATTAAAATCAGTTCCACTTCTCTCGCTCTCTCTATGTCTTTTTCACTATCTCATACGCAAATGCATGGGAACACCACCACCTGCAAGTTCCCCTCCAAGTCACACACCATCCTGACTTGGAACTATATCGCCGTTCCTTCACTGTCGCTGGGTCAAAATCCTGAAACTCCCTTCCTAACAGCACTGTTGGTGTACCTACCTCATATGGACTGCCACAGTTCAAGAAGGCAGCTCACCACCACCTTCTCAAGGGCAATAAATGCTGGCCTCGTCAGTGACACCCACATCCCATGAATGAATTAAAAAAAGTTAAATAACAGACAGGTATAAATTATCACTGTGACCCTCATTAGGAAACTATTACCACAATCTTTCACATTTTTAAAAAAATATATTAACTAATGAATTGCGAGCTTTTGCTTATAAAAAATATCAACAGGTTTTTGTCATCTGTAATGTTCTTCTTAATTTGGCCCAATGAGCATTGAAGCTTCCTCAGGGGAACAAATTTCTTACGTTCGATCGACGAACCTCATTCTCTTTTTTTATTTAGCAGCCATAAGGCAGTTTATTTTACCACTTTTTCTACCATCTGTACCAACTTTCCCCACAGACCACTGCAGCTGTCCAGTGTAATGTGTTCAGTTCCTTTTATTTTCTGTCCAAATAGCTCGTAAACAATTCAGCAATATTTATAACTGTTGTGTCCCTTTTGTTCTGGCTAGCATAAGGAGAGTCTGGTCCTGCTCTTTTTAATCATACAGAACACTGTCATAATACATTGATAGAGTGATAAAAATTTGGTTTTAAAATATCTTGGAAAAAAACTATGCAAATATATTAATAATTAAAACTCAACAGCAAAATGGAAATGCACACGAATGAAACTCCACAACAGAAGGCCACCATATGTCCTATTTGTTTCAAAACATAAAGGCATGAGATATGGTGGCATGTCAACAGTGTCACCCATCATTACTAGCTGAAAGTTGTATTATAAATCCAGCCAACATTTCCTATTTGAAATATTTGCAGCACCTATCAGCTGCTCTTCTAGTGTCTGTAAAAATATTTTTAAAACAAACAGTCACTATATAAGCTGTGGCTGTCAAATCTGATATGTAAGGGAGTGGGTGTGTCTTCTCAGAAATGGAAGCCTTTGTATACACGAAGGTTAATTTCATCCACTGCTTATGCCCAATTCTACAAAAACTTCCAGAGACAGGTACTGTGCAAGGTACAACTCTCTCATTTACTATACCATGTAGCTCATTTACCTAGTCTCAGCCATGGATGCACTCTCAAGATCGTGGCTCGGATTTCGCAGTTGTAATGACGGTAATACCGTCACTGTGTGAAAGTAACTGCAATTTCTGGCGTCCACACATGTACAGTTAAACAGGGAAATCCAGAAGTTGCTGTCAGTGATTCCACTCTCCTCCATAGGATGTACTACTGAAGTCCCCACAGATGGAAATCTTAGAAATCACTAGAATTGACGTGAATTTCCACTTTTTACATTATTAGTCTCGCTGTAAGAACCCTTGAAAAATTTACACCTTGTTGATTGAGGTGTAACTGGGTTTTTAACTGCATAAAAAGTCATAATTACTTAACAACCTTTTTGGCCCTGAAAGTTAAATTTAAAATTGTGTAATGTCAAATTTCTCCATTACGATAAAAAAAAACACAGGTTTTTAATTTTCTTTTAAGGTTTATTATCTTTCAGCTTCTACCTTAATGCCATATATGGATGTCCTAATTGTTAATTTGCTGTCTATATAATAATTAAAAAGTGAAGGATAATCAGTGTTTTTGAGTTGTTAACTTATATTGTGTGAACAAAAAGCTGTGGAAATTTTGAACGCCTGAAGACATTGAGCAGTATTCAAAAAGCAACAGCAGGGATTTGGGAGCATAATGAGATCAGACTTTAATTCTGCAAACCCCAAATCCTGTCAGGCTATTAAATTATCGATTAAAGGAAACAAAACTTATGAAAAAAAAATCACTGGCTGATGTAATACTTTTTTTTGTAATTTAATTCCTCTTCCCCTGCCCTCCCCCCACAACTCCCACCACCCATGCTTACATTCCTCTTGTGCAAAAGCTGCAGGTCAAGTTTTCAGACATCTCTACACAAGTGGCATCAACATTCTCTTTAGTCAAATGTGGAACTTAACCCTTACGTGATAAAGCAGCAATGCTGTGGTATGGATTTGATATGAAGAAAATGCAATAAGGGTAATTACGCCAACTTTTTGCAGTGTTGCAAATGGCAGTCTAAGGTAAGGCTACGTTAAGTGTTATTTTTGCCAGTTTGCAAATTCTAATGATGGTTTAACATGACGGTGATCTTGTCATATCGGCAGATTAAAAACATCAATAGTTGAAGAAGAGCTATAGTATAGCCTATGGTTTTGTTTGATCATTTCAGAGAAGTCAGTAAAAATGAGTATTTCACTTGCACTGTACTTTTCTGCACTGCAAAACATGCAATAAGTTCTCTTTTTTTTACACATTAAATGCAGCATTATGCTGAATAAAGCCTAGACACAGGTGGGGTGCACAATTCTTTATAAGAAAAGATTTCCTCTATATAAGTATATTTATCAGACCATGAACCCAAATAGAAAGGACACTGTCTATGACTGAACAAGGCAGAGACTACTGTAGTCTCAAGAAGGTGCTAAAAGCTTCCCATCCACATAGAAACTGGGAATGAAAGAGTGGCAAGAGCTGGGAGGGCTGGGGGTGGGGTGTGGGGGTGAGAAGGGTGGTGGAGAGATGACAGAGGAAACACATTTTACTTCAAAACCTGTAAAATATACATGTGAATAACAAAATATACAATATATACTCAGAGTTGTTACCAGTGCAACTCGAAATTAAAATCAAAAGATAATTTTAAAAATTACAGGTACCTGTTATATGTAAACATTCTATTTATTACTGAACAGTATGTGCCATAGTAAAATAATATTGTATCAATGCAAGTTTTAAGCATAATTTATTAGAAGTTAGTAACTTAGTTGTATTTACAATATACTGGCTGCTAAGTTTTGGGAGGACCAGGAAATGGAAGGATCCCCCGCGGACTAGTGCTCTGATACAGGTGCCATTTCAGACACACAAGAAATGGTATAAGGTCCCAGAATAGGAAAATCTTTAGCGCATCTGACAGAGCAGTGAGTGGCAATGCCCTGCACAAAAGCGGAGAGTCGCTGATTTTGCCGATGAAGAGTTGATGTGCTCTACCAAATGTGCTCAGCCTAGTTGTATAATGCTATATATGCATCAGCTTTACCAGACTACACATCAAGATGGACATTGCTAATGGGTCGATTCAGCAGACTTCATTGATGGTGGTGATGTGGAAGGATCAACATCTGTTTGTTTAGTTGACATTTGCCCTAAAATATTGATGGGGACCTTCTAGTTTGTATGCTGCAGCCCAGAGAAGGCCCTGTGGAGTATTCAGCAACAATTGAAGTCTTCCCAACACTCAATAAGCACAGCATGGACTCTGTTCCTTGGGTAATACATGTTCTGTGGTTGCAGCTGGTTCCTCCTCACCAAAGGACTTAATGTCCCACTGTTCTCTGGTTACTGTCCCCTTCAAATGGTTATAGCCTTAGAGATTAATTCAGAAAAGCTGGAGAGGCATGAAAAAGGAAGTTCCACTAATGACTTTTGGCTAATAATGCACTTAAAATGCAGAAGAACTGCTGCAGAGGCCAGTTAGGTGCAGAACCAATTATACAATTCAAATGCAGTTGAAGAATATGGGCACAGGACTTTATTTACATGAGTAAATATACTTACTACAACAACTTACATTTATATAGCACCTTTAACATAACAAAATGTCCCAAGGCACTTCACAGGAGCATTATCAAACAAAATTTGACACTGAGCCTCATAAGGATATATTGGCAAGAAAAAGAGGTAGGTTTTAAGCAGCATCTTAAAGGAGGAAAGAGAGATTGCAAGGAGGAGAGGTAGGTTTAGGGAGGAAGTTCCGGAGTTTAGGAGCTTGGCAGCTGAAGGCACAGCCACCAATGGTGCAGCGATTAAAATCACATATGAACTGGAGGCCAGAATTAGAGGAACACATATCTCAGAGGATTGTAGGGCTGAAGGAGGTTATAGAGATAGGAGGGGTGAGGCCATGGAGGCATTTGAAAACATGGATGAGAGTTTTAACATTGAGTCAGTATATAACCAGGATCAGATATAGGTCAGTGAACACAGGCGTGATTGATGAACGGGACTTCGTGAGAGTTAGGATACGAGCAGCAAAGTTTTGACTGAGCTTAGGTTTATGGACGGTGGAAGATGGGAGGCTGGCCAGTAGTGCACTGGAATAGTCAAGTCTAGAGGTAACAAAGGCATGGAAGGGGGTTTCAGCAAATGAGCTGAGACAGGGCACAGTCTGGCAATGTTACGAAGTTGGAAGTAAGCAGACAGTGACGGAGCGGATATGTGGTCAGAAGCTCATCTGGGAGTCAAATACGACATCAAGGTTGCAAGCAGTCGAGCTCAGCTTCAGACAGTTGTAAGGAAGCGGGATGGAGTTGGTTGTTAGAGATCAGAGTTTATGGCAGGGACCAAAGACAATGGCTTTGGTCTTCCCAATACTATGTTGGAGGAAATTTCTGCTCACCCGGCACTGGAGGTCAAACAAGCAGTCTGGCAATTTAGAGACAGTGGAGAGGTCGAGAGAGGTGATGGTGAGATGAGGCTGGGTTTAAAAACTGCTACTAGCATGGTAATTAAGGCAAACATTGGCCCAGATTTTGCAGTAGTAATGATGGCAAAACTCTCAGCATTCACTGTCATTACTCGAATGAAACTGACAGCAACTTCTAGAGCTTGACTTTTAGGCTCCACTGGGGCTGTGATCAGAGGTGGCAGGCACTAAATTGTGGTTACAGCCTGCGTGCCAGCTCCCCAGTTCCATCCCACCCCCAGGCCACTTTTGTGGAGATGGGATGGGGGTGGGTAGCAGGGCTACCTGCTCACATGCAGCAAGTTCTGCCAGGGCCACTCAGCTCCTGACCTCATTACAGCCTTGGTTCAAACATTGACAAAAGAGCTGAACTCGAGGTGAGGTGAGAGTGACTGCCCTTGACATCAAAGCAGCATTTGACAGAGTATGGCATCAAGGAGCCCTAGCAAAACTGAAGTCAATGGGAATCAGGGGGAAAACTCTCTGCTGGTTGGAGTCATACCTAGCGCAAAGGAAGATGGCTGTGGTTGTTGGAGGTCAATCATCTGAGCTTCAGGACATCACTGCAGGAATTCCTCAGGGTAGTGTCCTAGGCCCAACCATCTTCAGCTGCTTCATCAATGACCTTCCTTCAATCATAAGGTAAGAAGTGGGGATGTTCGCTGATGATTGCACAATGTTCAGCACCATTCGCAACTCCTCAAATACTGAAGCAGTCAGTGTAGAAATTCAGCAAGACCTGGACAATATCCAGGCTTGGGCTGATAAGTGGCAAGTAACATTTGCGCCACACAAGTGCCAGGCAATGACCATCTCCAACAAGAGAGAAACTAACCATCTCCCCTTGACATTCAATGGCATTACCATCGCTGAATCCCCCACTATCAACATCCTAGGGGCTACCATTGACCAGAAACTGAACTGGAGTAGTCATACAAATGCCGTGGCTACAAGAACAGGTCAGAGGCTAGGAATCCTGAGGCTAGTAACTCACCTCCTGATTCCCCAAAGCCTGTCCACCATCTACAAGGCACAAGTCAGGAGTGTGATGGAATACTCTCCACTTGCCTGGATGGGTGCAGCTCCAACAACACTCAAGAAGCTCGACACCATCCAGAACAAAGCAGCCCGCTTGATTGGCACACCATCCACAAACATTCACTCCCTCCACCACTGACGCACAGTGGCAGCAGTGTGTACCATCTACAAGATGCACTGCAGCAACGCACCAAGGCTCCTTAGACAGCACCCTCCAAACCCGCGACCTCTCCCACCTCAAAAGGACAAGAGCAGCAGATGCATGGAAACATCACCACCTGCAAGTTCCCGTCCAAGTCACACACCATCCTGACTTGGAACTATATCGTCGCTCCTTCACTGTCGCTGGGTCAAAATCCTGGAACTCCCTTCCTAACAGCACTGTGGGTGTACCTACCTCACATGGACTGCAGCGGTTCAAGAAGGCAGCTCACTACCACCTTCTCAAGGGCAATAGGGACGGGCAATAAATGCTGGCATAGCCAGTTTCGCCAACATCCCATGAATGAATGTTTTTAAAAAGTAGCGACTGAAGTAATTAACGGCCTATTAAGGCCTATTAAAGGAGGTCGACTGGGATTTTCCCTTTCATCAGAACAGCCATCGACCCGAAATGTTAACTCTGTTTCTTTCTTCACAGATGCTGCCTGAAATGCTGAGTATTTCCAGAATTTCCTGCCTTTATTTCAGATTTTCAACATCCGCTATATTTTGCTTTTGTACCAGGAAAAACTCCTCTGCCCTTTGCATTTTGCTCATTGCAACTAACCTCTGGTTGTCCACTTTAATTCACCCCATCTAGTTTTTAAGCAAGCATACTTTCTTCCCCTTCATTCTCTACAGTATCTCAACACTTACAAGTAAGTATATCAATCCTGAGGCAAAATGCCCATTGATACCTCTATACAAGTTTCCCAAATCAAATTCATGAGGTATATGGGCCTGTTGGATTTTCTTCCAGGTGCCCCATCTCATTATATTGTCCAGTATCCATAGAGAGGGAAAGAATCAGGGAGGTGCAAGTCATTAGCTCAGAAAGGAAGCTATTTTTGCAGACAGGATTTTGGGGCGGGGGGGTGCTTTATTCAACTCGTATTTGTTGTCTGATATACTGTCGCTGCCCAGTTTTTCATTAACCGCATCCCATTCCCTTGGCAAAGGTCTTTCATGCTGTCTGTCTATGTCTCTTTCACCCACAAAGGCAAACATCCCATTTCCAGATCTCTAAGATGCTGGTCAGAATTTAGCACAAAGGGAAGAGAACATAGGAACACAAGAGACAGGAGCAGGTGCAGGCTATTTGGCATTTCAAGCCTGCTCCGCCATTCAATAAAACCATGACTTATCTTCTACCACAACTCCACCTTCCCAAACTATCCCCATACCCCCTAATTCCCTTAGTATCCAAAAATCTATCAATCGCGTCTTAAATATACTCAATGACTGAGCATCCATAGCCCCTCCGAGATAAAAAATTACAAAGATTCACTACACTTTGAGTAAAGACATTTCTCCTCATCTTAGTCCTAAATGGTCAACCCCTTATTCTGAGACAGTGACCCTAGTTCTAGATTCCCCAGGCAGGGGAACCATTTTCTCAGCATTTACCCTGTCGAGCCCCTTAAGAATTTTATGTTTCAATTAGATCACCTCTCATTCTTCTAAATTCTAGGGAATATAAGGCTAGTCTCCACAATCTCTCCTTACAGGACAATCCCCTCATCCCAGGAATCAGTTTAGTGAACCTTCATTGCACTCCCTCTAAGGCAAGTATATACTTCCTTACGTAAGGAGACCAAAACTGTACACAGTACTCCAGGCATGATCTCACCAAAGCCCTGTATAATTGTTGAATGACTTCTTTACTCAGCTTTTATTATGAAGGGATTGCAGTCTAACATATCTTTTGTCTTCCTAGTTGCTTGATGTACCTGCATGTTAACTTTCTGTGATTGGTATAAAAGGACTCCAAGGTCCCTCTGAATACCAACATTCCCCAGTCTCTCATGATTTTAATTTTTTTTATTCGTTCATGACATGTGGGCTTAGCTGGCTAGGCCAGCATTTATTGCCCATCCCTAATTGCCCTCAAGAAGGTGGTGGTGAGCTACCTTCTTGAACCACTGCAGTCCTTGGGGTGCAGGTACACCCACAGTGCTGTTAGGAAGGGAGCTCCAGGATTTTGACCCAGCAACAGTGAGGTAACGGCAATATAGTTCCAATAGGATGGTGTATGGCTTGGAGGGGAACTTGCACATGGTGGTGTTTCCATGCATCTGCTGCCCTTGTCCTTCCAGGTGGTAGAGGTCACGGGTTTGAAAGGTGCTGTTGATGGAGCCTTGGCGAGTTGCTGCAGTGCATCTTGTAGATGGTACACACTGTGCACTGTGAAGGCAGTGAACGTTGAAGGTGGTCGATGGGGTGCCAATCAAGTGGGCTGCTTTATCCTGGATAGTGTCGCGGAGCTGCACCCATCCAGGCAAGTGGAGAGTATTCCATCACACTCCTGACTTGTAGATTGTGGACAGGTACTGGGGAGTCAGGAGATGGGTTACTCGCTGCAAAATTCCCAGCTGCTGACCTGCTCTTGTAGCCACAGTACTTTTGTGGCTGATCCAGTTCAGTTTCTGCTCAATGGTAACCCCTGCTTTTCTATTATACCTACCAAATTGGATAACTTCACACTTCCCCACATTCTATTCTATCTTCCATATTCTTGCCCACTCATTCAACCTGTCTAAATTCTTTTGCAGCCACTTTGCGTCCTCCTCACACGTTACTTTCACACCTAACTTTGTATCGTCATCAAACTTGGATATCCCACTTGTCCCAAGTTACCTTTGGCTAAGGTCAGGAAATGCAGAATACTAGAACATGAATCTGCTGGGAGCACTCCTAACTTCATTGAAAAAATTCAATCCAGTATTCGGTGTAGCTTGGAAAGAGTTAATGCTAATAATGGACTCAAGTCTCAAGCCTACTGCAAATCTGTAAAGCAATCCTTAATTTTGAAGTCTTTTGGAGTACATGAAACACAATGTACCAATGCTCTCTTCCCAACTGCCAGCAGCTGCGTTGCATTGCATTGTGGGATGCCAAGGCAGCTTTTCAAGTCCAAGTCTCAGAGTGCTGTGCATTACAGAGCAAGTAGCGGCTCTTTTACATTTCTTCTGTTGATTGAGTTTTACAGTGTATTGATTGTTCTGACTGCAACCATCAAGCTGTATATGCAGCAGTATCTGCCCAGCTCTAAATCAAAGGACAAGGCATTTAGCAGCTCCATCTGCCCGAGTGATGCTTTTTAATCACGTACAATACTGAATAAATCGGGATTGGGGCTGCATCATGATCCTGTTTTAGTTCACTGATAGAAGTTAAAAAGATGCCCACAGTCAATGTTGCTGTTGTCATAACAGATGGAGCTGCAAAACACCTTATTGTTTGATTCTTTGATTTAATTGATAAAATAATTTTCTATACCAACTTCTAAAAATATTTCCAGGTTATTTTACTATGTTGTGCATGTGCATATATAAAGGCAATTTTTAATTTTTGTTTCATTAAATGCTCAATGTGATTGTTCCTTATTTACCAAACCTTGGATTGAACTGCATCAAGATCATGGCAATTGAAATGTTATTATTCTCTATTCTGAAACAGAATACTCAGTTACATCTTAAAATGGAAATGTTCTCACTTAAAAAGGATGAAATCAAGCAATGGACAAGTTATGTTAAAATTCAAGAAAACACTGATGAAAAATGTGCTAACAGTGTGACTACTGCAGCGAACCTGTACCCAGTGACTGCTGGAATTGTGCTCTCATTTGAAAGTACACTTCCTAACTGAAGGTAAGCTTTCTCATTTAAAACCATTAAGTATTACGTTTAGCACTTTCTAAGATTTATGACATTGGCAGTAGCAGTAGTTTACAAATTCAAAAGACCCATAATCCATCAGCATCAGAGGCGTGAATGAGTTAACAGGGTTTCTCACAAGTGAAACATAACCCTCAATTGCTGCCAAGTAAACAAGATGATTGCCCTTCCTCACCCGAACCCCTATCTCTCACACAAGGAGCACTGTCCCAGAGTATCACAGAAGAATGACAGACAAGGATTGGCACTTTGATTGCCACTGATGCTCCTGTGACATCACTGAGCGTTGTGCACAATAGTTGATACTTTAACTGAAGTGTTAGGGTAGCGGGGCAGGTGGAAAGAAGAAACAAATATTAGAAGATCTTTTTTTTAAAAACTGCTTATAATGTTTTTAATGTATTCTATAATACAGCCATATTCCAATACAGGAATTTTATCAATTAAGCATTCAGCACAATAGCTTGAAGATGTTCACAATTTTTTAATAAAGCAAAACAAATTAAATTTAATTAAAATAATATTTGTTCAATCTGGCGCTAACGGTTTTTTTGTGAGGGGGGGGGGGGTGGTCCGGCATTAAATCAATGATTGAATAATTAATGTGTATTCCATAAACCTGTAACGTATCACCATCTTATAATGCAAGATTCTGGTTAGAACTGCTACAAGTCAAGAAGTTCCCATAGCAATACAAACAGTCACATTGTTTGACACACCATACAGTAAATTTCAATTAACTCTCCCTCCCCCCACCTCACCTTATCCAAAGAGGTAATTAGATGAACACGGCAGTTTCTGGCTAGTTCTCAGCCCATGCAAAACTACGGATGAACTGTCTGACTACAATTCAAATGCAGTCCTCATCAAGTTCAAATACAATCAAAGTCTGCACAATAAAGGCAGTGCAGTGGCTTGCGTTCTGGCAGGGCTTAAGACAATGAACGTCTTGTTAGAAGGCATCTGAATACAAAGAGTCTATTCTCAGCTGTTAGCTGAAGCTGCTGTTAAGAAATGGGGGGAAAAAATCTCAACCCATTAAGGTTTGACTAGCTTCAGCCTTTATGAATGCCTCCCCTGAAAAACTTGAATATAGAAATGTAGCCCTTGATATACCAGAGGAAGAAATTTGAAGTTCGTCTAGGAAGTACAAATGTCCATTCCTGATGATCCCAAATCCCAATTCCCATTTTTAAAAAAGCAGGAATTGCAAATTAAATCAGAATCAGTGACTCACTCTAACTTAACTTTCAACTCGCTTTTGTTTCAGATTTGCTTTTACAATTTAGTAAACTGAAAATGTTCAGCAAGTTCAGAGAATGCAATTACCTAACACCAATACAAAACATAAAAAATGAGTTTACTTTATAAGTGCCGGTGATACATTCACAACCCAAGATGTACATGCACATGACATCAATTAATTTGCTATCCTTTAACCGTTTGCATTATGTGACATGTTCCAAGTGCATCCTTACAACAAAACACTAGATTCGTGGCAACTTGGTGAATGTCAATTGTGACCATTAGGGAAAACCTGTAAAACAATATCACTGGTTCAATATCTGATATAAATATGGCCAGGAATTATATATACTCATTTATTCACTACCAAAGGAGTTTTTTTAAAGAATAAAAATCTCTACATCAACACAATGCATATTACAAGCCTCGGCTCTGTGCAAAGGTACAAGTTCAGTAAAATTAAGCATCTACTTTCCTATTTTATCAGAAAACAGAACCCTAATAAATTTCTGGCAGGAGGTGCTGGCTGTGCAAATGAATATTTTTTCATGGTCAGATTATCACAGACAATATTCTGGCACTAGGTAACATTAGTTTAGGATGGAGTGAATTTAAAATATATCAGGAAACCAGAGAAATATGAAGTTGGTACATCCCAAATCTGAACTGCATTAAAATAAATTCTGAATATATTTTGAAGATATTCAAAGCTGATTATCAGATTCAGGTACCTTTTTAATCTGATACTTCAAGCACTAATTTGTGCTTTTGGATTTGACACTGGATCTATTCTTGGCCCTCTCTTTTTTCTGATCTACACGCTGCCTCTCGACAACACCATCTGAAAACACAGCATCCCACATGTAAGCTGATGAAACCCAGTTCTACCTCACCACCACTTCTCTTGACTCCTTCACTGTCTCTAAATTGTCAGACTGCTTGTCTTACATTCAGTACTGGATAAACAGGAATTTCCTCCAACTAAATATTGGAAAGACCAACATCATTTTCTTCCCAACTTCGAATTCTGTTCCCTACCACCAACTCCATCCCTCTCACTGGCAACTGTCTGAGACTGAACCAGACTGTTCACAACCTTGGCGTCATATCTGACCCCAAGATGAACTTCAGACTACATACCTGCACCATCACAAAGACCGCCTATTTCCAGTCTCGTAACATCATTCCACTCTGCTCCTGTCTCAGCTCATCTGCTGCTGAAACCTTCATCCATGCCTTTGTTACTTCTAAATTTGACTATTCCAATGCTCTCCTGGACGGCCTCCCACATTCTACCCTCCAAATACTTGAGCTCATCTAAAATTCTGCTATTTGTGTCCGAACCAATGTACCCTCTGATCTTCCTTTGGAGTGTGCGGGTGATTTATTTATGTGCGCGGCCCCTTTAAATTTTTTTGCACAGCCGCGCACACCGTGCACTCAAAGGGGCCAACTTGTCCGTGGCCTGCGTGAGGACTTTTGGGTTGCTGTGCAGCTTACAAAGAACATTAGTCCTAATCTGCACCAAGGCCTGTTCACTCGTCAACCCTGTGCTTGCTGATCTACACTGGGTCCTGGATAAGCAATGCCTCAATTTTAAAATTCTTTTCCTTGTTGTCAAAGCTATTGATGGCCTCATCCTTCCCTAACTTTGTAACCTCTTCCAGCTCTACAACCCTTAGAGATATCTGCGCTCCTCCAATTCTCGTCTTAAGCATTCCCAATTTTAAAACACTCCAGTCTTCAGCTGCCTCAGCCCTAAGCTCTGGAATTCCCCCCTAAACTTCTTTACCTCTCTTTCTTCCTTTCAGACACTCCTTAAAGCCTACCTCTTTGATCAAGCTTTTGGTCATCTGCCCCAATATCTCCTTTATGTAGCTCAGTGTCAAATTTTGTTTGATAATGCTCCTGTGAAGCCGTTGGGACATTTCACTGCATTAAAGACACTATGTAAATACAAGCTGTTGTTGATTAAACCAGTCAGGCACTGCACTTACTGAATTGGTCAGTGAGTATCATCTGTTAAAAAAAATGCCTCAATGTGGCAACATATTCAACTCAGACTTCTAGCAGAACTGCTGAGCTGAACCCTGGAATCAAGAGTGGTTCATTGGGTGTTAATGGCGACAGTCCCCTTTCAACTAGTTTTTGCAATTTATATTTATTTATTTAGAGATACAGCACTGAAACAGGCCCTTCAGCCCACCGAGTCTGTGCCGACCAAGAACCACCCATTTATACTAACCCTACAGTAATCCCATATTCCCTACCACCTACCTACACTAGGGGCAATTTACAATGGCCAATTTACCTATCACCTGCAAGTCTTTGGCGGTGGGAGGAAACCGGAGCACCCGGCGAAAACCCACGCAGTCACAGGGAGAACTTGCAAACTCCGCACAGGCAGTACCCAGAATTGAACCCAGGTCCCTGGAGCTGTGAGGCTGCGGTGCTAACCACTGCGCCGCCCATAATTGGTGTACAATATGAAGAATGTTCCACTTACAAATTTAATTATGAATACAGTACAACTGTTGGGTTTATAATGGATATTGGCATTTATACCTCATATCCATACACATACTATATGTACATAATCAGCAAGGGCAGGGATAACTACAGAACAGCTGCGTATTCCTAACAATTCACTTTTAACTTGGTACACTTTAATATAGTTTATTACAATGACAAACTATAACTGTTACATTTGAATTCTTAATTATTACAGAGAATGTAACAGCAGGTCAGCTCATGAAATAATTTCCTTTCTGCAACTTCTTTCCAACCACTTTTCCCTTAGTATATCATATGTGGGGAAAAAGGATTCGCTTCTACATGATAAACAAACAAAAAAAATCTCCCCCCACCCCCAACCTGTTCTTTATTTTTTGTATACTCTTCCTGACCCAAACATAATGTTAATGCTTGGACAAGAGCAGTTACCATAGAAACATTCCAAAGCTGTTCCAGAGGGTCGTCTTGTGGGTAGATTTGAAGTCATTCAAATCGATGCCAATCAATGGGAACATTCTTTCCAGTGCCAAGTAAATCCAACTGTATTTAAATCAGGACTGTACATGCGTTTACTTAACCTTTAACTGGCTGTTGATTTATTTCAATACACAGTACTAATCTCTATGCCGCATACCTAGGGTTAATGAAGACAACCTGCTAAATAGGGTTTCCTTCCCAACAAGTCCCAAAAAAAAGACTTCAATAGAGTGTCAGCACTTTTCCTCTTTGAACCCAAGCAAATCAGGATTTCTCCAGCAGACTGAAGTTTAGAAACATTTGTTTACGTTTCAATATAAACTGAGTCATTGTAGTGATAAATAATAGCTTGTCTGTTGGTTACCTTTACAAATGGTTCCACAAATTTGATCAAACACAAGCCTTCACCTGATTGCCAGGTGAGGAGTCAATAAGAATTCACCAAAGGCAAGGGACAAAAAAAACAACTATGTGCTGCAGACCAACATTGGTACGGTATGTGCAGGCTTCAAGGCTGTAATTTTACCACAGAAACAATCATCGTCTTATGTTGAACAGTGGTCGAGTGACATTGTGATCATTTTTTAATCTAAATCATGGTGAAGTGCTATTTCAGTTCAACTAAAATTTCTTCCACTCAAGTGTAAGCCTCTATTTATTTATGGGGCTTTCTCCAGTTGTTGGATTCAATATCAATTTCATTCATTAAAGATATTTTTCTATATCATGGAGTTAAAGTGCCACTTAATTGAGTCAAGCATTAACTAACTTGCAAATACACAGTAGGTTTAAATCTTTCTGAAAGATTAATTTGTTCTAAATATGTGCAAATTTACAAATTTTAAACCACCATGATGATGCACAGAAATGATAAATACAGTATTGAAGCAGTTATTGCTCACATCTGCACAGCCAGGACATATGCCTCGTCTCATCAAGGTTTCTTTGTCTTTCCCCAAAACTGCTGAAAACATCCAAAGCAACAGGTATTATGGCAGCTTTGTAGAGTGCAATCACATTTTTCTAATAATGTTAAATTGTGGTCAATAAGAGATATTATAGCAGCCAACAATTCCTTTTAGGTCTGCAGTGTAATATCAATCTGAAATTTTTTGATTGGCTCTCATGCTATTGGTTTTAGTCAGTGGATTCTTATTTTTCTTTGAAATGTGTTGGGGGAGCAAGGTGATTAGATATTCTCAGGAATATTGCCCTCTGAATACTTAAGACTGAAAGAAACGCGAAAGAATAAAACCAGTAAATGACAAGAGCGAAAACAACTATTCATTTCATCTCAGATACAGATCAACATGATACTTGGCGTTTAACAATGGTAAAATGTAGACTCAAAGCATTTGTTTCAAATTACCGTAGACAACACTTAAGTTTGCTGAGGCACTAACAAAAATGCAAGTAAGTTAGTCAAAAAAAATCCAAGTGGTCACCCTGGTCAACTGTATTCTTAGCAATCGCTAGGTGGTCAAACCACATTGCTGTGTTTACAATTATGACTCATACCCACTTGGGGCCTTTTCTCAAGTAACCAGTTAATCTGTTGTGTACAGTTATACATTCCACAGTTCTCGACTCAATTTCCTTCTAAAGCTAGCGGTACTAGGGAGCGCTGTTTCATGTTTGGAGGGCACAGAAATGTTTGATTTATATTTCTAAAATGTGATAGACTTATTTTAAAAATGTAATATTATCTTGGCTCTTCCAAGTCTCTTGCTTCTCATAGGAGTCTCTCACATTTTTTAGTTGATTCAATATGAACAAATGACTATATATCCATTTTCCCTTGTTTTTTAATCTCTTGCATGAAAATCCTCGGCGCATGCAGTTCTGTGACCTGTGCTCCATACTTGTATTATTATCTGCAGTGTTCTACATTTTAAATACTATTACAAAATTGAGTAACATATTGTTTATATAAGGTTCATGTGCTACAGGTGAAGGGAATAGAGGGTTTAAAGTTCTTTAAAATAATTAAATACTCACTTTGCAACATTTAATTCTCAGGAAAATTAAACTTTAAAAGGCAGATTCTGAACAAAAACACATTAATTTCTCTGAGAATGGAAATGGACAGAATAACAGCAGGTAATCCAGTTGTTAAAACTTTTAGTTCAATGACCTGTTGAAGTCAAACACTGAAACTAATGCACATTCTAGAAACGATCTGCTCTATCAGTAGGTGCTCCCGCTTAGGTTCCAGCACCTCTTGGAGCTGCATGTCAAATCCTAAAGCAAGCTCTTGTGTAATGGCTTCTTCAATTGTAACTGGAAAAGGGCAAATTAATCACAGGTTTAAGTATCTACTTTACATACTTCTTTCTACAACACAGCAATTTTAAGGACAGCTGTATTTTTAGAATAGAATTCAGAGTACATAGCTGTTGACATAATAAATAGCTTTTTCTTTCTTTAAAGATACTTCCATAAAGAAGTACTGAACAATTTTCTTGCCTGGACTTAATGAATTTATTATTCGTGAAATAAGCACAGTGGTAATGTCATGGAACTAGTAATCTAGAGGCCCAGGCCAATGCCCTGGGGACACAGGTTCAATCCCTCCACAGCAGCTGGTGGAATTTAAAGTCAATTAATTAATAAGTTCCATTAATTCCTAATAAAAATCTGGAATTGAAAGCTAGTCTCAGTAATGGTGCCATGAAACTATCATCGATTGTCGTAAAAACCCATCTAGTTCACTAATGTCCTTTAGGGAAGGAAATCTGCCCTCCTTACCTGGTCTGGTCTATATGTGACTCCAGACCCACAGTAATGTGGTTGACTCTTAACTGCCCACTGAAATGGCCCAGCAAACCACTCAGTTGTCAAGGGCAATTAGGGATGGGCAACGAATGCTGGCCTTGCCAGTGATGCCCACATCCCATGAAAGAATAAAAAAAGAAAAAAATTAACATTAGCAGTATTACTGGATTACCACATCAATTGCTACAATGAATAAATTAGCTCCTGACATACAAACTTTACAATGTCTCCCAACTTGCGTCCACTCACTTTATGTTAAAGAAAATATTGCTAATTTTTAAAGTTTAGTCTAACCCTGATTTATGGCAAAGATTACACTACATGGTGCACCAGAAGAAGATAGCAGGAAGGGAGATAATATATCCTTGCATTATTTGGGAAAGTATTACAGGAGAACTGCCTCCTAATGGGTGGGTCATTATGTTAACTGGGCCATGGTAGTTTATGTATGTAGTAAACAGTTAAATAAAAAGTTAACTTTATTTGGATTGAGGAAAGAACATAACAAGAATGCAAAAATTCCCACTGTGAAACAGCTAATTTATTAAATCTGGTGAGGAATTTAATCTCTGGTCCTTAATAGCTGAGAAAGGCAGCCCAGTATTTAAAAAAGCTAAAGGTATATCTTGGTTATGGTAAATTATGCCTCAAGAACAAAATTTGAGGATCCAATCCAAAATAGGCAGCAACAACATTTTTAAGTTCTTAAAATAAATAAAAAAGTGAGCCTCTTAGTAAACCACACAAATCCTCATTTGCTTTCCTGCAGGCAACAAACAGCAATAATTCCCTCTGTTAAGTATGTACTTTCATTGGAACTAAGACTAATTGTTCAAGATTTGTCTCTCTTTTGAGACTTTTTTGTACTTATGTTTTCAAAAATTAAAGTTTTTGAAGCATTCATTCAAAATACAAAAGCCATCATTGTTGCGAACTGTGATAGCAGCCATACTAAGCACATTCTGGAACAATCTGTTCATCCATTTTAATAGTGCTAAGTTACAAGTACCCTAAATCTTCCAAAACAATTACTTCATGGGCCCAACTTGCGATAGTGCAATAAAATATTTAGGAAGAAAATGCAAAATATCGACAAAGTAACGTGTTATATTAACTGTAAAAGCAAACAGCAACTTTGCTGAATTAAAGAGACACCATTAAATAGTCAGTAATCAGTGATGTCAATCTGTTTACACATTAACCAGAACATTCAGAGACATCCGTTTCAAAGGATGCACTTTGTGGCACTAATTGCAGCTTGCTCAAACTTACATCCTTTACAACAGCGCTTAATACTTTCTCTTAAGAGTCAAAAATAGGTGGGGGGAAAGGGCTATTCTGGGTTCGGAAATATAATGAAAATCAGTTTCATAAATCGGGGACCTTTTCTTTAATAACATCCTGCTTGAAGGCTGTGGAAAAACAGCAACAGAACTTTTCCTCTAATAACACTGACTCAGTTCAAAGTTTTTTTCATTTCAGTTCTCAAGTTCTTTGTATAGATAGCAATATTACATGCAGAATCAACAGACTACTGCTGCTATCTGGTTTGGTCATTAACTCTTGACAAAAACACTACAAAAAATGTCAAATTAATAAACCAGTGTCAAATTCTAGCCATCGTTCTGGATGCAGTATCCTGACAAATATTCTACAACTTATTGTTTTTACCCTTTTTATATCCCAGTTATTGCTGCCACTGAAGCTTGCAATCAAGCTTGACTACAGACAGCACTGAATTTTTTATAGCAAGTTCCTACATTTGCTCTATCGGTCTCCACTGGAATTCTGCCAGGTAAGCATGATGAACATCAGCAAGGACAGCAATTGTCTTTAGCATTTACAATATATGGTACTTCACATGTCTGATTTACACCTGCATCCTTAGAAAAAGGAAGGAGTTTAAAATGTTTCCAAATTCTGTGTGGCAGACAACAACTAAGTGTTATTTCTGAGACCAAACACATGCAGCTTTCGTTTCGCACTGTATTTGGAACCAAAAAAAAAAGCAAAATAGAAAAAAAAAGTATAGTTCAGTTCTTTACTGCCATTTGTGAAAATGTCAACGTTATTTTAATGGCCTACTCGAAAGCTAACCGCTATGAAACACCGAAAGCCACGGGAGCAGGCCTGCATACTTCAAAAGCCTAGATTTAACCACGAAGACAATGGCTTACAAAAAGTATTACTTTCATCCTACCCACATCTTTCTGACTACAAACAGCACTCCCAATGACTACATAGGTTTTTGTTATGCAGGAATAATCTGCGACAGTAACATTTAGCAGCTGAACACTGGAAGCACTCCTGGTGTTGAGGGACATCAAAAAAAGCAGGCACAATCACGCAGCTGTTCAATAAGGCTCTTGCGGTTTGTCACTGGACTAATTCTTATCATTTGCATAAACTAGGCCATAAATCTGTGTTCCTAATACTGAGAATTGAGTATGTCCCGGAGAGCTGGTGCTCAGCTAAGACAAAACCTACCCTTCGTTTTTTTTGGAGAAGGCGGTCTGTGTGGTAAGATAACACACTTGCTCAAGAAACATTTTACTCAGATACAATAGTTTTATATTTTTGTTTTAGAAGAATATGTTAAATGATGAGTTTAAAAAGTAACACCCATTGTTTTCTCACTCCTTATTGAGCTTTCATTTCCTTGATGTTGTCCACACAAGTACCCAAGGAACCAAGCAAGAGTACTTTTTTGAGATTTTTCTCTTTCACATTGCACCAAGGGTACTTTTCTACAGTATTCCCACTGGGGCCAGGCTGACTTATTTTGAAGTGGTGACCCTTATCAAACATCAGTGAGGGAGTGATTTCCACCCAATCACTGGGGTCGGATTCAAAGACTACTCTCCGTAGCAACAGCTCAGCCTCAGTACACAAATACACCACTGCCTAGAATATTACTGATTCAATGGATGGACAAAACAAACTTTAGTTGTGTCTTCCACACCCAACCCCCCCAAAATCCCCACCCGACCTCCCCAATTACCCCTAGTCTGGAAACTTGCTATTTTTTCATACTTAAAGATTTCCCATTGCTTAATCCTTACTAAACCCAGAGGCCTCAAAGCATTCAGTATGGTTTCTTTGCACTATCTAGCTAACAGTGTGGGTCATTAATTAATTAAGTGCTTTTAAAACAGCTGGTTTGGCCTAAATATTTGAAAGCGTTAATCAAAAATGCCTTGATTTCTGTATTTGTCACAGATTTGGAAATGGTACATTTTTTTGTTATTAAACAATGGTGAATGATGCAACAAGAACACGTTTCTGACATTGAGAAGAGAAAAAGAAACTTATATTAAATGTTCCGTAATCCCCGTTGGGGCATTTTTATTGCCAGTTCTTGGTTAGACCACAAGATGGAGCAACTAACAAACATGGACCTCCCGTGTAATGGGGGTGGTGGGGTGGCTAGCAATGTAGGGTAAGGAAAAGCAGAAGTAATTTCCCATCGGCTAATTGTGAAGGAGCATTTATAGCGACCATGGAAAATTCCAGTGCCCTAAATGCTACAAATCGGAGAAAGCACCATAGTAGAGGATCACAGCAATCAGGCCTAATTGGAATAACCGAAAAACATAGAGACAAACAAAGAGAGAGGGGAAGCGAGTGGACATTGGAGCACAGGTGAAAATAAATCCCAGTTTAATAAATATACCACTTGGTGCTTGCAAGAAAGAGTTCTACTGATATGACGAAACTCAAAAGTTGATGTATGAATCCTTGAAATACTTTGTTGGATCCAGTGAGTTAGTAAAAATTAAGTCCATTTGGACTACTGATACAGAAACTATCCTTCTATCTTTCATGTTAATCTGCTATTTAATTGCAGGGTACATGTTTCACTGACTGATTTTGAATGCCAATCATCGCTGCATTTTTTTCCCTCTAGGAGTGTCAACATTTAGCAAATGCAAAAGCTTTAAACCATATTGTTCTCACCAGCATTTACACCATGACTACCTAGAGCTTCTGTTTGCCAGGAAAGGATTGAGGGAGTTTAAAAAAAAATGTTGGCAGTGTATTTGGTCACACAAAAGAGTAAAGTCAGGAAGTGCCAATGCAAGAACACGTCACTGCAACTAACTCACTTTAAAAAAGACAATAAAACGTTCCCCATTACATTCATTTTTGTTCTAAATGGTTTCATAACAGAGAAAAGTAAATCTTCAGTATTTAGTATTGTCTTTATGATCTTTAGCAAATAGAGTTATCCACTTTTTTGTTTTGTTTAACTATTTAAATGGGCGATATTTGTCAGTTGGCAGCTGTTTCAGTCAAACCCTGCCTTAGAGTACCAACATATAGTATGGTTGTGCAAAGTTTGACAAACTCCACATTCGTTCACAGCACAAAATGAGATATTTAATGAGCTAACATCTATAAAAAGAAATTACAACAAAATTTGCAATGTTGAACTTTTTCTCTATTTATTATTGCCGTACCTTTTTAAAAACAAAGTAAAATTATGACTCCTGGTGAGATCATTGAGAGAACTGGTTATGAGGAGTTACCAATTGAAAACGTTAAGATTACTTGAGGTATAGCCATTAATCCAGGGTGCCTCACTCACCGTATCGGTTTAACAGTGTAGATTAATTCAGTTTCCTTGAACTAACATCACAACCAGTTACTTGACAAGGTCATCAAGCCCTTATTGCTTAGTCAAACTTTAAAATGAGTTAACAGAACAATACAAAAGGAAACAAAATCAAAAAAGATGTTCAACATTAATTATAATTATTTTTAACAATGTAGTCTTTAAGAAGGGGAAACCACCTCTTTAAAATATCTCCTCTCATGTCTGAGGAAGGGACTCAATCACTACTCAAGATTTTGATCTTTTTCTAAAAAGAAGAAAATCAAGGCATTTTTTAAAGTGCTTGAGGTCCATGAAAGGCCAGAGAATGGAGATAACATTTTTGATGTATGCAACCCAACAAAATTTGACTCTATAAAAAGAAACAGTATCCATTTTGTAGTCTTACAAGGAATACATTTAATACCAGTCAGCCATCACGTAGACACTTCACAGCGTTCTCAAGGCTTCTAATAAAAGTCAATCAAAGCAGATAATGGCAAAACTGCAAAGACTGTACTTTACTGGCCCATAAAAATATAGTTGAAAAAACATTAAAAAGGAGATGTTGGTATAAAATCTTTGTTTAGTACTTTTTAAAAAGGACTCGGGTGGTTTGATCTTTATTAGTTTTGAATAACAATTGTCACTGGCCAAACAAAAAGCTACCGCCGCGAAAAAAGTCTGCAAAACAATTTCTCACTTTGTTCTTTTTCTTGAGATCTTTTGTTCACTCCAGCAGGTTTTGTTTTTAATCCAGCAAGAGGATTTCCAAATTAACTGCCATTTGTGAGTGTACAGACTAACCAGACATAATCTTCAGAAAGTGGGTCAGCCTGAAGCAGCAGAAGGCGCGTCAGGTGAATAAAGTTTCAACATGTTGGATATCGGACAGTTTGGCACAAGCTACCTTCCAGGACAGGGTTCAACGCAAGGAATTTATACTGAAAGAAGCATCTGCACCACTTGTTCAATTAACACCTTTGCGGCCTCCACCCCCCACCCCGACACACAAACACACATACACAGATAAAAAAAAAAGAGGAAAGGAAAATAAATTAAATTAGTCTATTCAGCAAGTCAAACTGTATCTTTTTGTTGGACTAAACTGGTGGAAATTTAAAAACTGCAAAACAAATCTGATCTATAAAACATGTCCCTTTTCATGTATCTCATCGTTTCTCAAAGGATTAATATATCCGCAATAAATTTAGTCAAAATGTTGATACATTAGATTACAAAACAGTATTCATTTAAAGACAGTTTTGAAAAACATTGTATATAAAATGAAATTTGAAAGGGAAGCTACACTTTTGAAAAAAGCTGGGAAATGCAACAAAGAAGGTTCCATTGCTATAACTGATTAAAAAAAAACTATTGCTGAAGTTTAAAGAATTAATGCCAGGTTTTCAATAGAGAATATTAACACTAACAGCTTCCAAAACTAAACTATGACATCCAGTCACTGTCTGGGTCTTATAACAGACAGCAGAAGCGGATTAGAGCCGATGTCAAAACATGCTCCAATCCAAATGGCTGGGGTCTCCCAGCAGTGAAGCCAAGGCTCTAACCAAGTGAAACGTTCAGCCCTGCTGTGTACTGCACTGACCACAACAAAGACTGTGGTTTCTACCACACTCACCCTAAATAGCTGAAAATTATTGTTATTCATCATGGCATGGAAAGAAAGGGAAATGTAAAACTGCGGCCATGCAAAAGTGGGGGAAATTGCCCTCGTGATATTCAAGGCTTTGTTACCACCAGATAAAATTTGTGGCTGGTAATGGCTTACATACTAAGGATCTTTAGGGAGTCCAGCAATTTGTGTTTGTGGGTTTTGAAAAAAGTCAAATGTTCTTCATTATTGCAATTTGCTGCAATTATTTCATACGTTTGTGCTCGACTGTAAATAATGATTTTAAAATTGTGTAGATCAAACATTTTAAAGTTTAAAAAGTTCATTCCTGCAACTATTCATTTCTTTAAAAATTTTGAATTACTGGAAATATTTGAATACTAATTATATCTCAAATCTAAAAAGAGATATATTGACATGAAATTAGCAAAGTATTTTCTTATAAATAATGCAACAGTATTATTGCAGTTGTAATTGAGAAATAATTTACAATCACGCAAAAAGGAACACAAGAAAGTACAGGACTGGAAAAGACTCTATCGTCTATCTAGCATGTCCCAAAAACTAACAGGCCTCATTCACTCATTCCCTCCCTCAAATTTTTATCCAATTCTTCCTTAATTTTTTTTTCAAACATGTGTCTCCACGGGCAGTCTATTCCACATGCTCTACATAAATAAGTTAAACCTAAACTCTTGGTGCACCTTTTAAACCTGAGCCCATCTCCCCTGGATCTACAGTTTGTAGCAACCTCTAACATGTTTAGCATAGATTTTATATAATATATATATAAAATATATACACATGCAGACACATAAGGATTGCGTCAATATTTGGGCAGAGGTCTCCTCATCTTCTTGATTTTGATTGTCCCTAACAACTCAGAACATTTCTCCTAACTTCTGTAATTCTGACAGCATTAACTTTAGTCCTGCAGCCCTTCACTGTAATCAATATTTGTGTACTATAGGAATGTTAATTGTGAATGCGGAAAGCTGGAGCAGGTCTAGAAATGATTTCAAGATTTCAGTCTGAATATATCTAGCTTCGCTGATCACCACATTTTAACACAGGTGGTAATGCATTACTATTGGCATTAAATATAACACTGATCTAAAATTCTAGGCGAATGTCTTTTTTTGATGATAGCATATGCAAAGGGATTAGGGAATACATTCATGTTCAGCAAAGAAAATTCAGCAACAGAATGGTTAACAGACCCAGTAAAAATATATAAGGTTACTTAATTAAAAGAGTAATTTTGATTCTTGCAACTCCTTATTCACCTTTGAAACAATTTATAGATCTCACTCTTGGTGGTCAGGGTAAAGAATTTGACAGCGATTCATGGGATACACCAGAACAACATTTCATCAGATTTCAACACTAGATTAAAATGAGTTATAATGAAAATAAGCATTCAACATTTGATGATCACTTTTTTAAAATATTCCTACTGGTAATGGAGGTTAAAACACACCTTTTTCTAGGTTGTTTTTATTCCACTTAATGGCAGAAAAAAATGAGAAAAGCAAGGGGCAAAACAAATCTTTAAAAGAAACTTCTAAATGAAAACCAGCCAACGCTGCATCTAAATTCTCATTTCACTTAAACTTGACTGAAGGATTCCCTTAACTCTTGGACTCGATTTCAACCCAGTTTCCCTTTCCACAAGTTGTTTGCACAGGCAGTGGGTCACAACAATACTGACAAGCTGAAGACAGCACTCGCATGAGTGGCCACTAATAAGCAAAGATCACCGTTTATCTAAGAGGTCAAATGCCTGGTGGCTGGGGTCACGACCTAAACAACTTATGTCATGACCCTCACACGTGCCTGGACTGATGCCATTCTGACTTGGGTCAGCTGCTAATGGTATAGGCCATAAATTAGATTGTGCCTCTTCAAAAGAAAGTTTGCCTTCCTCCAGTGCAGTATCTTTCTAGGTTGTCACTTGATGGCTGTGTGGGGTATTGGACTGACAAAGGGAATCAATGGGTACAAAGAGCTTGTCTATTAACTAACAAACTAAATGAATAGATAACTGGATCATTTAGGAATGTTCAATGCACTTCATTAATACATTTCAATTATCTAAGTTTACGAGAGGGTTTTTCAAAGGCTATTCAGTACTGTTAAGAATTTCGCAAACATTAAATGATATTTTGTCATTACCAAACTTTTAAAATCTAAATTATTTTAATCTTGGTAAAATGCATTTGATGATTATATTTTTTTCAGTTATCGGTGGTCCTGCAAGACCACAATGGCCTGTTTAATCTAAAGACTGATTGCTAACATTGCTGATAATTTTCAATTATACCCCACGTAACTTTACCAAATGCCACTACAATTCTGAGATAATCTGAAGTACATAAAAAATGTAAAGTGTTTATTCCTATAGTTGTTGGGCTGTGATTCTTATTTCATTTCCACACTTATTCCATAAAGGGAGAGTTCTCTGGAATAGGTTTGAAAGTTCTTCTGCTAATCTATAATTAAACCTTTAACATCCTAAACAAATAGAAACTCAGGCCAGGTGGCATAACACTAGTCACTGGTACTTTCAATATTACAGATCTTTCGAGCAATCCTAATTTAAATCAACTGACAGCAAACAATACCTGAATTCACGCCATAACACATTCCAAAGCAAAAGTGTTATAGTTTGAGTCAAAAGAAAACAATAAAATCAAAGTGCATTATTGATCACAGTTTCATATATTTGTTTAAAAAAATGTATACTTCAAATACACCAGAAATACCTTGTGGTTTTCCAACAATCACTAAATTGGTTTTAATTACAATAGGTCGATTAATAATATTCACAGTAAAATATTTCTCCACTTCAAATTGTTGATTATTTGTAATTAGCTGCCTTGGTTCTTACACAGCTTTGTATTATTTCCAAAAGGCTGATGCATTGCTGAATAGCTATTTAAATTTATTTAGACAAAAGATTGAGAGAGATTATTTACCCATTCAATGTATTGAGCACTTGTTGAAAAGTTCAATTATCTACACTAAATTTCAGAACTGAAAGCACCCCTTTTTAATTTTAGAAGAAAATTGTTTGATTTAATAAAAACCTATCAGCGATATAATCGCTGCTCCCTAAAACATGGCGCTTCAGATCAGACTACAGGAAAGAGCCAAGCGTCAGCGAAAAAAAGTGGCCACGTATTCCCATGTTGGCTTTGGCATGTTGGACAAAGCACTTTTTAGAGTTCATGCTTTCTGCCAACACTGGCAGCTGCTCAGTCCATTGAAAACTCCTGAACCTTCCAAGCAGGCCAAAAACGGATCCAGTAGATTTTCTGCACACAACTCTGTGAGCATCCAATTTAAAAATACATATTGTTTAAAAGTACTGTGTATGTTTTGTTCCATTTATTTCAGTGAACATGTGAGTACACTATATTTACAGGATTATACATTTTTGTTGTGTTTAATCCTGGCACATCCCTCCCCACTTCGTATTTTTAATAAAAAGTGGCATGCAATGTGTGAAGTGTAATAGAATTGATTTTCCGAAGTATTTTGACTGCTTTGGCACGTCAACCTTTAGCAGTTATCTCTGTGTTATTTCCAGAGCCAATGGCCACAAAGCTGACTCAAGTTTCTAATCTGCCAAAGCACTGCTGGCTTAGGACAAACAAAACTACTAAAGGTGGCAATAACAATCATAAAAAAGCCTAAACACAAAATGTTTCAGAAAAAAAATTACTAAACTGTAAAGGTTTTTTTTTAAAAGGACATGAACAAAGCTTGCTTGATGCTTTTTCCAAATGCCTGATATTCTGAAGATCAGTGATTTGCAGTGACATGGTTGCAACAGGAATAAGTGCAAGGCTTTGCACAACACTAGTTCATGTTAAAAGTGGCAAACACCAACAGTAAAACCCTAAGTGTACAAGAGAATCAGACAGCTGAATCATTTCTTGCATTCATTTTATTCAATGACCACTACCTGCATTCTCATGATGTACCTGTAAATAGAAGAATGTCTGAAAAGAACAAAAGATCTTTATCAAGAAAGTTGGTGCAGAACATGCTGCATTATTCTGTCACTGTAAGCATTGTGTGGAATCCAGAGTTTGACACTTCACTTGGGCAGCAGACAATTGCAGTACAAGACACCTCAGTTCTTAGTTGCAGATTGCCACTGCTACACCCAAGCAGGCATAACTCATGAGCCTAAACTCTGGCGCATTGATTGACCCAATTTTTCAAACCAATGGTCACGCTTTTTGAGTTGTATGTGCTTTGTTTTGTATATTACACATTCCCACTAAAATTGAAGTAATTTTTTTTAAACACATAAAATGTACTTCCTGCAGGAATTTTCAATCTTCCATCGTAGGCTGTGAAGGGTGGGAGGGGGAAAGAAAGAGAGAATGCTGATTTGATCCTAAGGAAAAACTTTTTCATGAAGGGCATGAGAAACACAGCTGGAAAGTTTAACAGCAGTTTTCAGATCCGGCCTGTTATGACCATTTGTGACAATTATACAAAAAAGCAAAATTGCTGTTTAAAATCATAAATTGTGTTACCCACTTTAGGCTGCACTTTGTAACAGGACAGGGTCTAGATTTCTATAAAAGCATGCAGTAGAAAGTTACCTTTACAGAAAAGTATATACACGAGACAGCCATTACACAAGGTTAAATTTAAGGTGAGAACACATGCAGCGTAACCATTTCACAAGAACTAAGATCAAGCTTATCTTTTGAAAGAAGAATTTCGAAGAAATGCTTCTGAAAAATGCACTTACCCGCTGCCTGCGCAAAGTACGCCAAATATAAATCGAGTTCCTTAACAGAAACTCCTATATGATGCGGCTGTACGCACAGCCCAGGGTTAGAGCACTGCGAGGACTTTACGAGTCGTTCACCATCAGTACTTTCGAGCGGAATACCTTTGAATAAAATCACCATAACCAGGTCCAGCCTCCAGACCTTGTCTGCTTGACGCAGACAGTCAATTCGCCGCATCTTGCCTTTCTGGTCTGGGTTTGAAAGCACGCAGCAAGGAGGCTTCTTCCCAGTGACTGTGAGCACAAAATCCTCTCGATACTCAGGTCGGATGTCTTTGCGCAGCTTTGCCAGAAGTCTGGATGCCCATTTCTGCTTCACCTCTTGTTTTTCGCTCAGGAGTTCATCCTTCACCGCTCTCTCTTCCTCCTTTGACATGCGCTTCTCATGCTTCTTGAAGTATTTTCGCTTTCGGGCTTGCAAGTTGAACCATGTGTACGCAAAGGCTCGGACATGGGGCAGAAGTGCTTCAATGAAGGGATGGAATTCATCCTGTGAGAGGAAGAAAAACCAGAGGAGAAAGAATCAGCAAAAGTGAAGTTTTAACAAAAGAAGTAGCATCACACTTGAACCTTCATCAGAATTCTTTTCCTATTAACAAAGAAAATTGAAAAATCAAGAGGCATTTCACTTAAATAACAGATTTAATTCAATACCATTGTATACTCAGACCAGTGCTGTATTTTGTTCGAAGCTTGACTTAGAAAAATTTATGCCATGTACAGTGAGTATTCTTTGTGTAGAACAGTCAAAAAGATGCCGACAGCGTAACTGAAAGCACCCATGTAGGTAACGTCCAAAACACTTGCCAATATTCAAGACGCTCCCTGCGTGTGCTCAGTTTGTTTATGAAGAGCTTTCCCAAAACAGTAGAGAGAAGGATCCCTCGACTAAAGCGTGGGTGCTTTCATTAACCTTCGCCAGCTTTAAAAAAAAAATGCAGATCTCTTCACTCTCCGTCCCCAACCCCTTTGCATGTGGTGTAGCCAGTATGAGCCCGCCTATTTGGCAAATTCCACTCACTAGAATGCCAATCAACAGCTCGTACGAGGGGGCTTTGTGCAAAGAGAGGATAACCCCCACCCCCCCCCCCCCACCTTCCACAAGATGGTTTCAAACACAGCAAGTCTGTACAGTCAGAAAAAATCTGCATATTCTTCATTGTGAATTCATGCTATTTTCTCAAGAAATGGCACATTGAGCTGTGCCCTTGTGGAAAATAAAAATAAAAACACTCCTATACATTATTTGGAGCTCCATCCAGATGATGCCAAATAGGAAGTATTGAATACTTTATTAATAAGTAGTTTGTTTGCAATCCTTATTCAGTAATGTGATAAAACAAATACCCCCGCCCCCCACAGCACCACCAATAAATACATAAATAAATACCGTAAATCCAGGCAGGGAACTGTGATCATTATCAACCTTTGAAATCCAGTTTTCAATCAATAATATTAAAGTGACTGTGGCAAACTGATACAGCATAAACAACAACAAAGCAAGTAGCCCCAGCTGATGTGTTTCACACTGCACTATTTTAAATATTACATATCATGTTATTTTACTTTTAGAATTAGCTAGTCAAAGCCAAACATGCTGATAAACAACTGTAAATTTAAAATAACAAAACACGTGTATACATAAAAACCTACAAAAGAAAAGGAAAAAAATTCTGAGCACAACTGCCATCTGTCTTTTTCTTTTGTTTAAACTAAATGCTGCATAAAGTGTTTTTAAACAACAAAACAAGACAGCATCACTTTTACAACGACAAACACAAAATGTTTGATTTAACGACAGAAAGATTTTTTTTGAAATGGTGTACATTTTACATTGTCTATGCTGAATAAAGTTGTGCATTTTCATTGTATAAATGAGGCCATAGCTGTACAGGCTGGAAGGGATTTTGCTTAATGAAATAAATTAATGAAAAAATGTTGCATTGGTGGGAACATTTAGAGGATTTTTAGATTAAAGTGAATTTTCATTTACCAACCTTTCTCCAGCCACACGACATCTGGCCTGTAATTCTTCAAGCTTAACTGAATTCCTTTACTACAATCATCTACACGTAGGTAACAATCTGTCCTGTAAAGGAGATTTTCAAACTGCCAAAACAAATAATGAAGCTCAAATTTATTAAGTGTCTACCCTAAGCAGATATATGCTTCTTTCTATAGTATCTCAAAGATTGGGGAGATAAAGGACAAGACAATCCATTTCTTCCTGGGCATAATTTAAAATCAGCTGACTCATTTTTTAACAAATTATTTTCAAAATGTTAAAGAATTAATGTAGCTGTTTCTTTTTTTCCCTTTTTTTTTTACTACTTTTCATTCAAAAATTCCTCAAGTCAACCTCTACCATATGATTTAACTTGGTCACAGTATAATAAAGTAGCATGGAGATAGAAATCTCTACAGATATAGCTTCACCGTATAACATTTTACTCTAGTGAATTCAGATTAATTCAATTCCGCACTAAAATGACTATTCTAAATATGGCACAAATCGCCAACTCTAGAATTCATTCCAAGGTAAAGACTCACTCCTGACAGAAGTGCATTTACGGTGTGAATATGGTCATAGTAGAGCTGTGGATGAAAACCTAGAATCAGTATTTGACCTTGGCTGCATGTATGCATGGAACAAGGGATGCCAGTGTGGTGATACTATATCACCACATTGGTGTCCTTTGCTGCGGCCTCCAGATGCCACAAGTTCAGATCTGATGTCTGTTACGTTGTATCTGCAACAGAACTCAGACCTGCAAATCCACTTGAAGTGGAGAGGTTCAAAATAAAACATTTGCTAAACAAAAAAAAAACTTAGCAATAACTTTGAAAGATATGAATTATTACTTAAATGTTTTAAATATACTGGCTAATTGACTTAAGGATATTAACTGTGTGGACTATTGTAAGATATAAGCATTCTGAGCGGGGTAATCTATAATGTTTGGCAGTCTTTTGAACATGTACATTTATGTTTTAATCCAGTCAGAAGACAACTAGTTTCATAGATTCTTGCATCAACTTTATGTTGGAAATCATCCAATGTACAGTTTCCCTGTTCTACCTCAGAGCTAATTCAGAGAATAAGCTTTACACTACTTTACTTCAACGTCAGCGTGAATCCTAAATCTTCCACATCGCCTGACAGCTTTCCTCAATCTCAACTTTCGAATTAAGATACTTAACTTTGGCTGCAAAAAATAAGATCAAAAAACAAAAATAACTTATAGTAAACTGAACTGTGTAGCAATAAGCAGTGTCCAGGCTAGGAGTTTTAATTGTCATTAGTATATTTACCCTGCTGCAGTCACTTCTTATATTGACAAATTAAACAGCCACAAAACGATTGAGATATTAAACACCTGTAACAGTTAAATTATTTTTTGTAAATTAAAAATAAAATAAATAAATAAAAATAAAATAAAGCTAGTTTCCATTACAGGGACCAATGACACAGAGTCGGAGAATGTGTTGAACTGATTTTTTTTGCTAATTACATGAACAAAAAATAAACTGCATTTTCTCATAACTAAAGTTTGTTGTCCTCTTCACATTTTTTTTAATGAAGGCCCAAGTTTGAACCGATTTCTAAATATTTTAAACATTTGGAGGCCAAACCACTTAGTTCCTTAAGTGACAATCAGTGAAGTTGTGGTTTTGTTGTGGCTCTATTTTCATATAAACCTCAGCAATGCACTACAGTGCAGCAAGCACGTCCTTCCCTTGGCACTGCCACATCAATTAGTGTATACTGTATAAAATGAAGAAACCAACAAAATAAGCACCAATTTTCCTTTAAGTGGTCGAAAACTTTGCAGACTTGCACTACGGCACCAATAATTGGACTATTTTATTGTTTACAAACAACTGTCTCTCAGGGCTGAAAATCACATTCTCCACTCGGTTCCAATTAATGTTCATGTTTTTCCACACTTTTCTTTTGCCGTTAATTTATTAAAACAATCTAGTGCATTTTTAGATCATTCTATGCAGTTCTTATTCTTTTACATTTTAATTAGTTCTGCCAAGGAAACAGTAAACAGAATCAATTTCTAAAAAAAAGTTATTAAAGTTATATTTTAAAATGACTGATTCAAACTTACATACCACTATCACCTATTTTTTAATATCTATATATACATATATTTTTGACAGGCTATTTCAAGATCAATTGACCTATTCATTTTGTGCAGTGTAATGACAATTGTACTAATTGCCTCCTAATTTAAAACATTCAAATACAATTTCAACTTCCTTCTTATGGTGCGCTTGGCTTTTTAAAAAAAAAGAAATTATTATAAAGCAGGTTTCTCAAAATATTTGTTAATAAAATAACTCAGTGGGGTTGGGGGGAGGGTTGCAACTGAGGGACTCCATAACTAAATTACTTGCAGTTAACCACCCCATTATTCAAAATGATATAAAGCCAAAAACTATGCTGAAATGTAATAACAATGTGTATAACATTAGAAATTAGAGATTTCTTATGCATTAAATTGATACAAAAATACAAAATGCTTTATATGTACGGGATACTAAAGATTCAGTAGAACTTATATTAAACTTTTATTTCATTTCAAAAATATTGACTAACTTCCAATTTTCTACTAAGTAGCGAAAAACAGAATAATTTAATGTGCTTTGTGTCCTTTAAAGCAACACTGAAGGCTAACTTTAGAAATATAAAGACCAACAGTTACTTTAAGATGGTCACAATGACTTTATGTTGCTGTTAAAAAACGTCAATAAGGCATAATCCGAACCTTTTGTATAGGCAGTTTAATAGGTTAAAACAAAGTTTCTATGAAGATCTTGATGCTGCCCCCTCGCCCAAACAAAGAAACTTATTTATTGATATTAAAGTAGATTCACAGAAACGTTGCAAAGATTGGTCATTGTTGATAGAGCTTTAAAAACTTTCAATCACGTGCAAATGTTTTCAAGGAACGGGCTGGCTAGCAAAGATTCATTAAAACGTCTATATTGATATTATCGGAAATAACATTATTTTCCAAAATAATTTCTATAAGTTGCGTAATATATAAAATCAACGACCCTGAACCTACTGCATAGGATTAATTTTAACCGAATATGTTGAATTACCGGGTTAAATATCCCACGAGATATAGAAGCATAAAATAAAGCAGATTTCAAAGCAAAACCGCAATCTGGAAACTTGAGTGCGGAGAAGAAACACCGCACGCCAGCAGACAGCGCTTTCACGGGGAAAAGCCTGACTTTTTAAATACTCCTGGAAGTAGTGACAATAAAACCATACTGAAAAGTAGAAAGCTTTATGGTGGCTACAGAACGGTAACAACTTACCGAGAGGAATGACATTGTTGTGGGAGTTGGGGGGGGGGGGGGGGGGAGATGGGGAAAGGGGGGGGGGGGGGAAACAAATCAAAATAATAAGGAACTGCACAAGGAAGCCGATCCCGTCCCAAACCACAATGCCCGCAACCCATCTGATCGGACGATTTGTAGGACTGCCACCCAAAGTTCAAGCTCTTCGTCCTCCCAAGAAAAGTAACTTGACGTGAAGACACTCCACACCTGACGGCATCTCAGTGTCTTGCAAAAAAAAACCTCTTTCTCCAAATCTCTAAAAATCCGAATAAAAAAACGCGAGCAAACCGAGCGGGGTACTTGCCGAAATCATTGGGAAGGCGGTGCAATCTGGTGAGGAAGCAGCAGCGGAATTGCTATCAAAGATATTAAAATTAAACTTCCGCGCACCGCTGTTGTGAGTAAACTCCATACCTTACAGTCACAACAAAAGCGTGATTCCCCATCGCCTGCTTCCCCCTCCCCCAAGAAAAAGCAGCGATCGCCACACTTTGCTGCCTGTGAAAAGTCTCAAGAAATACACTGCACCTCTTTAAAAAGCCGCTCTTGGAAAATTTGTGTTTTTGCAGATTAAAAAAAAAATTCAGTCAAAAAAATAATAAATATTAATACGTATCCGCCATTAGCCATGTGCCTCAGTGGGGCAGATCGCTGAACCCAGTCACTAATCTGAGAGGCAGGAGGCATTAAAAAAAGAAGAAAAAGTTTAATAATAAAATCATGACGGGCTCTAAAAGGATACAAATGTTGCAAAAATGTATCCTACCTGGGTGAGACAGAGCGGAGAGTACATTATTGTGGCGGTGCTGGTGGTGGTGAGAGGAAAAGCCGGCTTTCACATTTCAGTCTCGAACTGAAGCCAGCTCTCTTCTCCATCCTGAACTTTAACCCCGCCTATAGTTAGTATATAGTCTACATCCCAACTCTCCCTGTCTCACTCTGACAGTCCGGGCGCTGCTCCTCACATACTTTCCCCGCCCTCTCTCACACTCACACCTTTTATTTTTTGTCTCTCCCGCCCGCTCTCGGGTTGCTTTCTACAGCTGCGATCTCTCTGGATATGTGAAAAAAAAAGAAAAGTCACACTTGCGGGCTGTCAGTGAAGCGAGCCCGCGCTCCTTTTCTCCGCCCGATGCGGGACGACACCCTCCCCGGCCCTCCGCAGCTCTCCCAGCCGCTCTTTGCAAAAAGCCAAGGCCGGGACCGAGCCTCTCTGAATAAAAGCCGCTGCCCTTTCCCCAGCAGCAAGCCAGCTCTCTGCGTCAACACACCAGTGCAGCAGCAAAAGTCTGGCTGGAAGCGGCGCCTAATGTGGATGCCCACTATCAACTTGGACTTGAACGTGGGGAAGATCGAGTGCATATAATCCTCGTCGCCCTTTTCATGACAAGAAACTCTTAAGTCGCCACGAATTTTATTTTTTTTTAAAGTTAGTCAGCCTGCAACTTTGTTGTAAATAAATTAAGATATTTTCTGCATTAAAGCAAATCAGCAATATATATGTTTCCCTGCACCAAAAGTTAGTTGCGAAAGCGAATTGAGATTTTTTTTCTCCCCACCCCCATTAAGTCGGTTTAAAAATCCATGAAGATGATTTGTGGCATATCAGGTTTTGGCGCCTTTTTTAACAGTAAATTGCAATACATAACGAAGAATCATGTGGCTGTGTATTTGTTTTTTTTTCATCGCGCGTCACCTAGTCGAATGTCACTTCCACGACTCCTCCGCCCGGCTGCCGTTCATTGTTTGACATTTTCTCTGCCTGCGCTAGTGACCCATATGTAACACAACGAATGGTGAAGGATCAGCCGGTCAGCGCGCATGCACTCTTACTGCAACGCACTCTGGGCCTTGTAGTCTTTGCTCCTTTCCACTGCGCAACTCCAGTTAAAAATAATATATGAAGCAGTGGCTAATACCACAACTTGGAGCAAACAACACAATTAATTGTCACATATTGTGAGATTTTCTATTCACGTACATATCCATGTATCTCTGGAGAAATATGCAATGCTTTGCGAAATGTTTTTTTTTCCCTCTCCCTTGCAGTACAGATATAAATAGCTCATATTAAGGTATTTAATCTGGTGAAAAAGGGCCTTAGCATTCTGATGAAACGGTCAAGAATGTTCGAATGCATTTGGGTGCAGTTCTGAACTAAAATCACAAATCGAAACCAGAACTGAAATACGAGAGGAATAAAAATATATGACACAAAGTTAGGAGCTCATCTCAATAGAAAATATTCCAACATGTTGCAACCATAACCAGACTTGTTATCATTTAAACTTTTCACTGCGTTAGCGACTTAGCAATAACTTGAAAACATAGCAGGGGTTCTTCTCAGTGGCACGTTTGTTCAATTGTCCCCAAATAAAAACGTACATATCTTTCTATTGGCATAGGGTTTAAGGCATCTGAATTAGTTTACCTCGGGTAGTTCTGTAGTACAGCAGCATTAGATTTTACTGGCCAATATTACTCTAAGCATTTAAGTTAATTTTATCCAAAACTCCCATTGAAAAGTTATTTTTGAATTTGATAGGCCAACAATTGGGCCAGCACGTGTATTGATCTTCAAAGGGCATTGTTAGGGTGCCCACATATAATAAAAAGTTTCATTATAGTGATACTCAACGTATATATCAAAAAGTGAAAAGTACTGCATTCCTGGCATGTTAAGAAGACAACGCAGAGCACAGTTTGGGATGGCAGTAGAATGGATGTGGCTGCTCTCCAATGGAGAAAGTGCCATGTGCAAAGCGTTTCAGTTCAGTGAATTCACACCACCTTCCTTTACATAAAGTCCTACAGTCATAACACCCATCACATGCACACTTGGTAAGCCATATACAAGTCGACGCAAAACAAATGCATCATTCTTTTAGACTATGGATTACTACTCTACTACAATACAAGGATGAATTATTGCGGAGTCTACTTTTTTCCCCCAATTCTTGCGTTCATATGCTGCAGAAATCCCTATGGCTGTGGTCGTGTATTTGAGCGTCATAACTCATTTGGAACCTTACAAAATGGTTTAATCTAAAAATATACACAACATTGCAGCAGTTCTAATCCAAACATTTATAAGATTGCCACTGCCCCTTGTCCTGGAAGGACCCTCCCTCCGAACGCAGAGGAAGATATCAACAGTCTTATTTTGTTAGCACTGCAAATTTACTGGCGTTTTAAAGTCTGGCATGCCAATACTTAATGTATGGGCAACATTCACTGCCAAATTGTTTAATTGCATGTATATTATGTATAATTGCAAACGTTACATATAATTAAATGAAAATGTCAGCTTTTGACATTGTGCGGCGTTTGTACTTCTGGATTGACTGAGAAAGTTTCATGATACTTAAAGAAACGTTTAAATAAATACATGATCCTTCGAAAATATATTCCTAGGATTTAGATTCAATTTTACATAATATCCAGATTTAAAGAAACATTCGCATCGTTTGTTGTCTTAAGACAGTGCGAATTATTTATTCCGTGAAAAATTCTCACCTCATTTAGCACAATTACAGGTACAATCCAGAAAAAGCACAGCTTTTGCAAGGATGAGCCCTTTATGTAAAATGTTTGCAGTGTTTTTGTCACACAATGTATACTTGAATACACATTGTAACATATTTTATAAAAGCATAAATGGTATGCACTTAACATACAATTTTCTGCTATTCGTCCTAGTAAATACTCATTGATCCAGCTGTACTGTACATATCTGAACTACAGTTCCCAAGATACCCTTCCAACAGTCTTCCATTCCACCTAAATCTAACGAGAGCGGAAGCCTCGCCTTTCTACGCATTGATTGGCGCAGTGCAGCTTTGAGGATGTCAATGCAAGTTTCGATTGGTACAAGGAGTTGCCTATCATGTCAGGTCAAGTTCATGTCTCTAGTTCGGCTGACCGTTAGTAGAAAAGATTTTTGAGACCGAATCACACGTCTCGACAGAGCGAGCGCGCAATGTTTTTTTTTGCCTTCTCTTGGATCAGGCAAGCGATCGGGGAAATTTGCCAAGCTCAGCGCTTTCCAAGCTGAAAGCAGCAGCCCAGTCTTGGCGCAATAATAGACATTATCCACATGGACACAAACTGGAACCGGCGTGAATAAAAAAAAGACATCCTATCATCAATTACTAGGCTGAAACATTATTAAAAATACTTTAAATATAATATATCCCTGTTAAATATTATTTTGCATTCAAGTTGAGAATATCTATTAAAAATCATAATTTTAAAAAGTTCATTATGTATCACGTACCATTGCCATGTAAAGAGTACGTGAGAAACTTTAAATTGTTCAGACGTTTAGCTTCATTTGTTGTCGCCTTTTTTGTTGCTATTTTTTGGTTTTAATATATAAACTGGGAACCGTTACAAACCGGAAGCGAAACCAAGCAAAAGCCGCTGCAAAAAAAAAGTCGGCGAGAGATGTCTGAGGTTTTTTGTTTCCAAAGAAGAAGCCCCTTTGAAAGCGTTCCAAGATCGCTCCCAGTTCTCTGGCTCTGTGTTGATGGCGAAAGAGCACTTTTGTGGAGCGCCCTGAGAAGTTGCAATCGATTTGCAGTCCTTACTGTTTATTTCCGCATCGCTATTTGCATAGAAACCACGCACAGAGGCGACCGCACGTCCGACCAATCGACTTCCAGAATCCCGGGAGACGTGAGTCGCGCGAGCGTCTGGCCTGGGATTCCAATCCCGGGCTCGGGTTCTGTTCCAGCACCGATATGGTCCGCACGGTGTGAGGCTTCTTTCATGTTATATGTTTATGCAGAAGGCATTTGTAATCGGCTGTGATTTTTTTGAATAGCAAGCGTAGGTAAGCAAATGTGAAAGACGATTGTTTTCTTTGTAAAGTACAGGATTTGTGTGTATTCCTCTATCCAGTCATTTGCTTATGCAGTTCAATAGATCTCGTCCGTCCTTTTTCTGTTCAACTTAGTTTATAACAAAAATGGTCCATGTACGCATTTATACATATAAGTTTTTAATCAATGCATATTGTTGCAAATAAAAATAAGCAATCTGCTAACCTAGGTGGGGGCCGAGAAGTATTACTGGTGTATACTGATCATTGTACGCTTTGTGAAGGAGCTTTTCTGAAAAAAATACCAGAACTGCTGTACTCAAATGGCAACAGTTGCCACAGAGGAGAAAAAAACACTATAAGTTTAAATGTTTTTTGCGAGGTTGACACTGATACTAAGAGAATGAGAGTTTTCTTAATTTGAAATAAAATGCTTTTCTCTACCTTGGCCCGTTTTATATGTGAACAAAGTTGTAATAGGAACACAATTATTAAACAGCATTTTAACTTTAGTCGCATGGAGTAATTATTAAATTATTCAATAAAGATTCTGTTTCAAAGAATGTTGTCTTTTATTATACTATTTATATTAGGTAGCAAACACTCATTCTTCTGCTTAATTGCTATCGGAAACAGGTCTTGTGTTATTCATGTACATATTAATTACGATACGTTTTGCTTTTATGAATACACCAGACTTTTTGGATGTTTACTGGGATTATCACTAAAATCAAATATTTAAAAAATTTGTATGTATAGTAGGTTAGATGAAGCAAACACTCTATTTTAAGTCGGTGATCATTATATCTATATATATATATATTTTAATAATGTAATTGCACAACTGAATGAAATAGACGTTGTCCTGTCTCGTATCACAGGTTGCTATCTCTGTTCTGAGAAGCCTCTAAATAACATTATGGCAGTGCAGGCTTCTAAGTTTAGTTGAATTTTTGTGTTGTCACAACCTGTGAGAAATCTGCTTTCGTTTTACACAGTCACGGATCGACAGCAAATTGGCACAAATAAGCATGAAAAGATGATTATATACAGCACTTCAAACCTGTTCAGGAACGCACCTATTTATTTTTGATCATCATTTTCTTGTTAATGTATTACCCGCCTGGATATATGAATACAGATTACTTGCTGTGTTTCTCGACCAATAAAATGCTTACACTTATGGTGGATAGCTTGTGGTAACTGAAGGCACCGTGCGATGGAACACATTTTCGGGTAGGACATAAGTAATAAATATGGAAATATATAGCCGCAAAGGACGCTCATGAACGTCTGTAAGATTTAAAACATTTTAATGGATAAACATGGATGTGCGAGCTTTTTGTAATTTACATTGCATGGTTTACTTTAAAAGGAGAGATTTAATATATTTACATAGATTATTGGCATATTCAAAATAATAGACACTGAAATTAGACTTAATTTATTGCATTCAGCTGCACATCAAATAGTATACACATCCTGTACAATCTAATTGCACCAACCCTATTCCAACTGTAATCAAGCTCAGTTTGTTTATTGATTAAATGCAGAATGGCACAAACATTTTTTGTGCGCACCATATGGACGTACCACAAAAAAACAGACTAATGCAGTGTTATATTTGACACACTTGCTTTCATCGCTGCACTTGTTAAGCAGTCGCTGGTAAACATTATTGATTTCCCATAGATTTTTATTTACCATTTCAGAACAGTTTGACAAACGTGTAAAACTGAAAGGTATATTTGTTTCCCTCTTGTCGGTTACAAGTTAACCCAGTCACAATTGTGGCACTCAGGAATACATTTGATCCGGCAGCGAGCGTCTTTTAAAAGGTTCCCACTGCAGATACACTGCAGTCTCGATCAACAACAGCAGCAGCCAGCAAGCACCCAGAGGAACTTCGGAAAATACAGTATGTCGACCACCATCATTATGCTGATTTATGAAGACAAGGTTCTCAAGGGTTTCGCCGCTCCTAATTTCAGCAGTGTCATTTCGACATTAATCAAATATGATTTTTTAAAATGGAATAATCTCTGACGCCGAGGCGATTGCAGTGTATAAGAAAACTATCCGACTCTTTATAAACAAGGCAGTGTTAGGTGCAAAATAAAGTCTGAACAAAACTAGACGCTGCGACAGCACGTACAAGGCGAGCTGACGTTTACTAAAAGAGATCACAATGCAAAATCTGCCCGGTATTTAAAAAACAAACAAACACAGCATTGTTTCATCCTAATGCAAGGAATCAACATATTTTTCCTAATTATATGAATACATGTCACTAGCGCAAATGTCCGTGTAGATTTGGCGCTGGAGATATTGATCTGAAGACATTCCAGAACAGGGAGTGAGAAAGACAAAGTCTTTTGTATATATTTTTTTCTGCCGGTCTTTGCAAACCATAATGCTAAGATCCCAGATCTGGTATTAACACCGTGCAATGCCACAACTAGAGGGCTCTAATAGCCACAACAAAAAAAGTGATTTACTGATTTTGGAAAATGTTGCGAGAGTTGAATGCCCTCCCCCAGTTAGAATGGTGCGCTCCACCGTGTTCCGATTTTATTAACCTTCACTGTTACAACGTTTTGTTTTTCTTCCGAAATATTGCCCTCAAGAGTAGAATCATTGCTTTTCTGAAGGAATAGTTGTAAAAGCGGCTATATTAAAACAAAGTTCTTTACTATGTTCTTCCTTTTACACTCTTTCGGCACCCGTATGGAGCGCATTCGAGGGATTTCTTACTAAAATGGAGTCGAAAGCCCATAAACTTTCACAAATTCCCATTCATTCTCATTTAAGATTTTGAAATATATCATCACAATAATGAGTGAAATGAAGGTGTTTACAATCTTAAGGCGATTGACTGACGCAAATAAGAGAAATATATGTATTTATAAATTCCTTAAGAGGAGGACTGTACCATTAATTTAAATGTTAACCGGCAAGTTCAACATTTTCACACTGTGGTGCATTTCGGCACCAGTTGTCGACAAACCGCCGGATTATTATAGTTTAACGATACAATAATACTAATACGAGCTTTATTTTTAAAAAAAATTCTAGCTGCATAATAGAAAGACAAATCTGCTAAGAAGGGAGAAGACAAAACTTTTCTTTGACTTTTAAGTTTAAATCGCAGTTTTTAAAGTTTTAAAGTTGCTTTCTGTATAAAAGGCTCCACAGCTATTGTTTATGAATATATAATGATTATCGATCGTATATTTAAGACGATGAATTGAGGATTTTAAACTCCGATGCTTCGCTTGTTATCCAGCGTGAAGTGTTGCAAATTCATTAGAACTTCCTCAAATACACATATGAATTTGTTTTACTGTTAGCATCTGCATTATTTAAAGACGTCTGTGTATTGTTGCTTGGGCAAATTTCCATGTTTAAACTACCCATTTCACTTAAAATGTTAAACAGTTTAACTCTTTTGAACAAATCAATATCGCAACACAGAAAAGTTTTAATCTCTTCTCGGCCGTAATTTTGTCACATGTACAAAATTAAACAAAGTAAGGTTCGATTTCAAAAGAAAATTTCAATTGTATTCACATTTGAGCCCACATTACAACTCAGGGTTTATTTACTACGCTCAAGCACCTGCATCGTTATATATTCTTAACATAACTGATTTACAACAGATTTCTATAACTATTTCAATTCCTTGTATAATTTGACCCTTTTATTTGAAGATTTGATTAGTTCCTTCTAAGAATGACTTTAGTTCCTTCACTATGTGAGTAATTTGATTACTTATAAATTGGTAACTGAACAATTTAGTTCTTTCAAGGTACGGGCAATTTGTGAAATTATTTTGTCTAAGTACAAAGTTAACTATTTCTGCGCATGTATAATTCCACAAGGGAGTGCAATATCAGGCATGCTGTGAAGAAACCTTGGATATTTCTTCTCCATTAATTAGAAAATCGACACCAACTTGATAGGGAAATCCTGGACTAAATGGAGATCAAATATATCTAACCTATTACTTGCATCGTTCCGAGTATCTGCAGAAACACGAATACTTTATTTCAGCTTTGTTTTTACACAAGACAATTACCTTAAATAACGGAAAACGTGTGTTTGTTAATTATATATCAAGCACAAGAATTCAATGATAAATTATTCTCAAATTATGTCTCAAGTAGTAATATTGGATCTCAGTAATTACTCATGGCTAACTTGAACAAACATGGTATTATTGACAATTCAAAACAACTAGCTCCCCAAAATAAAATAACTTCGTCTTTTTCAGGACAATTAGCACATATAAAATTAACTAGTGATTCCTATGCCAATATGATGAGTTTGTCAGGAGTCAAATAACGCAATTAAATTAAATTACCTTTCAAAGAAAAATTACCAGGTTTAAATTGAGGCAGTATATTCAACAGTTTCAACACAGGAAAAACATGATCGATTGGCAACATATTATAAGTGAATGGTTCCCCTTTATTGCTTATAATTCGGAAATTAATACTTTAGCAATATATAACATCCCATAAAATAAGTTAAATTATGCGAACTGTTTTTGCTAGTTAAATATTAATGAAATTAAATATAATTTACATGAAAACAATAAGGTATGTCCATTTTGTTTATAGCTTACGCGGAGTGAAAGTTAGAAGACAGGATATTTAGATCTGGATTAAGTATATGCAGAGTTACGTTGAGCATTTACATTTTTAAAAATGAAATCGGGAATGTGCAGCTGCTATGACTTGTTTATTTGGAAAATTGATGAATTTTAATCACTGCTCATCAGTGGCAATATATGATTACAGGGTAGACAGATGATAGACATATTTACATATGTTTAATAATAAATAATACTCGGGATTGGCGTTATTAAACTTTTATCAGTGATACGCCCTTTTCATTTCACCAGTGGCTACAAAACTAAATGCATACATTTAAAACTCCAGGTTTAATTCGTGACTTCGTGTGCTGCATGGAAATCCTATATTTATTTATTTGGCAGTTTACCGCATTTTGTTTGCGTTACATTTTTGAAAGTCTTCTTTTGAACTAAGTAATTTCCAGCTGTTTCTTTTTTCAGAACAAGCTCATGCTTAAAAATAACTATTTCAAAAGTGGACTACGGAGCAACGGTTGGAAACTTATCTCCCAATTCAAAAAAGGATCAAATTTTATTCGCTTTGTGTGTAACCCATCAAGGAACGCATTACATGACAACAGATAATATAAAAGCAGAGTAATAGCGACAATGACAATTAGGATATTTATTCATGTACAATATGCGAGGCAGTATCGATTTTAATCAGTAAGTTAAAATAATATGCTGAACGAACGAATTTTAAATCAGCACATATTATCCCAAAAGGATTATAAGGATTAACATACTGTTCCAAAACTGGGATGAGCGATTGAAAAGACTATCAACGACATGGATACTTTGAAACCAGGCTTCTTATGCGAAACTAAGAGATAATTGAGAAACTGCGTTGAAAAGTACAATATCAAAAAGGTTGAAGCTGTAAACACCTTTAAGCTTCTAATTATAAAACGTATCCAATTATATTTCTGAAATATGCAAAGACATAAAATATAATTTTTGTTCATTTAGAAACATATTTGAAAGTAATTAATTTATATCATAACTAAGCAACTGGAAGATAAATAGAACCAATTGAAGTTTTAGGGCAACACTCAACTTTGACACTTTTGAGAAAACTTGGAGTTCAATGTATACAACCGCATATATCACTTCGGCAAGTTTGTAATGACATTTCTGAAGGTGCACAAAATGGCATGTAAAATATTACAATGCTCAAACTGCTCGTTTTGCAAAAATTCTGAAAGTAATCCCTCTTAGAGAATCTAAAATATGCAGCCTCGCGCTACATTCAAGTAGTTACTTAAAGTAACGTTACTAATAATAATGGACATCCGGATTAACCAAGTGATCAACAGCTGAGTTGAAATTTCCGGTATTTATTTTCCTCATTATATTTTTGCAACAATATCAGAGTTAAAATTAAATCCAGTTAGACTACACATTTTACTTCACCGAGTTAGATGAATGCCGGAATTCTCCAGGCAATATTTTGGTTTACAGTAATATTGGCATTGCATTTTTCAATACTAGCATTATTGTTAATGAATTATTCAATTTCCATTTTGGTGGCGATTCCTTTATTCATTTTTATCTATTTCCATGGAACATAGATAACTTATAAAAAGAATGTCAAAACGAATGTACTTATCTGAGCACAAGTTGATATTTAAGTTAAGCGAGAGATTCCATGCTTCCAAGTTAGGCTACATCACTAAATTCCTTCGTCATTCTTGTTAGTATTTTATTCATTTGTATATTACTGTCATGCGTTTGAAGGTGAAAAGTTGCCAAACTGCAGATTAGTTCGTTATTACCATTATATTAATAATTCTGTTGCCATTATTCCCTCCTTTGTCCTCTCTGCACTGCTAACACTGGGAAAGTAATAACCATGTACCTCTACCTGGCTGTACGATAATTCGGTATAAAGTAACTATTTCAATGCAGGAAAAGGGTTTTTTTGTGCTTTCTTTTATGCATGAAACGAGATAGAAACCGATACAGTTAGACAGCTGAATAATCAGCAGCTAAGGTGATATAGCAAACAAATTAAAACGTTTACGGTACAACGGATACCGTAAACAAAATTTGCCGTAGAAAATTACAGAATGGGACGACAGAAGAACATTTCAGGCAACTTAACAGAAACTTGTTAAGCACTGTATTCCTTTTTTCTACAGGTAGATAATGGATAAATTACATCGATTATTTTGAACGAACATCACAAAATGTAAATAAGATTTTGCATTAGGAGAGCAAAGCTATGTATTTAGTATTCGTTAACCTCTGTAGTAAATAGGTTTCCGCAATAATTATATCTTGTTAAATGTTTCATTGAATAAATTCCGATTACTGTTACAGTTAGCCCTACAATTGATTATCGGAGAATTAATTAGCAGGTTCAGACTAATTATTGTTCTACCGGTCAGTAGAAATAAATGTTTGCGCAAACTTATAGCAAAAATGCAACAATCAGGATAGAAAGAAAGAAAGGAAGACAGAAGACTAACAGGCAGAACAATGAACAGGTAACAACAAAAGAACTCCAGTTAAAACCCTGGAACACCAACATTTCATTTTGATTTGGCCCTTTTTAGGCTGTAATGCTTATATATAATTTGTATTTTTAAAATGTAGTTTCTTACCTAAGTGTTGCATAATATAGTTTGTAATTTATTTTTCTTAACTATCTCGTTTAAATTTTAATATACTGTATAGTGTTATACGATTTTATAATAGTCCACAAGGGATATCATTTATAGCTCTTAATATTTAACTATATTATAGCACCCAGTTGCTTTGAGAGAAATAAGGAAGCATCAAATGCAATACATATTGCAGGTCACCATTACTGCAAAGTAATGTTTTGCAACACTTGCATTTTAGAAACTACTTAAATAAAGCAAATTGTGTCATATTAAATATTGTAACCAATATTGTAATCACTGCATACTAAACTATAAAGCTTGGCAATACTTTAACTAAGTGAGATATAAAGTAATTTATAGATTAAGTATAATTTTAAAACGATTAAATAAAAAATACTTGTTATTCACTTAAATATATTTGGCCATATTGATCAAACTGTAATAGAGATGGACCCATTTCAGGGAAATTATGTTCAACAACCTTCAAAATAAAACTCATTTCACTGAAAAAAGACACAAAGACAAATTGTGATATTTGTTTTAAAGTCTGTGATAATTTGAATTGTCTTCCATTTTGTGCGATTACAATTACGTTGTTGTTACAATTAGGGTCGTCTTTGCATGTTGCTTCTCAATATTTACTCTTAAAAATCTAATACACATATATGCATTTGTAAAACGTTTGTTAAACTGAAATGCAAGTGATCACTAGCGCAGAGGTGTTTCAGAACCCTGCACAAGGCGCTTTTACTAGAACTTATTTGCTAATATGCAGTTTGTGCCATTTGTTGAGTTTGCTGTTAATAGTCTGATTTCATTAGCTTCTGTATGAGATTTAAATGTCATTCTTCACACGTCTGCCAGGATAAATGCCCGCATTAAAATCTAAATTAAAAACTGTGCATGATGTGTCCATAAAACCTCATATGCAGGCCTGCGTTGTGCAATTTTAATTTGCGTAATAACGTCAGCATTAATCATTAATATTTATGCCACACACCTTTAATGAATGAGTGAACCTCAGAAATTCTAATAAAATTAATCCATGAACGCAATATAACATTTGATAGATTTCTCCGCATCTGAGATTATATTGCATAATTAAATTCAGCTTGAATAGCATAATATTGTTTATATAATCAATTTAAAGGTAACGTACAAAAAACTTAAACACAAGCATCAGATTGTATCAGCAACATGGCCAGAAATTAAAAACAAATACTTCCAAATGTCAATGGTCCTTCATGATCGGGTAGAGAGAGTATATGGTAAACTAACTTGAGTAAAAGGTACAAACAGGTATTATGGTGAATTATCTGGAATAGTGAACAGGCTGTATATGGCAAATTGCCTGAATTAAGGGATACACGTGGTATATTTTAAATAGACAGTATGGACACGATACATAGAAAAATTATCTTAAATACTGTAACACACAGGCCATATCCTAAAATACGTTAAATTGTAGATACGCATTTGGTATATGGCAAAATATCAACCAGTGGGTACACAGATGGTACATTCTAAATTTTTGAAATTATGGATATAAGCTGATCGATAGTAAAATAGCTTTACATCGTGCCAACATAAATGCCCCAATTTGTTTTTAGGAATCCTCGCCCAGTTTATTTTGCTACATAGAATGAATGATTTAATTCATTTAGATTTGAATATCCGAGCTCATACTTTATACTGTTAGTAATTTATTCTGTTTATTTTTGTAAATTGTTGACAGTTAAATATTCTTTAAGTTTTGTGAATGGTTGATCGGAGATTATCCGTCATGCTGGCTATTAGGTTGATTAATAAGAGAATTTATGTTTGCTTTTCTTCACAGTTTTAATTGTTTCATTTCCGATCTACGAAGGTCACCCTGTAGGTAAATATATGAGAATTTGCTGATTTAACTTTAGATAGTGGCAGTAAATGGGATCGGTGAAATTGCTCTAAGACTTTCCGCTAACATGAGAACCAGAGCGCCACTAGGAGGCAGGGACAAACTCACACTACGTGAAAGACGCAGGATCTTATGGAAGCGCATGGTGGGAGGGGTTGGTGAGCAACAGCATACTTAGGTTTGTGAGTGTGTTCGTGTGTGTGAGTGTGTGTACGTGAGAGGAATGTGTGCTTATGTGCGAGAGGCAGTGCGTATGAGAATATGCGTGTGACAGAAGCGAATACACATATTTGTCATTGTGTGTTTTAGAGGAAATGTTTGTTGGGTGTGTATGTGTATGAGAGAGAAATGTATATGACAGAAAATCTTGTGAATGTTAACTTTAGTGTGCAATGAGGTTCGTATGTGTGGACGCGCCCCGTATCCACTCGAGAATGCAGTTTTAGGAAATTTGACTGTGTGTTGGCGAAAAAATTTCTGAGTTTGACAATGTCAACAAATAAAAGTGCATATTAAAGTGCACACGCAAGAGCCACTTGAGTGACTAAGTAGTATGAAAGTGTACATTTGCAGTGTGAAGGTGTGTGAATGAATATGAATACATATGAGTGAACGTGTGAGTTGAAGTCGGCGTGTGACATTGTGGCTATCTTTAAGACTACAGTTATACTGCAACTGCCGGCTTCAGAGCAGTACTTGTGGGCAGTGAAGCGTGCGCTTGAATGCACAAGCACAGCTCCAACTCCCCTCGACTTTTTTTAAATATTCGGAGAGCAGGAACAGCAGTGTCGCTTTCTCACATTAAAATAATCTATGTACGCTTTTCAAGTTTTCAGATGGTTTAAACCATTTGGCTAGTGTACTAGAGTCAGTTCCTGATCCGAGTACTGAGTTATACTGCCACTTGTCTGTGACTGCGCACCTTGACGGAACAATGGGATCGTAGACTGCGTGCGTCTAACTGACTATTTAGTATGCATCTATGGATTTACCCAAGAATGTCCGTTACTTTGGGGTACAGGCGAAACTGTTCTAGGTATGCACTCATATCATTTGCCATTCAGCACCTGATCTAACTCCAGGCTGCATTGAAATCAAGCTTTGTGGGAGACCCTGCAGAAGTCCTCTTACATCAGATACATCACACTGGCTACAGCATAATTCCAACTCAAATGCAGAGACCTGTTTTAAAAATGTCCATTCAGTCATCCAATATTTTATAAACTTACTTTCAATGTTTGCTTTAGCGTTATGAGAAATTGTAAGTTCCTGGCGACTCTCTCTTGACATTAAAATTAGGGAATGCGCAGAGTTCCTTTGTTCTCGGCTCAGCCAGTCACAGTTGTCAGTATAACTGAAGTATACCGAGTACTTTGGACAGATAGGGGTCTGCCACCTGTTAGCTGCAATTGCATAACTATTTATGAGCGTGCATGTGACTGTATGAATGTGTTAGTATTTATGAAACAACGTTGGTGTTTGCCTTCCATTAATTTTATTACAGATCAATATTTCGTTACTGTTAGCATGATTGTATTAATAACAGATAATTATAATAATGGTAGGGATCACTTTAACACGATACTTTAGTGATGGAGTAGGATCTGTTTCTTACATTGTAACAGTGACTACACTTCAGAAATACTTCATTGGCTGTAAAGCGCTTTGAGACGTCATCACGCCGTGAAAGGCGCTATATAAATGTAAGTTTTCTTTCTTTTTCGGCTGTTCGTAAAGTAAATTTTAGCTCAGTTGAATTTTGCCGGACACCTGATAACAACGAAAGGCACAGATGGAGGACATGTTGACCTGCGGTGATTACATTGGAGTAGACAGACCTAGTGTGGTCTCACTTTACAGAAACGATACCATTTTGGCGAACTGAAAATTCCCAGCAGCACTACAAAACCTGTAATGGCAATCTTCTGCAACTTCCCTCATGGCACATTTTTGTTTTAAGAGGGTCCCCCTCGATTTCACCCAGAGAGTGGTGGGAGTCGGGAACCCAATATCTGGAAGGGTGTTAGAGGCAGACACCCTCATCACATTTAAAAAGTACTTCGGTATGCACTTGAAATGCTGCAACTTCCAGGGCTTTGGACCAAGAACCGGAAAGTGAGATTCGGCTGCATAGCTCTTTATCGGCCAGCACAGACGGGATGAATCAAATGGCCTTCTTCTGTGCTGTAAATTTTCTATGATTCTATGTTTCTTCTATGATTTTTAATATATCAATATTGTGAGAATCCGTCCCGCCCACCCCGCCGCAAAAAACACTTCCAATTATGTAGATGCCGAGAACCAAGCTGTTCTCGTTACACGAAGGAATATCGGATCGATTTTGATGGACCAGTAAGGGTGACACTGAGTTGCCCCAATGCTACTGAACAAGAATCAGCACAAGTGCCCCTATAAGGGCACCACCAATGTAATAAACAGACATACGCGCCAATCAAACGAAAAGATGCCCAAAAAAAAGCAACAAAGTCCTAACAAAACCTGAAAAAGAACCCCACTAACTAAACCATAATGTTTGATCAGTGAGATATGACACCTAAAGTGGAGGGGACTAGGAAGCTCGGGGCCGCAATGATAAATGAATCATCTAATTTTCCAGTGTCCTTAATGGACGGAATTCACGAATTTTGTAATTCCTAGAGTGAAATGGCGACCATTCAGCGATCATTCTATGATTAGTATGGCCTCGTTTTTTATTTTATTAAAATAATATGTTTTGATAACACAATGGGGTTGGCAGTACCTGGTGACACTGCTAATACATTAATTCGGGGCAATCAAAGACGTTAAATATTCGATACAACAACATTTATATTAATAAACATAGAACACACACGAACTTATATAAATAAGCGTAGAACTTGGCCGAAAATTAGCTTAGTAAAAACACAGCAAGTGCTCCTAACCAGCAAACTGGAATTTAAGCAGTTTACATTAAATAGGCATTATCCAGTGTAAATCTATCACAAATTAATTTTAGATGGGATATCTTTTTACCCATTGTCTCTCGAGACAAGGAGGCCAAAGAAGAGGTCCTATCCTGTAATATCTACATTGATAGCTAATCATGCTCATTTAAACCAAACCATGGCTAAATCAATGATCACTGCTTTAAGTAAATAGGCTTTTCCCCCAATTATTAAATGCGTATTTTGTAATTGTCCAGCTCAGGAGACAATATTAGTTGCGATGCTACATTTTGTATCTGAGTTTTGGTTCATTTTCCTCCTTCCCTGACACACTATTCTCACTCTTTACAAAACGTCACCAACTCTTTGGTAATGAAAGGAATGAACACAAGTAGTTTATAGGAGGGTTTAACGTGCGCACTTGTTGCTCATTACAATATAGAGACGCAACGCTATTATTTACACTCTCACTTGCAACAAGTTTGAAGCCTCCACATTTTCAATCAAGTACAGACAGAACATTCGTGTAATGACACAAAATCTAAATAAGGTTTTCTAGTATGTTGCTTTTAGTCGTCACTTCAATTAGACAAGGTGGCAAAAACGGGGGACAAGAGAAAGGAAACTAAGTTGTGCAGTCGGTCCTGGTGCTCTTAAAAACACAACCAAACCCTCATGCACCTCAACACTGCGTTTTATATGAACACTGTTGTCATAAGGTTGCTTGTCGCTATTTATAGATAATGCTTAGATGCATCAACTCATCCCCTACAACGCTTGGACTATTGATAGAATCGGAAAAATTGCATGGCCTAAACAATGTGCCTCCTTTTTATTATGTTCGCGCATCAGAAAAATATTTTATGCGTATGAGTTAGTTGGATACAAAACTGAAGACATACTATCAACAGATTATAGTAACTAACTGGCTCTTTCCTTTCTTGAACAATTTGAAACTTTTGATATACCAATTGTCATAATCCCACCTACTTATCAATTTCAAGCTAAATAATAGCTTTCAGGATGACTACTTCATTCAATGTTGCGGTTGATGATGTAATAACAAAATGAAACTAGACGTTCCTTATTATTGCTGACGAATATTTAAAAGGAAGGGCGATGGGGCTCATTCCAAATGTGTTTCAAACAGGGGTTGCATAAGAGCAAAGTTTGGAAGATTTCTGTGTATTGTAAAGCAGACAGTAGGGGCCGCTCTCCTAACACTGCAGTGAGCTATCTCCGCTCCAGTGAACAAGCCATCTGGAAAACAGATAGGCTCATGGGACATATGGTTTGGGATCAATGCAAACAACAAAAAGGAAATATATCCAGGCTTTTATGACAGATTCGAAAAACTGACGTTTTGTTTAACTTATTTATCATCAGCTGCTTATCTTAATTTGTTGATTTTGCAAAAATATCCATGCAAACAAATTGAATAATTTTCTAGGCCAAATTAAGCAGTGCACTCTGGCAATCAAACAGAGCCTTGTTTAGAGAACATTATTGATGGAAAAAAATTGTCCGGTAGCAGAGCAATTGGGTCATTCAATTTCGCCTTATGGTTATGGTTAGAGGAAAAGAATGTGATATATAGATTAGTACAGACACATGACTTGCAATGGAGATACAAGGGATGGAGAACAAGGAATATGGGCAAAATTTTACTGGTGGGCTAGGAGGTGGGGTGTGGGGGTGGGGTGGGGTGGAGGGTGTGGTTGTTGGCAAATTGCTGGGGATGCCAGGTCAGAAGGGCTCCTGGACACAGTCCCACCACTGGGCCATTTTACCAGTGCTGGGAACGTCAGTGGTTCAGTCACTTGCCAACTGGAGGCGGGTGGCCAATTTAACCAATTAAAGGCCCAATTAAGGGCCATTTTTCTGGGTTGTCGGCATTTTTCTGGTGCCAGAGTGGCCCCCCGCCACATGGGGTCACTGCCAGCTACATGGAGGCACCCTCCCAGTGACTTCCTGGCGGGTCATAACATCCAGAGGCTCCATGGCCCATGGAGGGGGTCCCTGGCGGCAAAAGCTGCCTCTGTGGCCCTCACGCTGCTGCTGGAGGGATTGCCAGGACTTGCCTGCCTGGACCCAGCAAAGAAAAAACATTTATAACTTCCCTCAAAATGCCTCTGCCGGCCATCTGATTGGGCTGGCAACATAGAGAGCCAGCCCGCTGTCCTTAATTGGTCTGGCATTAGGTCCTGAGGTTGGGACTTATCCCCTGCTGCCTGTGAGTCTGACATATTAGATATGGAGACCTCAGCAATTTTCGGTCACCCAAGTCCTCCGGCATTGAAGGTTGCTTTCTAGGAACAAAAAATGGGCAAATAGAGAACAAGATATACTGAAGCTGGATTGATGCTATTTCAATTGTGAGGCCAGTTATCATGCTAATTACTAGAAACCAATCTCATTTTTCAAAATATGCTTGTAATTTATTTCCTTGAACATTTTAAAAGTGATTTGCTCCAACTTTTTATGACAATCATTGTAGTTGCCTACATTACAGCAGTGACTACATTTCAAAAGTACTTCATTGGTTATAAAGTGCTTTGGGATGTCCTGAGGTCATGCATTGTCAGTTTGGTGCTTCCACGCAGTTACGTGGCAAAGGGATTGCTGCTCTACCACAAACTGAATACCACCAATTGTCACACAGTATGTGGGATGGTCCCATAGTAAATCGAAGAGTATACCTTCACCCATACTGCCCATCATAGATGCAGTCTACTAATAATGAGGGGTGTGATATGTATATATTCAAAATCTTATATTTAGTCTGAGGTTACTATGCATCATAGTTGGTGTGTCTTAAACTTGAGGATGTGCCATAATCTGTTGAGCTAAAATTCTATACTCAAATCCTTATTGTAGCTCCATCATGGATTCCAGAAAATGTGTTAAATGCCTCCCCAGGAATACATGTTGTCTAGCAACAAATTTCATAGACGACTTGTCTGTTTCCAGTTTGAGAGGATGAAGTGACACCACTTCAATTTCCAATAACAGCAACATCAATAAATAAGTACAATGAAAAGATTATTTCTGTTATGAATTCTGTATCATGATGGTAAATATACACACAAGGTAAATATACCACTCAGATAAATATTCTGGGTGCAAATTATGTGTATCCTCCCCTATTTCTTTCAGTTTATTATATTATCACCAGAATGCTGATGCCCAGATTTGTTTTCCCATGAATAATAGAAATCACCCCTTTATGTTGGTGTACTTTTCTTAAACCTATTATGCTATTTACAAACTGGAGTGTCTTTTCAATATCTCAACCAAATCTAAATCTGAATTTACAACAAAACCTTTCCAATACGGCAGTATGTGGAGTTGGAGAACCGATGACACCTGTGAAAAGATAGTATGTCAGAGACCTAGCTAAAAAAAGGTCATTGACCTGAAATGTTAACTCTGGCCGGAATTTAACATCCGACCGGAGGCTCTGGCCACAGGCAGAAAATGCCTCTGTCGGGCCTGGAAGCCACGCTGTGATTTTACATGGCCCAGGGCCTTAATTGGTCTCGGGTGGGGCATCTGGCCCTCTGAGACAGGACGTCCCGCCACCAAGAGTTGCTGGCCAATCACCGGGCCGACAGCTCTTCAGTCCCTGCAGCATCACTGGGAGCGGTGGCCACTGCTGGGACTACACTCATCCAGGACTGGCAACATGGACGAGGTCAGGAATGCAGGTAACTGTATGGGACCTCGCTGGGGACAATCGGCTGGGTCTTGGCAAGGTGGGGGGGGGGGGGCGGGGTTGGGGGAGGTTGCTTGAGAGGGGGAGGGGAGGCTCTCCAGTGGAGACAGCTTATATCACAGGGGGAGGATCCTCTGTCGGGCACATGGTGCCCAAACAGGAGGCCCCAACCCCAGTCCGCAACGAGGCCGCCAGGTTTTACTGGGCGGCCTTCTGAGCTACTGACCCACCTGCCCACTGCTGGTAATATTCCAGCAGTGGCAGAAGGAGGCCCTTAAGTGGCAATTATTTGGCCATTTGGACCATTGTTACTTCCGCCGCTGCTCGTAAGATTGCAGCGGGGGCAGGAAGGTGACAGGAACACACGCCCTGCCTCCGACTCAATTTTACACTCCACCCCCCTGCCTGCCACAGAATCCTGTGGGGGGGTGTAAAATTCTGGCCTCTGTTTCTCAGTCCACAGATGCTGCCAGACCTGCTGAGTATTTCCAGCACTTTCTGTTTTTACCTAGCTAATACACTTGGGCATATCACCTAAATTCAGTAAACTACAATCAATAGCATTTCTAGATGAGAAATGTGCACTTGATCAATTTTTTTCAAACAACAAAAAATGAGTACAAGCCTAACTTTTTTGCCTCATTCTCCCTGGGATTGTTTCTTGTGGTTCATGCCAGTTCAGAATTTTTGAAAGTATTCAACCCATTATTAGAGCTTACTTCTTCTAAAATTAAAGTCAACCTATTCTTACATTTTATCAGAAGAGACTCTGTCCTTGTTGACTGAAAGAAGGTTTGTGATTTTGCATAGTATTGATTTCCCTCTCTCTGCTGATGGTTCCAAATTTACTCTATATCCATTTTTTTACTTTAACTTTCTTATCCTTTTTCCTGTATATCTTTTCCATTCCCATGGATCATAAGAACATAAGAAATAGAAGCAGGAGTAGGCCATTCAGCCCTTCGGGTCTGCTCTGCCATTCAATGAGAGGTAGTGAGAGATAGAGAGATACAGCACTGAAACAGGCATTTATACTAATCCTACATTAATCCCATATTCCCTATCACATCCTGCCACCTACCTACACTAGGGGCAATTTATAATGACCAATTTATCTATCAGCCTGCAAGTCTTTGGCTGTGGGAGGAAACCGATGGCTGATCTTCTAATTCCATACCATTTTCCTGCACTATCCCCATATCCCTTGATGTTTTGAAGATGTAGAAATCTATCGATCTCAGTCTTGAACATACTCAACGCTGAGCCTCCACAGCCCTCTGGTATCGAGAATTCCAAAGATTCACCACCCTCTCTGAGTGAAGAACTTCCTCCTCATCTCAGTCCTAAATGGCCTGCCCCTTATTCTGAGACTGTGTCCCCGGTTCTAGATTCTCCAGCCAGGTGAAACATAGGAACATAGGAGTAGGAGTAGGCCATTCAGCCTATAGAGCCTGCCCCACCATTCAATACGATCATGGCTGATCATCCACTTCAATGTCCTTTTCCCACATTATCCTCGTATCCCTTATGTCATGGTATTTAGAAATCTGTCAATCTCTGCTTTAAACATACTCAATGACTGAGCTTCCACAGCCCTCTGGGGAAGAGAATTCCAAAGATTCACAACCCTCTGAGGAAAGAAATTTCTCCTCATCTCTGTCCTGAGTGGCTTCCCTCTTATTTTGAAATTGTGTCCCCAGGTTCTAGACTCCCCAACCAGGGGAAACATCTTAGCTGCATCTACCCTGTCTATCCCTTTAAGTATTTTGTAGGTTTCAATGCGATCACCTCTTATTCTTTGAAACCGTCGAGAATACTGGCCCAGTTTTCCCAATCTTTCTTCATAGGACAGTCCTGTCATTCCGGGAACAAGTCTGGTTATCCTTTGTTGCACTCCCTCTCTGGCAAGTATATCTTTTCTTGGGTAAGGTGACCAAAACTGCACACAATATACCAGGTGCAGTCTCACCATGGCTCTATATAATTGCAGCAAGACATCTTTACTCCTCTCCTCAAATCCCTTTGTGAAAAAGGCTAACATACCAGTTGCCTTCTTAATTGCTTTATGTACCTTCATGTTAGCTTTCAGTGACACATGAACAAGGAAACCCAAGTCCCTTTGAGGTTCAACACTTCCCAGCCTCTCACCATTTAAGAAATACTCTGTATTTCTGTTTTTCCTACCAAAGTGGATAACTTCACATTTCTCCACACTGTATTCCATCTGCTAAATTTTTGCCTACTCGCTTAGCCTCTCCCAATGCCCTTGAAGCTTCTTTGCACCCTCCTCACAACTCACACTTCCACCTAGTTTTGTGTCATCTGCAAACTTGGAAATATTACATTTAATTCCCACATCTAAATCATTGATATAGATTCTGCCATCACTCACGGTTCATTATTAATTTCTTACTTTATTCTATCTGCTTCCATGTTCTGCTGTTCATGTCTTTAAACACTTCTCTCCTGTCCCATGCACTCTCACCTCCAATAGCAAGTGCAAAAAGCTCATGTATTTTTTTGCTAAGATTGAGACCATCGGACAAATGTGGGTTAATTAAGCAAAGCCAGCATGGATTTCTTAAGGGAAAATCATGTTTAACTAACATGCTGGAGTTTTTTGAAGAAGTAACAGAGAGGGTTGATGAGCGCAATGCAGTTGATGTGATGTACATGGACTTCCAAAAGGCGTTTGATACAGTGCCGCACACCAGACTTATGAGCAAAATTATGACCAAAAAGTTCATGGAATAAACAGGACAGTAGCAACCTCGATACAGAATTGGCCAAGTGACAGGAAACAAAGAGTAGTGTCATAGAGTCATAGAGTTATACAGCACAGAAACATTGTGTCGGTGCCAGTCATCAAGCACCTAACTAATCTCATTTTTTAACTACTCTAATCCCAGTGTTTAATGGATATTTTCCAGACTGGAGGAATGTTTGTACTGGAGTTCCCCAGGGGTCAGTGTTGGGACCCTTGCTTTTCCTGATATATATTAATGACTTAGACCTTGGTGTACAGGGCACAATTTCAAAGTTTGCAGATGGTACAAAACTTGGAAGCATTGTGAACTGTGAGGAGGAGAGTGTAGAACTTCATAAGGACATGGACAAGTTGCTGGAATTGGTAAACAGGTGGCAGATGAAGTTCAATGCAAAGAAATGTGAAGTGATTCATTTTGGTAGGAAGAACATGTGGAAACAATATAAAACAAAGGGTGCAAGTCAAAAGGGGGGTGAAGGAGCAGACGGACCTAGGTGTATATGTATATAAGTCGTTGAAGGTGGCAGCACAGTGGTGCAGCGGCTAGCACCGCAGCCTCATAGCTCCAGTAACCCGGGTTCAGTTCTGGGCACTGCCTGTGTGGAGTTTGCAAGTTCTCCCTGTGATCGTGTGGGTTTGCTCCAGTTTCCTCCCACGTGCCAAAGACTTGTGGGTTGATAGGTAAATTGGCCATTGTAAAAACAAAATTGCCCCAGTGTAGGTAGCTGGTAGGAGAATTGAGGGAAGGTGGGGATGTGAGAGGGAAAAAAATGGAATTAATGTAGGATTAGTATAAATGGGTGGTTGATGGTTGGCACAGACTCATTGGGCCGAAGGGCCTGTTTCGGTGCTGTATCTCTCTATGACAGGTTGAGAGAGCAGTTAATAAAGCATACAGTATCCTGGACTTTATTAATAGGGGCCTAGAGTACAAGAGCAAGGTGGTTATGTTGAACTTGTATAAGACACTAGTTTGGCCTCAGCAGGAGTGTTGCTTCCAGTTCTGGATGCTGCACTTTAGGAAGGATGTGAAGGCATTGGAGAAAGTGCAGAAAAGATTCACGAGAATGATTCCAGGGATGATGAATTTCAGTTATGAAGATAGATTGGAGAAGTTAGGACTGTTTTCCTTGGAGAAGAGAAGGCTTTGAGGAGATTTGATAGAGGTATTCCAAATCATGAGGGGCCTGGCCAGAGTAGATAGGGAGAAACTGTTCCCTGTAAAATGAAAGCCCATGGGATGCAGGGGCATATGGTAGGTTGGATGCAGAATTGGCTCAGGGACAGGAAACAAAGGGTAGTAGTCAACGGATGTTTTTGTGAATGGAAAGCTGTTTCCAGTGGCGTTCCACAGGGCTCAGTGTTGGGTCCCTTGCTGTTTGTGGTATATTTTAATGATTTGGACTAAAATGTGGGAGGCATGATTAGGAAATTTGCTGATGACACAAAAATTGACAGTGTAGTTGATAGTGAAGAGGATAGCTGTAGACTCCAGAATGATATCAATTTGGTTGAGTGAGCAGAAAAGTGGCAAATAGAATTCAATCCAGAGAAGTGTGAGGTAATGGGTTGGGGAGGGCAAACAAAGCGAGGGAATACACAATAAACGGGAGGATATTGAGAGGGGTAAAAGAAGTGAGAGGCCTTGGAGTGCATGTCCACAGGTCCCTGAAGGTGGTAGGACAGGTAGATAGAGTGGTGAAGAAGGCATATGGAATGCTTTCCTTTATTGGCTGAGGGATAGAATTCAAAAGCAGGATGTAATGCTGGTACTGTAGAAAACGCTGTTTAGGCCACAATTGGAGCATTGCGTACAGTTCTGGTCACCACATTACAGAAAGGACATAATTGCTCTGGAGAGAGTACACAGGATATTTACAAGAATGCTGCCAGGGCTTGAAAGTTGCAGCTATGAGGAAAGATTGGATAGGCTAGGGTTGTTTTCCTTAGTACAGAGGAGGCTGAGGGTGACTTAATAGTGGTGTGCAAAATTATGATGGGCCTAGATAGAGTAGACAGGAAGGACCTGTTTCCCCTAGCAGAGAGGTCAATTAGCAGGGGGCACAGATTTAAGGTGATTGGTAAAAGGATTAGAGGGGACCTGAGGAAAAACTATTTCACCCAGAGTGTGTCAGGAATTCACTGCCAGGAATGGTGGTGGAGGCAGAAACCCTCAATTCTTTTAAATGGTACCTGGACATGCATCTGAAGTGCTGTAACCGGCAAGGCTATGGACCAGGTGCTGGAAGGTGGGATTAGATTGGGCGGCTAGTTTTTTCAGCCAACATGGACATGATGGGCTGAATGGCCTCCTTCTGTGCCGTAATTTTTTATGCTTCTGTGGTTCTACTCGTGAAAGAATCGAGAACGAGAGGGAACAGATTTAAAGTAATTGGTAAAAGAAGCAAAAGCGACATGAGGGTAAATTTTTTCATGCATTGAGTGGTTAAGGTCTGGAATGCACTGCCTGAGAGTATGGTGGAGGCAGGTATAACTGAAGCATTCAAAAGGGAATTAGACTGTTATATTCTTCCAATCTATCCTCGATATGAGGGAGCTGCCAGAGGATTGGAGAGTGACAAATGTGACACCCTTATTCAAGAAGGGTGTAAGGACAGTCCTAGCAACTACAGGCCAGTTAGTTTAACATCAGTGGTAGGTAAGGATTTAGAAACAATAATCAGGGAGAATATCAATGGACACTTAGAAAGGTTTGAGTTAATTAAGCATAGCCAGCACTTTAGGATAAATTGTTAGTTTGTCTAATTGAATTTTTTGATGAAGGAACAGAGAAAGTTGATGAAGGGAACGCGGTGGATGATGTTTATATGGATTTTAAGATAGCATTTGATAAAGTACCACATAAAAGGCTGGTTAAGAAAATTGAAGCTTGTGGAATAGGAGGGTCAATGTCCAATTGGATAAAAAAATTAGCTTATGGACGGAAAACAACAAGTCGTAGTAAACGGTTGCTTTTCAGACTGGAGGATGGTAGACAAAAAAAGACTGCAGGATCGCTCCGGGCAGGGGGTGAAAATGCAGAGGTGGGGTTCCTCCCAACTTTTCAGCTCAGCACCAGGAGCCCCGCCTCCAGCACAAAATCCAGCCTGATGTGTTGTTCAAAGCAGTGTGGCAAGGGAAGGATCCCTTTTGGTTTTGGCTGCATTTAGGGCGGCAGTTGTGGGGAACACACAGCTGACAGTGACTCCATTCCCATTCCCTGCTGCAATCACTAACCCGCATTCTCAATGTGTTCCGTGTTCACTCACCCTCTTATTATCCATTTCCCTTACTATCTCCCATCACTATCTCTATCTCCTCCATTTAAATGACCCACTCAAGCCCTGTATTCTCAACTCCTCTTTCTTTTTCTGTCACTCATTACCACCTCCCCCAGCCACTTGCTCCACTCCTACTCACTCTCTCCAAGGGCAGGTGCTAAGGTTCCAATGGGCTCCTCACCCTCAACCAGTTTCTCTTCTCATTTCCTCTTCTCATTCACCCCTTTCTTCCTACTTGCTGTCTCAGAGGCTTTTTTTACTTTCAAATTTCAACTACTTTTAAAGAAATCAAATATGAATGAGGAAAAAAAACCTGCCTGCTGTTATGATAGGTATTTGTTAGTATGTTAAATATAATCATTTAAATATATGTTTATGCTAATATGTATTCTTTTGGGCCTCCTTATCTCGAGAGACAATGGATACGCGCCTGGAGGTGGTCAGTGGTTTGTGAAGCAGCGCCTGGAGTGGCTATAAAGGCCAATTCTGGAGTGACAGGCTCTTCCACAGGTGCTGCAGAGAAATTTGTTTGTTGGGGCTGTTGCACAGTTGGCTCTCCCCTTGCGCCTCTGTCTTTTTTCCTGCCAACTACTAAGTCTCTTCGACTCGCCACAATTTAGCCCTGTCTTTATGGCTGCCCGCCAGCTCTGGCGAATGCTGGCAACTGACTCCCACGACTTGTGATCAATGTCACACGATTTCATGTCGCGTTTGCAGACGTCTTTATAACGGAGACATGGACTAATATGTATGTTATCACAGGAATTAATGCAAGATCATGTGATTCAGTTCTCTTGCACAGTCAGTTAGCATGTGTAAGCTGAAGCACCAACAAGTCTCTATTAAAGCTCTGCATTCAAACCTTTATGCCTGCCCTTCAGCTTTGTTTGTATTAATCTAGAAAGAGATAATACAATATGGTGGCAGTGGTAGTGAGTCCACAGCATTGATCAGGAGCTGAAAATGACAATTCAAGTCAGAAGCCCCACCTGAAGTGCTGTGACCGATCACAGCTCTCACATCAGGAGAGCAGCGGTGTGAGTAGACTTGAAAGGCGATTTGGACACACTCCCGGTTTTGCCTCAAGCCGGCAAGACAAAATTTTCACTGATCTCAAACATTAACTCTGTTTGTCTCTACACAGATGCTGCCAGACCTGCTGAATATTTCCAGCACTTTCTATCCTCATTTCAAAGTCCCAGCAAGCACAGTATTTTGCTCTTAAGACAAAATTATCTGTAGTTTTAGCCGCAGAGATCAGTACAGCATCAGTGTTTTGTCATGGATCCCGTCTCGCAGTCACGGCACTAACACGCCATTAGCCGACCTCAATGCCAGGGCCCATCCCGCCTAAAAGCTCACAAGCCCATGCTGCAGCAACACAGTTCAGGCGTGGCTCCTGCTCAGCTCTGCAGACATCGCGGCTTGCTACAACTTTTAAAGCAAGGTTTACTTCAGGCGGAGAAAGGAGTAGAAGGCTTAGGCAATGGCAGCAAGATTTCCAGAGATGGACTGGAAAGCACCTGATGAACCAGGCAAATTCAAATTGTTTAAGCAGAAGAATGAACTATGTTTGCTAGACCATGAGGTTGTGGATGCAGAGAAGCAGGTGATAAAAATTAGGATCATCATAGGAAACGAAGAACTGAGCTGAATCAATACCTCTAGTTTATTTGAGGCTGACCAGAACGATCCATCAAAGCTATGGGCAACATTAGAAAATCAGCTTAAGATGAAAGTTAATTTCAGAGTACATCGTCTAGAACACATGTGGTATAGACAGAAAGCCAACGAGAGCTTGGGCGACTTTGTTAACTGATGCAGAGAGAAAGCAAGAGAATGTGACTACTATGAGACTGAATTCTTAGATCAAATTATGGAGCTGGTTATTGTCTCCTCTCCTACTGAGGTGTTCCGGAAAGACCTCCTGGAAAAGCTAAAGGGACACGGCGTGGAGAATATGCTACAAGACGGACGCAGATACGAGGCTATTACTGCAGGGAGACTGTGTTTGCAAGCCTTAGTGTCTGAAATGCCTGTTGGTACAATATCCAAGGCACCCAGGCAGAACTAGGTATGCAGTAACTGCTGGCTCTCTGACCAACTGCATAGATGCCTGGCATACGCAGACATGTGCAAGGCATATGGGCTTAGAGGGCACTGGATCAAACTTTGCAGAAGGTCCAGCAGTAGGAATGTGGGGAGAAGCCAGAGCGGGCAGTGCTCAAACTGCAGAAGTACATCATGTAGATTCGAAGGGAAGCAAGTCACTTCCAGGCATTGCCAAAAGCATAGACCAATCCACAAAAGGGGAAAACGCCTGACCAAAATGGATGAGGTGGATTGAGATGAAGACACTACAAGTGAACAGCTATTCCACACGATCGCCTTAGCAGACAGGTCCATTCCGTTAAAAAAACAGAAGCTTTTGCAACACTCCAGATCATCTGCCCAATAAGGCTGGAAGGCATCAACTGAAGTGAAGAGTGACACAGGAGCAAGTGCCAACACTCTACGTTTCCGCATCCTCAAGGACATGTACTGCGAGGCATAGGGGCCTGTGGTCCAACATGAAGCTTATGACATACAATGGCTCAACAATAAAGTGCCTAGGTTCCCTTGACCTAGAATGTAGGTACAAAGAGTCAACATGGTCTACTCAGATATTCTACATGGTGGATGTGTCAGGACCAGCAGCAGCAGGGCTGCTGGCATGCAACAAACTTAACAGTCACCATCCGCGAACTGACCGAGTCAGAAACCCACAGGTACACACCTATTGGATTGGTATGAGACCTCTAGAGGTTGTACCCAGACTGGTTGGGAATTTCCATGGGGATGCAGTCCTACACCTTAACGAAGGTGCAATGCTGTCAATCGCGAAAATGCAGCATGCACATCTGAGAAAAGTTGACGATGGAACTGGATGGAATGGAAAACAAGGTATCATTCGACAAGTGCAACATCACAAGAACTGACGCAGTTCCATCATTACCACAAACAAGAAGGACTGTTCAATTTGATAATGTTTAGATCCAAGGAAGCTGAACAAAGCCTTAAAGAGATGTCCTCATAAGATACCAATGCAAGAAGAGTTAAACTCAATGTTTGCTGGAGTGAAACACTTTTCCAAATTCGATGCAAAAAACTGATATTAGTCCATACATTTGTCAAGAGGGTTGCAAGAGCTAACAAAGTTCAGAACTCCCTTTGGCAGGTACTATTTCCTCCATTTACCATTTGGGCTGTCGGTCAGCCAGGATATATTTGAACAGCATGTGGACCGGATAACAGAACAAGTCCTGGGTTGTGTGTGCATTGCGGATGACGTTGCCATAGTATGACATAGGGAAGAAAAGCATGATAGAAACCTACACTTGCTAATGGAGACTTCCAGACACGAAGGTTTGGACCAGGATTTTTCGTTGGGTGGGAGGCCCCATCTACTGGCCGCAAAGTTGGTGGCGAGCCCGCCTCTGCCGGGCCTGGGGAGCCAGACTGGGATTTTTCGCTCCCCAAACTTTTAATTGGTCTTGGGTGGGACTTCCACCTCCTCAAGGCAGAAAGTCCCAGCTAATGGAGCTGATGGCCAATCAGCGGGCTGGCAGATCTTAGACCCAGCAGCGCCATCAGGAGCAGTGGCCACTGCTGGGACTACACCCAACCTCAGGAGGAAGAGGATGGATGTCCCAGGAAAGGAGGTAACTTTTTGGGGCTTCGCTGGGGACAATCAGACCCTGGTGAGGCAAGGGGGGTGGGGGGGGGGGGTTCGGTTAGGGGGGCTGGGGGTGTGTTGTACGTTGGGAGCGGTTGGGGCTTCGGGGGCGGCCCTCCGTGGGACACAGGTGGGAAGGCCCCCACCAGCCCGCAAGAAGGCTGCCTGGTTTCACCAGGTGGGGTTTTTGAAGCGTCCGCTGTCTGCCAGCCAAGGGTAAAATACCCATGGTGGTGGGTGGAGGCGCTGATGTGCCAGTTAATTGGCGACTTAAGGGTCTTGATTGGCCTGGGGCAGGAGGGCCGTTTCTCGTCACCGCCTCCCCATGTAAAATTGCAACGGGGGTGGGAGGGGGTCAGGAAATGCCCCCCCCCCACCTCCCACTCAATTTTACGCCACCCCCTGCCACCAGCCCGCTCATTTGGGGGGTGTAAAATTCCGGCCTTGGTTTCCAACAGCAAAAAGTGTTCCCTTAAGGCTGATCATATAAATTTCTTCGATGCCTTTACTCAAGTTCAGGTATTTGCCTGGACTCTGGGAAGGTTGAGACCTCCAGTCAAGGCTGACACCGCAGGACAAGGACGAGCTCCAAAGGACGTTCTGGTCTATTCAACTTCCTTGCTGCATACATACCAAGCTTCTTGGAGAGCGCTTCTCCACTAAGAGAATTGATGAAGAAAGACATGTCATTCCTATGGCAGGATGATCACCAAAATGCTTTCAATGCGTTGAAACAAGCATTGTCAGCCGAGTCATTTCTTCAATACTATGACTCTTGGAAGGCAACAATAAAATAAGTTTTTAAAAATTCATTCATGGGATGTGGGCGTCGCTGGCCAGGCCAGCATTTATTGCCCATCCCTAATTGCCCTTGAGAAGGTGGTGGTGAGCTGCCTTCTTGAACCGCTGCAGTCCATGTGGGGTAGGTACACCCACAGTGCTGTTAGGAAGGGAGTTCCAGGATTTTGACCCAGCGACAGTGATGGAACGGCGATATAGTTCCAAGTCAGGATGGTGTGTGACTTGGAGGGGAACTTGCAGGTGACGGTGTTCCCATGCATTTGCTGCCCTTGTCCTTCTAGTTGGTAGAGGTCGCGGGTTTGGAAGGTGCTGTCTAAGGAGTCTTGGTGCGTTGCTGTAGTGCATCTTGTAGATGGTACACACTGCAGCCACTGTGCATCGGTGGTGGAGGGAGTGAATGTTTGTAGATGGGGTGCCAATCAAGCGGGCTGCTTTTCCTGGATGGTGTTGAGCTTCTTGAGTGTTGTTGGAATTGCACCCATCCAGGCAAGTGGAGAGTATTCAATCACACTCCTGACTTGTGCCTTGTAGATGGAGGACAGGCTTTGGGGAGTCAGAAGGTGAGTTACTCGCCTCAGGATTCCTAGCCTCTGACCTGCTCTTGTAGTCACTGTATTTATATGGCTACTCCAGTTCAGTTTCTGGTCAATGGTAGCCCCTAGGATGTTGATAGTGGGGGATTCAGCAATGGTAATGCCATTGAATGTCAAGGGGAGATGGTTAGATTCTCTCTTGTTGGAGATGGTCATTGCCTGGCACTTGTGTGCGCGAATGTTACTTGCCACTTATCAGCCTAAGCCTGGATATTGTCCAAGTCATGCTGTATTTCTACACGGACTGCTTCAGTATCTGAGGAGTCACGAATGGTGCTGAACATTGTGCAATCATCAGCAAACATTCCCACTTCTGACCTTATGACTGAAGGAAGGTCATGGATGAAGCGGCTGAAGATGGTTGGGCCTAGGACACTATGCTGAGGAACTCCTGCAGTGATGTCCTGGAGCTCAGATGATTGACCTCCAACAATCACAACCATCTTCCTTTGTGTTAGGTATGACTCCAACCAGCGGAGGGTTTCCCCCTGATTCCCATTGACCTCTGTTTTGCTAGGGCTCCTTGATGCCATACTCGGTCAAATGCTGCCTTGATCTCAAGGGCTGTCACTCTCACCTCACCTCTTGAGTTCAGCTCTTTTGTACATGCTTGAACTAAGGCTGTAATGAGGTTAGGAGCTGAGTGGCTCTGGCGGAACCCAAACTGAGCGTCACTGAGCAGGTTATTGCTTAGCAAGTGCTGCTTGATGGCACTGTTGATGACACCTTCCATCACTTTACTGATGATTGAGAGTAGGCTGATGGGACGGTAATTGGCCGGGTTGGACTTGTCCTGCTTTTTATGTACAGGACATACCTGGGCAATTTTCCACATTACAGGGTAGATGCCAGTGTTGTAGCTGTACTGGAACAGCTTGGCTAGGGGCACGGCAAGTTCTGGAGCACAGGTCTTCAGTACTATTGCCGGAATATTGTCAGGGCCCATAGCCTTTGCAGTATCCAGTGCCTTCAGTCGTTTCTTGATATCATGCGGAGTGAATCCAATTGGCTGAAGCCAGGCATCTGTGATGCTGGGGAGTTAAGGAGGAGGCCGAGATGGATCATCAACTTGGCACTTCTGGCTGAAGATTGTTGCAAATGCTTCAGCCTTACCTTTCGCACTGATGTGCTGGGCTCCCCCATCATTGAGGATGGGGATATTTGTGGAGCCATCTCCTCCAGTTAGTTGTTTAATTGTCCACCACCATTCACAACTGTGTGTGGCAGGACTGCACAGCTTAGATCTGATCCGTTGGTTAACGGATTGCTTAGCTCTGTCTATTGCATGCTGCCTAGGCAGTTTGGCACGCAGATAGTCCTGTGTTGTAGCTTCACCAGGTTGACACCTCATTTTGAGGTATGCCTGGTGCTGCTCCTGGCATGCTCTCCTGCACTCTTCATTGAACCAGGGTTGGTCTCCTGGCTTGATGGTCATGGTAGAGTGGGGGATATGCCGGGCCATGAGGTTACAGATTGTGGTTGAGTACAATTCTGCTGCTGCTGATGTCCACAGCGCCTCATGGATGCCCAGTTTTGCATTGCTAGATCTTTTCGAAATCTATCCCATTTAGCACGGTGGCATTGCCACACAACACGATGGAGGGTATCCTCAATGTGAAGGCGGGACTTTGTCTCCACAACGACTGTGCAGTGGTCACTCCTACCAATACTGTCATGGACAGATGCATCTGTGGCAGGCAGATTGGTGAGGACGAGGTCAAGTATGTTTTTCCCTCTTGTTGGTTCCCCCACCACCTGCCGCAGACCCACTCTAGCAGCTATGTCCTTTAGGACTCGGTCAACTCGGTCAGTAGTGGTGCTACCAAGCCACTTTTGGTGATGGACATTGAAGTCCCCCACCCAGAGTACATTCTGTGCCCTTTCCACCCTCAGTGCTTCCTCCAAGTGCTGTTCAACATGGAGGAGTACTGACTCATCAGCTGAGGGAGGGCGGTAGGTGGTAATCAGCAGGAGGTTTCCTTGTCCATGTTTGACCTGATGCCATGAGACTTCATGGGATCCAGTGTCAGTGTTGAGGACTCCCAGGGCAACTTCCTCCCTACTACATACCACTGTGCTGCCACCTCTTCTGAGTCTGTCCTGCCGGTGGGACAGGACATACCCGGGGATGGTGATGGCAGAGTCTGGGACATTGTCTGTCAGGTATGATTCTGTGAGAATGACTATGTCAAGCTGTTGCTTGACTAGTCTGTGGGACAGCTCTCCCGACTTTGGCAGAAGCCCCCAGATGTTAGTAAGGAGGACTGTGCAGGGTCAACAGGGCTGGGCTTGCCCTTGTCATTTCCGGTGCCTAGGTCGATGCCAGGTGGTCCGTCTGGTTTCATTCCTTTTTATTGACTTCGTAGCGATTAGATACAACTGAGTGGCTTGCTAGGCCATTTCAGAGGACATGTCCGAGTCCACCACATTGCTGTGGGTCTGGAGTCACATGTAGGCCAGACCACGTAAGGAGAGCAGATTTCCTTCCCGAAAGTACATCAATGAACCAGATGGGTTTTTACAACAATCGACAATGGTTTCATGGCCATCATTAGGCTAGTTTTTTAATTCTAGATTTATTAATTGAATTCAAATTCCACCTTCTGCTGTGGTGGGGTTTGAACCCATGTCTCCAGAGCAATACCCTGGATCTTTGGGTTACCAGTCCAGTGACAATACCAGTATTCCACTGCCTCCCCAATCTTGACACATTGCAGAAAGGTCTCTGTGTATGTCTTCTTCAAGACGGAAAACTTGTCACATTTGGTTTGAAAAGTCTGTTGCCAGCACAAGCAAATTACTCCAGTATCGAAAGAGAAACTGGGGTTCACCCAGGTTTCATGCATACTTATTTGGAAAAGAATTCCCGGTCGAGGACAGATCATAAGCTGTTGGAGTTGATCTGGACAAAACTGCTCGTGAGTACACCACCTCGACTCCAGAGGTTATGCATCAAAATTCAGGGCTACAACTGTGTGATGTGAGTTACAAACCCGGTAGTCAGATGATCTTATCGAACACTCTAAGTAGGCTGCCCAACCTTGGGAAGGCATGAGACATACCAATCGACTTCCAGGTGGATGAAGTCTGTGCAAGCTTGGGGGTTGTTTACAATATAGATCTCATGTGCTTTGGTCCAAACAAGTGAGAGGAACTCCAGAGGGAGACTTCTCAAGACCCCAAATTCTGGGCTTTATGGCAAATTGTTGTAGAGGGTTGGCCTGAGACCATTCAGGAAATCCCTATGGATCTAAGAAAGTATTGGCAATATCGAGCCAAAATCGGTATATCCAATGGAGTACTATTCAAAGGATGCCAAGTACTCATCCCAGCAACACTTCAGTCTGACATACTTAGACAGTTCAAACACACACCATTTGTCATTGTCACCAGGTCTGGTCGAGTCAGTCAACAACCAATATGGTTCCAAATGCAGACAATACCTTGAAGAGGAGTGTTCCAAATATTCTTGTTACAGTTGTATGTTTTATGTAAATAATGTTATAGTTGTCAAATTTTTTTAATATCTCATAAGGGTTGCTTATTAATAAACATATTAATGTTATACTATATGGGGTTGTCATTTAAGGGAAGGGGATGTTGTGATAGTGTATTTGTTAGTATGTTAAATATAATCATTTAAATATATGTTTCTGCTAATATGCATGTCATCACATAAAATGATGCAATATCATGTGATTCAGTTCTCTTGTACAGTCAGTTAGCACATGTAATCTGCAGCAACAACAAGTCTCCATTAAAGCTTTGTGCTCAAACCTTTATGTTTGTCCTTCAGCTTCATTTGTATTAGTCTAGAAAGAGATAATACAACACCTGCCTACTATGTTTTTGGCTTGTTTCCTTCTCTCGCTCTGTCCCTTTGACTCATAGCTGTTAGACATTAGAATCTTTTCCTCAAAAGTTCTGTCAGCAAAACAATACAGGTAAGGGAATTAGGAAAATTCAACTACAGTTTTTAAAAATTGAAATAACATAATCTGACGCAAGACATACTTACCCTCACCATCCACCCCCAGTTTCTTTTTCACTTTCTAAAATTTAATGGAAGAAAGACTTGGATTTATATAACGCCTTACATGACCTCAGGACATCCCAAAAAACTTTACAGCCAATTAAGTACTTCTAAAGTCTCATCATGTTGTAATGTAGGAATTACAGTAATGTGCACAAAAGAAAGGCTGCAAAAGGTATGCAACGAGAATCCTAGAATTTTTATCCCTCTCTCTGTCACATGAATTCAGCCTCATTGTGTATTCTTTTTATTAAAAACTTGACTTGAATTTTATCACAGTAAAGCTTTTGAAATGGTCCTGTAGGACCTTTTCAAACAAAGAAAAAATATTCTCCAGTATGGCTGACTGAATAGTACTCCAGGGAAATTATGTGTGCTGCATATGCCCAGACTGCACAATCCAAATTCAGCTCAGAGTCACAGCCCTGAGCAAAAATATCAACTGCAAGCCCAGGGTTTTGGGAGAGGCTGAGACTTTCAAATAGAAACTTTTAGGAAGGATTACAAGACACAAATGACAATTCAATGGATTAATTATGTTTTGTGAATATGTAGTTCTTTGAATATTTTGTTTTGGTTGAATCCTTATTTTGATATCAGAAATTTCTACTACTGAGAAGAAAAATGACATTGAAAAATGATATTTTCATAAAGTACATTGGGAGAATTCTAGGAACACAGTAACTGGATTCAGCAATCAAAGTGATGTGTTTATATTGATCATTTCAATTGTAAATTAGACATACAAATTTATAGTGGAAATAGTTAATAGGTAATGTGACAACAATTGGAAGGCAAATGGTGTAGATAGGAGTGTGCACAGACCTATATTAAAAATATATTACTTTCAATCTCCCGTGACTCTGCAAACAGGGAATTTAGGCTGAGTGTAACCTTCAGGTGAGGCAGGATTAGAGGCTGGAGATAATTGGATCAGGGAAGGAAGACATAATTTAGTTCTCATTTTGAAGTAATATATTCTTTCCTTACTTTTATATTTCCGTTATGAATTCCTACATCCACATTTATAATTGAAAGTGCCTGTTTTAATGTATCATGCTTCTACCAGAGCCAACCTTGCTCCTCCCCTGGCAATCATCACTGGGAGAGGCCAGAGATAAATAAAAACAATTTAGTTAGGAAAATGAAATCTGCAAAATTCCTCTCCAACCTCCACAGACAATTTTTAAGCTTCTGGAGACCACAGTGGCTGGCATCCCTATCACTGTTCACCCACCTGTTTAGTTTAGTTTAGAGATACAGCACTGAAACAGGCCCTTCGGCCCACCGAGTCTGTGCCGACCATCAACCACCCATTTATACTAATCCTACACTAATTTCATATTCCTACCGCATCCCCACCTGTCCCTATATTTTTCCCTACCACCTACCTATACTCAGGGCAATTGCTAATGGCCAATTTACCTATCAACCTGCAAGTCTTTGGCATGTGGGAGGAAACCGGAGCACCCAGAGGAAACCCATGCAGACACAGGGAGAACTTGCAAACTCCACACAGGCAGTACCCGGAATTGAACCCGGGTCCCTGGAGTTGTGAGGCTGCACCACTGTGCCGCCCTGACTTCAATAGAATGAGAATATATATATTACTGAAATATGGATAATAACCTGAATTAATTACCTCTCCATTTCCTGATTAGAGTCAACAGTATTAATTGAAACCACTTTCCTCATACAAATAATCTTAAGAGTTAGATATAGAATCGAGAACACATCCAATCCAGTTTTTGGTTTCACAATTGAAAACATATTTCTCTTCAAGCAAAATAATATCAGTCACATTCTTGACTTTTTAGCAAGAAACCTGGTTAACATTTTCAAATAGAATCCTGATGTACTGAAAGCATAAGACAGGGATTAAAAGTTATCAGCCCTGGTGATGGTACATAGAGAGAGGGAGAGATCAGTTCAATATATATGCATTAAAAAAATTTACTATGAGAATCTATTTTCAAATTATGCAGGTAATGTCTGGATATTATTGATGTCAATTTTGATATATATGTCTCTTAAAACTCAACTTCAGTGTCATTGCCAAAATGTAAAACAGGCCTAGCTGGGCTGATTCTTCATACCACCTAACAAACTGCACTCAGTTTTATATTAGCAAATATCAGAACGCATCTCAATGGCATTTGATTATAAATCAAAACAAGTTATTGTAACCTTATGTAACTAATCAATAAGACTACATTTAGGACATTGTCTGTAATTTTGGGTTCTCTGCCTTCAAAGGGATATTGATTGGTGGTGTGAAAGAGATTCAAAGTGAAAAAAAATGATTAAGCAAGGGATCATAATTTTGGTCTTAAAAGCTGTGAGAGGTTGAGGAAATATAGGTGTAAGTAAGTTATTCAGCTTGAACTGCAAAGTAGAACTAAAGGGGATGAATATAAAATTTACATGCTGCAAGCAAAGCTATAATTTAGAAGCATTTCACTTGTGCAGAGCTGTGGATCTGTCGTATAGAATTCCATCAAAACTACTGTAGAAAGGTGATAGAGAAATAACAAATAAATACTCATTCAAGAGAGAACGGAAAGTTAGAAGAACAGATATACAATAAAAGCTTTGTTATCCAGCACTTTTCCATGGTCATCTGTCTGCAGTGCTAGTTCAATCTCCTCTGAGGGAGCTGGTTTGGCCATGGCCCGAGTCACCATACAATCAGGGGAAAATGCAGGGGACTGTCTCCTGCCACTGCCCTGTCTCTCTAACTTCCTTTGGTTTCTCTAACACTACTGAGGACTCTACCACCTTCGCTCCCACCAGGTCATTACCGAGTAGCAGGTCGACACCGTCCATAGGCAAACTAGAGACAATCCCCATGGTCACCATTCCTGAAACTAGGTCGCACTCCAAGTGCTCCCGATATACAAGTACGGGCATACACCGTCCTCCGATACCATTCACTATCATTCTCAGATTCACTGCACTCTCTGGGGGAAAGGTCATGACTTTTCCCAGCAAAAGGCATACGTTGGCCCCTGTATCCGTAAGTATGAGGATGGGCTTGCTTGCCCCACTCGAGGGGTGAGGGGTTATTCTCCCTTTGGATACAAAATCCTGATAACCTTCAGGGATCTTGTTAAATTTTCCTGCACCCACTGCATTATTTTTCATGTGTCCTACTGCTGTTGTACTTAAAGCCACAACCTGCTCTGCTGTGCTTTCCATCAGGGTCCTTTCTCCTGCACTGGTCGGGTGTGCCCTGACTAATCCTGTAGGCTTTCCCTGTAGTTTCCAGCAGTCAGCTTAGAGGTGACCTGCCATGTTACAATGGAAACACACAGGTCTCTGGCTCTCATTCCCGCTCTCTGTCTTTTTTGGCTTGAGGAGGGCCGCCTGTGTGTCCAGCTTTCCCTTCTCTCCCAGGACTGTCTCGGCTCTTATTGCCCTTCCACCTTTTATCCCTTTCGGGGTTGTGGGGGTGACTAGGGAAGGGTTTTCCTTGGGGTTCGGACCTGTACATGACAGCGAACTCATCAGCCAGAACTGCGGCTTGCCTTGCGTTTTGAACTTGCTGTTCCTCCACATGGGCTTTTTTAGAAAGGGGAAGAGAGTTTTTAAATTCCTCTAGAAGAATCACCTCTCTGAGGTTTTCAAACATGGGCTGTACCACTGGTCAAAAGGGCCCTTAACCACTGGTCAAAAGCCAGCTGCTTAATTCCTTCAAACACGAGGTAAGTTTGATCAGACTATTTCCGGAGGGTTCAGAATTTCTGGTGGTAGCCTTCTGGTACTAGCTCATATGCCCGAGGATAGCATTTTTAATCAATTCATAGTCTGATGACCTCTCATCTGGCAACAGTGGATAAACCTCATGGGCTTTTCCTACAGCTTGCTTTGTAGCAATAATGTCCAGCTCGAGGCTGGTCATTTTAACTGCCTTGCAAGCTTTTCAAACGTGACAAAAAATGCTTCCACATCTCCCTCAATGAACTTGGTGATCAACTGGGAGAACTTTAAGAGCTCATCACACGGTCCAGAGTTTCACTAGGGTTATCACATCGCCCCCTAGCTAATTCAGGCTGCCTCAGCTCCCTTTCCTCCTGACTCCTTCTGGAACATTCTCTCTCTTTCCCTCTCCTTTCTCTCCTTTTCTCTCTCTTCTCTCTCTTTCTTTATATTCTCTCCCTCTTTCTCTCTTTTTCCCTGTCTTCCAATTCAAGTTTCCTCTGTTCTAATTGTACTTTAGCTAACATTACCCTGTCTGAGTCTAACTCCAACCCTGTTTCTGACTCTTCAGGTTCGAGTGAAAATGGTTGGCCAACACATAGGATTTCAGATTTCTTAGCTTTTGTACAGAAAGTGATCCCACACTGCCAGGCTACATTTCCCAACTCTTCCATAGATAGTGCCTTTAACTTATCCCAAGTTACCTCGCCCTGGCTTGGGAAGCTACTGGCCTCGGACGCGAACATATTAGTATTCTAGCAACACAAACCACAAGAAAACCTTTATTGAAGTCTTTTTTTGCTAGGGATCTATTTGGTTTCCCACTTCCAATTTCTTGTTTGTCTATGGGTTACAACGCTGGACTACAGCCCCTAAATTTCTGTTATGACCAGGTGAGGAGGGGGTGACAGGCTCCCCTTTTGCCCCTTCTCTGGTATGACCACAACAGGGTTTATCCTTTTTTAAGTGATTGAACTTACCACCTCAGTGAGCAATTGCTCCTGTTCCTCTAATATAATTGCAAATGAACCAATCAGACAGGTTTTCTTGAGTTTAAACAAGAAAGATGTAAGTTTATTATCCTTAACACTCTAAACTGGTTAAAATTACTAAAATATGCTACGCATTCACGCCCACATTCACACGAGAGACACACACAGACAAGTAGATTACAGAGCGAAAACAAAGTTGGGTGGTTGGAGTAGAGTCTGAAATAAATGGAATTTTAATGCTGAATCTCAGTCCCTGAGTCCTTCGTTGAAATTGTAGTCTTGAAGTCCTCGCTGGGCCACGTGCATAGTTGTAGGTTTTATTCTCAGTCCCGGAAGGCGGAAGAGGGGGTTTTATTCTTGTCCCCTAGTTGCTGGCTGTGCTGGTCTGTAGGTGTGAGGCTTTACCAGCTGCACCTGAGGCTTTTCTGGATCTTTACTGGAGAGAGGGAAAGAGAGAGAAAGAGCTGTTCCCTTGATGGCTTTCAGTTACTGTCTGCTTTCTGACTGACAAAGCTTAGCCTCTCCAAAGCTGCACAGGAGTCACATGACTTTCCCAAACCTCTTTGTTGGGTTTGTGAGGACCTTCTGGAAAAGTCTTTGAGGTTCATGACGCCACATCTTAAGCTGTTCAGTCACATTTGGAGGGGGTTGGCTCTTTCAAAGTCAATGGGTGTCAATGGCTCTTGATGACCATGTTGACAAAGCCATTTTCGGTAATTTAATCAGAGAGCACCCCATTGTTCTGGCTAGGTTGAATCAGTCATGATGTCTCCCGTCTAATCCTTTGGTGTTTCAAATGCAAATTTTCATGGCCATCTTGGCTGCCAGGTTACTCTTTTTAAAAGAAAGTTATTTGCAAGAATTTCCAGCAAAAGTTTCAGGCAAAGTTCCAATCGATGAAATTAATGTTTTCCATTTGGCATGTGGGTTTTCATGACACTAGCATAACCTTTGATATTTTAATTGACAATGTAGTGCAATGTAAAAATGGCATATTTGTAGCTCAAAACCTTACATATGAACATACAAACATACGAATTAGGAGCAGAAGTAGACCATTTGGCCCCTTCAGCCTGCTCTGCCATTCAATAAGATAATGGCTGATCTGTTTGTGTTACAAATTCCACACTCCCATCTACCCCCAATAGCCTTTGTTTCCCTTGCCTAACAAGAATCGATCTATCTCCGCCTTAAAAATATTTAATGACCCCGCATCCACCACCTTCTGAGGCAGAGAGTTCCAAAGTCGCACAACCGTCTGAGAGAAAAAATTTCTCCTCCTCTCTGTCCTAAAAGTATGACCCCTAATTTTAAAACAGCAACCCCTAGTTCTGGACTCACCCACAAAAGGAAACATCCTTTCCACATCCACCTTATCAAGACCGTTCAGGATCTTATATACTTGAATCAAGTCTCCCCTCACTTTTATACACTCCAGTGGAAACAAGCCCAGTCTGTCCAATCTTTCTTCATAAGACAACCTGCTCATTCCAGGTATCAATCTAGTAAACCTTCTATGAACCACGTCCAATGCATTTACATCCTTCGTTAAATAAAGAGACCAAAACTGCACACAGTATTCGAGATGTGGTCTCACCAATTCCCTGTATAACTGAAGCATAATATTTTACACTTACATTTTCAATTCCTTTTGTAATAAAAGATAGCATTCCATGAGCCTTCTTTATTACTCGCAGTACCTGCATACATTTTTTTGTGACTCATGCACTAGAATACCTAGATCCCTCTGCACCCCTGAATTCTGCAGTTGTTCTCCGTTTAAGTAATACTCTGCTTTCTTATTCTTCCTGCCAAAGTGAACAACTTCACATTTTCCCACACTATACTCCATCTGCCAGATTTTTGCCCACTCACTCAACCTATCTATATCGGTCTGCAAGCTCCTTATATCCTCTTCACAACATACTTTCCTACTTGTCTTTGTGTCATCTGCAAATTTACCTACCATGCCATCGCTCCCCTCATCTAAGCCATTGATATAAATTGTAAAAAGTTGAGGTCCCAGCACAGACCCCTACAGGATTCCACTTGTCACATCCTGCCACTCAAAAAAGGACCCATTTGTGTATATTCTCTGATTTCTGCCAGCCAGTCGATCTTCTATCCATGCTAATATGTTACCCCCTACACCATGAGCTCCCACTTTGCGCAATAACCTTTTATGTGGCACCTTGTCAAATGCCTTCTGGAAATCCAAGTACAGTTTGTCAATGGGCCCCCCTTTATCCACAGTGCATGTTACTCCTTCAAAGAACTCCAATAAATTGGTTAAACATGATTTCCCTTTTACAAAACTAGGCTGACAATTCTCAATTACCTTGAGTTTTTCTAAGTGCCCAGCTATAACCTCCTTAATGATTGATTCTAACACCTCACCCACGACAGACGTCAAGCTAACTGGTCTATAGTTACCTGTTTTCTGCCTCCCTCCATTATTGAATAGAGGGGTTAGATATGCTACTTTTGACAGTGAAATAACAAACAAATGAAGTGCATTTTTGACTCATTGTCGGACTTACACATAATCATACTTGGGATTGCTGATCATTACTCTGACCTAGTCAGAGCTAGTCTAATGATGGCCATGAAACCATTGTCGATTGTTGTAAAAACCCATCTGGTTCACTAATGTCCTTTAGGGAAGGAAATCTGCTGACCTTACCTGGTCTGGCCTACATGTGATTCCAGACCCACAGCAATGTGGTTGACTCTTACATGTCTCTTCTGAAATGGCCTAGCAAACCACTCAGTTGTACCTAACTGCTACGAAGTCAATAAAAAGGAATGAAACTGGATAGACCACCCGGCATCTACCTAGGCACCGGAAAGAACAACGGAAAACCCAGCCCTGTTGACCCTGTAAAGTCCTCCTTACTAACATCCGGGGACTTGTGCCAAAGTTGGGAGAGCTGTCCCACAGACTAGTCAAGCAACAGCCTGACATAGTTATACTCACGGAATCATACCTGACAGACAATGTCCCAGACTCTGCCATCACCATCCCCGGGTATGTCCTGTTCCACCAGCAGGACAGACCCAGCGGAGGTGGCGGCACAGTGGTACACAGTAGGGAGGGAGTTGCCCTGGGAGTCCTCAACATTGACAGTGGATCCCACGAAGACCCATGGCATCAGGTCAAACAAGGACAAGGAAACCTCCTGCTGATTACCACCTACCTCCCTCCCTCAGCTGATGAGTCAGTACTCCTCCATGTTGAACAGCACATGAAGGAAGCACTGAGGGTGGCAAGGGCACAGAATGTACTCTGGGTGAGGGACTTCAATGTCCATCACCAAGAGTGGCTTGGTAGCACCACCACTGACCGAGCTGGTCGAGTCCTAAAGGACAGACCTGCTAGACTGGGTATGCGGCAGGTAGCGAGGGAACCAACAAGAGGGGAAAACATACTTGACTTTGTCCTCACCGATCTGCCTGCCACAGATGCATCTGTCCATGACAGTATTGGTAGGAGTGACCACTGCACTGTCGTTGTGGAGACAAAGTCCCGCCTTCACATTGAGGATACCCTCCATCGTGTTGTGTGGCAATGCCACCGTGCTAAATGGGATAGATTTCGAACAGATCTAGCAATGCAAAACTGGGCATCCATGAGGTGCTGTGGGCATCAGCAGCAGCAGAATTATACTCAACCACAATCTGTAACCTCAGGGTCCGGCATATTCCCCACTCTACCATGACCATCAAGCCAGGAGACCAACCCTGGTTCAATGAAGAGTGCAGGAGAGCATGCCAGGAGCAGCACCAGGCATACCTCAAAATGAGGTGTCAACCTGGTGAGGCTACAACACAGGACTATCTGCGTGCCAAACTGCGTAGGCAGCATGCGATAGAAAGAGCTAAGCGATCCGTTAACCAATGGATCATATCTAAGCTGTGCAGTCCTGCCACATACAGTTGTGAATGGTGGTGGATAATTAAACAACTAACTGGAGGAGGTGGCTCCACAAATATCCCCATCCTCAATGATGGGGGAGCCCAGCACATCAGTGCGAAAGGTAAGGCTGAAGCATTTGCAACAATCTTCAGCCAGAAGTGCCGAGTTGATGATCCATCTCGGCCTCCTCCTGAAGTCCCCAGCATCACAGATGCCAGACTTCAGCCAATTGGGTTCACTCCGCGTGATATCAAGAAACGACTGAAGGCACTGGATACTGCAAAGGCTGTGGGCCCTGACAATATTCCGGCAATAGTACTGAAGACCTGTGCTCCAGAACTTGCCGCGCCCCTAGCCAAGCTGTTCCAGTACAGCTACAACATTGGCATCTACCCTGCAATGTGGAAAATTGCCCAGGTATGTCCTGTGCACAAAAAGCAGAACAAGTCCAACCCGGCCAAATACCGCCCCATCAGCCTACTCTCAATCCTCAGTAAAGTGATGGAAGGTGTCATCAACAGTGCCATCAAGCGGCACTTGCTCAGCAATAACCTGCTCAGTGACGCTCAGTTTTTATTCCGCCAGGGCCACTCAGCTCCTGGCCTCATTACAGCCTTGGTTCAAACATGGACAAAAGAGCTGAACTCAAGAGGTGAGGTGACAGTGACTGCCCTTGAGATCAAAGCAACACTTGACCGAGTATGGCATCAAGGAGCCCTAGCAAAACTGAGGTCAATGGGAATTGGGGGAAAACCCTCCACTGTTTGGAGTCATACCTAGCGCAAAGGAAGATGGTTGTGTTTGTTGGAGGTCAATCATCTGAGCTCCAGGACTTCACTGCAGGAGTTCCTCAGGGTAGTGTCCTCGGCCCAAGCATTTTCAGCTGCTTCATCAATGACCTTCCTTCAATCATAAGGTCAGAAGTGGGGATGTTCGCTGATGATTGCACAATGTTCAGCACCATTCGTGAATCCTTAGATACTGAAGCTGTCCGTGTAGAAATTTAGCAAGACTTGGACAATATCCAGGCTTGGGCTGATAGTGGCAAGTAACATTTGCGCCACACAAGTGCCAGGCAATGACCATCTCCAACAAGAGAGAATCTACCCATTTCCCCTTGACATTCAATGGCATTACCATCGCTGAAGCCCCCACTATCAACATCCTGGGGGCTACCATTGACCAGAAACTGAACTGGAGTAGCCATATAAATACCGTGGCTACAAGAGCAGGTCAGAGGCTACGAATCCTGCGGCTTGTAACTCACCTCCTGTCTCCCCAAAGCCTGTCCACCATCTACAAGGCACAAGTCAGGAGTGTGATGGAATACTCTCCACTTGCCTGGATGGGTGCAGCTCCAACAACACTCAAGAAGCTCGACACTATCCAGGACAAAGCAGCCCGCTTGATTGATACCCCATCTACAAACATTCCCTCCCTCCACCACCGACGCACAGTGGCAGCAGTGTGTACCATCTACAAGATGCACTGCAGCAACGCACCAAGGCTCCTTAGACAGCACCTTCTAAACCTGCGACCTCTACCAACTAGAAGGACAAGGGCAGCAAATGTATGGGAACACCACCACCTGCAAGTTCCCCTCCAAGTCACTCACGATCCTGACTTGGAACTATATCGCTGTTGCTTCACTGTCGCTGGGTCAAAATCCTGGAACTCGCTTCCTAACAGTACTGTGGGTGTACCTACCCCACATGGACTGCAGCGGTTCAAGAAGGCAGCTCACCATCATCCCTTCTCAAGGGCAATTAGGGATGGGCAATAAATGCTGGCCTAGCCAGCGACGCCCACATCCCATGAATGAATTAAAAAAAAGTATTCCTAAATAAAAGGTGGCTGAAAAACATGGGAAAGAAAGATAGTGAGAGACATGGGAAAATTTAAGAAGCAGGAGAAAGGGCAAAAGACAACACAAATGGAAAAGAAACAGGTAAGAAGCTCCCAAGAAGATTATAAAGATTCATTTACTGTAAAGACTCACAGTGCATACCAGTAGTAGTAGAATGGGGTCTTAGTATTCTACTGTATGCAAGAAATAAATCTTCCGGAAGCCTGATTTTGCAAAGAAAACAATCAAAGCAGTATGTACACAGGAAACTTGGCAATGAACTGGATGGTGAACCACATACTTTTGCATCATTTAGATGGTTATCACTTGTGGTGATATGGTTCTAAGACTTTAGCACCTGCGTTCAATCCATTTCCAACTGAAGTGTGATTAGCAAAGCGCTGCATGTCATTACCTGGGAACAAGAGTGCCTTTTACTAATTTCAACACAAATCCTGATAATATGATATAAGTTGGAAAACCCAACCAATATAAGACTTAATAAAAAAAAAATGACTGAAACGCACACCTGTTACTCAGCTAGGGACAATGCTTGAGTGTAATCTCCCACGACGGTCTGAGAAAAGAGCTTTCCTATACTACTAAGTAATTACAATATCACATTCTGTAACAGATTGTTACTGGGCCAGAAATAGCAACCTCCAGAATGAATGAATAAACAACAAATGTGAGCATATCCCCTTTCTGAAATGTTATCATCCTCTCCAGTGACATGAAATATAGGCCTCGCCATAAGCACAAGAAATAAATTGTAATTAGATTTGTTCAATAATACTTCATTTGAATGTCATCCAAGTTCTCAAAAGTCTAAAATTAAATGATATAAAAGCCTCTACATGTCTTTGCAGCATGTTTAAGTTAATCTTTTATTGACATCAAATTCTTTTAATGATATTTTGTTTAAAAAGTACCAGTGACTTGGTTTTGTAATGTGTACTGTGCCTCTGGAATTTAACTAGGAATTTATGATTGCTGAAGGACATTTCTGTTTCCATCACCTTAATTAAGTATGGCAATTTTTTTGTCTTACAGTGAGATGAATAGACGTAAAAGATGGCGGACAGTTGGGTGCATTGTAATTATGCACTTATGCCCAAAATTCCACAACGTTTTAAGGCACATAATTTGTTAGCCCAGATTATTTGCACCCAGATTATTGGTGTATCTGGCACAAATGCAAAGGAAATGCCAGGACATTTGTTTTTCCCAGTGTTTTACTTGCTTGTTTTGTGTTTGTTTCAGTAACAATCATTCAGCCATCTCTGAATGATCTCGTTATAAATTCAATTCTCAGTAAATGAATTATTGAGGTAATACCTTTTGAAAGTAAATTAATGAAGAGATAATGGTGTCTGAAATTGAAATGACACAACAGTTTACATAAATATTTCAATTGGAATGTATTTAGTAAGAAGCTCAAGAGTTTAAATTAATCTCATAAATTAAAAATAGAATTTGACTGTGGCTCCTATGCTAGTATATTCTGCAGGAGTGTTAATCCTGTTTTCCCAGATTCAGGATTGGCTTTGACTTCATATTCATGAAGCAGAATCATACAGTGTGATTCAAACAGCAATCTCTCTAGGCCATGAAGGATCAATAATATGTGTTCTCATTATGCTGCTAGGGAAAATGGATTGTATTCATCTTTTATCATGGTACTAAAAGGTACATGAGATTGATTCTGGATCACTGCTCTTCTGCTTTCCCCTGTACCTCTGTAGGGAAGGACATGACACTTTACCATGATTCCACAGCTAAGATCAGAAACTCAGCAAGTGGGGAATTATAGCCATGAACCTGTTCCCCAACTCTCCATGGTGCCTGAATTCCTTTTTACCTCATTTATTGAATTTTAAAAATTTATTATTTACCTGATCATTCATAGATCAAGGATTATTGACATTGAAAGTAAAGCAAAACTTACAAGTAGGTCACTGAGCAGGATACAACACATCAGGTGCTATCTTGCCACTTTGTATGATGTACAGCTACAAAATAGTGGGTATCCAAAAAAAGCTTGAGTTGTCTCCTCGGTGTTTGCAGATCAGTTGTCAATCGCGTTGGTTATACCTCATGCTAAAACAAAAATTTCTCATTTTTAAATTGCTATTAATAAGACTATCCTGATCATGAATCCAAGTTGATCTTAGTACCCTAAGGATATGAAAATATCTGCCATGGCTTTTATCCAATGACGTCAGTTGAAAATGTGTGTGTGTGTGGGATGTCCCAGTGCAGAACTGGGTTTGGCTGTGATGGCTTCAACATTGAATAACCTGCCGCCACTAACTATTCAGAATCGTACTTGAAGCGTGGGTGAGAAGGTGTGACTGCCCACAGAACTGTATCTTAATGAGTCAGCATCTTCAGGAGAGGACTGGTTAGATAAGAAAATTGGTGGAGAAAAAGAACCTTTAAGAAAAGCACACATACCCTAAAAATAATTGTGTTGAACTGCTGGTCTTCAATTAAAAAGCAATGAGCAAGGATAAAGAAAAGCTGTGCTTCTGTACAAAAACTAATTTACATACTTTAAAAATTTCAGGACAAACATACCATTTTTGCTACACTCCACTTTGTATTGTGTTTGTGGTACAAATTATACTAATGTGAATACAGGGGAAAAATTTAAACGTGAATTTTGTTGGTGTTTTCCATTAAAACAAAAGACAGTCTATTCTGATTTTACTTTGTTCATAGAGTTTAATATGAATGCCTGACAAGGTTAAGAAAAAAAACTGCATCTTCAATTATTTCCCTACAGTACAGTTGCTGATACATTATTGAACCATTTAACCAATTGGCAGTCATCAATGACATTACACAATAATATATTGCTCCCAATAATTACCTTGTGCAACATTGGCCTAAAATAATACAAGCATGAACAGTATCTGAAAAGAACAGCTGTACTGCCGACGTGCAGGGAATATCACGCTGTAATCAGTTTTAGCATGATTGCGACTAATCAGAAGTTGAGGTGTGACAGGATAACATGCTATTTATCTGGGATAACAGGCCAGTCTTGTTAACGGGATTCAAATATGTTCTATTTTGTAAGGCAGTCTTTTGCAGAGAAAACTTACAGCAATTGTGTGAATTGGATCTTACACAAGCTATATCTTTAAGACATCCTGGCCAGTTAAACCTAATGTAATGCAACTAAACAGTCATCTGTCAGTTCTATTATTCTGCACAGAGATCATTCCTAAACAACTTGTGATATATTGAATGAATACACTTCTTTGGCACTTGTAAAGGATAATGTTAGTGAGGAGTGCAGTATTATTTTATACCTGTGTTAGATATGACTGTTGGAAAAGCAGCGGATTTATGACTTGCCAAATATAGCCTCCTTATCCTGTCAATTAGTGAGACTGAAATTACTTCTGTGCTCTACCTCTGGACACAGTACAAAGCTCCTTAATGAGGAATAAATGACAGAAGATGGGGAAGCCAGTCATTTGTCAGGTTTATCCAAAACATGGATAGGAGTCTATCTGATACTTTTAGACTCAGAATTTTGAGCCAAAAACTAAATAAACAATAAAGCAGAAAATTCCTCTGGTAAGATGGCTAGAGTACTCTGCAACATTGATAATTCAGTTTTCTCAGATTTAGGACTTGTATTTACTGTGTAACATTGGTGTTTAAATCTCATCATGGCTTGAGATTCTGTGACCATTTTTTTCACAGGTTGTAATTGTAGTGTATTAATTTTTCTTTGAGCCTCCTTATCTCGAGAGACAATGGATACGCGCCTGGAGGTGGTCAGTGGTTTGTGAAGCAGTGTATTAATATTAATATAGAAGTGTATTAATCCAGTCCATGTTTTACATCTGATCTCTACTGATAGGCCCCTCCAAAAAAAAGCAGGAAAGGGAATGTTTAAGAGTTGAGGTCAGAAATGTAGAACTGCAGAAACCAGTTAGTGCAGTCTCTACTAGTGCAGATTATTGCAGTTGTTTTCAGCAAATATATTTATTCCATTCTGAAATTCATGACATGCTAAAATTAATGGCGTGGATTTTGTGGTTTTGATGATAATGAAACTGTCAACTTCTATCGTCATTACTCTTGTGAAACTGACACCAACTTCTGGCGTCTGCACATGCTCAGTTGAACAGAGAAATCTAGAAGCTGCTGTCTGTGATTCTCCTCTCTCCACAGGTGTGGCGTCTTCGCAGATGCAAATCAATTAGAATTCACTGATTTGACACTTTTTACGCTGCAGAAATTCTTGAAAAAGTTAGGCCTTGTTGAATGAGGTGTAACTGGGTTTTTAATGGTGTACTAAGTCATAATTAATGCTGAACAATCTCTCTGCCCCTGATGAAGTAATTTTATTTTTGTGGAATGTCAAATTTCTCCATTCCATGCTAAAAAAATTATAGATTTTTAATATAATAAAAATTAATTAAAAAATTACGATACTTCAGCTTCTAACTTAAACCCATGCATTATCCCAATTTTTATTTTGCTCTCTGTAAAATTATAAAAAGTGAATGATAAAACCTGATTGATACTTCCTGGTTTGCTGTCTGTGAGAATTTTTCAATGTGATTGGCTATTTAGCCTCCTCGATGACATCACTGTTGCTGGACATTGGCGATCCCCTATAGCTAACACTGAAATTACATTAATTTCAGCAAAGGTGAAATTCACTCTGCAGAGATCCCTAGATCTTTTTAGTCAGCCTTCTTCGAGGTCAGTGGTGAGTGCTGTCACATCGCCGCTGACTGCAAAGTCTGGGTCAATAGTTCTGAGAACTAGTACCTCAGATATTGTATACTCTCTAAACAGGCTTCAATGACAGATTTGTAAATGTAATTACCTAGAACATTTCTGTCTTATGCCTACAGCTCATATGATGGTACCCAAAGGTAATTTTAGATATCTCAATCGATAATATTTCTCTCTAAAAGCATTTTTTTGACTGACTCCTTTAATCTCTCCATCTTTTAACCATGAACCACATACTCTATTTTTCACGATTTATCTGCTGCAAGTGTCATCAATTTAGTAGGATTGTTACATTTTGTGTTGCCAGTTATAATCATCCTCTTTGTATGACTATAAAGCCCACATAAAGTCCAGTGGGTGGATAAAACATGATTAGAAAAAAATGGTGTAATCTGGAAGTATATCCTCAATTGGGGAATTAAAACAGATTGGGATGAAATTGGTCTATGCCAGTAGTGTGAAACAGGTTTGCAGTGAATCAGCAGCTGACTTTCCCTGCGCCTGATCTTCTTTCCACTGAAATTCATAAAACGATAATTCAAACTTGTTTTGGAGACTAATTTCCTAGTCTCATTGTTGCTTTTACCTGGTTTGAAATTTAAAATCTTGGCAATATTTTCCAAGTCAATGTAAAATAAACACTGGCTCAATGTATAACCGGCTGCCGATTCGCTATGAGCCCATTTCACATTACTGGTGTAGACCAATGTCACCCCTTTTGTCTTCATCAGCTTTATAATATAAAAGTGCTTCTAGGTGGATGTCAACAAAATGATCCGTCTGCATAAAACCACAGGCCCTGAGCATGAACAAAGTGATGCTAAATTTGCAGTCATTTTGGGAGGACTTTGAACAGATTGTAAGAGGAGGGTTCAATTGAAAGGAAGTTTAAAAAATCAAATAGAAACGAGAGAGCAGAGGTGCAGGGTGGTGAAGAGGCGAATGGTAATCAAAATGTGACAGGAAGGGGTAGAAAATATAAGCAGAAGAGTGCAGCAGAAATTAGAACCAGAATGAGTAATAATGGCAAAAAGTCAAAGCTTAAGGCTGTTTATCTGAATGTAGGCAGCATTTGTAACAAGATAGATGAGTTGACGGCAGGGATAGAAATTAATGAGTGTGACTTGATAGCTATTACAGAGACGTGGTTGCAGGGTGACCAAGACTGGGAACTCAATGTTCAAGGGTATTCGATGTTCTGGAAAAATAGGCAAAAAGGAAAAGGATGTGGGGTAGCTTTGTTAATAAAGGAAGGTATCAGTGTGGTGGTGAATAGTGATATTGGTGCAATAGATCGTAATGTGGAATCAGTTTGGGTGGAAATAAGGAATAGCAAGGGGAAGAAGTCATGGGTGAGAGTCGTCTATAGGCCCCCGAAGAGTTGCCTCACTGCAAGACAAAGTATAAATTGGGAAATAACAGAGTTATGTAAAAAGGGCGCTATAATTGTCATGGGTGATTTAAATCTGCACATTGACTGGACAAATCAGATTGGCAGAGGTAACATGGAAGACGAATTTTTAGAGTGCATCAGGGATTGTTACTTAGAGCAATATGTTGCAGAACCTACCCAGGAACAGGCTATTTTAGATCTAGTAATGTGTAAATAGGTAGGATTAATAAGAGATATCATAGTTAAGGATCCTCTAGGGATTAGCATTCTACATGGTAGAATTTCAAATTCAGTTTGAGGGCAAGCAACTCGAGTCTCAAACCAGTGTCGTCAACTTAAACAAGGGCAATTACAGAGGTATGAAGACAGAGTTGTTCAAAGCAGGCTGGGAAAATAGACTAAGGGGAAGGTCAGTGGATGAGCAATGGCCGACATCTAAGCAGATATTTCATAATGCTCAGCAAACATTTATCCTGGTCAAAAAGAAGGACTCGATGAGAAGGATGAATGACCCGTGGTTAACAAAGATGGTCAAGGAGAGTATCCAATCAAAAACTAAGGCATACAAAGCAGTACAAACTAGTGGTAGGCCAGAGGTTTGGGAATTTTTTTTTAAGAACCAGCAGCGGATGAGTAAAAAGCTAATAAAGAGGGAGAAAATTGATTATGAAAGTAAATTGGCAAGAAATATAAAAACAAACAGCAAAAGCTTCAACGGGTATATAAAAAGAAAGAGAGTAGCTAAAGTGAGCGTGGGGCCCTTGGAGGATGCGACTGGAGAATTGATAACAGGGAACAGGGAAATGGCAGATAATTTAAACCAACATTTTGCATCTGTCTTTACGGTGGAGGATACTATAAACATCCCATAAATATCAGATAAGCAAGGAGCTAATGGGAGGAAAGGTCTTGTAACTGCCTCTATCACGAGGGACAAAGTATTTGATAAATTAATGGGACTAAAGGCAGACAAGTCACCAGGACCTGATGGCCCACATCCAAGGGTTTTCAAGGAAGTGGCTGCAGAGATAGTGGAGGCATTGGTTGAAATATTCCAGAACTCACTGGATTCCGGGAGGGTCCCAGCGGATTGGAAAACTGCTAATGTGATGCCTCTGTTCAAGAAGGGAGGGAGACGAAAAGCAGGAAACTATAGGCCAGTCAGCCTATCATTGGTTGTTGGGAAAATGCTAGAGTCCATTATTAAGGAAGAAATAGCAGGAAATTTAGAAAAGCTTAACATAATCAAACAGAGTAAACATGGTTTTATGAATGGGAAATCATGTTTGACAAATTTGCTAGAGTTCTTTGAGGATATAACATGCAGAGTTGATAAAGGGGAAGCGATAGATGTAGTGTATTTAGATTTCCAGAAGGCATTCGATAAGGTGCCACATAAAAGATTATTGCGCAAGATAGGAGCTCACGGTATTGGGGGTAATGTATTAGCATGGATTGAGGATTGGTTAACTCACAGAAGACCTCAGAGAATCGAGATTAATGGGTCTTTTTCAGGTTGGAAAGACTTAAATAGTGAGTGTCACAAGGATCAGTCCTAGGGCCTCAATTATTTACTATCTACATTAATGACTTGGAGGAGGGGGCAGAGTGTAATATATCCAAATTTTCTTACGATACAGAAATAGGTGGGAGGGCAAGTTGTGATGAGGACATAATGAATCTGCAAGGGGATATAGATAGATTGAGAGAGTGGTCAAAAACTTGGCAGATGGAGTTTAATGTAGGAAAGTGTGAGGTCATGCACTTTGATAGGAAGAATAAAAAGGCAGACTATTATTTAAATGGAGAGAGACTTCAAAAAAGTCCAGCACAGAGGGATCTGCATGTTCTTGTGCATGAAACACAAAACGTTAGCATGCAGGTGCAGCAAGTAATTAAGAAGGCAAATGGAATTTTGGCCTTTATTGCTAGGGGGTTGGAGTTTAAAAATAGGGAAGTCTTGTTACAATAGTACAGGGTGTTGGTGAGGCCGCAGCTGGGATATTGTGTATAGTTTTGGTCCCCGTATTTAAGAAAGGATATACTAGCATTCGAGGCAGTTCAGAAAAGGTTCACTAGGCTGATTCCTGGGATGAAGGGGTTGACTTATCAAGAATAGCTAAACAGGTTAGGCCTTTATTTATTAGAGTTTAGAAGAATACAGGGTGATCTTATTGAAACTTACAAGATTCTGAGGGAGCTTGACAGGATAGATGTTGAGAAGATGTTTCCGCTTATGGGGGAATCTCAAAGTAGGGGATATAGTTACAGAATAAGGGGACACTCATTTAAAACTGTGATGCGAAGGAATTTCTTCTCTCAGAGGTAGTGAATGTCTGAAATTCTCTACCCCAGAGAGTTGTGGAAGCTAGATACTGAAAGTATTTAAAGAGGAGGTAGATAGATTTTTGAAATATCGGGGAGTTGAGGGCTATGAAGAGCTGGCACGAAAGAGGAGTTGAGGTCTGGGGCAGATCAGCCATGATCTTATCGAATGGCGGGGCAGACTTGAGGGGCCGAATGGCCTACTCCTGCTCCTATTTCTTATATTCTTATGTAAGTCATATCCATATTCCATTTCTGGTATGCAGCTTAAACTAAAGAGGAAGACATCGGAATCAGTTTGGATATGACATGTCCAAATGGATAACAGACCACTGTACTGTTTATTTTAGTTGTTTTTTTCTTTCTCAGGATACTAAATACACCAATACATTGTGCAACATATTGAAGATGGCTGAAATGACCTGTCTGCGTCTTTCTGTCGTTGTTGTTCTGAATTTGCCATTATGAGACAGAGTTACAGTATTTTGGGTACAACTTTCCCTCTGATTTCCCATCCCTAAAACATCACAGTGAGAACTGAAACTCAGAAGAATTGGGGAAACAGACCTGGTCCTACCAGTTCAAAGCACTAAGCATTGATTTAATAATATACTGTATTAGTGTATTGCTATGTCCAATATATTTTCCACTTTCAGCCCTTCAATGAACCCATTTAATTGGCATGTTCTTTACTTTTTTCAGTTAACTTTTTCCTTCAGTCTGCAAGGATTTTAGTTTATCCAACAAATGTATTTCTTTGGACTGCATGCACTTCTCATTGCTGAGCTGAAGGAGCTATTTGCATTAGCCTGCACATATGCTTTTTCCTTCAACTGCAATGTCTGTTTTAATTGCCATTCCTTCTTCTTGTTGGCACTTGTTTTCTGCCCTTTTTATTATTCTTTCTGAGTTTGGAGTTGTTGCCAGTGTCATGAAGACCCCATCTGCCACGAATGAGGCATATTAATTTCATCATATGGAACATTAATTTTAAACTGTTGCGGGACTAAAAAGATGACTTGTTTAAAGAAATCACAGCAGTGGCTGGAAACATTTGTATGCTAAGAGAAAGTTGCTGGAGAGACAATGGAACTGCTCCCTAATCTAATTAACTCAAATGGATTTTGATCACCAGACACTGAATGTGTAACACGCCAGCATTCCATTCAACACCTCCGCCATGCGCCCCCCCCCCCCACCACTGCGGGTGTCTGCTCAGTTGAAAGGAATCCACATAAACGCAGGAGAGTTTGTTAAATAATAACTAGTCACGTGACTAACCTGCTGGCCCAGGGTTTTTGAATTGCATTCACAGAACAGTTTCAAGACAGACACTGCAACTTGAAGACAAAAGAGAAGGAAGGTCTCTCCCTGGCTCTCTCTCCCTCATGAATTTCCAGATCAACTGAAGCCACTTAAACCTCAAGAGAGAAGACTCCTACATCAAAACAAGTTTGAAAGCGTGCACTGGGGCCCCAACGAAACGTCAAGATTTAACTGCAATCAAAGACTCTACATCGAACTCAAAAGATCGTAAATGAACTCCAGCTATTGCTTCAACCTTTTCCCCTTTATTCTTTCTCCTCTTCTGTCTCTATCTGCATGTGTGTTTATCGTGTATGCATGCTAGTATTGTTGCGTCACGTCTTCGTAGTAGTTTTAACCAAATTAGAGTTTTAAGGTTAATAAATTTACACCTGTTACGACCATGTGCGAAAGGTGTCTAGGGATCTGTTACTATCTTCACCTGGTCTTATTGTAACAGGGTTTAATTTTAAATACACTGTGTTTTGAGCTCCCCCTTTGTGAATCCTAGTTCACAGCTTTCCAATTATAAGACAAAGAAACCAATTCACACCGGTTTTCTGAGGTTTAAAGAAGAAAGATGAGATTTTATTAAAACTTAAACTTAAACTCTAATACGGTTAACGCCTACGGATATATGACATGCCCAGGCTAGCATGCACAAGCGATGCACACATGCAAATAGGGACAAAAAAGAGGAGAGGAAAATATAGTAGAGACGGGTGTGAGGCAATATCAGGAGAGTTTCTTGTTTACTGTGCTTCCAGCTCACTTGATTGTAGGTAGTCTTGCTGTTCGTCCTGGCCCAGTGTTCTTCTTAAACCTTGTTCCCGTAGGAGAATTTTCTCTCTTTGAGGTTCATGTGTTTTCACAAGATTTAGTTCCATGGGAAAGAGATGGAGGCAGGCAGGATGGAGAGGAGGTTCTGTTCTAACCGGGAGCACATGGCTTTCTTAGTTCAAATCCTCTGTTGGATGTTCAAATTCCAAAATTCCAACATTCAGTCAGTCATGTGACTAAAACTGATCTGAACACTTCTTCTGTGTGTTCAGCCATCTTAGTAGTTAACTTGGAATGCTTCAACGTTTGATAACCAAAAGTCCATTGTTGGTTGAATGTGTCAGGGCATGGTCCTTTGTCCCTTGTTCCAACGTTGCCTGTTACCATGCAAATGTCTTTCCAGTCAGGGCTGGCAATTTTAAGTTTTAATGTTCATGTGGCGAAATAATGTGTGCCTCAGTCTTGGCAGGTGGGGGGGGGGGGGGGGTGGGGGGGCGGGGACGGCGTTGCCTGACACCTCCACACCCGGGGGCAATGAAACGTGATTTGAAGAAAAACGACGCATTTCATTACAGGGTTCGAGAGAAATATACGATACAGAAAGAAAAAACATGCATTTCTCTCATTCATTTCCATTCATTCACCAATCCCAAAGCCTATTAAAAATGGTCTTTTCTGACATTCATTAGTTTTGTGGATGAATCCAAAGCTTTTAGCTTCATTATCCAACCCGAAGTGAATTCCATATGTTGAATAATCTTTGTGTAGGGACCTCCCTGATACTAGTTCTAAATGAACTTATTAGTTTGAATCTGTGGATGGAATTTTATGCTGGAAGCAGGGTTTTCAACGTTGAGGGAAAGCGACGCCAAGATCTCTCATCTCTTGTATGGAAGGCCCGCCAAATGGAGAGGGGGTTCTATTTAAACCGGGAATACATGGCTTTCTCAGGTCAAATCCTCTGTTGGATGTTCAAATTCCAAAACTCCAACATTCAGTCAATCATGTGACCAAAACTGGTCTGACCACTTCTTCTGTGTGTTCGGCAATCTTAGGTCATTCGGCCCTTAGGGCCTGCTCCGCCATTCACAAAAAATTATTGCTGATCGTCTAATTCTATATTCTGTTCCCGCTTTCACCCCATATCCCTTGATCCCTTTGGCATTAAGAAATATATCTATCTCCTTCTTGAATATATTTAATGACTTGGCCTCCACTGCCTTCTGCGGTAGAGAATTCCACAGGTTCACCACCCTCTGAGTGAAGAAATTTCTCCTCATCTCGGTTCTAAATGGCATACCCAATAGACTGTGATCCCTGGTCAAGTGTCAATCAGGCACTTATCTGAACAGCGGCAGGCCTTCCATACAATTTAGGACCCCACCGCTGGAAGTCCTGGTCTTGCAGAGCTGCCAGCCAATCAGAGGCTGGCAGCTACAGCTCCACTGTGGAGGCAGTGGCTGCTGCTGTAGCTCCAGCGATCAGACACCGAGGAGCGGTACTGGAACCAGGCTCAAGGTAGGTCAGGGCAGGAGGGGTCTTGCAGGGTGGGAGTCGCGGGGGAGGGGGTGGGGAAGGGTTGGCAGCAAGGGCAGGGGCTGGCCCTCAGCGGGACTCACGTCCTGATGCTGGGTCTCTTGTTTGGGCACTAAGTACCTTTGAACAAGGGGACCACCCCCCACCCCCCCCACGCCCCCTTCCCCACAGCAGTTGGGAAGCAGCCCGCATAGTTTTTCGCTCTGTGCTTCCCATGTGGCAACAGGGGTTAATTACCCAGTTAAGAGCTTCAATTGATGGTGGGGCAGGAAGGCTGTTCACAGGTCTCCCCGCCCCAGACTAAATTTCGGCAGGGGCGGGATGGTGGCAGGGTCCCCCCCTGCCACCATCCCACCTGATTTTTTGCTCTCCCCACCTCCAAACATCCATGGGGTAGAGCATAAAATTCCACCCTGTGTCCTCTTGTGTTATTCCCATAGTCTAGTTTAAAGTAATTTTATGACTTTGCCATGCTGTTCATTATTTCATATACCTTAATGCAATTACCTCTCAGTCATCTCCTTTCAAGGATAAAGAGCCAAAATTCTCCAGTTTTTCCTTATTATTCAGTGCTGTGACGCTAGGGTTCAGTTTCATGACTCTTTTCAGAACTGCCTCTAGGGTTGGAATGTCTCCCTTATGTTTATCTTGAAAGTCTGTTTCACCACACACTGGTTAAACTGATTGTTACTGTGTCATAAACATGGTCTAAAGTATGTTGCCACCATCATTCTACAGGAAGCTCATAAGTTACCAGTGTAAATCCACCGTGTTTTCTACATAAGATTGAAACAGACCTTCTTTCTTGCAATTCAGGAAAAAAGGACAGAAAGAATTTTCATGATATCGTGTGTCTCCAGGACACCTCAAAGCTCTTCACAGCCAATAAATTACTTCTTGAAGTGTAATCACTGTTGTTATATAACAAACATGGCAGCCAATTTGCACACAGCAAGGCTCCACAAACAGCAATAATATAAATGACCGGTTAGTCTGGTTTGGTTGATGTTCACTAAAAGAGAAATGTTGGCTCAAACACCAGGAGAACTCTCCTACTTAACTCTCCTACTCTTTTTCAAATAGTGCATGGGATCTTTTACATACACCTGACTATGGAAATAGGAGCTCGCTTTAGCATCTCATCTGAAAGACAGCACCTTCAACAGTGCAGTACTGCCTCAGTGCTGCACAGCCTAGTCTACATGTTGAAAGCCTCCAGTGAACATTGCTAAAATAGCCATTATCTTGCAACTTACTTCAGAATTTCTTTATTTTCCCTCTTCCTATTTTCACAAAGTAAACTTACCGCTTAACTTTTTCATCTGGGATGACTCATAAATTCTCTCAGATCAACTGTAGGTAAAAAAGGTTGGATTTACCTGAAATCATTGAAAAAATGGTGTTCGGGCCTTCTACTCACCTGTATAATGCCGCTGAATGTTCCTTGGGGTGGGGCATAATTTTGTGTGCAGGGTGGGACTGGAGCTGAAATGCTGCTCCTCACTGGATCGCCGCTGCTCAGAGGGAAGTAAATTGGATCTAACTGAAGCAGTTAAATGGCTGCTGCAGCTGAAATGGTCTGAAGCATAGAAGGTGAATAATAAGTCGGGTGGGTGGGAAGGGGAGTTGGGGTGAGAGGAAGAGAGCTGGAATTTCACCTGCAGGTGGAAAAGCAATGGCAGAAGGCAGAGCACTATCTGGAGTATCTGCAATAATCAAGGACTGAAGACACTCAGAAGCTGCAGTGAGGTCATGTTGGCAAAGATAACAGCAAGAAGACAAAAACTCTTTGGCACTAAGAGAATCAAGTCCCATGAAAAATGAGGTGCAGGCAGTCTACAGGGAGGTGGCTCTTGTGGTCAGGAGCATCTCACTACCCCATAACTGGCAATACAATATCAGAGCTGTTTTAATAACCTCATCAGGTTGACCAAGGTAAATGAAAGAATGATAAAAGGAGAAAACTCTGAAACTCCTGGAAAGACATAACAAGGAGGCTATGGGAGATGGATAAATTGGAGGAGAATTGTCAAGTGCAGGTTTACAATGGATTGCAATATTTACACACCTGTGACAATTCAGTAATTTGAAAGACCTTCTGTTACTGTCCAGCCACATTTTCTAATTCACAGCTCAAAGAACCCTCCGAGATTGAATGTCCACTGTGTCCGTCAAAGGTGCTGAATGTTTATATAAAGAATCACGTGACAAGTAGCTTAGCACCTCTAGAGGGCTCATTCCTACATCTCATTCACCCACTCTGTTATGGCATCTTATTTATTCAACCACCAGTCAGGTACAAGTAGTGATGTAGACAGAATTACTTTTCAGCGGGGTGTTCGAATATCAGCTTGCCAGACCAAACAAAACTACATCTGAAAGTCTGTATTTCAAATGGGAATTTCACAGTTAACTTTAAATAGAAAAATTATTACATCCATTAATCTATCAATTCAAATAAAACAAATTAAAAGTAAAAACAGTCTCGTTGAACAAAAAGTTTTAAGTACAAAGTCAAAGCACAAGTTATGTTTCATTGGTCTATCAATAATTTTGCTACTATTGACTGCAATATCATGGCAAACATTGACACCACAACATTTGGCTCCGTTGCACTGCTTGTGCCAGTGCTATGGAAGCCTGGAGTGCGTAAGATAGTGACCATACTGCTTTTGGCCACTTCCAGTGCAGCCTGTGTGGCGCGCCATGATTGTAAGGGCACAGGAGCAGACTGGATAGATCCTGATGTCAAACAGCGTCTCACGCTGATTTGGCACGTGACCTGCCACTTTGGACCTTACAGGTCCTTTTAGCTCCCTTTCTTAAAACACTTCCCACTGAACATGGCTTCAGCTGTATAAGGAACACCCACATTGTGCTATTTATAGGGATTACAATAGAACTTCCAGGCGAGCTGCTTTTGACTTTCTTTTACTGCTGCAGAGTGAGTGGAAGTACCGTGTTCAATGTTGTTGGGAAAAGTTTTTGGATTCAGAGGGAGTGATGCTGGAATTTGACAAGTAGGCCTGACAGCAGAATGTCTGCTTTCACTAATGGAGGCTATATTTGAACTTGCTCTTAGGCTGTAGCACGACAAGGACGTGGAGCATACACGGAGGAAGGGGAAGCCTTACACAGAGGAAGGAAGACAACTCCCAATAGAAAGTCATCCCCACCAAGGGTCTTCAGACAGCATTTCTCCTACCTCCACCAGGAACAGTGTCTAAGGTAGCAATGTTTCACCAAGGAGGTGGTCACCGAACTGTGCCACCTTCTTCAAGTGGACCTGCAGTTGCAGAGCAAGATGATCATGGTGCTGCCAGTGGCCACAAAGATCACTGTGGCCCTCAATTTCTATACCAGCAGATCCTTCCAGGCTGGAGCAGGTGACATTGCCAACCTATCAGAGTTCATGCATGCCAGAATCATTGAGATGAGCAGGCAGCATGAAGTTTGCATGCTGCCTGTCCCAACTCAACCGGACATAGGGTAATCACACATCACACTTCCCATGCCCGCTAATGGGCCTAATCAAATTTTTAGCCCTTAGAGCACAACCCCAACTGATTGGTTTTCACTGGTCGAATTGTGCAACTGATTAGCCGTGGAAGAACACCTGTTTGTTCTGTGTTCTACGAGATCTTTCAAAGGAAGTGGTTTGGGGCATTCGAAAACTCTGAACAACTTACCCTGCCCCACTCTTGCCCCTTTCAGAGCTCAATTTGGCTTTTCAAACACCTTCATATTTATATCTGTATTTAGTCAATGTCATATTAGAAGCTTGGCTGTCAGGAATGTCTATTTTATATCTGCTCTACTTTAGTTGATTTATTACCAGCTGTACATGTCTACAAATGATTGCATCCGAAAAGATTACATTACGTAGATCACATTCTTGTGAATCTTCCAGTTCCTTGATTCTCACAATTTTTGTGAATTATACATATTTTGTTACTGATGCATGGCTGAATTATTGGGCTAGATTTTGCCAAGCCCATGACTTCAGGCTCCATGGTGGGGGTGGCCGGAATATGGGTCTGGCAATGGCCTGCCACGGAGGCTGACGCTGGGAGGGCCTGACCCGACCCTCCCGGAGGTGGCGAGGCTCCGTGATGCCACCGCCCCCCGCTGCTGGGTGATGGTGACAGCATTTCAATATTTAAATGAATAACATGAATAAATTTAAATAAACTTATCTGAAATCTTCCGGGCCCGGGGCCCGCCGTGATCTTCAGCGCCGTGGATGGCACTCCGGCAGCTTCAATTCCCCACCCGGGGATAGCTGGCATGACACTGGTGGGGAGGGGGGAGGAGTTAGGATTTTCAGTGCTGTGGGGGGGACGGGGTCAAATAAACGTAATGGGCAGCACAGTGGCGCAGTGGTTAGCACTGCAGCCTCACAGCTCCAGGGACCCGGGTTCGATTCCGGGTACTGCCTGTGTGGAGTTTGCAAGTTCTCCCTGTGTCTGCGTGGGTTTTCTCCGGGTGCTCCGGTTTCCTCCCACAAGCCAAAAGACTTGCAGGTTGATAGGTAAATTGGCCATTATAAATTGTCACTAGTATAGGTAGGTGGTAGGGAAATGTAGGGACAGGTGGGGATGTTTGGTAGGAATATGGGATTAGTGTAGGATTAGTATAAATGGGTGGTTGATGTTCGGCACAGACTCGGTGGGCCGAAGGGCCTGTTTCAGTGCTGTATCTCTAATCTAATCTAAACATGTCTAGGGGATGGTGGGAAGGGGTGAGCTTTAAATTTTGTGCAGTTTGGTGGGGGGAAGGACAGATTTAACAGGTAAGTATCTTGTGCGGGGGGAAGGGCTAATAGTTAATGTCATTGTTATTGGGGGTGGGAAAGGGGCATTAGAAATTTATTGGATAAATTTTAGGGGGATACTGCTTTAAAAATTCAAATTGATTGGCAGGACTGGCTGCCCTTTAAAAAGGGCGCGAGCACCTGCGCACAGGCAGCTGACGCCATTGCCAGGGAGGGATAGCATGCCCCCTCCAAATGAGCCACCATGCGGGAGATAGTGGCAGCTCTTTGGTATGTGGGCCACCATTTTTTGAGCTCACCGGGACTCTTAAATTCCAACCCATTATATTGCAGCCTTCTAGAATAGATCTTAACGCGCCTGGAATTCAAAAAAATCTGCAAAACCGCCACACACCACTTAGCAATATATTTATATTTTTCAACACTGATGCTTTTACATTTCAATGAGACGTTTCGCGGAACTGAAATGTCTATAGAAATAGAACAGTCAGCCGGTTAAAACATTAATTCAATGGTTAGATGTATCCTGTAATAATTTAAACTGAAAGCAGACTTTTGTGAAAATTTGGTTGTTGGATGGTATAGTTCAGATTTGCATCCCCAATTAAATATTTAGAACCTCAAGTTCGGTTATCTGACTGGATATTTTGACCAGTGTTGGCCATCTCTTAGGCTAAGGATTTACAGAATATACTGATTACTAAGGTTTCTCATTGACTGGTTCCAAATATCTTTAATATGTTCCAATTAAACCTGTGTGATGTATACACCACACATGTAATACATGGTTAGGTTGCAATATGTAAGTCCCAAGACATTCACATTGAATAATAAATACATTGGTTCTATAGAAAATAACGTTTTTTCCATGTTTTTTTAAGCTAGCCAGAAAGGTTAAATGTATTGTATCCAAATGCCCACAGTAGTGGTATTTTGCAATACTGCATTTTAAAATGTTAGGCCCAGAAAAAGACATTGGGTCACTGGTACTTTTGAATTTATGAAACAGAATTTACTTGAATTGGATTTGCTGTCTAGGTTTATTGTTCCACAGTCCCAAAATTCCAGAGGGGTATTAACCCTCTTAACCAGGACTTCTGCTCCCTGATGCTGTCCAGAGCTGACCACACTGTAGTTTCAAGAATTAGCTCATTTGCATGTCCTTTGACATTTCATTATGGCAAATCCCAAGTAACATGGGAATATTATGTCGGGGGAGCTCGGAAATTTGTATTGCGGCATTTAAAAAGCCAGGAACTGCTGAAGATTGCAGCAACAGACTGGGGTAGCAGGAGGTAAACACTAAATTGTTTGCCAGACTGAGTTTACTGTCAAGTATATGTCATGGAAGTCTCCTGTGTGATGTTGTGCCACTTTTAAAGCATGTTTTTAAGTGAAGGACCTGGCAGAAGCAACTAAAGAAGGCAGTAGGGAGGCAGAGAAGAAGGGCTCAAGGTTTCACACACAGTGACCTATAACCATCCTGGATGAGGTGAATCTCTCTTAACAGCAATTACTTGCATGCAGAATTGGCAATAGACCTAAGCAGTCACTGCGGCATCCATGTGACTGCAAACAAAGCTACGGATTTCTACACCCTCTGTGTCTCCCCAAGCCAAGGGATGCTTACCCATTCTTATCTTGTATCTTTCTTCCCTATAGAATCATGACAGCAGTGGGTGGCATCACATTTCCCAGGCACAGGCACTGAATTTAGTCTCCAAGGAGTCTGGAGTCCACAGTTCTCATTTGTGGCAATATCAGGGAAGCCTATTCTTTATAACAGACATGAATGGAATATGTGATTGTTTCATTAGAACCTGCACCAGCCCCCACCTCAGCTGCCAGGAAGCAGCCGGGCCCCCTCCTCCATGGAAGTACAGACTTCAGCCTTGGTGGCAATGGGAGATGGAATAGAGACACCTCTTTCAATACCCTCTCGTTTCACCTAGGAGAACAAAGGAATAGGAGAAAGAAAGGCACATACACTGCGTGAGGTGAAATTATAATAGCATGTTCATTTTTGAGTTCACTGTAATAAAGGAGAATATGTCCTTATTTTGTGTTCAATTATTCATGATTATAGTTATACAGGAAAGGGTGCACTTACTCCATGTTGACTTATTTGATCAGATGACTAAGACATAGAGCAAAGAAGTTTTAAGTGATCAGTTGTTCTCAGATGCCTCCTGCGGCAGTCACTGAGGAGTCTTTGGGTGACAGTTATCCTTATGCTCTCTTCCATGTACTTCTCAATGTGCCTCCAAAGCAGATAATGCCATTCCCCTGGAATGTCCATATGCAGATATTTTTGGCTTGCAAGATATGCAAGGCAGAGCAGGCTACAACTATACAGGACACATGAGTTAGTGCATAGTACTGAGCCCCTCCTGACTTATCAAGACAGCAAAAGCTTGCCTTTAAGACCCTGATTGTCCTCTCACTGACCACTTATTTATCAGCATGTTCCTCTGTTACTGTTCTTCCAACTTTAAGAAGAGACATTCTCTATGCACCCTGGGATTTCCTTCCCACAAAAAGCTATCTGTCCTTGACCAGCTCAGGGAGGGAAGAGTTCCAAAGGATAAACACACCATGGCAATTTCCTGCAAATCCCATGTCCTGCAGATTGTTTTCAAGTTATCACAGACAAATGGACATTGAGCAAATGTTACCCGCTGCTGTTTAGGAAGTTGAAGGGTTTGACTGTTGACACTCACAAAGTAATGTGGCTGTCATTTATTGCAGCCCATAACAGCATAAGATTAGATTGACCTATTTCATTCAGACCTTGCTGTGATGCCAAACTGGATAAGCTCCCTAACTCTTCAAAAAAACTGTATGAATGCATGCCATAATGGTGCCTTGACTGATATTGCTACCTGAAATAACTCGGTGGCATAACAGTTGAGTATACTCATGACTTACATAGGCAGAGCTATCTGGGTAAAAAAACTGTGGCCGCAGGCTTTAATACAGTAGCTGGCAGAGCTCCTCTATTGCACCTTTGATGGAGTGCACTTTTCTAACAAGGGGACCCTTACTGAGGACTTCATAGGACCTATCTGTCCTGTAAGTTCTTTGGGGAAGGTTAATACTTTGAAGGATGCATCCTCCTCAAATGCTACTTCACTTCTTCATCCTCTCCTATCACTCTTTCTCCCTTCCTCTGTTATAATGGTGGTGAAAGGACCACCCATTGGGAATTCCATACCTGGACTTTAGAACGTCTCAGTGTGGGTAGGGGAAGATATCCTGGGAGGGTCTCATAGTCCTACAAGCAGTCAGAGGCATGTCCAGCACTTCCTGTGAGGGGACAAAAGCAAACGAAATGCTCCAGACCAAAGCTCTGCTTTTAACTCAGGAAGTCAGTGTGGAGCCAGCAAGGTGAGTGGCTTGCTCTAACTCCCCTGATGTGATTGCCAGACTATTTGAACTCCTTGGCCTCATTACGAGAGCTCAGATCCAACTCCTGCCCTAACCCAGTGAAAATGATATGGGCTGGTGTGAGAAATCGTGCAACATCAGGTTGTTGCCCCGCCCTCAAGGAAATAGCTCCCTGTATTAAAGAAGATGCTAATGTGCTTTTTGCATGTCTGATTTTTCTGGTTGTAGGTCTCAAGCGTACTCTGCTTGATAGAATTTGAGAATGGAACTACCCATAAATGGCTGGACTCGGTATTTTAAATTAAGCCAAAAAGAATATGACAAAATTATGTTACAAAAATCTTTCCGGCCTGGCAGCGTTCTCATGCCAAGTTCCCCAAACTGAATGGGATTAAAGTAACACAGTTATGACCTCATCATGAGACTTTTGCATTTTAATGAGGTCCTCGCCTATCTGGCGAGTGCCTCTGAAAGATGTCCAAAACATGCCTGTAAAAACGGTATGGGATGCAGTTGCATAGTGAAGAAGATGAATAGCACATTGCCATGATTTTAACCACCCCCTGCAACCTCCCCCCACCCCCCCCCGCACCCTTGCAAGTCTCATTCTTTCGGGTTTGGGTGGGGGGTTATAATCAGGCCTACAGTTTTTGCACTCTTCAGCTCAAAAGCTCCTCATTTCCGTTAGTTTCAGCTGTTCTTGGCCACAAGTCTGCCATAAAAACTCACTGTAAGATACCCTTGTGCATTGCAAATGTAATGTTTGCAAATCTGGCACACCAACACCACTGGCCCTCATTTAAATAAGTGTTAATGAGCTCTATGGGGACTCAGCAGGCAGATTATGGGAAGGCCAAAAACATGATCGGAACTCAGGCGCACGCACCGATTTTGGAGCTGACAATCTGCAGAAATCGCTTCTGCAATTTTAAGTCATTGCATTGAGTTGCCCTGATTGTATGTTTTGGAAATGGCAAAAAGAACAAATAATTTCAGTCTCTGATTTGATTTTCTTCATACAAACCTGGTGGTACAAAAGATGTGGAAACGCTTAGAAGGTGTAGTTATAGCTAAAGTGTCTCCATCTGCAGGAGGGAGATCATTACATTGTTCCACTTTATACAGCAGCTGAACATTCAATTTAGGCAAAAAATAATTCTTGTTTTGAATTATAAGGCAGCATGTACTAGCAGCCCTGTAGGACAGGTGGTGCTGTGCTTGCCTCCTCAACCATATGGTTGCTGGTCTGAGCTTCAGTTCTGCCTGTCACTCAAATTTGTCTGCGAGTGCTTGGCAGCCAGTTCCCAGCCTGGCAGCTAGATGGAGCGCCATGATATGCCATGTTGCTCCATCTGATGATCAGGAAAATAACTAATGCAGTCAGCTCACCTTGCTGCAAGTGCTCTTCTGCTTGGCTGAATTTGGAGCACCACTGAGAGCTACTGCAGAGTAATCCATACCCCAAACTGTCCTTTTTTGCATCGTGATAAGCACCTCCCGTGGCAAGGGAGGGGAAAATGAGGATTTAAAATGAAAACTGAAGTCTAATTGAGGAGTAAGAACCATGTTTATGATTCCTTAAACAGCAATGGATTAAAGTAATGTGAAACAGACTTGCATATAAAGGCTGAGTTAAATTCTTGCTGCTTGCCTGCCCTTGTATACCACATTTGCATCAGTCTATAATTTGATACTGGCCAATGCATGCCCTGTTTCGGGAACAAAATTTTGTATTAAGGCTTAGGGAGATTGAGTTCAGCTGAATTCAGTCAATCTGATCCGAATTTGATCTGCTGTGCAAGTGTCATTCTGTTGCCAAATCCAAGGTTTAACACATGCATCTTTTCAGGCTATTTCTCCTACTTTACTATTGTCCACTGTAACCTTCACCCTTTGTCGCAAGGTTAAGCCTCTCAGCACCTGATATAACTAGATGGAGAATGCATGCTCCAAACATTTGTAACTGAAATTTGCAATATGATTTTCATATTTGAGCAGCCTTATGTCTGTTTCAGGCAGGCAGACAGGTTGCTCACTCATTTTCAAGCCCATCTTAAAGCTGTGTCAGAAGGCCTATGAGAATCAATGGGGTGGCTAAGGTACCTTTCACCCACCTGTCTGAAGAACAGACAGCCGTGATTTGAAAATCTTCCCCATGGCCTTTAAGAAAGAAAGGCCATTGAGTGGAATAAATGAACTCAAGGCCCAAGAAGAGTACAGCACTTCTGTTTCAGAAGTACCTTCAGGGAAGCTTCCGAGAACCTTGGCATCTGCCTCCTATGCATTTCTGAAAAGCTTTTCTTGGAGCACCGGGGAAACAAAAGATGCAAGCTCGCTTCAAGAAGTGGATTCCTGCTTTAATAGGCCTCTGACTGACCTGCTGCAAATTGCGCACCAGCTGTGGGCTGGTTTTCGTTTGGACCAGTGGGGTGGATGAGAAACCTACCAGTGAGATTATAGTGGGACCCTGGAGTTAGAATAACTCGGCTCAATTTTTGGCTGTCGTGGGTGAGTTTTAAACTGAAATCAAAATTCTCTTGCCTAAAACTGGCCTGAGTTCAAATGGTAATAATCTTTACTGTCAAAATCCTTATAGTATTCCATTCATTTTGATTTAACCCTGATTAAATCACAGTGCTGAATACTGTATTATATTTGCCAACATTTGCTAAATGAGATTACAGGTTCTGTGAGTTAATGCTATAATCTTTGAAGAAAAACAGATATCAGGATATCCCCAGTAAAGTGGGGAACATTCACTGTTACAGGATCTATTTTTTGTAGGTATCGAATGTACCTTTTTCTATTATAAATAACAAAGGCTCAGTACATATTCTTTTTCATAATTATTTAAGATTGTGACCTGTAGACCGAGAAGTGCTGTTAAAATTAAGATTCCTCTAAAACAAATAGAAGTTCTGAACATTAATAATATTGGAAATGCATGTAATCAAAATCATGAAAGAATCTGCTGCCATTAATCTCTTACTATCAACATATCATTGTATACTCATGCAGAAAAAACCTGAATGATGATGGCAGCTCTTTACATATAATTAAATTTATAGTATTAAAACTTGCCTCATTGCAAAAGCCCATTGAAAACTAATTTATTGAACTAAATTGGGAAATTCTGTGCTGGTCCAGCTTACAACTAAAGGGCACAATCACCTATAAATTAAAAAATGTAGTAATCAAATGAAAACTCACACAATGGAGCTAATTTTAATTTGGCCAAATCAGTGTTTACTAGGTGTACAACAGGCTTAAAATGGGGTTGGGAGACCTATTGCCCCATTAACACCAGCACTCCAGCCATTGCTACTTTTGAAGGGGCCTATCTCTTCATGGCCGAAGCACCTCCTGCTTCAGGTCCCTTTAAATGTGCAATTCAAAATCTTACGATGTACATACTTTAAGACAGAAACGGGCAGCTTGTGCATCATCCACTGGCGGTACAGCTGCAAAACCCCTTTAAAGGTAAGTTTAAAATTATTTTTATGGGGCCAGTAGAAGCAGGAGTTTTTTTCCAGACTTCACAAAAATAAGCTGGGCTGCTGCCGCCTCTGATAGAGTCATAGTGTCGTTTATGGCACAGAAGGAGGCCATTCGACCCATTGAGTCCATGCTGGCTCTCCGTGGAGACATGCAGTCAGTCCCACTACCAGGCTCTATCCCCGTAGCCCTGCAAGTCGATTTCACTCTGGTGGCCATCCAAATTTCTCTTGAAGGCATTGACTGTGTCTGCTTCAATCAACCTTGTGGGCAATGAGTTCCAGGTCATTATCACCCGCTTTAGAAAAAGGTCTTCCTCATATTCCCTCTGCATCTCTTCCCATCTCTTCATCTGTGTCCCCGAGTCCTTGCACCATGAATGCGAACAGTTTTTCCTTGTCTAACCTATCTAAGCCTGTCATAATCTTGTACATTTCTATTAAATCTCCCCTCAATTACCTTTGTTCTGAGGAGAACAAACCCAGCTTTTCCAACCTAACCCTGCAACTAAAATCCTCCAACTCTGGAACCATTCATGGACACTCCTTACCCGTCACCCACACCTTGTTGCCAGCTGGGTAGTCTAACATATTGTGAGAGCCTGAATCTGGCAATTGCATCTGGCTATTCATTTCAGGCAAGTAGCCTGCTAGTTCTATTAAAATGAGGGTCGGGCCTCGAATTGACTCCTGCCCCTTTGCTCCTGCCTTTGCCCCTGACAATCAGACACTTGCAAATTGCCATGGGCTGGATTTTACTAGCCCTTTGGGGATGGGCTGGGAGACGGGAAGGCTGGCACGATGGCACAGGAAGGTAGTGCATAGTTTTCCTGCCACCATGCCATCTTGCCGGTGGTGGGAAAGGTAGCAGACGGCTCTCCCGCCCAGACCCTAATTGAGCCACTTAAGTGGCCAATTAAGGGCCTTTTCTCGCCTCCACTGGCATTTAACCACCAGTGGGTAGGGGCCCTCCACTGCATGGGGAGACCGTCAGGTAAACCCTGGCAGCCTCCTGGTGGGCTCCAGTGTGTGGGGGGGCCTTCCTTTTGGGCACTCTTTGCCAATGGAGGGGCTCCCCGGTGGCAGTGGCTGCCTGCAGCAATGGCACCACCTGCCCTCACCAACACACTCCCCACCCTGACTGGTCCTGGCACCCCCACACCCCACTTACCTGTCTGTGAGGGTGTATGGCCACAATGCACCTTCATCATCCTGGTGCAACCCCAGCACTGGCTACTCTTGGTGGCACTGCTGAGGTTGCTGATTGGCTGGCTGCTCTTCGGGGCAGGTTGTGTCCTTAATCAGTGCATAATTGACTGCCACTGACAAGATGAAGCCCCGGGCTCTGCTCTCCACGAAGCGGGTTCGCTCATTAAGTTAGCAAAAGATTTAGACTGCTAGAAGATGCTACCTGTAAGAGTTCCAGACAAAAGGGGAGATCTGAACTCTGCTCACCTGCTGGGAACCAAGCAAGTGTGTAGTTGAAATTGGCTGTAGTACTAATCATTTGAGGTCCCACAGGTTTCCATTTTAACCTGTTTTTCTGAACAGGTAGCAAGTATACTCACCAGAAACCAATGGCGTCCGTCTTTAAATCTGCAGATTGGACTCCAGTTATGTCACTGGGGCCCAACTGCTATTTTAACTACAGGCCTACATGGGGAAGTGATTGTGGTTTTCCTGTCAGGTCAAGTTAGCGGGAAGAGGAGTCAGAGCCAGAAGAGGCCATAAAAGTATGCCGTTTTACTTTTGTTCACTTTCCTTCTGGAAAGTATTTCTGACTGGCTGTGCACTCTCAAGTACTACATGATTCAATCCACACATCATATGAAATTTATTCTAGGAGAAAATGTTTCACAGTCCTGATGCTTTCCAAATTGTGAAATCCTTACTGTTTGAATTTAGCAATTTTTGTTTGATCTATTCACCGTTACTCTTGTACTTAAAATGGTGTCTTTGTTACTTCTATGTTTTTCTTCGAGTTTTCATTGAAGAGTGAATTCTATTGAATTATTTTACAACAGTTCTACCAATCTGGGGGCGGCGCAGTGGTTAGCACCGCAGCCTCACAGCTCCAGCGACCTGGGTTCAATTCTGGGTATTGCCTGTGTGGAGTTTGCAAGTTCTCCCTGTGTCTGCGTGGGTTTCCTCCGGGTGCTCCGGTTTCCTCCCACATGCCAAAGACTTGTAGGTTGATAGGTAAGTTGGCCATTATAAATTGCCCCTAGTATAGGTAGGTGGTAGGGAAATATAGGGACAGGTGAGGATGTGGTAGGAATATGGAATTAGTGTAGGATTAGTATAAATGGGTGGTTGATGGTCGGCACAGACTCGGTGGGCCGAAGGGCCTGTTTCAGTGCTGTATCTCTAAAAACTAAAAAAAAACAATCCAAAGAATGGAACATGCACTGACTGAAGCTTTAAACGACAAAAAAATCATGGACTCTGGCCTGTGTAAAGTTTGACCCAGTAATTGCTCCTTTCAGAGAATCAGTCTAATTGTGTTTCACATGATTCATTAATTTTCTTTATCATCTTTCATTTTTATTAGTTATCATCTCCCTTGCCTAGGTCACTCTACCAGGATGGGAGTCAGAGAAGTTTCTTCCATGCTTCTGTTAATGTTGCTCGGCAGCCTGGAGTAATTAACCTTCTTTCCTTACAGCTGCTCAATGACTCAATGGGTATGTAAGCCATCCGGTGTGCTTCTGAGCCATACTGAAAGTTCCCTGGTTCAATCCCCGCTCTGTGCTGAATTAGCTGCTCTCAGCCAGGACAACATTTACAGGCAGTACAATTGGCTTCCACGCTCCTGGGACTGAAAGCAAAAAAATGAGCCAGAGCTTCCACTCTTTATTGCTATTGAGTAATCCCGACTGGAACATGCACATGTGGACATTGGGTGAGGATGCAATGAGGCTCAGCTGCAATATCTGCCTAACATGATAACACGTGTCCAGGTTCCTGCATAAATAATGGTCACTTGGGAGGCATTGGATGGTTGTTGGCACCTGTGGATCCATACTCCAACATAAATCATGCATTCAGGCGAGGAGGAAAAAAAACAAGAAATCCCTCTCTCCCTACATAGAAGTGCTGAGATTGGGAACTTAGCAGAGAGAGAATCCATTGTCCTTAACTATACCAAGCATTTCAAGCTATGCTGAAGTGGTAACACAAGATTAGAGCAATAATTTTGGTTGTTTTGAAGTATTAAATTGATGATATATCTCATCTGCAGGAAAACCCATGGCCAACAGCATCAATAGACTGCATCAAGGGCAGAAGGAGCACCTGACTGCTCTCTAATTAGTAAAGGACCAGTCTGGTCTGGGACTTTAGGTTGGAACAGTGCAGTATTTACTCTGCAGCACAAGAGCTCCCAAAACTGCAGCACAGGAACACAGAACTGCCAAACATCAATAATTAATGAAGTGTGAAAGAACAAATTTTAAAACCAGCTTGATCTTTACATGGATACATACCCAACAGCTGAACCGAAGTTCTGGAGTACAAAATAAATTTAGGAGAGTGTCTATTGATAAATGCATCTCATTCGGGTAAATCATAATGAACAGGTAACTGCCAAACCGTTTTGCTCATTTTTACTATGATCAACAAGATTCAGTCCAACTCCTAACCTTTCTATCATACTTAAATTCATCAAACACCCGTTGGAATTTTATTTTTTCCAACTATCTTACACTTCCAACCTTCCCCATCTGTGCCTGTAAGTGATCTGTACAGCTTGAGTATTCAGTAAGGCATGGCACAGTGGGCTGGATTTTAAGAGCACGCCGCCGATCTCAGCGGTGAGCTCAGAAAATGGTGGCCTGCCTGTGCGGGCCGCACGCCAAAAAGTCGCAGCAATCTTAAGTGCGGCAGCTCATTTAAATAGCCGGGCGCGGCTCGCCGCCCCCCCCACCCCCCAATTTCGTGGAGGGGGCGGGCTGTCCATCCCTGGCAATGCGTCAGCTGCCTGTGCGCATGTGCTGGCGCCATTTTTAAAGGGCAGCCAGCCCTGCTGCCTAATTTAAATTTTTAAAGGCAGACCCCCCCAAAATTAAATAAATACATTTCTAACGCCCTTTTCCCACCTCCACAATAACAATTACATTAACTATTTGCCCTTCCCCCACCAAAACACTTACCTTTTACATCTGACCTTTACCCCCCAAACTGCACAAAGTTTACAGTTCAACCCTTCCCATCATCCCCTACATCCATTATGTGCATTTGACCTCACCTCACCCACACTGAAAATCTTACCTCCTCCCCCCTCCCCACCAGTGTGCTGCTGCCTTTCCCCAGATGGGGATTTGAAGGTGCGGGAGTGCTGGCTGCCGCATTGAAGATTGCAGCAGGCCCTCAAGATCACAGGTAAGTGTATGTTAAATCATTCATTTTATTGATTTGAATATTTTAATTTTGTTCCTGTTGCCCAGCAGTGGGTGGGCGGCCACAGAGCCTTGCCACCGCTGGGAGGAACAGGTCGGGCACTCACGGCGTCGAGGTCCATGGCTTGCCTCCTCCGGACCCATCTTTAGGCCCCCACCCACTCGCCACAGAACCTGTTGCCTGGGGGAGAAAAAGATCCAGCCCAGTATGTGTGTAATGCAAAGTAACAATATTGTTTATTAGGATAGTTCCCATTCATATTTAACTTGCTTGAAATTTTAAAATAGTTTCAATTCTATGTTAAACATTAGTGTAAAATCAATAGCAGCAGGAGTCATGGTGGCATAACCCAGAGCCATCAATGACTTATTCTGCATCTGGCTCTGCCTGTCATATGCTTAAATCAAGTGTAAGACTGAGGCACAATGTGGCTTTCGTGCAGAGAGATCGACCGTTGACATGCTGTTCTCCCTTCGTCAGATACAGGAGAAATGCCGTGAACAACAGATGCCCCTCTACATTGCTTTCATTGATCTCACCAAATCCTTTGACCTCGTCAGCAGACATGGTCTCTTCAGACTACTAGAAAAGATTGGATGCCCACCAAAGCTACTAAGTATTATCACCTCATTCCATGACAATATGAAAGGCACAATTCAACATGGTGGCTCCTCATCAGAGCCCTTTCCTATCCTGAGTGGCGTGAAACAGGGCTGTGTTCTCGCACCCACACTTTTTGGGATTTTCTTCTCCCTGCTGCTTTCACATGCGTTCACGTCCTCTGAAGAAGGAATTTTCCTCCACACAAGATCAGGGGGCAGGTTGTTCAACCTTGCCCGTCTAAGAGCGAAGTCCAAAGTACGGAAAGTCCTCATCAGGGAACTCCTCTTTGCTGACGATGCTGCTTTAACATCTCACACTGAAGAGTGCCTGCAGAGTCTCATCGACAGGTTTGCGGCTGCCTGCAATGAATTTGGCCTAACCATCAGCCTCAAGAAAACGAACATCATGGGGCAGGATGTCAGAAATGCTCCATCCATCAATATTGGCGACCACGCTCTGGAAGTGGTTCAAGAGTTCACCTACCTAGGCTCAACTATCACCAGTAACCTGTCTCTTGATGCAGAAATCAACAAGCGCATGGGAAAGGCTTCCACTGCTATGTCCAGACTAGCCAAGAGAGTGTGGGAAAATGGCGCACTGACACAGAACACAAAAGTCCGAGTGTATCAGGCCTGTGTCCTCAGTACCTTGCTCTATGGCAGCGAGGCCTGGACAACGTATGTCAGCCAAGAGCGACGTCTCAATTCATTCCATCTTCGCTGCCTCCGGAGAATACTTGGCATCAGGTGGCAGGACCGTATCTCCAACACAGAAGTCCTCGAGGCGGCCAACATCCCCAGCTTATACACACCACTGAGTTAGTGGCGCTGGAGATGGCTTGGCCATGTGAGCCGCATGGAAGATGGCAGGATCCCCAAAGACACATTGTACAGCGAGTTCGCCACTGGTATCAGACCCACCGGCCGTCCATGTCTCCGCTTTAAAGACGTCTGCAAACGCGACATGAAATCCTGTGACATTGATCACAAGTCATGGAAGTCAGTTGCCAGCGTCCGCCAGAGCTGGCGGGCAGCCATAAAAACAGGGCTAAAGTGTGGCGAGTCGAAGAGACTTAGTAGTTGGCAGGAAAAAAGACAGAGGCGCAAGGGGAGAGCCAACTGTGTAACAGCCCCTACAAACAAATTTCGCTGCAGCACCTGTGGAAGAGCCTGTCACTCTAAAACTGGCCTTTATAGCCACTCCAGGCGCTGCTTCACAAACTACTGACCACCTCCAGGCGCTTACCCATTGTCTCTTGAGATAAGGAGGCCAAAGAAAGAAGACGTTGTAGATGTGAATTATTTACAGCAGATGTACCTAGACCTTTAAGTATGAATCTAGTTTCAGTGCAAAGATTTCAGATTGACAGATAATATTAAATCGTGCATTTAAGTCCATTGACCAATAATTCATTCGCATAAAAAACAAGCTAAGTAAATATGATTGACAAGTAAATTGATTCATGTCCGGCAAGTAGCAGAACTATGGTGAATTGATGCAATCTGTCGTATCTTATTGTGGAAATGGAAAGAACAGTTTGTCATGTGAAGTGAGAATCAATAACTGACATACAATAATTTGGAAGGTTCCTGAAATCCTATATAAGTATGAGACATTTGTTTGACTCAAACATTCTTTGAAAAACAATTGGAAAAGAGCATATATTCTCAGATTCCATCCAGAGTATACCCATGAAGCAAAAGTAGTCAAGCCGAAAGTCTCTGTCCTGTTTTCTTTAAATTGTAAACACCTCAAGAGTGCTTACATTTTTTCAATATATGTTCTACTCAAAGAAGTTTACAACAAAGTATGGACTGGAATGTTTATGGAATTCAATAGAGAACACAGGGAATAAAGCTCTCACAGTAAATTAAGCCTGATCTAGCTTTTATTTTCTTGATCTTTGTTTTTCATTAGTTTTTGATCTTGCTTTTCATTTCAACACAACAGTGATGGATCATTACTCACTAAGAATTCTTGAAAGGGATAATAGAACAAAAACTGTGTTCTATCGTTCATTGATGCATATCACTGGACTAAATAATAGATGGCTATCTGTACTGCTATTTTCAAAGTAGGCTGATAAATTAGAAGGCTGAGTCCTTCAACCAGTTTGTTCTTGTCAACTTCTCACTGAAGAATATTACAGTACAGTTGGAGTCGCATTATTGGTGTTTAATCACTGCCTGAGCCACTGCATTGATCCTGATATTTACCTTTGGCAAGGAGGGAGCAGGGTGACAGTCAGCAGGCAAGAAACCTGGAAATATGGGAAACACAGGGGTCCTGCTGAATATTTTTACTTGATTTCCTGACTGACAACTGGCCAGATTAAAGGCTGGCTGTCAGGTGGGAAAGACTACACTAAAATGTAGCAGCTGGGAACCGCTGTAGACGATCCCCAGCAATCGAAAAGATCGGGGTTGGTGTAGGGTGTGCCCAGATTGAAGGTGGAGGAGTTTTCAGATCGTGGGTAAGAGAGCTCATGGGGGGGACCCAGATTGTGGGGAAGAGAGATTGTTGCGGGAAGAGAGAATGGCTGGGAAGATCAGATTTCGTGGGGGTTCAGATTGAGTGGGGGAAGAGACATCGTAGGGAGATCAGATCACAGGGGAACACAGCACACGTAGGAGGACAGCACACGAGGAAGGAGAGTTCAGGGTGGGAGGGTGCGGGCAAAGGAATTCCAGCTGATGGTTGATCATAGCAGGTTGGCTTGAGGGGCCGGTGGTGGAGGAGGGGGAGAAAGCACTCCTACTCCTCCTGACCTACATTTACCCACTGCAGCCTGCAGTTCCCACCTCCCTTTATCTGCCGGGATTCCTGCACCCTGGGAAACCCAGCCTGTAGCCATTAAATCCAAATTGATGATGAAATCTGAGGTACACAGCCTCATTTAAATCGGTAAATTACCGACCTGCTTTTCTAGAGCAGGTTACTTTTCTGATTCCAAAATGGCCCTGGTTCAGTCAGAAGTAGATGCATTCGCAGCAGGTTGTGGTTGGGTTTTCCATTTTTACCAGCAAAAAATCCACCCATACTGGATATTCTGAGCTGGTTAAAATTCTCCCAATGTGTCTGTTATTCTTTGCATCTTCTGAAGATCATTAACTGCCATTAAACAGTAGCAGCAGTTGCTCAGTTCCACTGACCCTCATTGAATTAACAACAAATTGCATTCATGCAGCACCTTTAACATAGAAAAACATCCCAAGACACTCACGGGACAGTAATCAGAAACAAATTGACACTGAGCTAAAAAAGGGGACATTAGAACAGGTGACCAAAAGTTTTGCCAAAAAAGGCAGGAGTGTCTTAAAGAAGAGAGAGGTAGAGAGGTTAGGGGGAGGGAATTCCAGAGCTCAGGGCATAGATGGCTGAAGGCACAGCCATTATTGGTGGGGGGAAGGATCTCAGGACTACACAAGAAGCCAGAACTGGAAGAATGCAGAATTCTTAGAGGGTTGTAGGGCTGAAAGAGGCTACAGATACAGGGAAGGATAAGGCCGTGGAGAGATTTCAACACAAGAAATGTATGAACTGTAAATTCAAGAGGTTGGTGGATTGAGAGCCAATGTATTTAAGCTATTGGAGACTCTCAGCACATCTTTAGGAAAGTGGGAGTTCTATCACTGCACCTCTAATCCTGGCCTATTTTCCAGGGTCAGGCCACTTCACATATTTTAGGTGTACTCCACTGGGAATCAACCATCGATAATTCAGCCTGGTTGTGACCAGCCTCGGAGACCTTCGACCTGCCACAGCATAGTGTGGCCAACAGCCTTTGTGCTGGCTGATAAACTTTAAATAAAGAATGCTAAATTTTCAAAAAAGTCTCCTTAGTGTACACATTTGTTTGCTCTGATGTCAATTGCATAGGATTTTTCACTTTTCATTTTGAAATCCCTTTCCACCATGCATAGCATTGAACAGGTGTTTTCTGTGCTCAGCACTGCTATGGTACAAATAGCAGAAAATACATCGAATGATATATTCACGCAGCTTGCATGCTATGACACCACACCTGACTCTGAGCAGAGTTATTATGTGTCCCCCCCCCCCATCATTTCCAGTGTGAAATCCCTGAAGTGGCAGGGGCAAGTGGGGAATCAGTGGAACAGCTGCTGATGAATTCCCACCCAAAGTTATTGCTGGGGAGTTGGCGCAACCCAAGTGGAAAATCTAAGCCCTTGTGTTAAGAGCATCTTGGAGAGCTTTCTGAAGATGCAGTTGGTAACAGCACAGTACAATTGAGCCATACAAATGAAGAAGGTCCCAGCTTCCATTCCTGATCCATGCTGAGTTAGCTGATATCAGCCAGGATGCAGCCAGAATTAGCCGTGATACCCTAGTTGAGGAAGGAAAGAAGTCAAAAAGGTTTCCAATCTTGATCATCCAGTGACCTGTACCTAAAAGGTATGTTCGGACAGGGCTGATGTAATTCTCTCCATGGTTAAATAACCTTCTAACACTTATTGTCTGGGCTCCCACATGAAGAGTGAACACTTAGGCAAGGTACCAGAGAGCTGCTAGTATCCATGGATAGCAAGAATCAAAGCCTTCATGAGAAGAAGGGAGAAAACAAGGTGGAAAAAAAGAGCATCTTGGGAAAGAATCCTTTATCAGGCCTTGACCACCCTCAATTAAATTTACTAATGAGAATGTTGAATTATCAAAGACTGTGATTACAGATCAAACACCATTAAACAATACTTTTCAAGATGGAACAAAAAGACTTTGCTATGTAGCTGCAAACAAATGGATAGTGTCCACGGTATCAGGCAAGGCAGGTTTGCTCCTGAAATTAGTTTGCCTTAAATTAGAATCTGAATATTGTTATTCTGCTCATGTCTAAAGGACCACATGCAGTGTGTAGGATTCTCTTGAATAATACTTTCAGATCAGTAAGAAGCTAGTTTTTCAGCACACACATTGATTATCTTGATGTTAGATGAAGCTATTTTCATTTTGTGATCTTCATATCAAAGGCAGAGCTCCTTGGCTCCTCTGCCAGTGGACTGTCTTAAACTGGTGTTGATATTACATATTCACATTCAATATATCTCAGCATGATAAAGCTAATGTAAAATCATGAAGCTATAATAATGTCAAAATTTGTGCTTCAAGTTACAATATTACTTTCATACTTCGCAACCTTATCCTAAGACTGTAATTAAATTTTAATGGTATCTGCAACTCATAGCCTGCAGAACATTAGCTGGAAATATGAAATTTAAAGGAACTAGTCAAAGTTAAAAGTAAAATATCCCAAGGAGCTTCATAGGAGCATTATCAAACAGAACTTAACACCAAGTTACATTTATAGACAATGGGGGTAGTGCGGGAAAATGGCGTTGAGGTAGAAGATCAGCCATGATCTAGTTGAATAGCGCAGCAGGCTTGAGGGGCCAAGTGGCCTACTTCTGCTCCTATTTCCTATGTTCCTAAAAGCTTGTTAGGCTGTAAGAGGCATCTTAAAGGAGGAAAGAGAGCTGCAAAGGTCCAGAGGTTTAGGGAGGAAATTCCATAGTTTAGGGCTGAGGTGGCTGAAAGCACGTCCACCAACGATGGAGCGATTAAGATAGAATTGGAGAAGAGCAGAGATATCAGAGGTTTGTAGAGCTGGAGGAAATTACAGATGTAGGGAGGGGTGAGGCCATGGATTGCTTTGAAAACAAGAATAAAAATTTTAAAATTGAGGCGTTGCTGGACAGGGAGCCAACGTAGGTCAGTGAGCACAGGGGCGATAGGTGAAGATGACTTGGTGTGAGTTTGGATATGGGCAGCTTTGAATTTTGGATGAGCTCAAGTTCATGCAGGGTGGAAGATGGGAGACTGACCGGGGAGCATTGGAACTGTGAAGTAGAGAAATAACAAAGCCATGAGGCAGGGCATTCATATATTATCACATCTATCAGGAATATCCTAAAGTGCGTACATACAATTAATTACTTTTTAAAATATAGTGACTGTTATTATGTAGGCACAGCAAAATCCCACAAATTGTACAGAGACGATAGTGTTGGTTGAGGGTAGTATGGTGGCCAGGACACCAGAAGGATTTTGCTCTTCTTCAAGTGTTGCCTAAGGATTTTTAATAGCCATTTAAGCCACTGAAACAGGGAGATAAAGACAGAACATCCATTGTTGCCAGACTCACTCACTATAATATTCAAGTGTCAAACTAGATTATATGCAGTGGTTAGCACCGCAGCCTCACAGCTCCAGCGACCCGGGTTCAATTCTGGGTACTACCTGTGTGGAGTTTGTAAGTTCTCCCTGCGTTTGCGTGGGTTTTCGCCGGGTGCTCTGGTTTCCTCCCACAGCCAAAGACTCGCAGGTTGACAGGTAAATTGGCCATTATAAATTGCCCCTAGTATAGGTAGGTGGTAGGGGAATATAGGGACAAGTGGGGATGTGGTAGGAATATGGGATTAGTGTAGGATTAGTATAAATGGGTGGTTGATGGTCGGCACAGACTTGGTGGGCCGAAGGGCCTGTTTCAGTGCTGTATCTCTAAATAAATAAATAAATATGCTCACGTAAACAAAAAGTAAATAGAAAACTGCAGATGCTGGAAATCTGAAACAAAAACATATGCTGGAAACACTCAGCAGGGCAGTCGGCATCTGTGGAGAGAACAGATAAATTAACACTTCAGTTGTGAAAAAGATTGTCACACCTGAGACATTAACCTATCTGTTCTTGCCCCAAATGCTGACACTTTTTAGCATTTTCAATTTTTGAATTCTATGCTTAAATACTGGACTGGAAAATAAACCCACAATCTCATGACTCAGGTGACAATACTACCAAATAAGCCAAACTCCACTTGGTTAACTGTTGGTTGGTAAGCTGACAAGTTATATGATGCTGTATTATGATTGGGTGCTGTGTAGTGCTCTGTACATCTGGTATAACCACCAGAGGCCTGCAAGTATCCCAATGGAGAAAGTTGATAACAAGAGGCAAGAAAGCACCTGCTCACTCCAGGCAGAGTGGTTCATGATTTCAAAGGGAAGTAAAGTATGTATGTGACTTCCACCTTTACCCAATATTTTATCCATCTGAACTAGCAATAAATTTGCTTCCTTTATAAAAATAAATGAACGTGAAAAGGTAACTTTTTTCTCTCTTTTGAAGTCATTGGGGACTGAATTTTGCACCTCGCTTTATCTGTTTTCTGGGTACGAACAGGTCTGCATCCTACCAATTATTATCACTGATCGCATGTGACCAAAACACATAGGAAATGCATCGGTTGTCATTTTGATTAAGGAGCCCCTATGCAAATAGTGGATCTAATAGTTGTTTTATGCCATACTACTAACTTTTAATACATCTGATCACAGTTTTCTTGGGTCTTAAAGCAACCAAACTAGTGAAAAGTAGGTAGCTACCAAAAAATGTTACTGACTTGAATATGGGGCCAAGAGGAGTAGCAGTAATGTTGGCTCCACATGGTCACTACTAGCCACCACTGCAAACCCACTCCCAGTCTTACCCTGCCCCACACCCTCTCCACAACAGCCATCATTCATCCTCATTAGGACCAGCACTTTGCCATTTGGGGGCTGACACATTTCGAGTTCTGATGATGCTAGTGGACCAATTTTGCATGGTCCTTTGGCACCTTCCCAGTCCAGCAGTCTGTGGCTAGGTTTGGTGCAAGCTAGTTTCTACACCATTGACATTTGCTGGGATTTTGAATATGGATCCCTCTGGATTCTCACTCAACTGGTCATCTTCCTGTGACCCTAAACACTAAATGTCAACAGGCTATTCAGCTATGAATTGCAATATAGCTAAATCTACTTCTGCCCTTATGCAACTGCTTTCAAGCACGAATCATTGTATAGCTATCAGGAAGAGGAAACATTACTCCTTTCTAGTCTGGAGGCACTGAGGTCAAATAGAGCATCCCAACTGCTGCCTTGTTTGAAAGTATTGAACACAAGATTGCAAGAATGTTATGGATAATGATGCCCATTTGGCTCATCTTAGTTAATTTATCTAGAAAGATCCTCAAGTTACCCCTTTTTAGTATCAAATTACTTCTTAAAAATTCCAAGGCTTTTGCCTCCACTATTCTCCCTGGAAGTTTATTCCATGTGTCAGTCACTCCTTGTGGAAAGCAGAATTTCCTGATAATAATCCGAAATTGACTTTTAATGAATTTAGGTTCTTGTTCCCTTTTCCTAGTCAGTATTTAAATTAAAGTAATATTCCTGATTTACTGTTTCCATTCTCTTAACTATCTCATTTACCTCTACTCCTGAGATGTGTTGTTTCCAGGGTGAAAAGTCCAATCTTTCCTCATTACTCACAATTTTGCTACTAGCCATTTGTTTTATGGCTCTTGTCTATGATTCAGTAGTAGTCCCAACACTGAAGGCATGTCCCACTCAGTACCTGTTCCTACTCTGCCATAGCTCCTCTAATGAGTACTCATTTTATTCTACCTTTCAGCCAATTTATTGTCAATTACCAGGTTTACCCTGAATCCCTAACGCTAATAGCATTTAGTGTGAAACTTTGTCAGATGCCTTTTGGAAGTCTGGGTACATGTCATAGGACTTCCAACAATCCATTTGGACTTTAACCTCCTTGTAGAATTTGAAGAGGTTAATCAGGCAGGATATTCCTCTCCTGAATCATGTTTACTGCTGTTAACTAGGTTATTGTTGGACAGAGAATTCCCAAATTCACTGATAATTAATTCCATTACTTTACATGGAATGGAAATAAAACTAATTTGGACTTATTTGTTTGTACCCCTTTCAGCCCATTTAGAACTTTTAATGAAATTGTATTGAATGACACCAACCAGAGATGAAGTGTTAGACCTTCAGCTTTGTGTGGCCAATACCACAATGTATGTCCTGTGAATCACTAAATCATTCAGGGAGCCAAGTACAACTTTTGTGGAAAAATTCCATCTGATTAACCTTTACTGCACTGCCAGGCAAATATAACATTTCACCTACAAGATGTATATTGTCAGAATTTTCTTACTTAGGGTCAGAATAAAATCATATTGGTGCAGTTGACCTGTTATGCTGTGATATAATTCAGATCAAAATATAAGAAGCTTAATTTGAAATTAGTTGAAATTATGAGATCACAGACCTTTAAGGAACATAGTAATTGCTAGTTGATAAAAGACCAAGGTTCATCCAGTTCAACTTCTACCATCCTGGTAGTGCCTTGATACAATGATAATAGAGTTGTTGACTAACCATAGCCATCAATTATTCTACAACAAACATAAGTCAAGAAAAACACCAGCTAATTAGAGTTTATTTTGGATAATTGTGCTGAAAAAAAGACGAAGAAAAGCACTTGTTTGGAGGTGTGAGAATTATTCAATCTGGGTCAAAAATGTGGACAAGTTGCCTGATAAGCTTCACTATAACTGTGGAACAATTGAATTAATACAATGAAATATGTTAGTACAGGTCTGAGAAAAGCCCTACAGCAACCAGTGTTATTTTTTGACACCCAGCTTGTGGAACTGTCTGGCCCGTAGATTGGGGACTACTATAAATATTCTAACAGCCTAAGGTTAGCAAGACTGGTTATCCAGAATTTTTCCATGCATTATACCTGAAGGGAGATCTTCCCTCCCTCCCCCTACCCCCACCAATTTATCGACTATTACTACAGTGCCTAAAGCTGTGTTACCTCAGACAGATGATGGCGGGTACTTGCTATGTTGGTCCTAATGTTGCCAATGTACCCTCCATCACAAAAAATGTCAATACAGAGTAGTGGAATTGGACTAAAATAAAAAAAGAGTATCCATTACAATTTCTTTGCCCAGCTAAAACTTATTCTTTACCAAAAGTATCCTTTAGCACTTCAAGCATGAATGTTTTCTGAACCTCTTAATACATGAACACATTTTCTACCATGGAAAAGTTAAATTTAAATTGACGCTGATTTTTAATGCTAAATGGGTTTGAAAAATATATGCATGTGCATTTGATGTTTAACAGTTTAGTTTAAATTAACTATTCTAATTAAAATAGAAACTTGAAATATTCTGGAAGTAGGAGAGCAAAATAAAGGTTTAACTGAGCTATTGAATATTCCAGGGAAGTGCAGTCAATTGAAGGGCAGGAGGATTGGAAACCAGTGAGTCTGTCACATAATGCTGCAATTATACTGTTTTAAAGTGATCTGCCTGATACTCTTGCCACTGTGGAAACCACAGTATACTTATATTGCAGGACAGTTTTCATAGCAGTTAGCAGTAACTGTGCATGCTCACTTTTACTTTTTTTTAAAGTCACAATTGGCAACTATTTCACTGGTGCCCATTACTTACTCAATGTTTTGCAAAGCTTCATGCAGGCTAATGATAGCAATAGCACTCAGCCAGTCTGTATGGGTCAGACATGAACAGCTCAGCTCCTCAGCCCATCAGCCACCAAGAGTCACGACTGCCTCCAACATCAAACCAGGCAACATTTATGCAGCCATTAGAGAGGTGAGCTGAGTCCACCTCTTTTAGTGATACACACCACCTCCAGTAGCATAAGTGTTTCCTGGCTTGCTTTTTGAGTTTGTCATTGATTTCAAAGCTATTGTTGGTAGTAATTCGACAATTTCAATACACAGATACACATGCTGTCACCTGTCCTTTAACTATAGAACAATGACTGCATGCTGAAGCCTTCAGAGATTGCTGTAGATGGATGTTGAGAACTTGTTTGAGAGGGATTAGTGTTGGACAATAGTTAAGTTCCTCTCTCAGAGTTTAGAGCTAATAAAGAGCTAAAGACTTTTTCTGTTTTGTGTCCTTTACCTGTCATAAGATGTTTTGCAATCAATTGAAACAAAGAATCACATTGGAGGAAAATTTCCTCTGTGCATTCAGGATAAATGCATTTATAATTTTGCAATAGATAACACACGGAAGAAGTGTTCTGTCATTTTGTTTTACTTGGCAGCCTTTGTACCTATAGCTTGAGCTGTGAATGCTCAGTCAGTTGTGTATATTCAAGACAGAGATCAATTGATTTTTGGATACTGTACAGTACTGTACAGTGTACAGTTCTGGACACCACACTATAGGAAGGATGTGATCGCACTGGAGAGGGTGCAGAGGAGAGTCACCAGGATGTTGCCTGGGCTGGACTGTTTCAGCTATGAAGAGAGACTGAAAAGGCTAGGATTCTTTTCCTTAGAGCCGAGAAGGCTGAGGGGGGACATGATTGAGGTATACAAAATTATGAGGGGCATTGATAGATTAGATAGGAAGAAACTTTTTCCCTTAGCGGAGTGGTCAATAACCAGGGGGCATAAGGTAAGGGGCAGGAGTTTTAGAGGGGATTTGAGGAAAAATTATTTCACCCTGAAGGTGGTTGGAATCTGGAATGCACTGCCTGAAGAGGTGGTAGAGGCAGGAACCCTCACAACATTTAAGAAGTATTTAGATGAGCACTTGAAACACCATAGCAAACAAGGCTACGGGCCAAGTGCTGGAAAATGGGATTAGAATAGGTAGGTGCTTGATGGCCGGCACAGACACGATGGGCCAAAATGCCTGTTTCTATGCTGTATAACTCTTTGACTCTACTAAGGGAATTAAGGAATGTGGGAATGATATGGAAAGGTAGGGTTTAGGTAGAAGATCAAATCATGATCTTATTGAATGGTGGAGCAGGCTCAAAGGGCTAGATGGCCTACATTTGCTCCTATTCTTTATGTTTCTTATGTTCTGATTTTGGTTAGTCGTGCAAGTTATTAGATATTTCTTAAGTCAGGAGGAAAATCAGAATTAATTTTCAAACTCCTTCAATGATATAATGTGAAATGATGTGGCAGTGATCCACTCTGATCCAATTTTCCCAATTCTGATCACTATCTAATAACACATGGTGGAAAATATGTGAGGACAGGATCAGGCCTAACTGTGATCTCCCCCATGGTCAAACAACATAAGAACATACATAAGTGTGGAATGGGAAAAGGCCATTTACTACATCAAGTCCATTTCCTCCAATGGATTATGTACAATTTGCTTTGTCATGATCTTTTTAAAATCTATTTTTCACACAATCTTACCTGATGCTGATCAATGTACTCACTCAATAATCAGCTGGCAATTGCCATCCATGCTCACACATGAAGAGTGGATACTTGAGCAATAAAGAAGAAAAGAACTTGCATTTATATTGTGCCTTTCATGTCTTCAGGATGTCTCAAAATACTTTATAGCCTATTTATTACTTTTGAAGTGCAGTCATTGCTGCTATGTTGACAATTTAAGCATAGCAAAGTCCCATAAACAACAATGAGATGAATGATCAGTTAATATTTTTGGTGGTGTTGAATGAGGGAAAAACCTAGGCCAGGACATGAGAGAATTCATTTTCTCTTTTTCAAGTAGTGCCATAGATTCATTCACATCTACCTGAGCAGGGAAATGTGAGCTCAATTTAATGTCTCACCCAAAAGATGAGACCTCTGACAATTCAGTATTCCCTCAATCCTGCGCTGAAGTATCAGCCTAGGTTATGTACACAAGTCCTGGAGTGAGACTTTTTAAAATTTCATTCTTGGAATTTGGACATGTCTAGCAAGGCCAACATTTATTGCCCATTTTTAGTTGATAACTGAATGGTTTAGTAAAGGCCCTTCAAAGCGTAGTGAAGAATCAATTACATTGCTGTGGGACTGGAGTTACATATCGGCGAGAATTGGTAAGGACAGCTAGTTTCCTTCCCTAAGGGACATTAGTGAACCAGTTGGGCTTTTATGACAATCCATCAGCTTCATGGCCACTTTTACGGACATTAGTTTCATATTTCTCGACTTTTGAAATTGAACTTTTGCCCTGATGGTAAAAATATTTTATTTTCAAACTCACTGGAGCTCCTTTGTGTCTTATTTTAACAAAGGAAGTAGCCCATTCTTAGTCACTAAGATTGCAAACCATCTGTTCAGATGCCTCTACTTCTCCCCCCTCTACCTTGTCTTTTCTCACTAGGTGAAATTCCACAAGCTCCCTGAATCCTGGCCTTAGCCCTGAATCCATGGGCTGGATTTTACCTCAGGCAGACAGGAATTCGCCACCGACTTTTATGTTGGTGGCGAACCCGCTTCCGCCTAGCCCAGGGATCCGTCCCCCATTTTACGGGTCCCTGGGCTTTAATTGTCCTGAGGCGGGACTTCCACCCGCATGAGGGAGGGAGTCCCGCTTCAGTGAGCTGCCAGCCAATCAACGGACTGGCAGCTCTTAGTCCCAGCAGTGCCACCGGGAGCGGTGGCCAGCACTGCTGGGACTGCAGCCCAGCTGACGACATGGAGCCAGGAGTGAAGGTAAGTTGGCATGTCTCACCAGGGGGATTGGCCGTGCCCTGGTGAGGCGAGGGTGGTCGTTGGGGGCGGGGTGGGGGGGGGGTTGTCTTGAGTCCTGGTGGTGGGTTGGGAAGCTGGGGTGACCCTCAATCGGGCACCCTGTGCCCCACTGCTGTGGCACCCCCACCGCTGGCGCGCAGAAATGCCAGCAGCTATTGCTGCTGTAAAATACCCGTGGAGGCGGGCAAGGGTCCTTAAGTAGCCATTAAGTGACCACTTAAGGGCCTTGATTGGCCTCGGGCAGGCAGGCCATTTCCCCTCCCCTGCCCGACCGCCGTAAAGTTGGTCGGAGGTGGGACGGCCTCCCGCAGCTTCCCGTTCAATTTTATGTCGCCCCCATGCCACCATCTGACCGGCTGGGGTGGCGTAAAATTCAGCCCCATGTCTGTCTCTAATTTCCCCTACATCTCATGCCTTCTCTTAGCTCATCTTATCCATGAGACTGATTTTAGGTCCCTTGACCCTATTTCAACCAAACTGCTAATCACCCAACTTCCTTCCTGGCCCCCATGCTGACTGATAATGCAAATGGTTACCTCTCCTGTACCCTTAATTTGAAAAACCATTGTCCCTCTTCAGGAAATCCACCCTTTACAGTTCTATCCTTGTAAACTATTTCCCATTCCTTTCCAAAATCTTTGAACATGTTGTTGCATCTGAAATCCATGCCTATTTTTTCCTCAAAATTAAAGTTTATACCCTGCCAAGCATCAAAATGTCCCTCACCAATGTCACAAATGACATTTTCTGTGATTGTGATGCATTATCCCTCTTCATCATCCTTGATCACATTGCCTGGTTTGACATGGTCATCCAATGCTGTCCTTCTCCAATGCCAGTCCATGATCCAGCTCAGTGGTTGTCGCTCTAGTTTCACTTATACCTATATTGACCTACACAGGCTCCGAGTCCCCCAAATTTAAAATTCTTATCCCTCTGTATAACTCCTTTCATGACTTTAACCTACTCTTTCTGTGTAACTTTAACCTTAAACTCCCTGTTGTTATGACTTTGACCTCTTATGTGCCCCACCCCTCCCCATTTCACCCCACCATTGGCATCCATGCCTTCAATCACCTAGGCCTTGCATTCTATAATTACCTCCCTATCCTAGGTTTCCTTATCTCCCTCTCTTCCTTTAAGATCCTCCTTCAAACCTACCTCTTTGACCAGTCTTTTGTTCACACTTCCTAATAGTCTTTCCTTAGCTCAGCATCCATTTTGTTTTGATTATGCTTCTGTGAAGTGCCTTCAGATGTTTTTCTATATTAAAAGGAATATATGTGGATGGGCTGGAGAAGCTGGGGTTGTATTCCTTGCAGCAGAGAAGGCTAAGAGGAGATTTGATAGAGGTTATTGCACAAAGTAGCAGTTCATGGTGTAGGGGGTAACATATTAACATAGATTGAAGATTGGCTGGCTGGCAGAAAACAGAGTATGCATAAATGGGTCCTTTTCTGATTGGCAGGATGTGATGAATGGAGTCCCGCAGAGCTCTGTGCTGGGGCCTCAACCTTTTACAATTTATATCAATGATTTAGATGAGGGGAGCGATGACATGGTTGCTAAATTTGTAGATGACACAAAGATAGGTAGGAAAATACGTTGTGAAGAGGACAGAAGGAGGTTGCAGACTGACATAAATAGGTTGAATGAGTGGATAAAAATCTGGCAGATGGAGTATAATGTGGGAAAATGTGAAGTTGTTCACTTTGGCAGGAAGAATAAAAAAGCAGAGTATTACTTAAATGGAGAATGACTGCAGAATTCCGAGATGCAGAGGGATCTAGGTGTTCTCGTGCATGAGTCACAAAAAGTTAGTATGCAGTCACAGCAAGTAATAAAGAGGGCCAATAGAATGCTATCCTATGCCCACCTTTATTATGAGAGGAATTGAAAATAAATTAAGGATGTTATGTTTCAGTTATACAGGGCATTGGTGACACCACATCTTGAATACTATGTGCAGCTTTGGTCTCCTTATTTAAGAAGGATGTAAATGCATTGGAGGCAGTTCAGAGGAGGTTTACTAGATTGGTACCTGGAATGAGTGGATGGTCTTATAAGGAAAGGTTAGACAGACTGGGCTTGTTTTCACTGGAGTTTAGCAGAGTGAGGGGAGATTTGATTCAAGTATATAAAATCCTGAACGGTCTTGACAAGGTGGATGTGGAAAGGATGTTTCCTCTTGTGGGCACTGTTTTAAAATTAGGGGTTGCCCTTTTAGGACAGAGATGAGGAGAAATCTTTTCTCTCAGAGGGTTGTGCGACTTTGGAACTCTCTGCCTCAGAAGGTAGGAGGCGGGGTCATTGAATGTTTTTAAGGCAGAGGTAGATAGATTCTTGTTAGACAATGGAATCAAGGGCTATTGGGGGTAGATGGGAGTGTGGAATTCGAAACACAAATAGATCAGCCATGATCTTATTGAATGGCGGAGCAGGCTGGAGAGGCCGAATGGCCTACCTCTGCTCCTAATTTGTATGTTCATATGCTTGTGTTTAAAATAATTAAGGGTAGAATAAGTAGAGCAAATAAAGAGAAATTGTTTCCAATGGCTAAAGTGTCAATAATCAGATTTAAGATGACTGACAAAAGAACCAGAGATGACATGACGAAAAATCATTTTACATGAGTGGCTAAGGTTTGAAATGTACTGCTTGATAAGGTCGGTGGCTACAGATTCAATCGTAGCTTTCAAAAGGGAATATGATAAATACTTGAAGGAGAAAAAGATTGCAGGATTATGGGGAAAGAGCAAGGGAGTTGGACAAACTGGATTGTTCTTTGAAAGAGCCAGCCCAGTCTCGATGGGACAAATGCCCTTCTTCGGCATTATACTATTCTATGTTTCTATGGTAAATAACTTCAAAATAGCCAAGCAAGATGTTGTGAATTTTAACACCTGCCTGCCAACTTCAAAGTGCTGCTTATCAGTACACATTCTGAACAACTCAGATAGCATGTCTGTATTTGAATTGAGTAGTTTGGCTGTTTCCGCCAGTAAATGTCCAGCAACCACTTAACTAATGGTGCCAACAATATATTGTATTAAGCTGGGATATGAGTTCTACGGGTGAAGCTGAGGTTCCCTTTTTAAACTCTTCAAACGCATTATCATCATCCAGCTCCAAGTTCATATCTCCCATCACTTTATCTTGGAAATTCTATTGTTATGGTTTCTGCCTGCCTTACAGCATGAAGATTGCTCTCGTTAAAGTTCCCAACAATTGTAACTGTGACCACAGTACCATATCTCTCCTCTGGCTGTCTGCAGTATGTAACACTGGGTGTGATTTTAACCATACCCAACTGACTGAAAAGGGGTGGATGGGCAGTTAAAACACGTCATGTTACTTACCTGCTCGTCAGCGATTTTCACGTGCCAGCTGAGCAGGAAGAGAGTATTTATTTTTATTTTTTTATTTAGAGATACAGCACTGAAACAGGCCCTTCGGCCCACCGAGTCTATGCCGACCATCAACCACCCATTTATACTAATCCCATATTCCTACCACATCCCCTATATTCCCCTACCACCTACCTATACTAGGGGCAATTTATAATGGCCAATTTACCTATCAACCTGCAAGTCTTTGGCTGTGGGAGGAAACCGGAGCAGCCAGCAGAAACCCATGCAGTTACAGGGAGAACTTGCAAACTCCGCACAGGCAGTACCCAAAATTGAACCCAGGTCGCTGGAGCTGTGAGGCTGCAGTGCTAACCACTGCGCCACTACACTCACCCAAAGACAGCAGGGTCCTTTGTACCATATGTGTGTTGGGTTCAGTTAACACCAGCAATGTGGCTCCATTTACGGTTGGGTGTCCAAAGGAATAAGCCCTTTTTACTATGGAAATCTGACTCTGATTGCCATTTTATGTCAAAGCCTGCTCAGTGCATGGGCGATGAAAGTGAAGAGGCCCAACTAAAGGTAAGTGTTCAGTTATTATCGTGGGCCCAAGAGGAGCAGGTATGCTCCTCTGGCACTCACAAAAATAACTTGGGCTGCTGCCACCACGGTCTCTCACCCTCCGTGATCGTGACCCCTTCCACAATCCACCTTGCTGGTGGCAGTTCTGGCCCAATTTCCAGTGCTCAATCTGGCCTGTGATAACTGTTTGGCACCCTGCCTGATGAATTTAAATGAGGCTTCAGCCACTAAATGATAGGGGCTTTTTTGCTGCTGGAATAGACAACTTAGCCAAAGTCAAATCTCACCCATTGAGTGATAAGGCAGATAGCTGCAATTGATGTTCAAATGTGGCTCAGTTGGTAGTATTCTTACCTGTGAGGCAGAAAGTTGTGGGTCCAAATCCCTCCCTAGAATTTGAACATAAAAATCACAGCAAAACTTATGTGTAGTACTGAGTTGAAGGTGCTAGCTTTTAGATGAGATTTTAAAACCAAGGCACTGACTGCTCTCTCAGGTGGATGGAAAAGAGTCCATGCCACTCTTTTGAACAAGAGCAAGGGCGTTATCTCTGGTGTTCTGTTCAATATTTATCCTTCAATCAATATCACAGAAAAAGATTATCATTGCTGTTTGTGAGAGCTTGCTCTGCGCAAACTGGCTGCTGTGTTTCCTCCACTACAACAGTGTCATGAAGATCCCCACCTGCCAAGAATGAGGCATATTCATTTTGTCACATGAGAATTAATTTTACACTGTTGCTGGAGTGGAGAGATGACTTGTTTAAAGAGATCAGCAGTGGCTGGAAAAATAATTGCATTTTAAGATACAGTTGCCTAGGAAAAGACAATGGGAACTGCTCACTGATTCAATTAACAGAGATTGGTCTGGGAATGGTGATCCACATCTTGTCTGTGTAAGAGACAGCACTACAACCACCCCCGCCCCCCCACCGCTCCACAACCGAGAGGTTTAGAATCCACAAACGCAGGAGTTTGTTAAAAATGTGAGTCACATGATTAACCTGCTGGCCCAGGTCTGGTTTTGAACTGCTCACAGGACAGCTTGGGTCAGACTGCAGATTGCAACTGAATTTGGAAGAAGAGAGCCTCTTTCTCTCTCTCGCTCTATCTTTCTCTCTCTCACAAATCTCTGGATCCACTGAAGTCAATTAAAAGTCAAGAGAGAAAGGACTCCTACATTGAAACAGGTTTTAAAGCATGCACTGGGCCCCAACGAAACAGGAAGACTTACTGGCAACCAAAGACTCTACATCGAACTCAAAGGACCGTAAATAGAAACCCAGCTATTGCCTCAAACTTTTCCCCTTGATTCTTTCTACTTTTTCTGTCTCTAGATGCCTGTGCGTTTATCGTGTATGCATGCTAGCATGGTCGTGTTGCGTATTCGTAGTCGTTAACTGAGTTAGAGTTTAAGATTAATAAACTTATTTTCTTGTTTAAATCTAGGAAAACCTGTCTGATTGATTTCTTTGCTTTACTACTGGAAACCAGTGAATAAGGGTTCACTGAGGGGGAGCTAAAAACACGGTGTTTTTAAAATTAAACCCTGTTACGGTTAAACCAGGCAAAGGCTGAGAGGGAACCCCTAGACCCCTTTCTCACATGGTCGTAACCGAAATTTGGGGGCTAGCATCCTGGATTTGACCCACAGACAAACGAGAAATTGGAAGTGGGAAGCCAAATTGATCCCAATCAAAAAAGAGAAAAGATTTCAATACAAGTTTTCCTGTGGTTGTGTGTGCTGGAATACTAACATGTCTGCAACTGAAGTCAGTAATGCCCTAAGCCGGGGTGAAGTAACTTGGGATAAGTTAAAAGCACTGTCTTTGGAAGAGTTGAGAAAAATGGCTGAGCAGTGTGGGATCACTGTCCGTGTCGAGGCTAGGAAGTCTGAACTCCTAAGACTAGTAGCTAACCATTTTCCCTTGAATCTGAAGAAACAGAAACAGGTTTAGAAGTAGACTCCGACAGGGTATTGTTAGCAAAGTTACAATTGGAACAGAGGAAACTTGAATTTGAGGAAAGAGAAAAAGAAAGAGAGAGAGAGGAAAGAGAGAGAGACAGAAAGAAACTTCCTGAAGGAACGTGGAAAAAAAGAGACAGGAGAAAGAGAAAGAAAGAACCTTTCAGAAGGAACCTAAAGCAAAAGAGACAGAGGAGAGAGAGAAAGCAAGAGAGGAGAGAAAGAAAGAAAGAGCCTTCCAGAGGAATGCAAAGAAAGAGAGCTGAGGTGGCTTGAGTTAACTAGGGGGAAACCCCAGTGAAAGCATGGCCAATATGGAGAAGCGTAATTCAGGGCTGGGTACAGAATTGTTAAAACGTTCCTAATTGATCCCAAAATTCAATGAGAAAGATGTGGATGCCTTTTTTGTATCTTTTGAAAACCGCCAAGGCAGGTAAAGTGGCCAACTGAGACTTGGACTCTGCTACTACAGAGCAAGCTAACCAGAAAAGCCCATGAGGTTTATTCCATGTTGCCAGATGAGAGTTCATCAAATTATGAACTGACAAAAAATGCTATCCTCGAGGCATATGAGTTAGTACCGGAAGCCTATCGCCAAAAGTTTAGAACTCTCAAGAAACAAGCTGATCAAGCTTACCTGGATTTTGAGAGAAATAAGCAGTTGGCTTTTGACCACCGGCTGAGGGCTCTTAAAGTGCAGCTCAGCTCTGAAAATCTCAGAGAGGTGATTTTGCTAGAGGAATTTAAAAACTCTCTCCCACTCTCCATAAAGACACATGTAGAGGAACAAAAGGTTCATAGAGATGGCAAGCCAAAGTTCTGGCTGATGAGTTTGCTCTCATCTGTAAGTCGGTTCCCCAGGGGAAAACCTTTCCTCGTCACCCCCTCAAATCCGAAAAGGACAAAGGGTGGGAAAGTGATAGAAGCCCAAGCAGTCCTGGGAGAGAAAGAAAAGCGGGAGACGCAGGGGACCCTCCTGCAGCCTAAAAGGAAGGTGCTGTAAGTAGGAATGAGACCCGGAGAACTGTGTGCTTCCATTGTAATAAAGCAGGTCATCTAAGAGCTGACTGCTGGAAACTAAAGGGAAAACCTGTAGAGTTAATCAGGGCACACCAGCTCAGTGAAGGAGAAGGGACCCTGATGGAAAACACAAAAAAATAAGTTGTGGCTTTAAGCGCAGTAAGAGTGAGACCCAGGAAGCATACTGCTGTGAGTACAGGAAAATTTAATAGAATTCCTGAAGGTTATCCCTTTTACTGGGAAAAGGCCTGACCTTTACCCCAGAGAGTGCAGTGTATACCAGAATGGTGGTGAATGGTATTGGAGGGTAGTGTATGCCTGTACTTTTACACCGGGTGCACTTGGAATGTGACCTAGTTTTGGGACCGGTGACCTTAGGGATTGTCCCTAGTTTGCCTGTGGACGGGGTTGACCTGCTCCTAGGTAATGATCTGGTGGGGACAAAGGTAGAGCTTCCCCAGTAGTGAAAGAGAGACCGCAGGAGGTTAGAGAGACAAGGCAGTGGCAGGAGATGGTCCCTGCAGTTCCCCTGCATATGTAGTGAATCAGGCCATGATCAAACCAGCTCCCCCAGAGGAGATTGCATTGGCACTGCAGGCAGATGACCATGAGGTCTGCCTGTCTGAGACTTTCTTTGGAAAGTTAGGAGACCCAGGGAATGAATTAAATGGATCTTCCCTAGCTGAGGCTCAGCGAGCTGACCCAGTATTGAGAGAGTTAGCACAGGCTGCCCAGTCTGAACTTGAAGCAGCGGGAGTCCCTGACTGCTATTATCTAAATAATGAGGTACTGATGTGGAAGTGGAGTTCTCCTCACAGACCTGAGAGCAAGGAATGGACAGTGGTTCGCCAGTTAGTGGTGCCGCAGAGGTACCGGAGAGAAATATTAAGAAGGGCCCACGAGACTACAGTGGCTGTACATGTTGGCATACGAAAAACCAAAGCCCGCGTAAGACAGCAGTTTGACTGGCCAAAACTCCATAAAGATGTGGTGGAGTACTGTAGGAATTGCCGCATGTGCCAGGTTGAGGGGAAACCCCAACCTACAGTGAAATCTGCACCCCTAAGTCCTGTATCAGTGTTTGGAGGATCCTCCAGCACAGGGCTGGTGAACTGTAAGGGACCCCTGCTGAGAACAAAGGGGGACAGGCAGACACAAAGCTGGCGAAATGTTAGAAAAGAAAGGGGAAAAAGGGAAAAAGAGGGCAGATTAAAGGGCTCCGGGAGGAATCCCGGATGAAAATCCCTATTGTCTGGTCAGCCAACGACGAAATATTTGAAAATTTAGACCCCACATTCTCCTATGTAAATGCAGACACTAGAAGCACCCCACCAAAGTTGTGAACAGCATTACAGGAGTCTGCAGAGACAAAGAAAGTTCTCAAGAGGGCAGAGAAACCATGACGGTGATGCCTCACCTAGTTGATGTGCCGCAGGGGAGTACAATCTGGACAAAAACCTGCAAGCAGGAGTGTCCCAGAGGACAAAGGGAAGATTAGCAACGAATTCTCCCCCACAGTTAGCAGAAAAGGGAACCAACCATCCCCTGAGGTGTAAAGCCCTTGCATGACTCATCGAAGCATTGAAAGAGAGTTCAGAGTGGTTCCACCCACTGCTGCTGCCCATGAGCAGAACTCCAACCTAGAGCTAATAAGATCTAACCCTCCCCCTGCAGACCTCAACAGGAACAAAGACACCCTAGGCAGTCCTGGAAATGTGCAAACTGAAAAACTTCCCCAAACCCACATGTTTATTGGGATGCCAAAAAGGGCAGTTTAAAGCAGCACTGCTACCAAGAAAAGACAGACTGTAACAATTTTTAGGATTCCTGAATGAATGAGAAAAATGCATGTGTGTTTTCCTGCACCTACTTTCCTCTCTGGTCCCTTTTTAATGAAATGCTCTTCGAAAAAAAAATCGCATTTCATTCCATTGGGTATGGAGGCGTCATAAAGACCCCATCTGCCACGAATGAAGCATATTAATTTCATCATGAGAATTAATTTTAAACTGTTGCTGGAGTGGTGAGATGACTTGTTTAAAGAGATCAGCAGTGGCTGGAAAAAAATTGCATTCTAAGAGACAGTCGCCTAGGAAAAGACAATGGGAACTGCTCACTGATTCAATTAACAGAGATCGGTCTGGGCAATGGTGATCCACATTGTGTCGGTGTAAGAGACAGCACTACACCCCCCACCGAGAGCTTTAGAATCCACAAACGCAGGAGTTTGTTAAAAAAGTGAGTCACATGATTAATCTGCTGTCCCAGGTCTGGTTTTGAACTGTTCACAGGACAGCTTGGGTCAGACTGCAGATTGCAGCTATACTTGGAAGAAGAGACCCTCTCTCTCTCTCTCGCTCTATCTTTCTCTCTCTCACAAATCTCTGGATCCACTGAAGTCAATTAAACGTCAAGAGAGAAAAAACTCCTACATTGAAACAGGTTTTAAATCATGTGCTGGGCCCCAACGAAACGGGAAGACTTACCGGCAACCAAAGACTCTACATCGAACTCAAAGGACCATAAATAGAAGCCCAGCTATTGCCTCAAACTTTTCCCCTTGATTCTTTCTACTTTTTCTGTCTCTAGCTGCATATGTGTTTATCGCGTATGCATGCTAGTGTGGTCGTGTCGCGTATTCGTAGTTGTTAACCAAATTAGAGTGTAAGATTAATAAACTTCCATCTTTCTTGTTTAAATCTAAGGAAACCTGTCTGATTGATTTCTTTGCCTTACAATTGGAAAACAGTGAGCAAGGATTCACTGAGGGGGAGCTAAAAACACAGTGCTTTTAAAATTAAACTCTGTTACAGTTAAGCCAGGCAAAAGCTGAGAGGGAACCCCTCAACCCCTTTCTCACATGGTCGTAACAACAGTGACTATATTTCAAAAGTACTTAATTGGCTTTTAAATGCTTTGGGATGTCCTGTGGTTGTGAAAGGCAATATATAAATGCAAGAATTTTTCTTCTTTTTTCCTCTATGCTTAAGCGAAATGGCTTTTTCCAGTTCCTAAAAATGCTTTATAATCTTAAAGTTCAGCAAGGTAGTGGCCATCATATTAGAGAATGAAAAGAAAGATTGCAATGGATACATCCTTACAATCCTTATGTGGTGAATCTCACATAGATTGAAAAACTTGCATTTCTATAGTTCCTTTCACAACCTCAGAACATCCCAAATGCTTTCAGCCAATGAAGTACTTTTGAAGTGTTGTCGTTGTTGTAATGTAGGTGGATTGCTGGGACAAATACCTTCCCAGAGGGAGGAGATAATCAGAGCATGTGTCAATCCAAGCTGCCTTCAAAAATCTCCCAGCAGCCACTTTAAATGTGAGCATGTTGTTCACATGCTGCCACCACACCCCTCCACCTCCCCCCCCCCCCACCCCCAACACACTCATTGCCCCCTTAGTCTGGGAATGCTGAGTGACATGTAGAGGCGTAAAGACTGTAAAGAAAACTATTAGACAATATTTTGGCTCATTTCTTCCAGTTTCAAATCCAGCAGTTCTTTATAATATATTGTTTAGCTGAAAAAAAGTTACCTCTCTCTTATTTTCATCATCATTTAAATGACACGAATTCAACACCACAATTAATAAAAAGAAAATGTGTTTAAAAAGTGTGCAATTTGCACCTCGTTGTAGGGCCCACCAGGAGGCCTCTTTGCAATATAAAATATTGTGAACTTTTTACTCGTGTGAGGAGAGAAAAGAAACAGTGTAATCACTGTGCAAACGTTACAGCCACCACAGGGGCTCGAGATGTCAAATTTGTATCCTGATAAATGCATCACTATTTTGCCAAGAAAGTTTCTGTCAATATCAGGACTTCTACATAGTGGGAGTCAATGGGAATGGGTTTTTTGTAACTTAATGCTTGAATGTGGTCAGGTCTGGCTTTCTTTAGACTAACTGTCTTCAAAATAATCTTCCCCCTGGAGTCTGGAATTAAACAGACTGCGAAGACCAATGTGATTTGCGCAGCTGGTGAAGTAAGAATCTTATTATGGTAAGGTGGGATTCATATCAGGAGTGGAGCTGGGCTTCAAGCTGTGCCCAGATTGGGAAATCCAGAACAGGAAGCAATTCCTTTCTCCCCCATTTTGTGTGTTGTTTTCTACAGCTCTTGAGATCATCATTCATGCTGCGTTCCCTGAGCTAAAGGGCAGGCAGGGAAACCTATGCTCAGACCTGTGGCAATGTGAATGAGAGGCTGGCTGTTATGATGCGTGCAAAAGCCACAAGCTTGGCTCACCCTCCCAGTGTACTTTTCTTCCTCTCTCATCTGTTTCTATATTGATGTTAATGGCTCATCTGAACTTACTGGGGCAATTTTCTTCTCACTGTGATGCAATTTTCGACTGGTCCTCAAAATAGGCAGCCCGTGCTCCCACTCGAAACAGGCGGGAGCCTCATTACAATGCTTAAATTAGGGTTCTAAACTGTATTTAGGGCGTTGATGCAATCTTGGTCTTCCACTGAGTTCGCTCCTGCACATTCCGCTGTCTCCTTGCATGGTCTGCTGACTCCTTGCATGGTCCATTCACACCATATACACTCTGCTCACTCTACACAGGCTCAGCTCAGTCCTTGCATGGTCCGCTCACTTTGTGCAGGTTCTTCTCACTCCTTGCAGTGGAACTGAGCACCAAGTACACAAACCAGTGCTACTCCTTAAAAAGGACAACAGCAGCTACTCCAAAAACGTTTAAACTTGGCATTGCCAATGATTTCTGTGGGGTCAGGAGGAGCTGCGTCCCCCACTCTTAATACCTCACTTCCAGCTCAGCTCCACAGAGCTACTGCTGGACTCCCCCACCCCCAGCTTTAGCACTGGCCGTCACAGATATTAGCAGAATGCGGTTTGACCAATAAAATGGTTCCGCCCTCTTGCCAACGTCTTCTGTTGGGTGACCTGATCCCTCCAACCACCACCTCACAAAGTGTGCCAGAAATGAAAATTGGTTACTGTGTCTCTGTAGTACCTTGCATATATACTTAGTGCCTTGGTAATTATTACAGCTCAGCTTTTATCTCTCCTACCAATGCTCATCCTTCTCTGTACTTGCTATTTCACTTTCGGTCATTGTCTTGTCTGTTTCTGCTCCTTCGTCTGTTCTCACCAACTCATCTCTGTTCTTGACCACATCTCTGCTCACTGACTGCTACATTCCCAACTTTTCTCTATACAGTCCCTCTGTTCAGTTACTCATTACTCAGTCAAAGATCTGGAACCTACCTGGCCAACAATTCCCTATATCCAGGCCCGCATGACAGCATGTTAGTACATTAGTGATCTTCACCATTGGACCCTACAGTACTTTGTACTTTATTACATGTTGCAGATGTTTCCTTGGTAAGTAGTTCTCATTTTATAAGTAAACAATGTGATGAACAGAAACCATTATCAATCATATATATTATCTTGCAGGTTCCAGTTTATACTTTGTGGGAGTAGAGTTTACCACAGAAAGCTTAATGAGACTGTGCTGTAATGCAGCATGCCAAGTAGTGATAAGAGATTGTGATTGATCACACCATCAGCTCCTGCTCTCAGCAATTTCACGGTAGGCAGCTATTGAATAGAAGGCAGGCAAATTTGAAAAGGGAAAATCAAAGGGAGAGTCATCCTGTACTATTCTTATGGACCTCCAAGTAGCCAATTACAGAACAACATTGACACTTCTCAGACTCCTTGCCAGGCACAATACATGGCACAGTGGGACCAGAGAATTGGGAAAGCAAGAGCATTATTAAAACAAGAAAAAAAGCCATTTTTGTTTGACATACTGACAATTCCCCAACAAATTTAACCCATTTTCTCTTACAACTCCTAGAAAACACTTTACAGACTGGAGTAGGTGTTGAGTGCATGTGTATGGTTTGTGTGCATCTGTGTAATTGTATACTTGTTGGGTATGTATGAGACATATCTAAATAAATGTGTATATGTTTGTTTTGCTAAAGTGTAATGCGTTTCCATGTGGATATGTATGTATGTGTGTGATTTGTCAATGCAAGTATGAGTATTTGTGCCTGTGAGCAGGAGGCAAGTGGCTTTCCATATGGATGCATTTGTATACATTTGATATATGTGTAGGATGTGTAACTGACATGGGTATGACTATGTGTTGTGGGCTATATATATATATATATATGTCTGTGTGTGATGTGTGTGTGTGTCCTGTACATAAATTTCTCATGCAAGTTTTTTTATGTGTATATATGTACTTACGTGTATCTCACAGGAGTGAAATTTGTAGATGTGTGACATTGCAATGATGGTGAATGATAGGTGCCTTGTATTTGCTACACTTTCGTTGTACTTTATTCTGAAATAAATGAAACACTACAGTCCTCATCTCCCACTGAGAAAAATGCACTTCAGTTTTCATTCCTGTTTTGATTTACTACCCTGCCACTGTCAGCTCTCAGATTTATTTTCCAGGATTTGTTCTGACTCTATATCTCACTGTAGCCCTCATGTGGAGATCGCTCCAAGCGTTTCTCACATTTCTGCATTTCCTTATTCTCTTCCATCTGTTCCACATAAACAGATTTCACACTACAACTGCTGTTCTTGTATTTATTTTTTGTCTCATTGCCATCTGAATGCAGAACTCTGTGCACCGAAAGTTTAACCAAATGACTCCATTATCCCCTATTCCTTTGGCAAGTAGAAACGGTTGAGTTAGAGGATTAATGTTCCTTACTAAAAGTTCTCTAGGGGCTTGGAATGTCCTGCAGGATCAAGTTACATACTACAGCGCAGAGCAAAAATCCTGTAAAATCTCCAACTCTTTTTCTGTAGGATCATATAGAAAATAAAACTCTGAATATTCAATCTCTACATTCCCATAGGATCCCATGATGATCCATCTTATGTATTTTATCAGATGTGTACCTTAGGGAGATTTATTTATCTAAATCAAATTTCCCTAAATACAGACAGATATGTAAAATTTATGATCTCCATTTTATGGTTTCGTTCTGGAAATTACCCCATCAGCAATTTTTAAATTTTATTTGGAGAGTGGAGCAGTCAGAGCAGCATTCAGATCTTATTTTAAGGACTATGGTGCAACAACGGCATCCCTAACTGATTCAGGATAAGTTTGCCTTGTATCATCTCCAGAAAGAATATCATACACATTTTCAAAACCGGCAAATCAAAGCGAAGACTTTTCATTTCACAATTTGTCATTCATATTGCTTTTTTTCCCCAAACTTCTTTTCTATCCTGAAGGCAGTGATTCAGTCTTGGGTACAGTTCCAAAAAGTACTGGCAGCCCTCCATTATTTTGCCCAGGTGACCATTCTTCATATGCGAGACTAAACAGTAAATGCTGACAATCTATTCACAAGGAGTAGATATCACAGCTGAGCCCAATTCTGTCTTTAGCCAATAATTACAAACATACACTTTCTAGCAGAGGGTCACTGGACAGTGATCAAAATACAGACCTAGATGGATTTCCCTCTCCCTCAGCAGTAGGGGTGCTGAGGCAATTGTACCATCGTTACTGCTGCTCTGGCTGTGAACTTTCAGCTTTGCACAGAATGGGGACTGAATCTGGGATCTTCCATGCCTTTATGGCTCCATATAACCCTGGGTGCTGAATTTACTGCCGAATCACTGGGATATCTGTTTTAAAGGGAAAACTTATCAAAGGTTGACAAACACTCTCTATTTTTCAAAATTGGCTGATTGTTTTTAAGGATAAGTCTACTTTTACACACAGCATCGGATAGTTTGGCTGTAACAAAGAAAAAAGGTCTCTCTGAACCAGGCTTAAGAGAAGAGGCAACCGAGTACTGTATTATTCACAAGGTGGGAAGAAAAATTGAGTGGACCTCAAGCAGGTGTGCCTGCTAGTATCTCTGGTCCTGGCATAGGTTTGAGTGCAGGTTGCTTAGCTACTTTGATGGAGGAACTTAGCAAATTCATCTATAAAAACAGGCGATCCAAAAATAAAAATTATGAGGGGTTGGTGGTAAGATAATAAAAAGATGGGATATACAGCAAAGAGAACAATTGCAGTTTAATATTTATGCTCAGCCACTACAAGAAGACCCCAGCTAACACATTATCAATAATTTATTGACATTATTGATTAAAGGAATTGGGCCCAGCTATACAGGTCAGGAAGGTAAGGTCGACAGCATCCAGGACAAAGCAGCCTGCTTGATTGGCACTCCATCCACAAACATTCACTCCCTTCACTACTGACGGACAGTGGCAGCAGTGTGTACCATCTACAAGATGCACTGCAGCAATGCACCAAGGCTCCTAGACAGCACCTTTCAAACTTGTGACCTCTACCACCTAGAACGACAAGGGCAGCAGCTGCATGGGAACACCACCACCCTCAAGATCCCCGTAGCCCATGAACGAATATATATATAAAAAAGTTTAATTTGCAGACTGTGTTGAGTTAACTAATCTCATCAGGATGACAGTGGAGATATCAGATCAGTCCTGCATCCAGTGACCTTTGCTGGAAAGAATAGGTGTATGAAAGCCAGGTAAGGACAGGACTGAATTTAGCTGTCGCAGTTGGTAACATGCACCAATTAGGCTCATGTATAAAGATGACCACTTAGTCAGGTTTTGGAGGGTTGCTTCTTTCTGCTACTGCTGTTCACAAGCTACTATATTGAGTTTTTTTAGATTAGATTAGAGATACAGCACTGAAACAGGCCCTTCGGCCCACCGAGTCTGTGCCGACCATCAACCACCCATTTATACTAATGCTACACTAATCCCATATTCCTACCAAACATCCCCACCTGTCCTTATATTTCCCTACCACCTACCTATACTAGTGACAATTTATAATGGCCAATTTACCTATCAACCTGCAAGTCTTTGGCATGTGGGAGGAAACTGGAGCACCCGGAGAAAACCCACGCAGACACAGGGAGAACTTGCAAACTCCACACAGGCAGTACCCAGAATTGAACCCGGGTCCCTGGAGCTGTGAGGCTGCAGTGCTAACCACTGCGCCACTGTGTCAGTTCTTCGGCCACAATTTGAAATCCGTGTCAGTTTTTGGCGAGTGAGTTTTGGTCTCAGTTTAAAACTAATCTGCTTTGGCCAAAAAATCTGCAGTATTTTAACTCCTGGCTCTCTTTATAATCTCACTAGCAGATTTCCCACTGAATTAGCAGACCTGAACGGAGCCAGACCACTTCTGGGGGTCAAATTTTTGGCGGGTCACCCGAGGTCTACTTAAAGTAGGAATGCACCATTTAAAGTGACTTGCGATCCCTTGTGTCTGGAGGAAGAATCTTCTAAAAATAAGTAAGAAGTTCATGCCAACATTCTCAGAAGTTTCTCTGAAGGTGCTTGTGGAGAGGTGACGACGAGGAGGGAATTCCTGCTCCCATCAGAGTCAGGAATGTTGCCAAAAAGGTTCTCCAGTAGGCATGGAGAGAGATTTCTGAGGTCATCAGCTCCAGCAGTGTCACCCCCAGGACCTGGATACTGTGCAGGAAGTGCTTCAATGACCTCACTGGAGTAGCAAGTATGGATACGGCTTTTCATTTATCGCTCTATCTCTCTCTAGGAGGCATGACAGAAGTCCTTCATCCCTCTCCCCAATCACTGAAAAAATCCCAACCTTTCCTCAATTCCTTCTCCACCCAGCACAAGGCCACATTACAAAACCACTCATTCTCGTCACAACATAAACTCACCTCTTCATACCAGTCATTAGTATCATTCTTCTCTCACTTGCTAGCCTTTGCAAAGCAGAAACTTATGTCAATGCTCCTTCCTCACTTCACATTCCATACACTTGCTTCCCATTCGACAACTTCTCAACCTGCTTGCATCTCACTTTGTCTCCTTCTTGGCATATGAAATACTGGCACAAGCCCTGTACAACTGCACTCTTCAGTAGCTGCTCACTAACCCTTTCATTTCTTTCTGAAGGACAAAACGGGGCGCAATAATCATAAGAGGAACAAGTCTGGAGGAGGACATGAGCGAACCCCATGAGCCTGAGCGAGCTGGAACAGCACACCACAGAAATAATTGAGCCTGCCAGAGCTGTGCACATTTCAGTGCTGGGGGCTTCACATAGGAACATAGGCACAGGAGTAGGCTATTCAGCCCCTCGAGCCTGTCCTGCCATTCAATGAGATCATGGCTGATCCGCGGCCTAACTCCTTTTACCTGCCTTTGGCCCATATCCCTTAATATCTTTGCTAAACAAAAATCTATCTATCTCAGATTTAAAATTAACAGCTGTTCTAGCTTCAACTGCTGTTTGTGGGAGAGAGTTCCAAACTTCCAACACCCTTTGTGTGAAGAAGTGCTTCCTAGCATCTCTCCTGAACGGTCTGGCCCTAATTTTTAGACTATGTCCCCTAGTTTTAGAATCTCCAACCAGTGGAAATAGTTTATCTTTATCTAGCCTGTCTTTTCCTGTTAATATCTTGAAGACTTCAATCAGATCACCCCTTAACCTTTTAAATTCTAGTGAAAACAGGCCTAATTTGTGTAATCTCTCCTCGTAACTTAACCCCTGTAGTCTAGGTATTATGCTTGTAAACGTAAGTTGCACTCCCTCCAAGGCCAATATATCCTTCCTAAGATGTGGTGCCCAGAACTGCTCACAGTACTCCAAGTGGGGTCTAACCAGGGTTTTGTACAGCTGCAGCATAACCTCTGTGCTTTTATACTCCAATCCTCTAGATATAAAGGCTAATATTCCATTAGCCTTTTTGATTATTTTCTGCACTTGCTCGTGGCATTTTAAAGATCTATGCACCTGAACCCCCAAGTCTCTTTGGACATCCACTGTACTTAACCTCTTCCCATTTAGAAAGTACCCTGCTCTATCCATTTTTGGTCCAAAATGGATAACCTCACACTTGCCCAGATTGAAATCCATCTGCCACAGTTTTGCCCATTCACCTAGTCTGCCAATATCGCCTTGCAATTTTATGCTATCATCTACAATGCCGCCTGACTTTGTATCATCAGCAAATTTGGATATATGACTTACTATGCTATCATCCAAGTCGTTAATGAATAATGTGAATAATTGAGGCCCCAACGCAGATCCCTGCGGGATACCACTAGTCACATCCTGCCAATTGGAGTACTTACCCATTATCCCCACTCTCTGGGACCTACCACTCAACCAACTTCCTAACTATGTCAATAATTTGCCCTCAACTCCATGGGCTTCTACCTTAGTTAACAGTCTCTTATGTGGGACTTTATCAAATGCCTTCTGGAAGTCCATATAAATAACATCCATAGACATTCCTCTGTCCACTACCTTAGTCACCTCTTCAAAAAATTCAATGAGATTTGTCAGGCATAACCTTCCCGTCGTGAATCCATGCTGGCTGTCCCTGATTAACTGAAATTTTTCTAGGTGTTCAGTCACCCGATCCTTGATTATAAACTCTAGCAACTTGCCCACCACAGATGTCAGGCTAACTGGTCTGTAATTTCCTTGGTTCCCCACTTCACCCTTCTTAAAAAGTGGAGTGACATGTGCAACTTTCCAATCCAGAGGGACCACTCCTGAATCTAGGGAACTCTGAAAGACTATAGTTAGGGCATCTCCAATGTGCTCCCCTACCTCCTTTAATACCCTTGGATGGAAACAAAGAACAAAGAAAATTACAGCACAGGAACAGGCCCTTCGGCCCTCCAAGCCTACGCCGATCCAAATCCTCTATCTAAACCTGTCGCCTATTTTCTAAGGGTCTGTATCTCTTTACTTCCTGCCCATTCATGTATCTGTCTAGATACATCTTAAAAGGCGCTATCGTGCCCGCGTCTACCACCTCCGCTGGTAATGCGTTCCATGCACCCACCACCCTCTGCGTAAAGAACTTTCCACGCATATCCCCCCTAAACTTTTCCCCTTTCACTTTGAACTCGTGTCCCCTTGTAATTGAATCCCCCACTCTGGGAAAAAGCTTCTTGCTATCCACTCTGTCTATACCTCTCATGATTTTGTACACCTCAATCAGGGCCCCCCTCAACCTCTGTCTTTCTAATGAAAATAATCCTAATCTACTCAACCTCTCTTCATAGCTAGCGCCCTCCATACCAGGCAACATCCTGGTGAACCTCCTCTGCACCCTCTCCAAAGCATCCACATCCTTTTGGTAATGTGGCGACCAGAACTGCACGCAGTATTCCAAATGTGGCCGAACCAAAGTCCTATACAACTGTAACATGACCTGCCAACTCTTGTACTCAATACCCTGTCCGATGAAGGAAAGCATGCCGTATGCCTTCTTGACCACTCTATTGACCTGCGTTGCCACCTTCAGGGAACAATGGACCTGAACACCCAAATCTCTCTGTACATCAATTTTCCCCAGGACTTTTCCATTTACTGTATAGTTCACTCTTGAATTGGATCTTCCAAAATGCATCACCTCGCATTTGCCCTGATTGAACTCCATCTGCCATTTCTCTGCCCAACTCTCCAGTCTATCTATATTCTGCTGTATTCTCTGACAGTCCCCTTCACTATCTGCTACTAAACCGTCAGGTCCTGGGGATTTCTCACTTTTTGGTTCCATTAATTTCCTTGTTACTGATGTTTTACTTACGTTAATTGTATCAAGTCCCTGTCCCATATCGGCTATTAATTTTTTCGGGACTTCCAGCAAGTTATCTTCCTTTTCAACTGTAAATACTGAGGCAAAGTAATTGTTCAACATGTCTGCCATTTCCCCATTATCAATGACAATACCTCCATTTTCAGCTTTTGGTGGGCCTACATTGCGCTTGACTACCCGTTTTCCCTTTATGTAACTATAAAATTTCTTCTTATTGATTTTGATGTCCCTTGCAAGTTTCCTTTCATAATCCCTTTTAGTAGCTCTTATAAGCTGCTTTGTGACCCTTTGCTGGTCTTTGTATTGATCCCATTCGGCTGGATTTGTGCTGCGTTTTGCATTTTTATAAGCCCTTTCTTTTAGTTTTATGCTATCCCTAATCTCTTTAGTTATCCATGGCTGTTTTTTCTGTGAAGTGGAGCTTTTTCCTCTCAGGGGTATATACTTGCTCTGTATTTTGTTAAATGTTTCTTTAAATATTCTCCACTGTTCTTCAGTCATTTGACCCATTAACAGATCTTCCCAGTTTAACATGGACAGTCTCTGTCTCATCCCGGTAAAGTCAGCCTTACCGAAGTCTAAAATTCTAGTAGCTGATTCGTGCTTTTCACTTTCAAATGCTACTTTGAATTCGATTGTGTTGTGATCACTATTTGATAAATGTTCACACACAGGCTACTAATTAAATTTGGCTCATTACTCATAACTAAATCTAATATTGCCTGTTCACTTGTTACATCTAGGACATATTGCTGTAGGAAACTCTCCCGGACACATTCCAGAAATTCACTACCGTTCACTGAGCAAGGAGTCTAACAATTACTTGTACATCTTCATTAAGCTCTGGAAAAACACACATTCACCTAACTTGACTATGTCACCTTATATTATGGTGCATGTCTTCCAAATTATGCAGCCTCCCAAGGCCATCTTAAGGATTGTCTTTCCCCCCTTACTCTGGGTCCTTCTCAACAGTGACAGATCGCAAAGGAGACCCTTGAGAGCAAGAAAATCTTTCTGAGGCAGTATGTGCTGCATCACTCCCAAGCACCAGCCCAGAGATTGACTTCATTGTTCTGTTAGAGAGTGAGGTAGAGGGGTCTGAAAATGTTGATGTACTTAGGTACTACTCACTGGGACAGCCCAGGAGATAGCTTGCTAGAGGGCGAGGTCTTCTTTCAGATCTGCTGAGGGAAACAGAGATGAGACCTTCCCAGGGTTACAGCAATGAGAAGAAAACTGTTTGCCTGTCAGAAACAGTTATACCAGGTATTGGAAGTCCTCCCAAGGACTTACACTGCCATGACTGAAAGTATGAAAGAGTCCACTTCCAGCCTTTCAAAGCTTTTGTGCTGTCAACTCCTACAGCATCAGCATTTTTACGATTTTGAGGATCTAGCCACCTCTAGGGAAACTGTAGTTGAACATTCATAAGAGAAGTCGATGTTCACATCTTTTTCAGCTTTGTAGAAGCTCAAACGACTACCATGCAGACTCTGAGCTCAGACCTCGGATTTGCCTCAGATAGACAGACATCCACCTTGGAGAAATTGGTGGACAAAGTGAACAAGCACTTTGAAGGAGTCACATCTTCTATCAATGAGTGATGAGCCATAGCCTCATGGGAGTGGCAGTGACACAACGGGAGTGGCACACATTGCCTTTGCTAGGATGTCAGCACATTTACTACCTCACCACCTCTGCAACCAATATCAAATATGATGCTAGAAAATCCAGCTGGGCCAGGCTGTCCTGGCAGAAGCTGAAGTGCTGAAATCTGCAGCCAAGCTCTCTAAGACTCACCAACCAAGAGTCGCGGCTGCAATCATCTCAAGGGTCCACACATTAGCAACAGTGGACTTCCACCAGCTGTGCTGAAACTGCTGAGAGAGCACCTCATAGGGCTAATAGAGTGAAGAAACCTGCTGTTCAGAAAGACGCCATTGGTTGAGACTTGGGTGTCAAAAGATTTTGGTTCAATCTATGGTTTGTAAATAAATTCAGATTCCACTAAACGTTTTTCACATTTAGGAATGTGGTGTCTGATCTGTTTTTGTTGCAGCCAATAAGCTGGCAAAGCTAGAATTACACTGATTTAGAGGTTGGCTGAATAGTTTGACTGCTCTTTAATGCATAATAAAGGGAGTGTTGAGGAGGTAGCAAGGTCAGTTAATGTAGAGGGACTTTTGCCACTTTTCAGGTGAATAGATTAAGCAGGTCAATGAAAGCATTGAGAGATCAACTGTTTGTGGGCCTCTCTGGCTGCAAGGAGTTGCACTGCTTCTCTTTCTTCCAATTCTCCCTCATTTTCACCCATTCTTCCTCGTTGGATGATGCCTTTTTGCTGTTGCTGTGCCTCTTACATCTCAATTTTTTATTCTACAGCCACACTGTGCAGAATATAGCACACTATTATGATATGACCCATTTTGTCTGCAGCATTTTGGAGGGAGGCTTAACTTCAAGATGCCAATGATGTGCTCACTGATATTCCAATGGCTATTATTGTATCTGTGTTACTCAGGCATGGTGGAGTTGCAAAGGGTTGTTGATCAGTCAGGAATGGAGGTATCCTTTGTCCCCTATCAACCACCCATTCCTGGAGAGGAGGAATAGAATGGGGATGGATGAGTGTCTCAAGTTGAAAGCATCATGGCAACTGTCAGCGAAACAGGCACAAACTAGATGATCCTTTGGACGTAGATGGAATACCAGTTGGACGTGCATGGAATGATTTGAGAAAAGCTCCTGGCTTGTCCTCTGGTGACCTGATAGCTACACACGTGAAGTCACTGATGCTCTGTACACAAAGGAAGCCAGCTACTCCTAAAAGTCCCACAGCTTTCTCACTCTGGAAAGTAATGTACTAATTGGCTCTGGTTAAGAGGGCATTGGCGATCTGCTTAATACAGCTGTGCACTGCAGATTAGAAGATGCTATCTCCTGTAGCAATCTGGAAAGAGTCAAAGGCCAAAAAGTTCAGGGTGGTGGTGCCTTTCACAGCCACTGATGAAACATGGCCCCCAGTACAGCATGTAACAAATCCTGCCATAGGAGGCTGTACAGATCTGTACAGAAGGTGAAGCATGGCCTAATGCTCCTCTAAGATATCCAGGTAGGTGACTCATCCTAGATTTACTGATGCTGTGGAATGGCTAAGGCAGCTCCCCTCACCCGCTGTGCTCAACCGGCCCAGCTGCTGCTTGTCCTGGAAACAGAGGCTGCTGCTGCTCGTCCACCAGCTGCTCATCAATTCAGAATAATGTCATCCACGATAAGGTGGAAATGCTTAGTCAGGGTGAGGAAGGCCAACAAAGTGAAAAAGAAGCAAATTCCAGGCTTTGAAATGCCAATAACCTGAAAAACACAGAGACAAATGTTTAAAAGGGGAGAAAATGGGGAAAGAGCAGGGGAGTGGAACTAATTACATCGCTCTTTCAAAGAGCCAGCACAGTCACAATGGGCAGAATGGCCTCTTTTCTGTTATAATATTCTATCATTTTATGATGAAAAGAAAAAAGAAAGACTTTCTTGGCCTCAGGATGATCCAAAAGGCTTTACAGCAAATGAAGTACTTTTGAAGTTGTCACCGATGAACAGTCAGAAATGCAACAGCTAATTTGTGCACAGCAAGGTCCCACAAACTGCAATGTAGTGACGTCGGTCGAGGAATAAATATTGGCCAGGACATCAGGGATAACTCTCCTGCTCTTTTTGAATAGTGCTGTGGGATCTTTTACTGTCAGATTGGGTGTTGGTTTCAATATTTGTAGTGAAGTGAGAGGAAGACCCTTAAGGCTAGACTGAAAGTAGGCGATCAGGTGGTGGTAATAAGGATAGTGGTAAAGAGTGAGGGGTGTAGGTGCATTAGGCATGGGAGGAATGCTTCATGTGAGAGCTTTTGGCTGAGCTGCTCTGTAAGACCTCTAGCAGCTGGGGCCACTGGTGGCCAGTGCTGCTCCTGCTCTTCCTCCTTTTCTGGCACCTCCTCCTGCAATTCTTGTTGTCTAGACAATGGTAAAGGCTGGTCCCTCATTATTATGAAGTTACATAGCATGCAATACACAAGGAAAAATGCTGAATACACAGTCAAAGGTGTACTTCCTTCTCCTGAACTGTTCCAGGCAGTGGAGCATTTGTTGATCATGCAGACTGTTTTGTTGATATTTCTAATAGCAGCATAGCTCTCATTGTAAGCCATCTTTGAAGCTACGCCCTGGATTCTGACAGGAATCTGAAGGGGATATCCTCTGTTGCCCAGTAGCCAGCCTATGACCTGATGACCTGGTTGGAATAAAGTCAACAAAGAAGACTGCGGAGAGGTGAACCAATCATGGCTGCTGCCATGAAAGCAGGCACAGACCTGCAAGCTGGACATTGAGGGAGTGGAATCCCTTTCTATTCAGAAAGATACCAGAATGGTGACTATGGATGCACCCCAGGAAAGCCTGCAATGCAGGTGAAGCCTTGTGTGCACTCATCCTGTTTCACGGTCTATAGGGAAGATGGTGTAAGTGTTCCTCCTGGTGTTGTGAGCCTCTATCATTTCTGAGATACAGCAGTGATCATCGAATTGTGAGATGTCGCTGATGTTACCTGCTGCAGTTTTGGAGGAGCTTGTTGTATAAAAGTTAAGGGCCATGGTGACCTTGATAGCCACAGGCAGTCCTGATTTGAGACCTGAGTTGTAGTGACAGGTGGTGACATAGCTTGGTGACAGTCTTCATGGTGAAGTGCAGACCCCTCACATGTTGCTTTTCAGTGAAGTTCATGTAGGAAAAGTGCTCCCTGAAGACCCACTGTGGATATGGCCTCCTGTGTGGTACCCTCCTCCATCTTCATCCAGCTGATCCCTGTGTGGTACCCTCCTCCATCTTCATCCAGCTGATCCCTGTGTGGTACCCTCCTCCATCTTCATCCAGCTGATCCTGCTCTCTTCAGTCAACTTTGTTGCTTCCCCTCATCCTCCAGCCCAAAGGATTATCTACCGGACCATCCACAATGGCAAGAAAACTGTGTTCAAGGCTGACAAAAGCAGTCCTGCTCCAGCAGAAACTTTTTAGCAGAAGTGACAATTCAGTTAGAAGACAGAAAATAGGCAGAAAAAGGCCCAGGAGTTAACCAGCAGCTTTAAAGAAAAAGCCAGCAGCTAACCTGTTTGGAGTGGATGAGCCCATTAAACAGCACTGCCGAAGTGTCCTTGCTGCCTTTTAGTGCCATATTTTGCTGGGCATGTTTATCACGTGGCGAGTCAGGCACTGGGCAGCCCAACTTCACAAAAGGATATACAGTAAAAGTTTTGTTATCTGGCACTTTACCAACCGGAAAGCTCTATTATCCGGAATTTCCAAACTCTTCCGAGGCTTGTCTCCCAGTGCTGAGTTTTCCCGAGTGCAGCCGATTGTTCTCGGTATGACTGTATTGTAGTTAGTGATGCTGCTGATAGTCATCTTAATGACAGTGCCGGCAGTCCATCTCGTTGTGACTATATGCTTATGCAGTATCGCAATTTATCTCCCAATCACCTTCTACATCGAGTGCTTTAGTGTAATTTATACATAGGATTACTGTTCCTCAAAGCTTCTATGCATCTTTACTGCCTCAAGATTTCTGTATTGTACATCTTCCTGTTCTTTGCATGTAATCATTTCCCTTAAACTTAAAACTATTGCATTGTACTGCCTTGGTAGTACAACTCTTGATTTACCGGAATTTCGATTACCCGACACCTCTCAGGTCTGGTACATGCCGGATAACAAAGATTTTACTGTAACAAGTGTGGGCACCTTATTTAAATATTATATGCACATTTTTAATATTTCTGGTGTGTGCCCTCTTCTCCTACAGTGAAGATGTACTTCTGGCATGGACTATGCACATAAACACTCACCATGTAAGCCCTGAAGTGTCCATTTAATGTCAGTAAAACAGACGGAGTGCAATCAAATTTCTGGGCCAGGGATTTTCTGTTGTTTATGACAATTGTGTAAACAATTGTGAGTAACCAAATTATTACTTTTTATACCAGTCAACCCTATTGGTTAGAAACTGCCACCATGGTGAATTATTTTGAAATACTGTGTAGTATAAATGTTGGTTTGTGTCTCATCCTTCACCTCATACTTAACAAATGGTGTGGATAAGGCACCTTTAAAAATAAGACAACTCCATGATACAATTTTTATAGGTTTACATTATTATGTTTTCTGGTGTTTTATAATGATAATTGTGGTTCCCCTTCCAATTTCATCATCAGTTACACTTTCAATAAGCAAATTGGAATCCAGGGCTGAATTTTTACCCCCATGTAGGGGGATGAGTATATAAGCGTTGGGAATGAAAATTAGCGCTGCCGGTCATCGTGTCGTGCCGTCGCCATTCTGACTGTCACTGATTTTGCTCAGGGGTGGAAGGTGGGACCCAGTGACCCACCTGATTTGGATTATTAGCCAATTGAGTTTGTTAATGAGCTTGTTGTCAGCTTGTCAAGGGCCAGTTTTAAATTTTTGTGGTGATGCAGGATGGATCAGGAACAATCCAAGTGGAAAGAGGCAGCAGCACAGCGAGGAGCCAGTCATGGCCGGTGGGGGCCATAAAAGGGTGCATGGCTTAGAGGGACACATATCCATTGGCACATAGGTGCCACCAGGTGAGCAGAGCTAGTGGAGCAAGTGTGCACTCGGGCATTGGAGAGGTCGTTACCCTTCAGGGATTGTAGGGCAATCAGAGGACTGTCTGCTAAACATTGTGAATGTAGCTGAAAGCAAGCAAGGCACCAGCTGGACATGGGATAATGGTACTTGGAGATAGGCTCAAATAGTGATGAGGAGCAATATCCTCAGGAGCAGCTGCAGAGTCCAGACATGAGGAGGGAAGAGGAGAGTGAACAAGGGGCAGGAAGGCAATGGAGGCCATACCTTCAGCATCGAGTGTACCACCAAAGAAGAAGCTACCTGAGAGAAGCAGTGCCGCATGAGACTGCGCCTATCTAGGCAGGTGGTGACTGAGATTTTTTCCCTTGTTGAGGACCTCAGAGTTTGCAGTACTGCTTGCCATACCCTGCCAGTAGCCATTAAAGTCACTGCGGCCTTGAACTTCTTCAATTCTGGCTCCTTCCAAGGATTAGCAGTGGACCGTGTAGGCATCTCACAACCTGCAGTGTTAATTGTCTATCAATTATGTTTAGTTATATGCAAGTGGAGGGAATTAATTGGGGTTTTACTTGAGCACATACAGAGAGGCACTTGCTGAAACTGTGTGGGGGTTGAGTTAGGAGATGAATGTTTGTAATGTTTCACTCTACATAAACATAAGACGGAGTAAAGATTGGCTCCAGTGTCATCCTTCCTCCACTAGCTTTCTGGAATATAACAGGCAGCATACCATTGTATCTAGCAGGTCACTGATGCCTTATTTGAGAAAGCTGGACAGTACATATAATTTCAAACAGATGGGGCCTCTCAGGCACAAAGGGCAGTGGAATTTGCCTCAATTGCTGGATTTCCAGGGCATCATCAATTGCACCCATGTGGCCATCAAGGTGCCAAATGATCGGCCAGTGAGTTCCATTAACAGGAAGGGCTTCCACTCCCTCAATGTTCAGCTGGTCTGCAACTACAACAAGAGCTTCTTTCATGTGTATGCTTGCCATCCTGGCAGCTGCCATGAACACCTTCATCCTCCGGCGGTCAAGGGTGCCACAGCACTTCATTCCACTCCCCCAAAACTCTGTGGATGGATTCTAGGGGACAAGGAATATCCCTTGAAGAGATGGCGACTCACCTGTCATGAAGACCCCACATGCCAAGAATGAGGCATATTAATTTCATCATATAAACAACAGGTTGCTGGACTAAAGAGATGTATTGTTTAAAGAGATCAGCAGTGGCTGAAAAAATTTGCATTCTAAGAGACAGTTGCCGAGGAAAAGACAATGGAACTGCTCCCTGATCCAATTAACCCAAATGGATTTTGAACACCAGACATTGAAGTTGGAACAAGCCAACATTCCATCCCCCCACCCTCCCCCCCCCCTCCCCCCCCCCCCCCCACCCTCCACCGGACTGTGGGTGTCTGCTAAGATGAAAGGAATCCACAATAACACAGGAAAGTTTGTTAAAGAACTAGTCACATGACTAACCTTCTGGCCCAGGGTTTTTCAATTGTGCTCACAGGATAGTTTGAAGTCAGAGACTGCTTTGAAGACAAAAGAGAAGGAAGGTCTCTCCTTGGCTCTCTCTGTCTCATGAATTTCCAAATCCACTGAAGCCACTTAAACCTCAAGAGAGAAGACTCTTGCATTGAAACAAGTTTGAAAGCGTGCACTGGGCCCCAACAAAACGGCAAGATTTAACTGCAATCAAAGACTCTACATTGAATTCGAAGGACAGTAAATGACCTCCAGCTATTGCTTCAAACTTTCCCCCTTTATTCTTGCTCCTTTTCTGTCTCTATCTGCGTGTGTGTTTATCACGTATGCATGCTAGCTTGGTCGTGTCGCGTATTCGTAGTAGTTTTAACTGAATTAGAGTTTTAAGGTTAATAAACTTACACCTTTCTTGTTTAAATCTAAGAAAACCTGTCTGGTTGATTTCTTTGCCTTACAATTGGAGAGCAGTGAACAAGGATTCACTGAGAGGAGCTAAAACACGGTGTTTTAAAAAATTAAACCCTTTTACGGTCAAACCAGGCAAAGGCTGAGAGGGAACACCTAGACCATTTTGTCACCTGGTCATAACACACCGCTTTACATGTCCCTGAGACAGAGGCACAGAGGTGCTACAACCAAAGCCATCTGTTCACCAGGACCATCATCGAGCAGGCCATTGGGCTTCTGAAGCTGTGGTTCTGGTGCCTGGACTGGTTGGGTGGTGCCCTGCAGTACACTCCTGCAAGCGTCTTGCACATTGTGATGGTCTGCTGCACTCTCCATAATATGGCCCTCCAGAGAGAAGTGGATCTTGAAGAGGGTGAGGCGCTAGATCAACATAGCTCATCAGAGGAAGAGGAAGAGGATGAGGAGGAAGAGGAGGGGGAGGAAGATGCAAAGCAGGGAGGTGCCCATGTTGAGCAGGGAGGTGGCCGGGGCCAGCTCAGGGGTCAAAAGCTCAGATCATGAATGCCAGGGCACATCTGATCCAGACACATTTCACCTGAGTGCTACTGATTCGGCAGGTCTGGATGCATTGGAACTCACTTTGATCTGCCTATGAGAACACTTCCATTGAAGACACAACCTTGAATAGATCCACTTGTACCGCCAAGGCATGGAGCACATCTTTCCAGTGGTCCCTATGTCCCCTTTTTTAAATTCATGGCAAGGCCAGCATTTGTGGCCCATCCCTAATTGCCCTTGAGAAGGAGGTGGTGAGCTGCCTTCTTGAACTGCTGCAGTCCATCTGGTAGGGGTGCACCCACAGTGTTGTTAGGGAGGGAGTTCCAGGATTTTGACCCAGTGACAGTGAAGGAACAGCGATATAGTTCCAAGTCAGGATGGTCTGTGACTTGGAGGGGAACTTGCAGATGCTAGTGTTCCCATGCATTTGCTGCCCTTGTCTTTCCAGGTGGTAGAGGTCGCGGGTTTGAAAGGTGCTGTCTAAGGACCCTTGGTGAGTTGCTGCAGATGGTACACATTGCTCAACTGTGCATCTGTAGTGGAGGGAGTGAATGTTAAAGTTGGTGGATGGGGGCCAATCAAGTGAGCTGCTTTGTCCTGGATGGTGTCGAACTTCTTGAGTGTAGTTGGAGCTGCACTCATCCAGGCAAGTATTGCATCAAACTCCTGACTTGTGTGTTGTAGATGGTGGACAGGTTTTGGGGAGTCAGGAGATGGGTTACTTGCCGCAGAATTCCCAGTCTCTGTAGCCACAGTATTTATGTGGCTGGTCCTGTTCAGTTTCCAGTCAATGGTCACCCCAATATGTTGATAGTGGGGAATTCAAAGTCTACAGCTTCCCTTCACCATTTTATCCCTCTTTTGCAGTCGTGCCATTAAATAATGGAAGCTCTTGGATTATGGCTCAACATTTGTGTTAATAAGCCATTACAAAGTTCACAATCACAACTGAAATAAATGCCAATGAACCACTCAGTGCTCTGACCAATGCAGTGGCCTCCACTCTCGGCCACTTCTATGTGGTGCTCCCCTTGTGGCCTTGGATGAGGCAGAGGCAGCCTTCTTGTGTCTGTCTGCTTGCAGCTGAGATGCACGTGGCAGTTGTTCTTGTCGTGGAGGTGTAGAGGCTGCTGCACCGGCATCAATGCAGGGGCAACCTCCACCACATAGCCCTGCTGCATCGGTGGTCCCTCAGTCAGAGGAACCAAGGAGGCCAATGATGATGATGGTGCGCCATGATGGGGTGGCACCCTCATCCTCATCTGTGACTGTGCTCTGGATCACTGGAGGAGACCACTAGCTGGGGCGCAACTGGCATATACTCCATGCCTCTTTGCACCATCAGCACCACTGACCAGTCAATGTTACAGTGCATTTCAGTGCACTGTTCCCGCATCCACACTGAGTGCTGTTGCATGTGACTCTCCAGGAGGTTGGCCACTCTCTCAATGGAGGAGCTCATGCATGCAAAGCCCTGAGCTATGGTGGTACATGAGCTGAATGGACTCTTCCTTTCGGAGCCCATGGCGCCACACTGCCTCAGGAAACTTTGATATGTGGTCATACATCTCATGCTGCTGTTCAAAGTAGAGCCACCTTGCTTGTGACTCCCAAGGCCCTGCATCTGCAACTAGCTGAGCATGGCAGTGTCTTCCCTCCATCCTCCAAGGGGTCCATCCACAGCTGCCTCTGCCTCCGTCACCTCCTCCTGCTGATTAGTGCCCGTGTTGTTCACCCAAGGCCACCCTTTCTAACCGCATGTGAGGACCCACTGATGTGAATGTATCTGCGCTGGTGGATGCTGCACTTGAATGATGTGATGTACTGGCTCTGCTGGTTCAGTTTTTTGAGAGACCCCCGGTGATGCTGCTGCACTGCCATACTCCCCCTGCACAACTGACCCTGTGGGAGACATAAGGTGGAGATCATGAGAATTCGCTTGTGACAGCAGAAACCTCTGCAGAGTTGCAGCTTCCCAATGCAGCTGAGTCTCTGGCATGCTGTTGGACAGGGAGGAGTGCATTCCATCCCCTTCATCTACAGAATTTAATATCTTTACAACCTCTCTTCCAGGTATTTCCATCTCTCCATTGCCCACTTGGTCATGCGGGGCCACTTTGGCAATTTCCGTTGCCACCTCTTCCATGGTTGTGAGCATGGCGAGCTGGGGCATTCTCCTCCCGTGCGTGCCTTCTCTTGTGAACTCTGTGCCCTCTTCGCCTGCAAAAAGGAGAGAGAGCTAAGGCAATGCTGGTCTCTCTCACCAATGCCAGTGGCTCATTTAAATAAGAAGTTGCATGTATCAGTGCTGCCAGGTCCTCAACAGCCTAGGCACTGGGCATTGCTGACGGGTTATGAATTACCTTGGGCACACATTTGTCCTATGTTCAGGAGCACCATGGGCCCTCAGGCTGCTCAGCTGCTGTGTATTCTGGTGGCTGCAGAGCTAGAGCCCTGTCATCTGAGTCTCACATTTCACTCATCTTGCCAGAGCGAAGAAGGTCATTAAACCTCTTGCGGCACTGCACCCAAGTCTTCTGGATAACACTTTGGCCACTGCCATGTTCTGCCACCCCTAGCCAGGCTTGCTTAGTTTGGCTGGGTGGCCTTCTCCTGCCACCCTTTGGGAACCAATCCTCTTGCCTCTCTCTTACTGCCTCCAACAAAACCTCTAGGGCTGCATCAGAAAACGGTGGGGCATGCCTGCCCCAGGTGCCAGGACTTTGCCTCTCCTCCTTCTGAGCTACGGCTTCCATTGCAGTGCAAAATGGCAACCACTATTATGGCTGCTGTCATGCCTTTAAATCGGGCCCGCACTTTACAAGTCCTGCCTCCATCCTGTGCCTGCCACCGCTAATTGACTGCTAAACCCTCCCTCCTGCCAATTAGCAGCTCATCTTGGTCAAAATTGCAGGCTGTGATTACTTCTCCTCACCACCCCCACCGTGGTGCGGGGTCAGGCCCGGAAATGGTTCTGACGTTGGGTTCCTGACCCCAAACAAAAAATCCTGTCCTTGGATTTCATTGTAACTAAGGCTTGTGGAATACTACAATGAAGCCTGCACCTCAGTTCACAATTCTGGAAAACAGATGCAGAATGAAACAGAGGCATTTTGAGATGGTCTTGAGTGCACTGGATGATATTTTCTTATCACTCTTACCACTTGACAATATAACTGGGGGAGGAACAATCCTAATTTGTCTAAATTCCTTGGGTGACTGCCAGTTAAGTGTCAATGGATATTCTCAACAAATCTTTTATGAATCTGTAATCCTTGGAGAGATCCAGTATCTTTACTTTTATCCCCAAGAATGCTGCTGTCACTTTCACAAAAGATATATAGTTCCAAGTGCTTGTTTATCGACATTGAAAGAATGCATTGAATTTCTGCCGTAACATTTTTCCCACTATCTTAACACAGAATGAGAAAGCTCTGAATTCAGGATAAAACTTTTACATAGCGGTTGGTGGTTGTTTTTATGCACTTTGACTTGATTCTGTAAACATAACCTTCATTCCCTCAGGCTATAACATTACTGAGTCCTTACCATTGACACCAGGTCCCTGGCTGGTTGCACAGATACAGATGCCTATAACACCAAGTATACTGTACAGAATACTGGGTTAAAGCAGAACAATATTGAAAAACACGCAAAGAACATGTGATCAATAACGAAGTGTATTTTGCGCAGAATTCATAAACGATTAATTCTTAGTTGCATTGCAATTTAGTAATTGCGTATGTTTAAACCGATGAAATAAAGTGCATCATTTGTCTTTGATGTTCAATCACAAAATACTTAAAAAGATCTTTTTGCTTTAAAAAACCACAAAAGGAATTTTTTAAACATTTATTTCATTTGTCGAACAACTATTTATTTGAGGGGGGGGGGGGTTGAATTGCAATTAGAATTTTGAAATTAGTTTTTCTCAAAATCACTTTAAATGAATATTTCAATAATCAACACTTTTGTTTTCAAAGTTTCAGATCCACAGTAGACTTTCTTTCCTTCTACAGAAAGGATCCACCTGTAATAACATCTTTCCTTGACAGCGGTGGTAGTGGATTCGAAATATCATTGATAATTGTCTCAGGTAATAAATAACAGGAATATTGCAGACTTCTATTTAAAATAAGATCTAAATATATTTACATATTATTCATTTTGTTCTGGGATCAGTGGATGTAACTTTCAACTTCTGTGGGGGAGTGAAACGCGTGATATTGCATCAACCGACCATCAGACAACCCACCCGATTTTTCTTTCCAAACGGCTGGAAGTACCATCCATCGTATTTTACAGAACAAATAAAGGCAATTTGGCTCATTATGTCTCTTTCAAAGCCACATCAAATTATCATCTTTCCCCAACCCCTTTCCTATATCTTTAGCAAAAATATTATTTTCCAAACACGTATCCACTACCCTTTTAAAAGCATTCTGTTTTGGTAGGGCACTCTATGTCCAAACGCTGCATTGCATAAAGAATATTTTCCCAAACTTTCTCTTTGTTCTTTTGGTGATGACCTTAAATTTATGGCCTTTAATTACTGACTCACTGACCAGTGGAAAGATTTTCCCTCTTTACCTTGTAATTACGTCATAATTTTGAACATGCCCGTCATGTGTCATCTTAACCTTCTCCGATCTGGTGGAGAAAGCTAGTCTCTGTAGTCTTTCCACATAACTAAAGTCTCCCAACCCTGATATCACTCTGGTTAATTTCTTCTGTACCCTCTCCATGGCCTAATGTAGGATGCTCAAAGCTGAACACAATATTCCAATTGTGGCCTAACCATTGATCCATTTAGGGTTAGCATTTCTTCTTTGTCTTTGTACACAAATTCCCTATTTAATAAAAAAAACCTACATATGCCTATTATCAATTTGTTTCACTTTTCAAATGTTTTTCATCTAAACTGTAAGTCTCTCTACTCCTATAATCGTTTTAAGTTTTCTCAATGAGTGTATATTTCCTCTCCTTATTTGACCTCCACAACTGTAGATCTTCACCTATCTGCTCAATATACTAACCTATCCATATTCTCTTGTGTCATGTGCAAATTTTGACATTATGTTCCATACCAGAGTTCAAATCATTTTATGTACATTGAGAAGGGCAATGATCCTAACACTATCTTCCATGACACTGCTGTTTAAGAAACATTTATTAACCACTACTCTCTGTTCTCTATCCTTTAGCCAACTTCTTATAATGCTGCCTCATTTGGTATAATACCATGCATCTCAATTCTGCCATCAAGTCTCCTCTGAGGCACCTCAACAAACATCTTTTGACAATATCCATTGCATTTCCTTGATCCATACACTCATTATTTCCTCAAAGATAGCTATTACATTTGTTAGACAGGAATTGCCTTATACAAATTTCTGCTGGCTGTCTAATTAACATATGTTTCTGAGTACTAATAACATCTCAATTATGCCACTAAACGCTTATCGACTACTAATATTAAGCTGAGTGGTTTATAGTTACTCGGTTTGTCCTTTTCACCATTCTTGAATAGGGATATAACTTTAGCAATCTTCCAGCCTTCTTGCAAAGTTTCCATAAGCAAGGATTGTTGAAAGTTTGTATTACTCTTTATTACCCACCTGAATTGGACAGCAGAAGAATGAATTAAATAGAAATCACTAATTTTATTCTATAACATTTGATACTTTATTTATTCATTCATGGGATGTGGGCATTGCTGGCAAGGCCAGCTTATAGCCCATCTCTAATTGCCCTTAAGAAGGTTGTGGTGAGCTGCCTACTTGAAAACTGCAGTTCATTGATGCAGGTACTCCCACAGTGCTTTTAGGGTGAAAGTTCTAGGATTTTGACCCAGCAAAGATAAAGAAATGCTGATACATTTCCAAGTCAGGATAGTGTGTGACTTGGAGGGAAACTTGGAGGTGGTTCTGTTCCAATGCTCCTGCTGCATTTGCCCTTCCAGGCAGTAGAGGTTATGGGTTTGGAAGCTGCTGTAGAAGAAGTCTTGGCAAGTTGCTGCAGTGCATCTTGTAGCTGGTATATACTGCAGCTACGGTGCACTGGTGGTATAGGGAATGGCTGTTTAAGGTGGTGAATGGGGTGCCAATCCAGCAGGATGCTTTGTCTTGGATGTTGTCGAGCTTCTTGAGTGTTGTTGGAGTTGCACTCATCCATGCAGGTGGACACTATTCCATCATGCTCCTGACTTGTGGATAGTGGAAAGGCTTTGAGGAGTCAGGAGGTGAGTCACTTGATGCAGAATACCCAGCCTCTGACCATCTCTTGAAGTCATAGTATTTATGTGACTGGTTCAGTTAAGTGTTTGGTCAACGGTGACCCTCAGGATATTGTTGGTGGGCGAATCAGTGATGGTAATGCTGTTGATTGTCAAGGGGAGGTGGTTAAACACTCTCTTGTTGGAGATGGTCATTAGATGGCACTTCTGTGGTGAGACCGTTTCTTGCCACTTATCAGCCCAAACCTGAATGACGTCCAGGTCTTGTTGCATGCAGGCATTCACTGTCTCCTTATCTGAGGAGCTGCGAATGGAAATAAAAACCATGCAATCATCAGCGAACATTCTCACTTCTGACCTTATGATGGAGGGTTATTGATGAAGCAGCTGAAGATGGTTGGGCCTAGGACACAGCTCTGAGGAGCTCTTGCGGTGATCTCCTAGGGCTGAGACAATTGGCCTCCATAAACCATCTTCCTTTGTGCTAGGCATGACTCCAGCCAGTAGAGAGTTCTCCCTCGATTCCCATTGACTTCAATTTTACAAGGGCTCCTCGATGCCACACTTGGTCAAATGCTGCCTTGTGTCAAAGGAAGGCACTCTCACCTCACCTTTGTAATTCATTTCTTTTGTTCATGTTTGGACCAAGATTGTAATCAGGTCTGGAGTTGAGTAATGCTTTTTTTTTCAAAATATACTTTATTCATAAAAATCTGTAAAAATTACATTGCCAAACAGTTTCCAAACAGCACCAAAAAATACAAACATTGCAAGGGAGATCAGTTTCCTTCAATACTGTCATGAGTTTCTTCCCAACCCATCCGTTTCACAATTGTCATGTCAATTACAGTTTTACATTTACAGCAATTGAGAATATTAACGATACAGTTCGAGGGGTTTCCCATGGATCCAGCCCCTCAGTCAAGCTTGGTGGGGGAACCTTACACTGTGCTCTTTCCCCATTGAGCATTTGCTGCGGCTGCCCCAAGCTTTAGTGCGTCCCTCAGCACGTAGTCCTGGACCTTGGAATGTGCCAGTCTGCAACATTCGGTGGTGGACAACTCTTTGCGCTGGAAGACCAGCAAGTTTCGGGCAGACCAAAGGGCGTCTTTCACCGAATTGATAGTCCTCCAGCAGCAGTTGATGTTTGTCTCGGTGTGCGTCCCTGGGAACAGCCCGTAGAGCACAGACTCCTGTGTTACAGAGCTGCTTGGGATGTACCTTGACAAAAACCACTGCATCTCTTTCCACACCTGCTTTGCAAAGGCACATTCCAGGAGGAGGTGGGTGACCGTCTCTTCCCCACCACAGCCAACGCGGGGGCACTGTGCGGAGGGGGCGAGACTTCGGGTGTGCATGAAGGATCTGACGGGGAGGGCCCTTCTCACCACCAGCCAAGCTACGTCTTGGTGCTTGTTTGAAAGTTCTGGTGATGAGGCATTCCGCCAAATGACTTTGACGGTCTGCTCGGGGAACCATCCGAGATGATCCACCGTTTCCTTTTCCCGTAGGGCCTTGAGGACATTCCGTGCAGACCACTGCCTGATGGACCGGTGGTCAAAGGTGTTTCCCCGCAGAAACTGCTCCACGAAGGATCGGTGGTACGGCACCGCCCAACTGCATGGAGCGTTCCGCAGCAATGTGACCAGGCCCATCCTTCGCAACACCGGGGACAGATAGAACCTCAGCACGTAGTGACACTTGGAGTTTGCGTACTGGGGATCTACACACAGCTTGATGCAGCCGCACACGAAGGTGGTCATCAGGATGAGGGCCACGTTGGGTACATTTTTCCCGCCCTTGTCCAGAGATTTGAACATCGTGTCCCTCCGGACCCGGTCCATTTTAGATCCCCAGATGAAGCGGAAAATGGCTCGGGTGACTGCCACGGCGCAGGAGTGGGGTATGGGCCAGACCTGCGCCACGTAGAGCAACAACGTGAGCGCCTCGCACCTGATGACCAGGGGTTCTTACCCACAATGGAGAGAGATCGCTGCCCCCACATGCCCAACTTTTGTCGTACCTTGGCTACTCGCTCCTCCCATGTTTTGGTGCACGCCCCGGCCCTTCCGAACCATATCCCCAGCACCTTCAGGTAATCTGACCTGACGGTGAAGGGGACAAAGGATCGGTCAGCCCAGTTGCCAAAGAACATGGCCTCGCTCTTGCCGTGGTTAACTTTGGCTCCCGAGGCCAGTTCGAACTGGTCGCAGATGCTCATCAGTCTGCGCACGGACAGCGGATCCGAGCAGAAAACGGCGACGTCATCCATGTACAGGGAGGTTTTGACCTGAGTGCCTCCGCTGCCTGGGATTGTCACCCCTCTTATGCTCGCATCCTTCCTAATAGACTCAGCAAAGGGTTCAATACAGCAAACAAACAAGACCGGGGACAGAGGACAGCCCTGTCTGACTCCAGATTTGATCGGGAAACTTTCCGATTCCCACCCGTTGATTGAGACTGCGCTACTGATGTTTGTGTAGAGCAGTTGGATCCAATTGCAGATTCCCTCCCCAAACCCCATTTTGGAAAGCACGTCCATCATGTAGGTGTGCGATATCCTGTCAAAAGCCTTCTCCTGGTCCAGGCTGATGAGGCAGGTGTCCACCCTCCTGTCCCGTACGTCGGCGATCGTATCCCTGAGTAGCGCGAGACTATCAGAGATCTTCCTGCCGGGTACAGTACAGGTCTGATCGGGGTGAATCACCAACTCCAAAGCAGACTTGACTCGACTGGCTATGACTTTGGACAGAATCTTGTAATCAACATTAAGCAGTGAGATGGGCCGCCAATTTCTGATTTCTGCCCTCTCCCCCTTCTGCTTGTAGATGAGGGTGATGATGCCTTTTCTCATGGATTCTGACATGCTGCCGGCCAGGAGCATACTCTCGTATACTTCCAGCAGGTCCGGGCCGACCCAGTCCCACAGGGCTGAGTACAACTCGACCGGTAAGCCGTCGGTCCCGGGAGTTTTACTCGTCTCGAAAGACTCGACGGCCTTTGTCAGCTCGTCCAGAGTTAGCGGCTTGTCCAGTCCCTCCCTCCTGCTGTCATCTAAGACCTCTGTGATAGATGACAGGAAGGACTGGGAGGCTCTGCTGTCTGTGGGCTTCGCGTCATACAGCCCAGCATAAAAGGATTTGCTGATCCTTAGTATGTCGGACTGCGAAGACATTACCGAGCCATCTTCTTCCTTCAGGCTGCTGATAACAGAGCTCTCTCTGTGTACCTTTTGGAAGAAGTAACGCGAGCACGTCTCATCCTGCTCGATGGAGCGGACTCTGGACCGGAAGATGATCTTGGAGGCCTCCTTGGCAAAGAGCGAGGCCTGCTGGCTCTTCACCTCTTGGAGGTCCTCCTTGACCTCGACCCCCATTGACTGCAACCGGAGTAGATTTTGCATAATTTTCTGGAGTCGGGACAGTTCCCTCTGTCTCTCTCTTGCCTTCTGAACACCTTTGTGGATGAAGAACCTCTTGATGTTCTCCTTAATCGCTTCCCACCAGTGAACTGGAGATTCAAAGAGGGGTTTCACGGTCCTCCAACCTTTGTAATCCCTTTTGAGGTCCTCAACGTTCTCTGGGGTCAGCAGTGTCGCATTGAGCTTCCACGTCCCTCTGCCAGCCCGCTGGTCGTCCTGTAAGTGACAGTCGGCCAGTAAGAGGCAGTGGTCGGAGAAGAACACCGGCTTGACGTCGGTGGATCCGACCGTGACAGCGCGGGACACAAACAGGAAGTCAATCCTGGAAAGGGCAGACCCGTCCGATCTTGACCATGTGCATCTGCGCTGCGCTCCGTCTGCAGGTTTGCTGAAGACGTCGTGCAGTTTGGCATCCTTAACTATTTCTATTAGGAATCTGGACGTAGCGTCCAGTTTGCTGTCGTCACTGCCAGATCGTCCAGCCGCATCGATGATGCAGTTGAAGTCACCGCCTAGGATGGTGAGTAATATTGGCCAAATCTAAACTGAGCATTGTTGAGCAGGTTAGTGGTAAGTGCCACTTGATAGCACTGTTAACAAGCCCGCCCATCACATTGCTGCTCATTGAGAGTAGGCTGATGGGGCGGTAATTGACCAGTTTGGATTTGCCCTGCTTTTTGGGGACAGGACATACCTGAACAATTTTCCACTTTGTTAGGCAGATGCCAATGTTGTAGCTGTACTGAAGTAGCTTGGCTGGAGGTGTGGCTGCTTCTGGAGCACAAGTTTTCAACACTACAGCCAGGATGTTGTCAGGGCCATTGCCTTTGCTGAATCGAGTGCGCTCATTCGTTTCTTGATATCACATGGAGTGAATTGAATTGGCTGAAGACAGGCTTCTGTGATGGTGGGGAACTTAGGAGGAAGCCAAGATGGATTAAACTAAAATAAAAACAAGAAATGCTGGAACCACTCAACAGGTCTGGCAGCATCTGTGGAAAGAGAAGCAGAGTTAACGTTTCGGGTCAGTGACCCTTCATCGGAATGAAGGGTCACTGACCCGAAACGTTAACTCTGCTTCTCTTTCCACAGATGCTGCCAGTCCTGCTGAGTGGTTCCAGCATTTCTTGTTTTTATTTCAGATTTCCAGCATCCGCAGTATTTTGCTTTTATTTTATGGATTAAACTAACATTGTTACAGATGTTGTAATACTTCTGCATCGGAATTATAACAAATATAACCTAGCCAACATCAACTGCTACGTTATTTTAATTGTTTGACTGAAAGACCACACAAGTCTGTAGGACTTTCTCTATTCTTGAGAAGTTGCCTGCTGTCATTGGAACCAGTTTTGAAGGAATGTGAGGAAAAATGGATAGCTTTTGTTTCCACAGCAACGGGCAAAGAAAGTAAGGAAAGAGGATGACAAAAAGAACATTAAAGGACAAAATTTTCCCAGCAAAAAAATACTGAATCCTTCTGGAGGCCTTCAGTGGTCCTGTCCAACTGTCAAGGATTTATGAGGTGATAATCAATGATAAAGTACCATTTGTGTTTCACACTAACCTTAACTGTGACCTTCCTGGATATAAGCAAAATGAATGCAACTTTCATGTAGCAAAATTGTGAAGCAATCAGAGATAACAAACTTATCGAACAGTTCTGACAGGGCCTACATTAAAACAAAACAGAGAACTTCACCTAAAGGTATGTGTATACTTTCCCTGAAGTACATTCATCATAAATTATTGCAGGATATCTCAGTCTATTTCCTATGATATGATGAACAGGCAGAATATTTTTTGATTCACATTTTGATTTGCTAACTGACCCATATTGTGCTGAAAAAACATAGTTTATTGTGTTAAAATATATTACTACTGCATTAAGAGTCTATTTCTTTTCGTTCTTGGCTCACTATATAAAAATAGTACTGGCATTTATATACTACATTATAACAGTAAATATCTCAAAGTGCTTCACAAGGTGAATTTGTGAAGTGTCAGCTGTGACTCAATGGGTAGTACACTCCCATTTGAATCAAACGAAGGTTCACCAGACTGATTCCTGGGATGGCAGGACTGACGTATGAAGAGAGATTGGGTTGATTAGGCTCGTATTCGCGCGAGTTTAGAAGAATGAGAGGGGATCTCATAGAAACCTACAAAATTCTGACAGGATTGGACAGACTAGATGCAGGAAGGATGTTCCCAATGGCGGGGGAGTCCAGGACCAGGGGTCACAGTCTAAGGATAAGGGGTAAGCCATTTAGGACTGAGATGAGGAGGGATTTCTTCACCCAGTGAGTGGTGAACCTGTGGAATTCTCTACCACAGAAAGCAGTTGAGGCCAAATCATTAAATATATTGAAGAAAGAGTTAGATATAGTTCCTAGGGCTAAAGGGATCAAGGGATACGGGGAGAAAGCAGGAACAGGGTACTGAGTTTGGATGATCAGCCATGATCGTATTTAATGGCCGTGCAGGTTCAAAGGGCCGAATGACCTACTCCTGCTCCTATTTTTCTATGTTTCTATGTTTCTATAAGATTGTGGGTTCATGTCCTACTCCAGCATAAAAGCTTTGGCTGACATGCCAGTGCAGTACTGAAGGAGTGTTGCACTGCCAGTGGTGCTGTCTTTCAGATGAGTTACTAAGCTGACATGCAGTAGGATGTAAAAGATCCCATGGCACTTTTGATGTCCTGACTAATATATATCCCTTGATCCACATTGCAAAGAAACAGATTATCTAGTTATTATCACATTGCTGTTTGTGGGAGTTTGCTGTGAGCAAATTGGCTACTGTAATTCCTACATTACAAGAGGGACTACTTTTCAAAAGTACTTCAATGTCTGTAAAGTGCATTGAGACCTTCTGTGGTCATGAAAGGCGTTTATAAATGCAAGTCTTTTGTTTCTTAGTTCTCATTTGTAAAAATGTTCCATAAAAATTTTAAGGGTGTTTGGAAGAGTCCTGGTTTATTTGCTCATTTGATTGACTCTAATATTAATTATGGTTTTATTCTCTTTGAAATTGTTGCTGCAGAGCTCCAAAGGGTTATATTTATCATGGTAGCTGTCAGCTTCCTGATAGAGGTTTTTTTTAATATATAGCAGCTTCAAGGATGTCCTCCATATTGTATTGTTTCTTTTTTACATTTTGCATTTGACACATGTTGTGGGATTATTCTTCTGCTCCCAGCAGCCCCTTGTTCCTTACCTAAGTGGCCATTTTTCATTTGTGAGCTGAGACGGAGATACTGGTAGCCTTTTGCAGACAATCCCAATGCTGGCTACATTCATGTTTTTTTCTGGCAGGGGTTACTTGATAGGAGTGGGAACCTTGGGTCATTCAACACAGGAAAAGCATTGAATCTGTGGTTTCCTGGTCTGTATACCTCAGCTCCACACTGGGTGGTGCACTTATCCTCCATACCATTGAGTAAAAGCAACTCTCCGTATTTTCAGAAGCATCAGACTGTGTGACTATCCATTTGATATCTGTGAATTAATGCTGTGGATTTTCTGGCTTGCCTGATCCTTTCGGAAGATAACGCAGGCCTTCTAGAGGGATGTTAAAATTGCAGTTTTGAAACAAACACAATTAATAAATTCATAACTCCAAAGCACACCTGAGGGGTTCATTTTGACAGACGTGTGTTCACACTGGTGTTTAAATTACTAATCTGTTTTTTTCTCCTTCAAGTGGGATTTCTGGCTGAAGCGCTGGCACTAAACCACAAATAAGACTGTCAAAATTAACCCTTTAATTATGTACTGGAGTCACAAATTAAATATTACTTTGATCCAAAACAATATATATTATATTCAATGTCAGAGCAAAGCCATAAAAAACAATCAGAAATGAGGCTTCAGATACAAGCAATATAAACAAAGTGCAATATAAACTTATGAAAATCTTCATCTCACATCTGCAAGTACTTGGCATTGCCAGATTCAAGAAACAATCTCTCTTTTCCTGTTTTTACACTTTCAATTTATTCTTTATGGTTGTATCTACAGTACCTAGCTTCTCACCATTCAGCAAATATTCTGCTCTATCTTTCTTAGGTCCAAAATAGTGTCATCTTAGTGACCCTTCTTGTGAAGAAGGGTCACTGATCTGAAAGGTTAACTCTGCTTCTCTCTCCACAGATGCTGCCAGACCTGCTGAGTATTTCCAGCGCTGCTTGTTTTTATTTCAGATTTCCAGCATCCGTAGTATTTTGCTTTTATTTTAGTGTCATCTTACCATATTTTCTCTGCCTATCTTTGGATAAGTGAAGGCATATACATGACAGCGTATGAGAAAAGCATGGTTTTTAGTTTGTATATCATTGTTCCACTCCTACTTTACACAAATCAGAGGACTTGCAAGACCTGTTTGGGAATATTCAGTCTGTACTAATACTGACCAGTAGCAGATCTGCATCTGTGCTCATCTCCAGTGGGCTGGAAGGGTGAAGATATCATTGTCTCTGCAGAAAGAGGCTTTGAGCATTTTGCATTATGGCCCACTCTCCAATGCCTATACATGACTTCAGACATGCGCCCAGCACCACAACCCCCCACCCCCACACTGCAAGAGAAAGGTTACAAGAAACTGATCTATCTGGGACTGCTGCTTCCCTAAGATGAGAGTTCTCTCCGACCTCTAAATCTCCAGAAGAAGCTTCCCAGCCACTGCCACTTAACATCACCACACTGATGGAGAATCTCGTATGAGTATTAGGTTAGGAGCATTTGCTTAGTTGTAGATAGGATCAGTGAAATTTTTGGCACTTTTCGGAGAATACGTTGTTCTTTAAAATAAATACGTGTAGATGCCTGAAATGACTCTTCAATATACCATTGTTTAAAAAATGACAAATGAAAGAGCACCTCAGAGTGCACAGTTGCCATCACTGATTATAACAGTCTCAAAGTAAAGATGGACCTACCTTGTCACATTCTGAGAATGCTTGGCACAAGGATCCTTAAACAAACATGGAATTGGAAGTCATTAATTGGAAAGAGCTAGAGTTCAACTAAGAGTAGCTCAATGGATGCAGCTGTAGTGCAATGGGAATTGGATGCAAAAGCCCAAGACAGAATTGAATTGCATCGATTGCTCCCTGTTTTATGTGTGTCAATAGCACAAGAGGAACGATGGTGAATGATGATCAAAATGAATGTGGCTTGTGCACATAGAACTGATTTTCTGCTTATGGTTTCGACTTTGGGGGTTTGGTTGATGGCAGGGAAAGTGTAGGCATCTGTTTTACAAAGGAACTTGGCAGAAGCTTTTGACAGTGAGGGATGATGTGAAGGTGTGGGGGAGAAAAGGAAGGTGCGATTTCTTTGGTGAGTCAACCTTTATTTATTAAACACACTGAGCTACCAGTTATGCCTTCCTTTCTCTGGCTGCTGGAGCTCCTGTTCCACCTTCTCCCTTTCCCTTGTTTAGTTTATGGTGATGGAGGTCCTTCCACCCAGTCATCATCATCATTGGTTTCAGCTTCCTGAAGCAGTGAGCCCTTCTCTATCACAAAGTTAAGTAGTGCCTAACAATCTGCAATGATTCTTAAAACTCTCACTGGGCTGTATTGCAGGACTCTATCGTATTTATACAGACTTGTAGAACAGGACTTGAGAATTCCCAAGGTCTGTTCTATGACACTTCGTATAGTGGCATGGATGGCATTATATCTGAAAACCTTGCTGGAGTCATTGGCCATAACTGCAGAGCATAGCCCTGATCACCAATCAACCATACAGAGACGTGGCTCTGAATCAGGAAGAATTCCAAAGGATATCTTCCTGCAGCTCCTATCACTGCTTATCTAGTGGTGGTAAATATTTTGGGCGGGTTTAGGATGGATGTTATGGGAAATAGGTCAGAGCTGTTAGCTACATCTTTTTACCTCCACTTCCATGAAGTGGGTTGGCCTCCCAGCAGTTCTTAAAAGGAAGTTCTGCTTTTTGGGGAGGATAATTCAAGTGCTGTTATTGCTGCAATGGATTTAAGGTGGTATTCTTGGAGAGCACATTTTGCTGCTTACTGCCACATTTACCCTAAAATAGGCAGTAATTGGAAGGTCTTAATCTTCAAAACCCCACTATGATACCACATAACATGACTTTTGCTGGTCAGTAAAATAACTTGAGAATTGTTAGGAACAAGATATCAACATTGGTTCCAACAAGTTTGTCCATTTTTGATTTGTGTTTTAGGACTGGCACTCTGGACCTGAGTTCATGAGTTCTTTCTTCCTTTTGGTCATGTGAGCCGCATGGAAGATGGCAGGATCCCCAAAGACACATTGTACAGCGAGCTCGCCACTGGTATCAGGCCGTCCATGTCTCCGCTTTAAAGACATCTGCAAACGCAACATGAAGTCCTGTGACATTGATCACAAGTCGTGGGAGTCAGTTGCCAGCGATCGCCAGAGCTGGCGGGCAGCCATGAAGGCGGGGCTAAAGTGTGGCGAGTTGAAGAGACTTAGCAGTTGGCAGGAAAAAAGACAGAAGCGCAAGGGGAGAGCCAACTGTGTAACAGCCCCGACAACCAATTTTTTCTGCAGCACCTGTGGAAGAGTCTGTCACTCTAGAATTGGCCTTTATAGCCACTCCAGGCGCTGCTCCACAAACCACTGACCACCTCCAGGCGCTTACCCATTGTCTCTCAAGACAAGGAGGCCAAAGATGGTCTCCCTTTTTTGCACTTTCTAGATCCTTGTTCCTCTCTCTCCTCTACTTCAATTGTTATTCACAATACTCGGTATAATGCTCAACTGACTTTATGGCGGATGAGCAGCCAAAATAATGCATGTGCCATCACATTTAATGAGATGTTATTGCAAGTGTTAGGAATATTGCCAAGCTCTATGGGCCAGTAGAGAGTATCATGACGTACGTAAGCAACTTTGACTCAAAGGCCACTGTTAAGTGCTTGTAAAACATGAAAAATACATTTAGACCAGCAAAAAAGCAATATTTTTATGTCATAATTTTAAAAGTATCCTGTTTGAGATTAAAGCTGAAGCATACTTGTTTTTTTTTTGATAAGCCCAGCCTATGTGATTGTGAATGGATTCCAGAACTGCCTGTAAAGTGCTCTGGTCAATTTCAAGGTTTCTGAACTGTTGCCGCTGTGTTTGTGGATGTCTGTCGGGAAATAACATTTCATAAAGGATTATTAAATACATTAAAACGTTGCTGCATCGAATGGCAGTGGATGGGGCAGACTGAAGATGACCCAACCAGCTGCTTAAATTGCCTGAATTAGCCTGCACACTTAATGCAGTTAAAGCAGTGCCTTTGCAATTGGTCTATGGTAATGACAAATAGTTAGCACCATTTGTCCAGTATAGGTGACTGTCAGGGGTAAGTGGAGATGGTGTAAGTAGTGAGGACTGTACTTTTCCCTGCAGATCCCTATTTCAACTGATCAGCATAGTTCCTCTCAAGTTATTCCCAGGCTTAAATCTCCCTTGAATGAGGCATGACTGTCCTGTGGACTTCTGTCAGCAAACTCTAGCAGGCCCGGGGTGATGCCCATTGATCATTTAAGAGTAGCAATCTGAATTGTCCCATTGTCCACTGTTGTTGATCTTCCTGTCCAGCATATTAGTTGGAAGCTAACATCATCAAGCACCTTTCTGTCCCGTTTGCTCTACCCCGGGCTCTATTGGCTCCTCTCTGCATTTTCCTCCAGAATATCTGCTCACTCACTTTGCTATCAGTGATCTTATTGTGGATCACTGTATTAGCATTGACCAAAACCTGATACATAGTTGATGACATGCCGCCCCTGACCAAAGTCCACTCATCCAACCCTCTTCTGGTTATACTTTCCACCAGTGCTCTGTCCATACTGTGTTGGCAAGCAAGTAGCCCTTATCACCAAGTCACACCTTGGTCTCTCCCTTTACTGTTCCAGCACCTTATCTATCTTTAAGGACATCACCGTGTTCCACCCAGATAGCCTCTTCTTTAAAATTCTTATTACCTACCAACTCCTCCACAAGCACTACTCAAGTTTCTTTTTGAGATAGCCTCCCGTTTCCTTCTTTCAGGCTTTGCGCCCACCATTGCTAGATTCTTCACCTCAGTGATCAATGTTTGATCATCCCTTCTAACCTTTCATTCCTTGGCTAGATGTCTGTTTTCCTCAAGTGTTGCAAGGTGCTTTGCGAAGTTTTTCTACATTAAAGACACTGTACATATGCAAGTTGTTATTTCAACCCCATATACTTGATTTCTCATCATAAGTTAAACTCAGCAACCCTGCTGTCACAGTTTGGAGCCATGCTAGGAGGGAGGGTAGATCAGCAGTAGGACGATAATATTGTAACACCAATTCTCTGACCTGCACTCCAGTTAAATGAGATTCCATGTTGGTAGTGCAGCATAACTGAATAAACTTCTTGAGCAGAATTTTCCCAGGTGACAGGCTTGGAGGTGGGAGGAGGGATGGGAATTATGGGGGGCTGGGAAAATATAGGGGAGCTGCATTGGGATGGGCAATTGGGAGGCAATTGAGGGGGCTGATTAGAAATGGAAATACTGCAATAAATACTGAGTATTCACAGCTGCTTTCTTACCTACTAGTGGGAAAATGTTTGTTGACTGTACTTTTGCTGAAAGTTTACTTTCTACACTTTGGAGTTATCTGAAACACATCAGGATGGATGATGCCTTGGCTGCCTTAGATTGGACCTCGGATGAGGAGCATTTTGATCACTAGTAGCAGCAGCATTCCTGCTTTTCAGAGACCTGCAGCTGGACATCAGAGAGGGCCCAGCAGGGAGGGGAGCAGTAGAAGGATGCAGCTTGCAGGAGGTACTACCCACATGTTTGACATGTTTGACATGTCAGAACTGAAGTGCTTTAGGAAACTCATGTTGCATCATGTGGTGCCAGACATCTGCAGCTTCCTAAAAGAAGACCTGGTGGTCATGCGTTACCAGTGGCTATGGATGTTACCATGTTACCACTTCCATTGCTCTGCCGGAGAGATATTCGGGATGTTCCAGTCAGTTGACCACAAATGTATAATACAGGTGACTGATGGGTTTTTGCCAGGGCCGACAATTATGTGGACATCACCTGAGATGATGGCAGTCAGAATAAGCAGGCGCTCAAGTTTGCGCCTCTGGATGGCTTCCCACAGGTGCAGGACGTATTCACTGTCTTCTCTTAGCAATCCCACACCCCCTTGATTGTTGTTGTGTCTCATCTTGCTTTCAATAGAAGCCCGAGAAACCCAGGGATGCAATGTTAAGCTTAAAACTGTGTTAAAATATTGTTCCAGTTGAGCAATTACCATATGCTTGGGCTTCCACTCCATAAATATGCAGCTGACACAATCACAATGATATTTCTGCAGGCCTGCACAAGATTTCCAGTGAGTTGCCATGATGCTTTCAACCTGCAGCAGTCAAGCTCACTGATGCCTTTGGATCCGGAAGCAGACTTAAGGCTGCTCGGAGATAAGGGATTTCTACTTCAAACTTGGCTCATGACATCTGTCAGAAACCCAACCAATGAAATGCAACAATACTACAATGAATGCCATATGACCACCAGATGTGTGAATGATCAAGCCATCATTATGCTGAAGATGTGCTTCAGATGCTTAGACAGATCTGGAGGTACCCTTCAGTACACATCAGTCATGGTGTCCAGAATGGTCATGGTGTGCTGTGCTTTGCACAACAGCAGTGAGGTTTGGACCCACAAGAACACACAAGGAGGAGGAGGAGGAAGATAAGAAGGAAGAAGGTGATGAAGACAATGCAGCACAAACTGTCAGGGATTCTAGGGATGCCCTTATCAATGCAAGGTTCACTTTGGTTGCACCAGTGGACCGAGGTCAGTACCACATGCAATGGCCAGGCTTTGTGTCCCCGACAATGCCACAGGCACAAAGCAATTCTGAAAACAACCAATCATCCCTTGCACATCCCCTGCTTTGGTCCTCATTAATTCTTGCCTTCCCATTCATCATCAAACTAGTCAAAAGGTGACTTTCTAGTCAGTAACTAAGAATGAACAAGTTGGGAAGGTGGTGCAAAATAATCCAATTTATGTGATTCTACTGAAGAGCAGAAACTAAATAATGTAACTTTTTCTCATACACCCATGTGTGCAATGACAAATCTTTACTCTTCTTTTTCCTTCTTCTCCTAAGTGGTGAATCCCCTGTGGCTTCAATAGAAGTAGAGGCAGTTTACTTAGATCCCTGCTGTGACTACTGAGATGCTCTTTGCTAATGACCTCTGTCCTCTAAAGCCTTAGGGTGCCACCAAAGATTGCTCCACCTGTACTTGTGCAGGAGCAGACTCAGCCATGGGACAAGAGGCAGCAAGTCAGGTACTGACTGCCGTGTGAGTCAGCAGTGAGAAGTGAATGTCACCTTCTGCGATCATTCCTCGCATGGGCCAGACTCACTTCATTGCTACCACTCTGCTGGAGAGCAGCTTGGTGTGGATCAGTGCAGCACTTTAAAGCCAAGGCTAAGCTATCTGCCATCCACTTAAGGCAGTGGACATGTTGGCATCCAGAGTCTGCAGTGCCCTGGTCAAGGTGTGCATGGACTCACATGACTGCTATTTTTGATGCTCCATGGAGTTGGCCACTCTATCCATGCAAGAAGACATCCATGCAAGACAATGCCCTGCAACATTAACACATTCATGCTTGAGGCGGACTCCTCCATTTCTCTGCAATTGCGGTCATTGTGCTCAAAAGGCATGTCAGTATATCGCACATTTTCTGCTGCCCTTTTCCTTTTCATCGAGGGCCCTTGGGGTACAGTATCTGTGTGCAGCTGAGCAGGGCTAGAAGAGGGTTGCACCTTTTGACGCAGACTCTCCAAAACTGTCCCTGCCACCAACATTTTGTCTTGTTTACTTGTGAAGTGTGGCTCACCAGATGAAAATCTTACTGGTCCACCAAAGTGTGAGTATATGATCTGGTTCATGAATCCTGTTACGGTGCACCTTTAAGAATGAAACAGCTCCTCTAAGGAGTCAACGTCCATGAGTCCATGGAGTTCTGCTTCATGTGTGAAGGCCCTGGCAGAGAGAAAAATATATGAATTAGTTTTGGCATGGTAAGAATGTTAAAAAATTTCATTATGAAGATCATCATATTTCACTTGCTTTTGAAATCAAGCCAACATGAGTGAGTGTTGTACAACATGTGGGCCATTGTTATTTAATTGTATCACCAGGTAGCTGGAAGGCTCCATCTCTAATAGCCAGGGACACTGGAATGGCACCGACCTCCTCTGTAGTTGTTGGCTGTGAGATCTGTGGAGGAACACCTCCAGTTCTCTACCTCTTTCTGTGTTCTGTGTTCTCTTCTCCTGTAACAGAAAGAACAGACTTCTGAGTGACTGTAATGACATGATATAGTATTTACAACACAGAAACAGGCCATTAGGCCCAACAGGTCCATGTCAGTGTTTATTGCTCTACATGAGCCTCCCCCCACCCTTCTTCATCTAACCCCATCAACATATCTTTCTATTCCTTCCTCCCTCATGTGTTTATCTAACTTCCCCTTAAATGCATCTATGCTAGTCATCTCAACTACATCCTGTGGTAGTGAGTTCCACATTCAAACCACTCTCTGGGTAAAGAAGTTTCTCTTGAATTCCGAATTAGATTTGTTAGTGACTATCTTATATATATGGCCCCTAGATCTGTTCTCCTGCACAACTGGGAACATCTTCTCTATGTCTACCCTATCAAACTTTTTCATAATGTTAAAGAGCTCTAACAAGTCACCCCTCCCCACCCTGTTAGGTATAGCCTCTCAGTAATGTTCCCTCTAAACTGTATGGCTATGTGGCCATATAGTAACACAAAAGTTCCCACGCAGGCCCTGCAAAAGTCGACCACTTAAGTTACTGCGTGTGTGCGACTGTGCAAAAGGTTTAAAGGGCCCATGCACAAATTCTCCGCACACTCCAAAAAAAAATTAGAGGATACGTTGTCTCTCAGTTCAGGTATCATCCTAGTAAATAATTTTTTGCACCTTCTCAAGTATCTCTATATCTTTTTTATAATATGGAGTCCAGGACTGTTCACAGTACTCTAAGTGTGCTCTAACCAAGGTTAGAGTTTATACAAGTTTAACATGACTTCCATATTTTTCAATTCTATCCTACAAAAATGTATCACTTAACACTTATCTATATTGAAGTTCATGCCAATTACATGGCTGTTCTGCAACTGCAACTAATTGATGCAGTGCATTTGGTGAGGATGACATATCATGGAGAGGCATGTCATTGCACAAGGATGAGGGTGAGTGGCAGCAGCAGATGAATAAATGGGGATCTGAATAAGTGCATAGAAAGAAAAAGATGGGTATGCTTGCAAGGTAATATGTGATGATTGATGTGATGGACTAGGCTTGACAAGGCAGAACGAAGGGGTGCAGTAATGTGCACAGCACAATGTTAGTGAATGTACAATTGTACTCACCTTTTCTGACCTTGTTAGGTCATCAAAGTATTTCCTGCACTGAATCCAGGAGATTGACACTTTGCTCCTGCTGTTCACATCCTGGGCCACCTTCAGCCATGCCTTCTTTGTAGCAGCAACAGATTTTGTCCTCCCATTGTTGGACAAGACTATCTCTCTCCTACTCCTCATTGCACCCAACAGCACCTCAATGGGGGAATCATTGAAGCGGGGTGTCTTGAATCCATGGTAAAAGTTCTTCCTCTCTTGATTCCAACTCTAAATCCTTCAAATTCCATCTTAAAATCACAAGATGATGAGATCATTAGAAATAGGAGCAGGAGTAGGCCATTTGGTCCCTCAAGCCTGCTCCACTATTCAATAAGATCATGGCCTTAACTCCACTTTCCTGCCTGCCCCCCATAACCCTTGACTCCCTTGTAGATCAAAAATCCATCGAACTCAGCCTTGAATGTATTCAATGACTCAGCCTCCCTGCTCTCTGGGGAATAGAATTCTAAAGATTAATGACCCTCGAAGAGAGAAGAAATTCCTCCTCATATCCATCTTAAAAGGGAGACCCCTTATTTTGAAGCTATGCCCACTAGTTCTAGATTCTCCCATGAGGGGAAACATCCTCTCAGCACCTACCCTGTTAAGTCCCCTGACAATCTTATATATTTCAATAAGTTCACCTCTCATTCTTCTAAACTGCAATGAATTATAGGCCCAACCTGCTGATTCTTTCAAAGAACAAAGAACAAAGAACAGTACAGCACAGGAACAGGCCATTCGGCCCTCCAAGCCTGCGCCGATCTTGATGCCTGCCTAAACTAAAACCTTCTGCACTTCCGGGGACTGCATCCCTCTATTCCCATCCTATTCATGTATTTGTCAAGATTTGCCTCTTAAACGTCACTATCGTACCTGCTTCCACCACCTCCCTTGGCAGCAGGTTCCAGGCACTCACCACCCTCTGTGTAAAGAACTTGCCTCGCACATCCCCTCTAAACTTTGCTCCTCTCACCTTAAACCTATGTCCCCTAGTAAATGACTCTTCCACCCTGGGAAAAAGCTTCTGACTATCCACTCTGTCCATGCCACTCATAACTTTGTAAACCTCCATCATGTCGCCCCTCCACCTCTGTCGTTCCAGTGAAAACAATCCGAGTTTATCCAACCTCTCCTCATATCTAATGCCCTCCAGACCAGGCAACATCCTGGTAAAGCTCTTCTGTACCCTCTCCAAAGCCTCCACGTCCTTCTGGTAGTGTGGCGACCAGAATTGCATGCAATATCTAAGTGTGGCCTAACTAAAATTCTGTTCAGCTGCAGCATGACTTGCTAATTTTTATACTCTATGCCCCGACCGATGAAGGCAAGCATGCCGTATGCCTTCTTGACTACCTTATCCACCTGCGTTGCCACTTTCAGTGACCTGTGGACCTGTGCGCCCAGATCTCTCTGCCTGTCAATACTCCTAAGGGTTCTGCCATTTACTGTATACTTCCCACCTGCATTAGACCTTCCAAAATGCATTACCTCACATTTGTCCGGATTAAACTCCATCTGCCATTTCTCCGCCCAAGTCTCCAACCGATATATATCCTGCTGTATCCTCCGACAATCCTCATCACTATCCACAACTCCACCAACCTTTGTGTCTTCTGCAAACTTACTAATCAGACCAGCTACATTTTCCTCCAAATCATTTATATATACTACAAAGAGCAAAGGTCCCAGCACTGATCCCTGCGGAACACCACTAGTCACATCCCTCCATTCAGAAAAGCACCCTTCCACTGCTACCCTCTGTCTTCTATGACTGAGCCAGTTCTGTATCCATCTTGCCAGCTCACCTCTGATCCCATGTGACTTCACCTTTTGTACCAGTCTGCCTCATAAGACAATCCTGTCATGCAGACCCCCAACCTGCCAAGAATGAGGCACATTAATTTTGTCATATTAATATTGATTTGAAAACTGTTGCAGAAATGAAGAAAGGACTTGTCTAAACAAAAATCACTAGACCCTTGGCTGGAAAGACATTTGCATATTAACAGACATTGCTTGGGGAGATAACTTCCCTTATCCAATTTAACCCACAATGGACTTGGAGCACCAGACATTGAAGATGAGGGAGCTCAAATTTCAGGATGACTGCTGGGATGGCCGAATCCACAAACAGACATGGCCAGACCGGCTGGTCACATGACTAGCCTGCTTGGCAACCTGGTTTTTCCAAATTGCACAAACAGTTTGAACAGAGAGACTGCTGTATGCTCCTGGGTTGAAGAAGACCTCTCCTGTCTGGATCTCCCTCTCTTTCTCACAGAACTCCAAATTCACTGAAGACACATGAACCCCAAGACAGAAAGGTCTCCTACAGCGAACAAGGTATAAGAAGAATACTTGGCCCCAATGAAGAGCAAGATCTACCTACAATCAAGGACTCTACAGTGAGCTCGAAGAACCGTAACAAAAACCTTCTTTTGCCCACTCACTTAACCAAGCTTTATCTCTTTGCAGACACTTAGTGTCTTCCTCACAACTTGCTTTCTGACCTATCCTAGTATCATTAGCAAATTTGGCTACAATACACTCAGTTGCTTCATCCAAGTCATTAATATAGATTGTAAATAGTTAAAGGCCCAGCACTGATTCCTGTGGCACTCCACTAGTTACAATTTGCCAACCTGAAAATGCCCCTCCCTTTTACTCTTGATTTTCTACTATTCTTGGGATGCTTTTAGTGTCTTCTATTGTGCAGGCAGATACAAAATACTTGTCCAAAGTCTCTGCCTTTCCTTGTTTCCCATTATTAATTCCCTAGTCTCATCCTTTAAAGGACCAATGCTGAATTCAGCCACTCTCTTCCTTTTTATATATTTGTAGAAGCTTCTACTGTCTGTTTTTATATTTCTTGCTAGTTTATTCTCATACTTTAATTTCGCCCTCTTTTTTTTTAAGTCATCTTCTGCTGGTTTTAAAATTTTTCCCAATCTTCTGGCAGCATTGTGTGCCTTTTCTTTCAATTTGATACCATCCTTAACTTCCTTAGTTAGCCACAGATGATGCATCCTTCTCATAGAGTCTTTCTTTCTTAATGTAAGATATATTTGTTGAGTTATGAAATATCTCCTTAAATGTTTGCCACAGCTTCACTATTGTCTTACCTGTTAACTTATGATCCCAGTCCACTTTAGCCAACACAGTACTCATATCCTTGTAATTGCCTTTATTTAAGTTTAACACAATAGTTTCAGACCCAAATTTCTGACCCTCAAACTGAATGTGAAATTCCACCATGTTATGATCACTCTTGCCTGAGGATCCTTTACTATGAGGTCATTTATTAATCCTGTCTCATTACACATTATCAGGTCGAAAATAGATTTCTCCCGGGTTGGTTCCAGAAGGTATTATTCTAAGAAACCATCCATAATACATTCTATGAACTCATCCTCCTACCTTTACCAATTCGATAAATTCAATCTATATGAAGATTAAAATTACCCATGATTATTGCAGTGCTTTTCTGTGCATTGGTCCTTTAAATATTGGAGTTGAGATTTCTCATGATGCCAGCTGCTGTGCAATTAATACCAAATTAGATGTAAAATAATAATGAGGTGGCTTTGTCACAGGCAGATGTGCTGAAATTGCTTCTGAGTTTCCCATGCGATGTCAAACACCCTGCTTCCAATAGGCCTCTGAATTAATATTGGGGCCCATGTTTTCCCACAGAAGAAAATTCTCAAATGATATCCAAGGAGTCAACCTTTCTGGAAAATCCAACATTCTCCTCACAATATCCCTTTCAGTGGCAGAGAATTTATCAGTCTGCTTTCATTTCTCCAGAAATTTGTTTCACCTGAAATGCATAGCAACAGGGAAAACTGTGGGTGGCACATTTTGAGGAAAGACTTAGTTATACAAATGACTCTTTGATCATTCGACAATGTTTTGTTTAACCAATGCTAAGGAAATACATGAGGTCTGACAAATCAGTAAGGAAATATGAAATAGTAAAATGACAGTAAAGCCATAAAAAATCTTTTGGCTGCTGGTCATCATAGCAGTGAGTGGTGATTGGAAGATTCCATCATAGCACTACCCTACAGGCAATGAGACTATTTATACAACGATATAAAATAAATAACCACGCTCGTTCTTTTCATGTGACAGGTTTTGTCACGCTATATGTTTTACAAGAATTCCTTACTCAGAATCCTATGCTTACAATAACAACTGAGCACCAACTGGTATGCTGCAAATTTTAAAATGCAGCAAACTCTCATAACACCCTCTGCAGTATTTAATACACCACAGTCTCTGGTGCACTCTGATATATGGTAGAGCATTGATACGCTGGCACATAGCAGCTCTCTGACACAGCTAAACAGCACATTGCTCAATACATTGCAGCACAAAGAAACATTGCAGTGCTCCGACACTCCTGATGTAAGAGGAAGAAAGAAAAGAAAAAAGAAGGAAAGAAAGAAAGAATGGGGTGCCATATCAGCAAGGCATGCTGGTCAGCAGTTACACTGCAGTTTGAAAAAAAAAACTACTCTGTGGCAGAATGAAGAAAGTAGGATGAAGGGTCACAGACCTGAAACGTTAACTCTGTTTCTCTCTCTAAAGATGCTGCCAGACCTGCTGAGTATTTCCAGCACTTCCTGTTTTTACCCCATGAATGCCCAGTTTTGATCTGCTAGATCTGTTCTGAATCTGTTCCATTTAGTACGAGTGCCACATGGTATGATAGAGGATGTCCCCAGTGTGAAGATGGCACTTCTTCTGCAAAAGGACTGTGTGGTGATCTATCATGGATAGATGCATCTGCAATAGTTAGATCGGTGAGGATGAGGTCATGTGAGTTTTTCTCTTGTGCTAGTTCTCTCACCATCTGCTGCAGGCCCAGTCTGGCACCTATGTCCTTCAGAATTCAGCCAGCTTGGTCAGTAATGGTGCTACCGAGCCTCTCTTGGTAATGAATATTGAAGTCCCGTAGCCAGAGTAGATTCTGTGCCCTTGCTACCCTTAGTCTTCTTCCAAGAAGTGTTCAACATGGAGGAGCACTGATTTGTAGCTGAGGGAGAGTGATATGTAGCCTGCCGGTGGGACAAGACATACCCAGGGATGGCGTTGGAGGAGTCTGGAATTTAGCTGTTAGGTATGATTCGGTGAGTATGACTATGTTAGGCTGTTGCTTGACTAGTCTGTGAGATGACTGTCCCAACTTTAGCACAAGTCCCCAGAAGTTAGTGAGGAGGACTTTACAGGGTCAATTGGGCTAGTTATGCCTTTGTTGTGTCCAGTGCCTAGGTCAATGCCAGGTGATCTGGTTTTATTTTTATTAGACGTTTTCATAGCAGTTTGATGCAACTGAGTGGCTTGTTTGGCCATTTCAGAGGGCAGTTAGTGTCAACAAGATTGCTGTTGTTCTGGTGTCACTTATAGGCCAGGCTGAGTAAGGACGGCAGATTACAGCCAATGCAGTATTTTTGAAGTATCGTCACTGCTGTAGTGTAGAAACTGAAGCTGACAGTTTGCAAACAACAAAGTCCCAGAAGCAGTAATAAAGTAAAAAGCAAGATAAGCTGTTTTTAGATGTTGGTTGAGGGGTAAACATTGGTCAGGACACCAGGAGAACTCCCTTGCTTTTATTCAAACAATAACACAGGATCTTTTACATTCACCTGAGAGGATAGGTGGTTTAACATCACATCTGACAGTGCAGCACTGAAACGTCAGCCTAGATTTTGCACTCAAGTATCTGGACCGGAACTTGAACCTACAGACTCACAGGTAAGAGTACTACCAATGGAGCCAAAGCAGACAGTGATGATTGGGCCTATTTCAAAAATCAAATTCACAATGGCAACGTATGAATGTTTATAGGTTTTGACCATTATGGTACAAAAAAGCCTGCCCTCAACACTGAAACAGGTGCTGCTTTGAAATTCCTCTCCTCCCCATGATGTACAGACAACAGGAATGCCACAAATTCCAGTGGTGGAATGGCTTTCAGGAATTTCAGGACCCCCAACTTTAAAAACGTAGCATTGGCACTTAAATCCATTTCAGTGAGCAAAGTTATTATCGCTGTTGAAGTTAATTAAAGATTAGTATATGGAACATAATATTAGCCATAGATCACTGTCAGACCATGGTGAGGCTCATTGGATAAAATAAGAAGTCTTTTAAGTTTTTAATAAAATAAGACTTTTATGTCATCATTAATTAAAAAGGTTCATTAAGTTTATTAACTAGGTGGAGCTGTGCCAGCTGAGGAAGTGGTGCTCTGTGGACCTTTAAGCCATAAATAATATGAAGCATGGAGTGCACTACAAGTTTTGACAGTTATTTAGCAGTTGTATCCAGTATGCATATGGAATGAATTGTATTTGAATGATCGATTTTGTCAGTAGTTATGCATGGTATGAAGAAAACAAGTTGTGCTATTTACGCCAAAACCTTGATAAAAGTAGATCTTCCCGCAGTATAATGCAATTTTACATTAAGAAAGTGGAACATTAATAAACACATGGCAACAATTTGCATAAGACCTCATACACATGAGGCACATATGCAGGCACCCTTGTTTAAATATATATTTGTTTTAATATTTCAACATGATCTACATAAACAGTGTGGAGTTCTCCTCTCCTGATGAATGCAATGCATATTTTAAAGTTATTACTGGATGATCCTGTTTTCCCTCACGCAATGTTCTGCTCCACAGGCATTTCTTTCTTATTAACTGTTTACAGCAGATAGATTGCGGCTTTTGGGCTGGACAAGGTCTACCACAATGCTTGAGCTGTGGGACTGGCAGTCCTCACAGAAGTGTCACTGTTGCTACCACAATGCCATGCCTTCCTCTCTGTTGGCGGTCTCCCCCATTGGCTTGTTGCTGTTGCATAGAGCCAAGGGAGGTGCTGGGTTTCTTTGTGGCCTCCTTCTGACTGCTGTCTCAGCAATCCTTCACAAGCAGCATGTTGCACAGCCTCTGTCGATAGGATTTCAGAGACTCTAAGTACCAGAAATTAGCTGCTTGAATAGTGGGATGTTGGGCAAAAAATGAAATGAGGTCTCAAAGAGAGATACAGTGAGAGTTCAGATGTGTGCACAGTGGCTGAATATTATCATTAAACAATCCACAAGCAAAAATAATTTAAGTAGCTAGTACTTTTTGTTCCTTCGCAATGAGGTGGTAAAAGATGTGGAAAACTTTGGGAGATCAATTTATCAAGCAGGCAGCTGAGCTAAAGAGCGGTGTTTACATTTATTTGCAAGGAAAATTTGGTCTTTTCAGCAGGAGGATTATCATATGCTTAAAGGTGTTAAAATGGCTCAGAGGCAGTCAGGCATGTGTAAGTACATTTAGACCAAAAAATGTTTGCCTGGATTTTCCTTGGATTTTAAGCCTGCTTTTAAACATTATTGAAATGATAAACTTAGCAAAAATAGGGCAGTAGTGTCTCTGAAACCACCCAAAAAATTGCAGCAGAGTTTTCTGTTGCATATCAGCCAATGCCCTTTAATGCTACTAAAGCCCACCCTGCCATATTAAGTAGGGTCAAGTGGGCGTGGTCAATAATGTCACTGTATTGTCTCCAACTTCCATCCCAAAATTAATCCTAATTAAAAGCACCACCACATGAGTGCTGATGTGAGCAGCCCCGAGGCATTGAGAAGGTAAATTGGCTGCTGAAGTTGAAGACTAGTGTTACTACCCTGAATATTCATTTTAGTTGTTTGGTGCTCTCCAGGATCTGTCAGCACTTTTCTTTCCACACTTAAGCAACTTTGCAAAAGTACTGTTTTGGACTGGGGTCATGAATTTTCCAAGAGGGTTCCCTCTATTCCTATGTTTTGAAGTGGAGGAAAATTAGTATATGAAAAAGGTTCTACTGGGGCACATTGAGTGAGGCATTCCAGAAGACATTTGTTTATTTACATGTAAATGCATATTCCTTGGTTTTCTTCCCTTCCTCCCTCGCAAGTCAATTGGGGAGACATGTCAGCTGCTGGCTGAAGACTTGTAGCCCATTTCTACCAGGAGAACTGCAGTGTCTCTACCAGTCAAAGTTACCACTACCTTGAATTTCTTTGCAACTGGATCCTTCCAGTGAACATCAGGAGCTCTTTGCCACAATGTTCAAGCAGTAGCTCAGTTATTGTTAAACCAAAAGAACAAGCTTGACAATTGTAAAGCATAGTGCAATGAGTAGTTGATGGAATCATGCGCCACTTAAATCCTTGTATGACAACCCATTCAGTCTCGTAAGCAGGGGAAGGCTTTCATTCAACTGTGTAGCTAGTGTGCAATGCCAGTCACCTTATCCGACAAATTAACACCCTCCATCCAGCAATCTGTCATGATGCTTTTGTCATGTGCAAATTTCCTCATACCAGCCCTGATGATTCAAAGCCATGTATCAGAATTGGTGATCAGGGCTATGCCCTGAAGTCATGGCTTATAGTTAAGTTTCCACAGAGAGGGAGAACGATATAATGAGGCCCATAAGAGAGCAAGACATGTGATAGAGTAGCCTTTAGACATTCTACCATTTTATTTTAGTTGCTTGGATAATCTTGTGGTGCCCTGCAATACAGCCCCTTGAGAGTCTCCAGAATCATTGACCTTCAGTATGACCTGGTGAGGGTCTCATGTGTCGCCGCGGTTTGCTGTGCACTGCATGACCCGAACCGGGTGTCACAGTGCATTAGATACAGTGTCCTTTCCCCCTCTGGGACCAGGTTTTGCAGTGCCTCTGATGTTGGCAGCATCACAGGAAATGTCCCGACATTGGACTTCCTGTCCAATGTGTCCCGTCCTGATTTTATGTCCCCACATGCCTGCGTTTCCGTCTACTTCATTCCCTTAAAATTCAGCCCTAATTGTTTTTTCAAATGATTTTGGAGTATTTGCCACCACTACTCTATCTGAAAGTTTATTCCACATGTTGATCACTTTTTATGTGAGGATGAATATCCTGACATCAGTGCTAAAATTAAAACCTAATATTTTGAGCCTGTCTATCCTGGTTCTATTTCCACAGTTTAATTTCTAGCATTAACTAGCTTTCTGTATAGCCTTTTCAATCTTATATAATACAATAAAATAATCCCTCAGATTCCTCCTGTCAAAGCTGCAAAGGCCAAGTCTATCCAGTCTTTTCTCATAACATATTCCTGATACTGAGCAAGTTGCCTTGTGGCTATGCACAAACTTTTCTTTTGCAGGAAGAGACATGAAAGGAATATGAGCAGCATTGTCAAATCTTTCCTTATATCAGCACATACACCCTGGATAATGGCATCTGCAGGTGCACTTTCCCTTCAAATCCACTGTCATTTATGATTACCTAGATTACATAGGATATATGGCACAGAAACAGATCATTTGGCCCATCCAGTCCCTGCAGGGTCACCCGTGCAGGTGGTAGACTGTTAATCCATCATCCGGAGGGAGATCCAGAGAATCGTCTTTAAAATAATTGCTTTTAAAATGAGTACATTCTATTAAAATTTAAAATCGTAGGGTAGAGTTTCCATCTTGGATGCAATTGTTGATTTTCTGTCTTTTGTTTGTTTTTAAGTAGCGCAAAACATTGCGGAAACTTGATTTGCACCAGTTTTGAAAAGTGTTCTTACCCATCGCACCCACTGCCCGAGTTTCCATTCAAACTCATTTGCATATCACCAAATATAAAATCTGCCACGAATCAGTGCAAGCGGGCATCATTTTCAAATGCAATTTTAAAAAAATTTGTTTTAAAAAATATTCCTTGATATATTTAAGAGTGGTAACTTGGTAAAGTTTGATTAATACAGCTGGGTTTTATCACAAAAAATAAGCATTTTAAATCAGAGTGTTAATCCACCACCTGTGATTAACCCAATTTTAAAATACTGAAAATGACTTTTAAAAAATATACAAAACTATTCTGTGGTTAGATTGGGGGAGAGTAATGAGTTCCTTAATAAATTTTTAAAAAATCATTCAAAACATGCCTATTCGTGCCCTTGCACTCAAAAGGCCCAGCTTAATTTTTGAAGCCTTCTTTAAGATTTGCAAACGATACAATCAGCAGAAACCCGCAAAACTCTGGGGGCGTGGCCTGTTTTGCAGTCGGGCCCTGCTTCTAGCGCAATGGTTTTTAAGTAGCGCAAAACATTGCGGAAACTTGATTTGCACTGAATGCAATTTGCACTTCAGTTTCTGTGATCTTATGCACTGGTTATGCTGTTATCAGGGATATTGTACCAAAAAAAACGCAGCATAATTGAGCTGAAACTCTGACCTTTGAATTGTGCCAATTTCAAGCCGAAGTGATATGGGTCTGGTGCTAATATATATCATTAGTCTATTCACACCAGTGAAATGTTCAATGCCTTGAGCCAAGTTGTGGTCGAAATCTGTAATCAATTTAAAATGCTCACTTTCAAAGAAGTGTGATATTTAAGAAACAATTTCAAAAACTGCCACTGAATTGGAAGTATGAGCCATATATATATATATAATATATAGTAGTGTAGATTATTTACTTTATGCTGCAGTCTTTGATGTGCATGCTTTAACGGGCCATCATTTTATTTATTAGTGGCAAAGAACTAAGCTATTTGGGGTTTAGCAGAAATCCTATTTATTTTATCCTGCTGTGCACATACCAGAACCTGCAATATAATTTTACTTAAGAGCACAATCATCTTAGGCAAGGGACAATCAGGCTATTTAGTTAGATAATGGGACAGATTTGTAAGTAGGAGGATCTGTTGTCATACGCCACACGAGGGAAGGTGGCCATTTCTATTCTGTGGGTGCATAGGTAACAGATATCCATGGTGGAGCCTACTCCTGCTCCTACTTCGTACGTTCGTATGTAAGTTTATCTTGAGTTCTTACATTTTAATTAATTTACTCTGTAAGGTGCTGTCTTTCTCCATTGCATCATATTGTCATAGGCTCTTTTACATTTTATTGAAATGATGCCTCTTCATTTATTTTCCTTGAGGAGCTTACTCACGTCAGGTTGTGATCCAATGGGCTGGAATTTAGCGAGTCTTTGACAACGCGATCCGTGGCGGGGGGTGGGGGGCTGGTGGTGGGGGCCTGAAGATGCACCCAGATGAGGCCCGCCACAGACCTCAATGCCGGCAGGGCCCAGCCGATATTTCTAGTGGTGGCGAGGCTTTGTGGCGGCCTCCCCGCCACTCGGTGACAGGACTGCAATTTAAATATTGCTATGGTCCTGTAGTTTTTTTTCGGGAAGTATGCAGTGTGCCTTTAAAGCTGTAACAGGATCAGTACTGCTTTAAGGCAGCAAGCTCCAGAGACTGAGTCAAAGAATGCATTCTCGTTGCCATAGGATACAGTCACTCAGAGACTGAGGATCGAGAGATACATTGTCACCGACTGACATTTGAAACTAGCTGAAAAACTGGCTTTTGAGACACAGTTAACAGATACACAGACTGTCAGCCAGCATATACTGAAAGAAAAGAGAGCTGTCTCTTGGTTTATTTAAACCTTATTTATTATACTCTTCAGAAATTAATTGGCTTGACATCAGAATTCTGAAAGAAAATAAGCAAATTCCTTTAACTACTGAACTGTAATTGCTGAAATTCATCGCTGGAAAAGAAGAGCATCAATTCAACTGCTGAATTAGACTACGGACTGTTCTCCTGTGGAGAACCTTTTTACCCCCATTGGATGGCTGTGAGGACTTCAAGCAACCTTGAACTGTTCCACATTGGAAGATTTCACTTTGACAGGAGCATAAATATGCAAAGACTCTAATTTTTCTATTTTAATTGTTTATATCTTAGTAGTGTTTAAGAATTTAGTTTTTCTAATTCAACAGTTTATTTGTTGATCTAAAGACACCTGGTTTGGTTAGCCTCATTCGGGGATTAATAGATGGTACAATTTGGCTGGGTCTTTAATTTGGAAAGTTTAAAAATGATATGTTAGGTGATCAGTGGAGGGACCGGGCTGAATCAACAGTGCATTTCTCCCACCACAATCAGAATCGTATATTTTGATTGGGGGCTTTGACTTGAGTGGTCGGTCGCAACAATATTTAAATAAATGAAAATACCTGAATGAATTACTCTCGTTGCCTACCGATCTCCCGCCGCAATCTTCACCCCAGCAGCCAGCACCGCCGTGCCTTTGGATCCCCGTCTGGGGAAACGGGGTGCAACACTGGTGGGGAGTGGGGAGGAGGTAATTTTCTCAGTGCGGGGGGTGAGGGGGTGGGGAACAGGGTCAAATTAGCATCATGGGTGTAGGGGATGGTAGGAAGGGTTATAGTTTAAAGTTTGTGCACTTGGGAAGGGAAAGGTCTGATGGTAAAGGTAGGTGTTTTGAGGGTGGGGGAAGGGCAAATAATTAATTTAATTGTTATTGGCGGGGGGGGGGGGTGGGAGAGGGGCAAAAGAGATATATTTATTTAATTTCAATTATTCTTTAAATATTTAAATTTGCCAGTAGGGCTAACAGCCCTTTAAAAATGGCGTCAATGCCTGCGCACAGGCAGCTGACGCCATTGCTGAGAATGGACAGCCCACCCCCTCCACGTGATCAGAGGGGGCAGCCCGCCTCAGCTATTTAAATGAGTGGGCGTGCTTGGAATCACGGCGGCACTTTGACATGTGGCCCACACAGGCGGGCTGTCATTTTTTTCACCTGCCGCCGATTTTGGTGTTGGGCTTATAAAATTCAGCCCAATGTGTGTGGCTGCCCTTTGCTGCCTCACCCAAGTGGCAATTCTCCATATGTTAACCTTGACACTGATCCTTGGCAGGTTATTCAAGCATGGGGAAGGGTAGGAGATTTCAACTTTCTTTGCCTGGTATCCATATGTTCACTTTTTAGCAACAGTTGCTAGATAGAGATCAGGATTGCAAACTAGGGCTTATTTTCCTCTGCATGGTCTAGAGATCATAAAAACAAATATAACACCTCTCCTGACACCCTAGCTGAGATCAAAAAACAGCAGAGATTGAATGTGGAATGAGGACCTTCCCGCATAGCTTTTAGCTTTTCGACATAAATACTCAAGCTTTGGAGATCAAGAGAGAGATTAACAAGAACTTTGTTCCAGAGAAAATGTTTAACAGAGGCAGGATAGGGAGCAGACAGTTAACCAGCTCACAGGAGCTGGGTTGGTCATTCAAATATTATAAGGAGGCTACGAGCATCAGAGTTAACCTGTCTTCAAGCTTAACCCTGGCCAGCTGAATTTCTGGGAGGTGAGGACAACTTTGGGGAGAAGTTAATTGCCTTTACAGCATTATTTGTGTGCCAAGAGGAGCAGGAGTGCTTCCTGTCAGCTTACCATTGGTGACCTCCTCTTTCCAGGACCCAAAGACCCCTCCCCCTTGCAATCAGTGACCACTGCCCCAAGATCAAGCTACTATTAAACAAGCTGCAGGCTCCCTACCAGCTCCTGGCCTGTGGTCTCCTCCGGAGATTTCCCTGCTCAACAGGGAGCCAACCAGGCTGGATTCTGGGCGGGGAACCTATTTGAAATTAAAGATGTACGCTGTGATGTTAAAACTGCTCAGCATGGAGAACCCCTCCCACAAACACCCTCCATTGGCCCCAGCCATCCTGGCTTACAAAGCCCACCCCAGTAAAAGTAAATATCAGGGTCTTAGACCTTGAATTTGTCAACCAATGTCAGTTCTAGCACAATGTACCCTTAACAAACTTAACATGGGAGATGGTGGCATTGTGGTAATGCCACTGGACTAGTAATCCATAGACTTAGGCTAATACTCTGGGGACACAGGTTCAAATCCCACCATGGTGGCTGGTGGAATTTAAATTCAATTAATTAATGAAAATCTGGAATTGAAAGCTAATCAGTAATGTACCATTGATTGTCATAAAAACCCATCTGGTTCACTAATGCCCTTTAGGGAAGGTAATCTGCTGTCCTTACTTGGTCTGGCCTACATGTGACAGCAATATGGTTGATTCTTAACTGCCCTTTGAAATGGCCTAGCAAGCCATTCAGTTACACAAAAGTTGAAAAGAAATAAAAAGTGGATCAAACACCCGGCATCAGAAATGACAACAGCAAACCCAATCCTGTCAACCCTGCAAAATCCTCCTTACTAACATCTGGGGGCTTGTGCCAAAATTGGGAGAGCTGTCCCACAGACTAGTCAAGCAACAGCCTGACATAGTTATATTTAGGGAAATGTCCCAAACATCACCATTCCCGGGTATGTCTTGTTCCACTGGCAGGACAGACTCACCAGAGGTGGTGGCACAGTTGTATACAGTCAAGAGGGAGTTGCCCTGGGAGTTCTTAACATTGACTCTGGACCCCATGAAGTCTCATGGCATTAGGTCAAACATGGGCAAGGAAACCTCCTGCTGATTACCACCTACTGCCCTCTCTCAGCTGATGAATAAGTATTCCTCCATGTTGAACACCACCTGGAAAAAGCATTGAGGGTGGCAAGGACACAGAATGTACCCTGGGTAGAAGACTTCAATGTCTATCACCAAGAGTGGCTCAGTAGCACCACTACTGATTGAGCTGGCTGAGTCCTGAAGGAGATATCTGCCAGACTGGGAGTGTGGCAAGTGTTGAGGGAACCAACAAGAGGTGAAAACCTACTAGACCTTTCCCTCACCAATCTACCTGTTGCAGATGCATCTGTCCATGAAGTATTGGTAGGAGAGACCACTGCACAATCATTGTGAAAACAAATTCCTATCTTCACACTGAGGATATTGCCCATTGTGTTGTGTGGCACGACCATTGTTCTAAAAGGGATAGATTCAGAACAGATCTGGCAGCTCAAAACTGTGCATCCATGACGCGGTGTGGACCATCAGCAGCAGCAGAATTGTATTCAAACACAATCTGTAACCTCATGGCCCGGCATATCCCCTACTTTACCATTACCATCAAGTCAGGGTTCAATGAGGAGTGCAGGAGAGAATGCTAAGAGCAGCATACCTAAAAATGAAGTGTCAACTCAGTGAAGCTACAATGCAGGACTACTTGTATGCCGAACAGTGGAAGCAGCATGCAATAGACAGAGCTAAGCAATCCTACAACCAACTGATCTGATCAAAGCTCTGCCATCCTGCCACATCCAACTAACAAGAGGAGGAAGCCCCACAAACATCCCCATCCTCAATGATGGGGGAACCCAGCACATCAGTGCAAAAGGTAAAGGCTGAACCATTTGCATCCATCTTCAGCCAGGAGTACTGAGTGGATGATCCATCTTGGCCTCCTCCTGGAGGTCGCCAGCATCACAGATGCCAGTCTTCAGCCAATCCGATTCAATCCACACACCAAGAAACGCCTGAAGGCATTGGATACTGCAAAGGCTATTGGTCCTGACAACATCCCGGCTGTAGTACAGAAGACTTGTGCTGCAAAACTAGCCATGCCCCTAGCCAAGTTGTTCCAGTACATCTACAACACTGGCATCTACCTGACAGTGTGGATAATTGCCCAGGTATGTCCTATCCACAAGAAGCAGGACAAATCCAACACAGCCAATTACCACCCAATCAGTCTACTCTCGATCATCAGCAAAGTGATGGAAGAGGTCGTCGACTGTGCTATTAAGCAGCACTTAAACAGCAACAACCTGCTCACCAGTGCTCACTTTGGGTTCCGCCAGGGTCACTTGGCTCCTGACCTCATTGCAGCCTTGGTCCAAAAATGGACAAAAGAGCTGAATTCAAAAGGTCAGATGAGAGTGCTCTGGATAGCAAGGCAGCATTTGACTGAATGTGGCATCAAGGAGCCCTAGCCAAACTGAAGTCAATGGGAATCAAAGGAAAATCTCTGCACTGGTTGGAGTCATACCTGGCACAAAGGAAGATGGTTGTGGTTGTTGGAGGTCAATCATCTCACTCCCAGGACATTGCTGCAGGAGTTCCTCAGGTCCGAGGCCCAACCATCTTCAGCTGCTTTATCAATGACCTTCCCTCCATCATAAGGTAAGAAGTGGGGATGCTCACTGAGGATTGCACAATGTTCAGTACCATTCGCAACTCCTCAGATATTGAAGCAGCCCATGTCCATATGCAGCAAGACCTAGACAACATTCAGGCTTGGGCTGATAAGTAGCAAGTAACATTCACGCCACACAAGTGCCAGGCAATGACCATCTTCAATGAGAAAAAATTTAACCATCTCCCCTTGACATTCAACTGGATTACCATCACTGAATCCCCCACTAACAATATGCTGGGGGTTAGCATTGATCACAAACTGAACTGGAGCAGCCACATAAATACTGTGGCTACAAGAGCAGGTTGGGAATTCAGTGGCGAGTAACACAACTCTTGACGCTGCAAAGCCTATACCCTATCAACAAGGCACAAGTCAGGAGTGTGGTGGAATGCTCTCCACTTGCCTGGATGAGTGCAGCTCCAACAACACTCTGGAATCTCAACACGATCCAGGACAAAGCAGCCCGCTTGATCAGCACCCCATCCACCACAGGCGCACTGTGGCAGCAGTATGTACCATCTACAAGATGCACTGCAGCAACGCACCAAGGCTCCTTAGACAGCACCTTCCAAACACGCGACATCTTCCACCTAGAATAATGAGGACAGAAGGCTCATGGGAACACTACCACCTGCAAGTTCCCTTCCACCTAGAATAATGAGGACAGAAGGCTCATGGGAACACTACCACCTGCAGGTTCCCTTCCAAATCACACACCATGGAATTTATTGGGGCGCCGCCTTGCCCCACGATTAATATCGCGGGGGCTCATCTCCATAGAGGCCACGAGCCGCCCACCCCCCCATATTACGTGGGGGGATGTGAGACTGCCGGATCCGGGCTGCACGCCAGCACAGCTGCGAGTCATGTGCTGGGGCCCTATTTAAAGGGCTGCCAGTACAGCAGCTGTGCCTGTACCAAAGAAGACTTGTGGACAAAGATTTGCAGAGTAAAGTGATGGAGACACAGCAGTGTCACAGGGTGGCACCATGGTTCAGTGATGCCTCCCTGAGCGCCATTCTCCAGGCTGTGTGCGCAAGGTGGAAGGTCCTCTTCCCCAGCGATGGCACGAAGAGGCCCTCTCACCTGACCAAGGCAGCCTAGCTGGAGGTGGCTCACGAGGTGACCAGCCATGTTGCCATCCAGCGCAACTGGGCCCAGTGCCAGAAAAGAATGAATGACCTGCTAAGAAGTGCGAGAGTAAGTACAAATGTCCATCAGTGCTCCTTTGAATCTGGGTGCACCCACACAGACTTGCATACGTGTGCTACAGCTGTGCCGAAGGACAGGAGATTGGGCGGGGAGGGAAGAGGCACCATGAATGGTGTGATGTATGGCACAACTTACTCTTGTCTGATGCTCAGGGAATGGCACCTACATAAGTGGCTCACTCAGAGGTGCACACCAAGAATCTCCCACCTTTGTGGTCTGCAACTGTCTGTTGACATGCGTCACCCTTTCATCATGCCATTGTTAATATTTGGCCCCTTTCCACTCCAGGCGAAGCTGGCACACGATTCTAAGGAGTCCACCCGCACCGGAGGAGGTCCTGCCAACCGACTGACGCTGACCAATGCCGAGGAGGATGCCCTGCAGATGGCGCCAAGACAGCAGGCACACTCATTCAGGCGGATTGACATTGGGCTCCAAAGTGAGCAGACGTCCAATTGATGTTAAAGATGGGCACTGTGTACTGTTGGTTGGGTAATGCTGCTGACAATGTGTTACAGCAGAATTGTTCTTTCCCCATTGTCCCTTCCATTTGAAAGAATGGAACAGCTGGGCGAGCACCATCCGCCACCTTGGACGAAGAGCCAGACTCCGAGGAAGCACCGTCCCATGGCACTAATGCACCTTCCACCAGCGCAGATACTGTCACCTCGGTGGGTATCGGCTCAGCCTGAGAGTGTGGGTCACAATCTGGTGAAAGCACTGCACACGCGCCCAAGCAGCTGACTGAGGCTGAGACAGCCATGGCCCCTAACTGTCGGAGGCCCGTGAGTGACCAGGCCCATGCTGAGGCCCAGGCTACTGATGACTCTCAGCTGATGACAGAACAGGGCAGGCCGGAGCTGTTGGAAAAGCTATGGCAACTGCTGGCGGAGATGTCACAGGCCATGTACAGCTTTGAGCGGATGATAGTGGAGTCCATCCATGCCATGGCTGCTGCCATGTCCATGCATGTGAGCGCCTTACGTCATCCATTAAGGCGGTGGTGGCCCTCATGGTGACCCAGACTCAAATGATAGGCTCACACCTGCAATCCCTCGCCACTACCGTCACATCCATTGAGCAGTGGCTAGGTGTGAGAGGGACCGGGGCACGGAGAAGGCCCTTGCTCCTGGTCCCTCCTGGGAGGGTAGAGGGGTTCCAATGAACCCTGAGATGGAGGAGGCGAGCCAGCGCACCATATCTGGGGTCCCTCCTCCAGGCTATTCCAATGTGGATGCTGGCCCCTCTGTCCCTCCGCCTGTGAGTGAAGCCCTAGCAGTTGTCATACCTGAGAAGGGTCCTGTGATGACGCAGGATCCTCCCAGCCAGCCGGGGCCCTCCAGGCCTCGTGCGCACAGAGGACAACCACTGAAGTCACCAACAGCCAAAGGGCAATCTGAACAGCAGCCTTCCTGCAGTCAGGCTGCTAGCGCAGAGGTTGCACCGAGAAGGGGTACTCGCAAGCAGCTAAAGATATCACACTGACACAAATGGGAATGCATGGGTGTCACAGCAATGTATATAGGTCTTTCACTAAGTGTTCTGCACCAACATGTGTGTCCTTTTCTCTGTGCGAATGATATGTGCCAGCCTGTACTGCCAATGTCACATCCTTGGCCCTGTTGGCCCTTCAGGAGAGCCAATGTATGCAATAGCATCGTTCCCATGCCACCATTACTAATGAGCGTTTCTATGGATGTAGTGACATGGACATTGGCTCAGTCAGCTGCTGCCTCTAATGGTTTACACAGGGATGCTGCAGATGTGGACTGGTGCACAGCAGGTGAGCGAGGGTGATATGTGGCTTGCAGAGCTCTTGTCAGTTCCTATGGAGCAGACAGCCTTTGTCTGATAAGCCACTTTGTACATCCCTAGCTCACTGCTAGCCCTACGTACAGAGTCTGGGTGCTATCTGCCCTCCCATGCTTCTTACATGTTGTAGGTCTTCAGTGTCCTCATAGTCCGAGAAGAAATCCTGTTGATGTCTCTCCTCATCGTGCCAAGCTCGGCCCCTTTTGGGTGCGTACTTGTACAGAGCAGCAAAGAAAGGAGCTGGCCTTTTCGGCCTGTAGTACAGGGCATCACCCTATCCATACAGGCATTGGAGGCGCTCTTTCAGCATGCCGATCTCCTGCTCAATGGTGGCTCATGTAGCTCAGTGGCTGGCATTGTATCTCTCCTCTGCAGCAGTGGTGGAGTCTCTCACCGGTGTTGGGAGCCACGTCTGCAAGGGATAACCCTTATTTCCAAGATGCCACCCTCCATCGGAGCCAGTTCAGTGAACTGCAGTGGTAGCCGGGACTGGCGCAAGACCCGGGTGTTATGGCAGCTACCTGAGAAGCAGTCACACATTCGCTGCAAGCTTCTGCAGTGTTCACATACTGGCTTCACCTAGTTTGAGAGGGCTCCTTTAATGGTGACGTCTGCAGGTGGTAGCCTGGCAGTAGGCCTGATGGCCACATGAGTGCAGTCTATGAACATTACAACCTATGGTTCTCTGGCAATGGTGCCAGAACCAATGGCCCTCTGGGCCTGGCTGTGAGAGTCTGTCCTGAAGCAGACATAAAAACTGGCTCTCTGATGCATGATCTTCCTGATGCAGTAGTGCGCTGCTGACTTTGTGACCCCAGGAAGGTCTCTGGTGGGCCCCCAAAAGGCTGCAGAGGCATCAGGCTTGAGAACCGCTGCCACTATGAGGAACAAAGGCATGGGATGTCCACTGGAGCCCATGGGCTGCAGGTCATCTTGAGCAGGGCACAGAGACGTGTCACCACCCTCTCTGTATGCGCAATCTCCTCTGACACTGGTGCTCTGACATCTGATGGCATGTCATTTGGGGCCCGTAGATGAACGGCAACCATAATGGCGGGCTCCCTTTAGCGGCTGCTGCTCATGACCAGGAGCCTCTACGTGGATTGCACCTGCCTGTTGATATTGCATCTGGCGCATACGGATCCTCACGTGCAGAGGATCACACAATGTAGGATGAGCCATACCTATTTCCATGTGATAAATAAAGTTGAACCCTGCATGTATTCAAAGGTTCCTAACAGGGCAGGGATTGGTGTTGACGGGTACATCACCTGCTTTCCTGGATCAACTATGTGGCGTGGCATTGCCCATCTTGGCCAACACTCAAGAGTGGCACAACATGACCACATCAAGATCCTACCAGCTGAATTGATTGTTCCCACCATCCTTAACACCATAATGCTCCTGCCCTTTTATGGCACCCTCCCCACACACAGTGTGCCTAGTGTGCCATTGCGCCCTCACAAACACAGAGCATACACTGTTAATGGAGGGATGATACACAGCACCTCCCTTCATCCCAGCACAGCTTTCCCTCCAGTAATCCCAGACCCCCTCATTTTCAGAATGCAGAGTGCGACTCCTGCATATCCCCCCTCCCTCCTCTCTTCCAGAATGCAGAGTTAGACCCCTGTACATCCCCCCTCCCTCCTCCCTTTAAGAATGCAGAGTTAGACCCCTGTGTATCCCTCCTCCCTTCCGTAATGCAGTGAGGACCCGCTGGCTTTTCAGATCGTGAATGGGACAGCATGTGATGGCTGCCCATTCAACTAAAAATCCGTCAATGTCGGTGGAGAGGTGATGGGCTGCATAATCAGCATAGGTAAGCAGTCATTACCAATTAGGGATGGGCAACAAATGCTGGCCTAGCCAGTGACGCCCACATCCCATGAAAGAATTTTTAAAAATTCTTTATGTTGTATTTAGCCTGTTAGCTATTGCACAATAGTTTATGTAGATTCCACATGGTTTGGATATTGATATATTGCATAATTATTTAAAGAAGAATATAAAAAAAGACATCAGGAGAGACAAGGAAAATTGGATTAAGTTTAGAACACAAAAGGAAAATAGGACTGAGTAAAATTTAAAAAGGTCTAAACTCAACACTGGCAAGAAGGCCAGTTATCCAGTTAACACTTTTTCTGAATAGTGCTGTCTTGCGAATTTTCACCATGGAGGCAATTTTAACTCTATACATCATTCTGGCAGAATCGGGTAGCAAAGATACCCAGAGTTATCAATCCACCCTGGAGTCAGTTCAATGAAGGTCCTGTGTTGTATGTTAAAAATTCCATGGCACTATTCAAAGAAGGCCAGGGATTTCTGTCAGTGTCCTGGACAGCATTTCAACCAATACCACCAAAAGTAGATTAACTGGTCATTGCTGTGTGTGAGATCTTGCTGTATACAAAATGGCTACATAACACAAGTGACTGCACTACGGAAAGTAATTTATTGTATGTGAAGAACTTTGGGATATGTCAGAGCAAGATATTAAGGCACCGTACAGATGCAAGTTTCTCACTCTTTCAGGCCACTGCTGGAACTAAGTCTGCTTGAAAATCTTCCAAGCCTTAATCAATTTGAATAAAAAACATTACATAAGAGACAAAACAATCTTTTTTATTGGCTACTGATCTCAGGATTTACCATACAAATCCGAATGCTCCAAACTTTATACCTGGTCTATGCTGTGTTAGATAATCTTAAATGAGATGACATTTGGTTATTACAAATGGCCCCAGTAGGGAGGGCAAAGATCAGCATGGGCTGCTGTTCCTGATAGTTGTCCAGTGATCAGTGCTGGAAAATGCATGCATGGATGTTAATGTGGACTGGATTGGATTGTCGATATCCTCCATAGCAGGTAGTCTGCCAGTAATCACTTGGGTTTTCTGCTCCTGTGTTTGCCAGCCTGCATTTTTTTTATCCATTAAAGTGACTGACTGGAAATTCATGTGCTGGAAGTGAAAAGCGCTGCTTTCATTTTCTAGATTTATGCATGGTGATTGTCTTCATAGGCGAGATGCTAGCAAACTGGTCATAGAGTCATAGAGTTATACAGCACAGAAACAAGCCCTTTGGCCCACCTTGTCTGTGCCGGCCATCAAGCACCTATCTATTCTAATCCTATTTTCCAGCACTTGGCCCGTAGCCTTGTATGCTATGGCGTTTCAAGTGCACAGCTAAATACTTCTTAAATGTTGTGAGGGTTCCTGCCTCTATCACCCCTTCAGGCAGTGTGCTCCATATTCCAACCACCCTCTGGGTGAAAAATAAAATTCCTCAAATCCCCTCTAAACCTCCTGCCCCTTACCTTAAATCTACACCCCCTGGTTATTGAACTCTCCACTAAGAGAAAGGTTTCTTCCATTCTATCCTATCAATGCCCCTCATAATTTTGTATACCTCAATCAGGTCCCCCCTCAGCCTTCTCTGCTCTAAGGAAAGCAACCCTAGTCTATCCAGTCTCTCTTCATAGCTGAAATGCTCCAGCCCAGGCAACATCCTGGTGAATCTCCTCTGCACCCTCTCCAGTGCAATCACATCCTTCCTATAGTGCGGTGACCAGAACTGTACACAGTACGCTAGCTGTGGCCTAACTAGCATTTTGTACAGCTCCATCATAACCTCCTTGCTCTTATATTCTATGCCTCGGCTAATAAAGGCAAGTATTCCATATGCCTTCCTAACCACCTTATCTACTTGTGCTGCTGCCTTCAGTGATCTATGGACAAGTACACCAAGGTCCCTCTGACCCTCTGTACTTCCTAGGGTCCTACCATCCATTGTATATTCCCTTGCTTTGTTAGTGCTCCCAAAATGCATCACCTCACCCTTCTCAGGATTAAATTCCATTTGCCACTGCTCTGTCCATCTTACCAGCCCATCTATATCGTCCTGTAATCTAAGGCTTTCCTCCTCACTATTTACGACACCACCAATTTTCATGTCATCTGCGAACTTACTGATCATACCTCTTATATTTACGTCTATATCATTAATGTACACTACAAACAGCAAGGATCCCATCACCGATTCCTGTGGGCTTCCACTCGCAAAAACAACCTTCAACCATCACCCTCTGCCTCCAGCCACTGAGCTAATTTTGGATCCAATTTGCCAAATTGCCCTGGATCCCAGGGGCTCTTATCTTCTTAATCAATCTCTCATGCGGGACCTTATCAAAAGCCTTACTGAAGTCCATGTAGACTACATCAACTGCCTTACCCTCATCTACACATCTAGTCACCTCTGCGAAAAATTCAATCAAGTTTGTTAGACATGATCTCCCCCTGACAAAGCCATGCTGACTATCCCTGATTAATCCCTGCCTCTCCAAGTGGAGATTAATCCTGTCCTTCAGAAGTTTTTCCAATAGTTTCCCTACCACTGATGTTAGACTCACTGGCCTATAATTACCTGGTTTATCTCTGCTACCCTTCTTCAATAATTATACCACATACGCTGTCCTCCAGTCCTCTGGTACCTCTCCTGTGGCCAGAGAGGATTTGAAAATTTGTGTCAGTGCCCCTGCTATCTCCTCCCTTGCCTCTCATAATAGCCTGGGATACATCTCATCTGGTCCTGGGGATTTATCCACTTTTAAGCCCGCTAAAACAGCTAATACTTCCTCCCTTTCAGTGCTAATTTGTTCCAGTATATCACAATCCCCCTACCTGATCTCTACACCTACATCATCCTTCTCCATAGTGAACATAGTTGAAAAGTAATTATTTAAAACCTCACCTATGTCCTCCGGCTCCACACACAGACTGCCACTCTGGTCCTTGATGGGGCTTACTCTTTCCCTTAATATACTTATAAAACGCCTTGGCATTTTCCTTTATCTTGCCCGCCAGTGTTTTTTTATGTCCCCTCTTCACTCTCCTAATTACTTTTTTAAGTACCCCCCTACACTTTCTATACTCCTCTATGGCCTCCGCTGTTTTCAGCGCTTTGAATCTGCCATAAGTCTCCTTTTTTTCCCTTATCCAATCCTCGATATCCCTTGACATCCAGGGATCCCTGGACTTGTTGGTCCTACCCTTCACCTTTATGGGAACATGTTGGCCCTGAACTCTTACTATTTCCTTTTTGAATGACTCCCACTGGTCTGATGTAGACTATCCTACAGGTATCTGCTCCCAGTCCACTTTGGCCAGATACTGTTTTATCATATTGAAATCGGCCTTCCCCCAATTCATTACTTTTGTTTCCGGTCCCTCTTTGTCCTTTTCCATAACTACCTTAAATCTTACAGCGTTATGGTCACTATCCCCGAAATGCTCTCCCACTGACACTTCTACCACTAGTCCGGTTTTATTCCCTAGGATTAGGTCCAGTACCGCTCCGTCTCTTGTAGGTCTGTCTACGTGCTGGCTCAAAAAGCTCTCCTGTATGCACTTTAGGAATTCCGCCCCCTGTAAGCCTTTTGCACTAAGACTATTCCAGTTGATATTGGGGAAGCTGAAATCCCCTACTATTATTACCCTATTTTTACACCTCTCTGAGATTTGCCTACATACCTGCTCCTCTATCTCTCCCTGACTGTTTGGAGGCCTGTAGTACACTCCCAGCCAAGTGATTGCCCCTTTTAGTTTTTAAGTTCTACCCATATGGCCTCATTTGAGGAACCTTCTAAGATATCATCCCTCCGTACTGCAGTAATTGACTTCTTGATCAATAGTATAATGCCACCTCCTCTTTTGCACCCTCCCCTATCATGCCTGAAGATTCTATACCTTGGAATATTGAGCTGCCAGTCCTGCCCTTCCCTCAACCATGTCTCTGTGATAGCAATAATATCTATTCCCATGTGTTAATCAATGCCCTCAATTCATCTGCCTTACTAGTAAGACTCCTTGCATTAAAATAGATGCAATCCAGCCTTGCATTATTTGCTTGTGCCTTAACAGGTCTATATTTGCTCTGCCTTCCAGACTGACTCAGTTTCGCTTCTATATTTGACTGTGCCTCCACTCTGTATCCCACCCCCCTGCCAAATTAGTCTAACCCCCCCACCCCCAACAGCACTAGCAAACCTCCCAGCGAGGATGTTGGTACCGTTCCAGTTCAGGTGCAACCTGTCCAATTTGTACAGGTCCCACCTTCGCCAGAAACAGAGCCAGTAATCCAGGAAGCTAAAGCCCTCCCTCCTGCACCATCTCTTCAGCCATGCATTCATCTGCTCTATCCTCCTATTCCTATACTCACTAGCACGTGGCATTGGGAGTAAACCAGAGATTACAACCTTTGAGGTTCTGCTTTTTAATCTGCTACCTAGCTCCCTAAATTCTTGTTGCAGGACCTCATCCCTCTTTCTACCCGTGTCGTTGGTACCAATGTGAACCATGACCTCTGACTGTTCACCCTCCCCCTTCAGAAAGTCCTGCAGCCACTCCATGACATCCTTGACCCTAGCACCAGGGAGGCAACATACCATCCTGGAGTCATGTTTGCGGCCACAGAAATGCCTACGTGTACCCCTTACGATAGAATCCCCTATCACTATAGCTCTCCCACTCTTTTTCCTCCCCTCCTGTGCAGCAGAGCCACCCATGGTGCCATGAACTTGGCTCTTGCTGGTTTCCCCTGAGCCATCTCCCCCAATAATATCCAAAGCGGTATATCTGTTTGAGAGGGGGATGACCACAGGGGACTCCTGCACTACCTGCCTTCCTCCACTTTGCCTGGCGGTCACCCATTCCCTTCCTGCCTTTGCAGCATTTGCCTGCGGTGTGACCACCTCGCTAAACGTGCTATTCACAACGATCTCAGCATTGCGGATGCTCCATAGTGAATCCACCCGCAGCTCCAGCTCTGTAATGCAGGTAGCCAGTAGCTGCAGATGGATACACATCCTGCACACATGGTGGCGCTTGCAGAACTGTGCCCTGGGAAAGTTGGCACCTTTATGAAGAAATAGGCAGAAAATTGAAAAAGAAAACAAAAAAATCACTATTGAACTTGTTCCCCTGAAAAGATCAGTAAACTAAGGCCAAGTGAGTAGTTCCCTAACTTACATAGTTAGATCTGTTCGATAGTATTGTTTGCAAAGATTCTTGATAGTTAAAAAAATGAAGCAACCACACCACCTGCTGCAAGACAGACTAATCTACAGCTGCACAATGTTCAAAGAGAGTCAGGTTATCTTGGTGCATGGCTTCAGACCAAATCACCAGAGAGATGCTGGAACTCAACTCTAATAAGAAATCCATCCGCCCTCTTCCCCCTCCCCCCACCCCCGACAGCACACACCCCTTATGTACCTATTCTGGTTCTAGTATATGAGCATGCTTTATGCTAATACCACAAAGCAGGAAGGATCCTGCTTGAATGACACTCCAGGGATGGATTTGAATTAAACATCTGAAGTTAATGAACAGTAAAACCAGATTTACAGGACCGTGAAAAGGCCTGAAAGGGAGGTCTAAAATGTTACAATGCTCCCTTTGTTTCCCAAAGCTCACAGTCTAAAGGTTGTCTGAACAGGTAATGCTAGAAGCTCATTCGAAATCTGCATAATTTCTGAAGTGTAACAAGTTTAGACAGGGGATGTTCTTTCAGGAAATGACATTTAAAATGAATAAATTTTTTTGTATGCTTTTTTGATGAAGGTTATCAATTATATTAATTTACAATATTTTATCAGTAACATGGAATGAGATTTTAACAACTGGAAGTACTTTAAGCTGATGGTTCTCAAACAGTTTTGGTTGAAGGATCCTTTTTCAAATAGATTAGTAATCACAGACCTTCCATCTAAATTATACTATAGAGCCACATAATATGAAAATACTTCATGTAAAGAGTGCATTAATAATGCTGCTAAGAAGATAGGTATTTACTTAAAGATATCAGTGAGATGGTTGTACCTTTTTCACACTGCAGAGCCTATCTATTCTTGGTAGGAGAAGGACAGAACAGAAGCCCAGATAAAGCAAAGCATGGAGAGCGAGGAAGGGAGCAGAGCACGGAGAGGGCAGGAGAATGGGGAGAGTAGAGCATTGAGATAGCACTAGGGGAGCGGGAGAGAGGAGGAGCATGGAGAGCAGAACCCAGAGAAAGTAAAAGCATGGAAGAAACAGAGCATGGAGAGAGCATTGGGGGAGTAGGAGGAGAGCAGGAGCATGGAGAGAGCACTGAGGGAACAGGGGGAGAGCAGGAGCATGGAGAGAGCACTGGGGGAATAGGAGGAGAGCAGGAGCATGGAGAGAGCAGGGGGAGAGCAGGAGCATGGAGAAAGCACTGGGGGAGCAGGAGGAGAGCAGAAGCATGGAGAGAGCAGTGGGGGAGCAGGGGCATGGAGAGAGCGCTGGGGGAGCATGGGGAGAGCAGGGGCATGGAGAGAGCGCTGGGGGAGCAGGGGGAGAGCAGGGGCATGGAGAGAGCGCTGGGGGAGCATGGGGAGAGCAGGGGCATGGAGAGAGCGCTGGGGGAGCATGGGGAGAGCAGGAGCATGGAGAGAGAGCAGAATCACAGAGCGAGCAAATCCTGGAGAGGGACAGTAAAAGGTTACTGTCCCTGTCCTACATATGCTCCTAGGCCACTGAACTTGTAAAGGGTGGACAAAGGCTCCCAGCATATCTGGCTCCCAGTCTAATTTCCAGCCCTCCACCAAATTCATTTTCAATGTTCATTCTCTCTCTCGTGAAACACTCAGACATTTGTCTCTGGGAGAAGTGCAATATAAATTTAAGCTGTTGTGTTGTTTTAGTTATATGTCCTCTCATCCTCTAAGCTTCTTTCATTGCTTTGCCACGTTGTCCAGACAAACTATGACCAACTAATGTCTTGAAAGCTACATGTGAGTCTTCTGTGTCTGAAGTGATGTTCTTGGAATGATTTATTCAGCTGTGCTGCTCATAGACTCGATGCTTATGTGCTCATGTGAAGACACAGATTGCCAAAGGATGTAATTGCACACAGCAAAGAAGTTAGCATTATTTTTACTTAAACCTATTCTGGCTAATTTACATGTTACGCTTTAACTGTATTAAGCCAAATACTCACTGGTGGCAGTGGAAACAGTGCCCATCCTCAGCTACGTTCCACTCATTGGGGCTTAAATGCACAATTGCTTAACTCAGAGGTGAAGGCACCATCTGATTTCATTTAATTTTGATGAACTCCTCTGGTCTCTGAAATAATCTCTAGCTTGAATTTCTTCTTTTTAGGAAGAATACTTTTTTTTAGAAAATGGAATTCATGCATAACTAACTGCCAAAATTAAATGTTCAATTAAGTATTTTTTTCTCAAAATGGTTTAATATGTTAATTCATATATTTTTCTGTCCGTTATGAGCATCCATCTTCTTGATTTCAGTCTGACCTATTGTAGGTTGTGGTAAGTTTAACATTTTGCAATATGCTTGTTTTAAGTTGATTATTTTCTGGGAATATTTCATGAATATGATTGTGTTTTCATTCTGTTGAACAAACAGTTGATGAGCTTTAATCTTCAAGTTTGGTATTAGGGTCCAGATTGTGATTCTTCAAAGTGCTGAAATTGCTTCACCTCGACACTAAACCTGCAGGCTAACTGCACTCTAAAACATTGCAAATATGTAACCAGAAATACAAATAATTTAGGCAAAGCAAAATTCAAGTAATTTCCCTTTTTTCATTATCACATTCATGTTTCCACTCATTCCAGTGGGATGAACACCAACTGATTTAATAAAGCTGACAGCAGGAATGGAGTAAATGAGCTAAAATTCAAAAGTACTTAAGATTGTTGTTCATTTAATTAGAAAATATTTCATTTCCAATAATATTCAAAAATTCAATACTCGTAATCTGATACTATTTTATTACAATTTTGATTTACATTGGTTTCTCTCCTGAATAACCTCTACCATATTTCTTCAGTAACCTGGACTCCCATTTTGTAATGTTTCTGAATCTCCAAGATGACCATACCGGCCAGCCCATACAAAGTGTATGGTGCTTCCAGGATGTCATCCCTGTCCAATTTGCTCCCTCCTCTGTAGGGTGACTGCTCTGTACCTCCTGCTTGATGATACTCAGATTGGGGATTAACAAGAGTGGATGATCAAACTTGCATCTCTCACTCAATGGAATTGAGTGTTAATAGTCAAGGTGAGAAATTCATGTGCCCTGATTTTTGGGTGCAGGGCTGTGATTCGTGGCGTGCATATGTCCGTTCAGATTGAGGTGGATGAGACACATATTCCGTCCAGCCACCTTCTCTGAATAATTTCAGTGCTTGCTCCTGCGCCTCCAGCACTGGTCCTTCCCTCTCAAGGCTGCCAGCAAACTCTGCACACAGCAGGAGGCACCAGCAGTGCTGCTGCAGACCACATGGTACGAGCAGCCTGCATCTTAAAGGGAAGCTGCATAAACAAAAATTGCTGCAATGGAAGTTCTTGCAAACTGCACTACCAGGTACATTCAGAGGGATCCAGAATAACGGATGGGGCGTTGGATGCACTGGTGGTGCAGGTGGGCATGAGGAGAAATGTCATGGTCCCATGGGAGGCCAGGAGACCCTCAAGGACCATCCACAGAAGAGTGGGAGTGGGTGGTCAGGAAAGTCAACTCCTGGAGTCTGGACCTGAGGACTTGGCCACAAGAGTTCTAATGAACTCAAACTGGTGGTCAGGGTCAGTGAATGCATTGTCACATGACACTTCCCAGCTACCAAATCACCAACCCCTTTTGCTGCTCAGTGTACCTGATCTCTCACCCAGCAGCACTCCCTGGCACTCAGGACCTGTGCCTAATATCCAGATACACACCTTACCTTAACACAACTACCAATGCTGCCAGCCTCACACCCGCATTTCACTGTCTACACATACCTCCAGCTATTCAGCTATGGCACGTACATCACTCAAAAACAATGCACAGAAATACTGACAATCTAAACTCTCTTGCAGGTGAAGGTGATACACAATAAAAGAGAGGACAGCAGAGCCAGTGGAGGACAAGGACGCCTGCATCTCCTGAGCCCAATCGAGGAGATGGCTCTCAGTGTCATGGGCCTTTCTGTGATGGTGTCCATGGCATCTGGCATTACTGAGAACATTCAGGATAATGGCATCTTCCTTGCCTTAGGCCTCCTCGCAACTCCCAGCATGCCCTCATCCTGCTATCTGGCATGATGAGTAAGCTGCAGATGGTATGATCAGAACCTCTTGCTTCTCACCCCACCTCCCCTTCCATCATGACAACCTTCTTTCTGCTTTCAGACACCCAAAAACTTCTGCCTGCCCAGTAACAGGGACTCCAGAAGAAGGAAAGAGAGCATCAGCACAGCACTGATGAAGAGGCCCTGTCACTTGATCTTTCACTCATGGCCACCAGCTCAGATACTGGCACTGCACTTACTTTGGAGGCTAGTATAAAGTTGGGAACAGCGTGTGGTGAGTCACAGGGCACGAGTGGGCTGGAACCAGGTCAGGGTTAAATGATAGTTCATTTGCCAGCTCACCGTAGGACGAGGTGGCAGACAAGTACTGCTGCAGAGGACTCAGATGAAGACCTTGATGGGGCAGCATTCAGCAGAGAGGACATGCACACCGAGATACTGGATGCATTGGTTGGCCTGCCAGGCAGCCTCCTGTAACTGTCAAGGAGCATGGAGGAGTCTGTCTCCAATTTGGCAGAGTGCATGGCATGGAGCTTGCCTTCTCTGCAGCCTCTTTTCCATCTCCCTGTTGCGCTGCAGACTCAGAGCCAATCGCACTGTTCCTTCCATACCTGTTACAGCCTTTGTGCACACAGGTCACCTACTCTTCTGCCATCCTTATGAGGATCTGGCAACACACTTTGGCAAATGTGGGAACTCACCAAAACACCTCCAAAAACTCTCCAGAGTATTTTCAGGCACTTTGCAATAGAAAAATTCCAAACATTTGACTTACCTGTAATCAGGGTGCCTGACCCTTTAAATAATACAACTGTAGGATCCAACATGCTGCTTCACACTTCTTTTTCAGGAGTGGACACCGCGGCATTGCCAGGTCCTGCATTGCCCTATTTTTGAATCCTGGCATCACAACAGCCAGTTGGGCTGTGTGATTTTGGGATAGTCTCAATTCAATGTGTTTGGGTTTATGCAGGGGACACAGCTGCATGCACCCGTATCAATGCAGAACACCATCTGATCCACACAGGTAGCAGCCCGGAGCAGAGCCTGTCCCTAAGGAAGCCGGGTAGCCCTTTGTAGCGCAGTTAGAAGCAGTGCTACGTATTTCAGTTTCAAGCCCACAAGCCTCTGAATTTCCATCCCATCATTTGAAGCTTTAACGTCTTTCTTTAAACCTATTATAAAGATATTATATACCAAACATAAGGATTTAAAATACTGACTGTACCAACCAGGTGAGAAAGGTGTCGAGGGGTCTTTCTCAGCCTTCACCTGGTCTTATTGTAACAGGGTTTGCTTTAAACACACCGTGTTTTGAGCTCACCCTTGGTGAATTCTTGTCCACCACTTTCCAATTATAAGGCAAAGAAATGAGCATAAACAGGCTTTCTTAGGTTAAAGAAGGAAAGTGAAATTTATTAAAACTTAAACTTAAACTCTAATTTGATCAATGCCTACTGATACACGCCGCGCCCCACGCTAGCATGCATATACGATGCACACATGCAAATAGAGACAGAAAAGAGAAGAAAAATAAGTAGAGAGGTTTGAGGCACTATCAGAAGAGTTTTTTGTTACTGTGCTTCGAGCTCACTGTAGTCCTTTTGTAGGTAATTCTTGCTTTTCATTGGGGCCCAGTATTCTTCTTAAACCTTGTTCACTATGGGAGACCTTTCTCTCTTGGGGCTGCTGTGTCTTCAATGGATTCCAAATCTGGTGAAAAAGAGATGATCAGACAGGAGAGATGCAGCAGCAAGCCAGTCACGAGAGGTTTTTTCCAGTCCAGGAACAAACAGTTTTTCTGAGTTTTAAAACTCTGTGGCAAGATCAAATTCAAAAACACTCCAACACCCAGTTTGTCATGTGACTAAACTGGTCTGCCCATGTCTATTTGTGTATTAGGCCATCTTAGCAGTTAACCTGGAATGCTAGCCTCTCCACCTTCAACATCTGCTAATCAAAAGTCCACTGTGAATTAAATTGGATCAGGGAGTGGCGCCTTTGACCTTTCCAAGTACTGTCTGTCACTATGCAAAAAAAGGTGTTTCTGGCGAGGGGCCTGGCAATTCCTTGTGATAGGCCCTCTTTTCTTCACAGCAACAATTTTAAGTTTTAATGTTCATGTGGTGAAATATTTGTCTCATTCTTGGCAGGTGGGGGCCTGCATGACACCACCACACCCAGGGGAATGAAATGCGATTTGAAAAGAAGTGGCGCATTTCATTAAAAGGTTTGAGAGAAATATAAGATACAGAAAGAAAAACCATGCATTTCTCTCATTCATTTCCATTCATTCAGCAATCTTAAAGCCTATTGCAATTGTCTTTTCTGGGTGCCAGTGCTGCTTTAACTTCCCATACTTTGGCATCCCAGTAGCCATGTGGTTCTTTGGGGAAGCTTTTCTTCAGTTTGCACATTGCCATGACTGCCTAGGGTTTTGTTCCTGTTGAGGTATTTTTTTTTTTAGGAGAGTTAGTAGTGGGCGGGTCTATCTGAACTCTCTTTCAGTGTTTTGCTGATTCATGCAAAGGCTTTTTTACTTCAGGGGATGGGTGGTCCCCTTTTCCTCTGGCTGTGAGGGAGGCTTTTTTGTTAATCCCCCTTTGTTCTCTGGGACACTCCCAGCTGTAGGTATGTGTGCAGACTTGACTGCACTCTCCTGTGGCACTTTGACTAGGTGAGGCATCACCCTCATGGTTTCTGTGCCCCCTGGAGGTCTCTCTTTGTCTCTTCAGTTCCTGTAAATACTGTTAGCAACTCTGGTGGGGTGCTTCTAGAGTCTGCATTTACATAGCAGGATGTGAGGTCTACCTTTTCAAATTTTATGGGGTTGGCTGACCAGACAATAGGGGTTTTCATTCGGGATTCCTCCTGGACTTCCTTTAACCTGCCCTCTTGGTCACTTTTTCCCCTTCTCTTTCTAAACCTTTGCCAGTCGTGTGCCTGCCTGTCCCCTTTTGTTCTCGGCAGGGGTCCCTTTCAGTTCACCAACTCTCGGCTGGAGGGTCCTCCTAACACTGGTACAGGACTTAGGGGTGCAGGTTTCACTGTAGGTTGGCGTTTCGTCTCAAACTGGCACATGTGGTAACTCCTGCAGTACTCCACCACATCTTTGTGGGGTTTTGGCCCGTCAAACTGCAGTTTTATGCGGGCTTTGGTCTTTTGCATTCCGGCATGTACAGCCACTGTAGTCTCGTGGTCCCTTCTTAATATTCCTCTCTGGTACCTCTGCGGCACCACTAACTGGTGAACAACTGTCCACTCCTTGCCCTCAGGTCTGGGTGGAGGACTCCATTTCCTCATCAGTACCTCATTCTTTAAATAGTAGCAATCAGGGACTCCCTCTGCTTCACTTTCAGACTGGCAGCCTGTGCTAACTCTTGCAATACTGAGTTGGCTCGCTGAGCCTCAGCTAGGGAAAATCCATTTAATTAATTCCCTGGGTCCCATACCTTCCCAAAGAAAGTCTCGGACAGGCAGACCTCATAGTCATTTGCCTGCAATACTAATGCAGTCTCCTCTGGGGGAGCTTGTTTGATCATGGCCTGACCCACTACACATTCAGGGAAACTGCAGGGAACCGTTTCCTGCCACGGCCATGTCACTCTGACCTCCTGCGGTCTTTCTTTCACTACTGGGGGCTAGCACCTTCTCTCTTGCCAGATCATTACCTAGGAGTAGGTCAACCCCGTGCACAGGCAAACTAGGGACAATCCCTATGGTCACCGGTCCTGAAACTAGATCGTACTCCAGGTGCTGTGTAAAGGTACAGGCATACACTGCCCTCCAATACCATTCACCACCATTCTGGTGTTCACTGCACTCTCTGGGGGAAAGATCAGGCCTTTTCCCAGTAAAAGGGATGTAGTGGCCCCTAAATTAAAGCAAACTCATTGGCCAGAACTGCCACTTGCCGGCTCCCTGAACCCGCTGCTCCTGTACATGGGTCTTTATTGAGAGTGCAGAGAGTTTTTAAATTCCTCTAACAGAAGTACTTCTCTGAGACTCTCATAGCTGAGCTGTATTTTAAGAGCCCTCAGCCAGCTGCTTACTTCTTTCAAACTCCAGATAAGTTTGATTAGCTTGCTTTTTGAGGGTTCTAAACTTCTGGCGAAAGGCTTCGGGTACTAATTCATATGCCCTGAGGATAGCATTTTTGGTCAGTTCATAATTTGAAGAACTCTCATCTGGCAACAAGGAATAAACCTCATGGGCCTTTCCATTAGTTTGCTTTTTATTAAAAGAGACCAGGTCTCAGCTGGTCATTTTAGCTGCCATGCCAGTTTCTCAAAAGACACAAAAAATGCTTCCACATCTTCCTAATTGAATTTTGGAATTAATCAGCGAGTTTTAGCAATTCGGTATCCAGCCCTGAATTCTGCTCCTCCACATTGGCCATGCTTTCACTAGGGTTGCTCTGTCACCCCCAAGTTAACTCAAGCCGCTTCAACTCTCTTTCTTCACATTCTTTCTGAAATATTCTTTCTCCCTCTCTCTCCTGCCTTTCATTTTCTTCACATTCCTTTTGGAAAGCTCTCTCTTTCTCTTCCCGTTCCTTCTGGAAGGCTCTTTCTCTCTCTCTCTTCTGCCTCTCTCTCTCTTTTTCTCTTTCTTCTAATTCAAGTTTCCTCTGTTCCAATTGTATCTTTGCTAACAATACCCTGTTTGATTCTGCTTCTAAGCCTGTTTCTCCTTCTTCAGATTCAAGGGAAAAATGATTGGCCATAGAAACATAGAAAATAGGAGCAGGAGTAGGCCATTCGGCCCTTCGAGCCTGTTCCGCCATTCATTATGATCATGGCTGATCATCCAACTCAGTAGCCTGTTCCTGCTTTCGCCCCATACCCTTTGATCCCTTTAGATCCAAGAGTTATATCTAACTCCTTCTTGAAAACATACAATGTTTTGGCCTCAACTGCTTTCTGCAGAAGCGAATTCCACAGGCTCACCACTCCCTGGGTGAAGAAATTTCTTCTCATCTCAGTCCTGAAAGGTTTACCCCGTATCCTTAGACTATGACCCCTGGTTCTGGACTCCCCCGCCATCGGGAACATCCTTCCTGCATCTATCCTGTCAAGTCCTGTTAGAATTTTGTAGGTTTCTATGAGATCCCCCCTCACTCTTCTGAACTCCAGCGAATATAATCCTAACCGACTCAATCTCTCCTCATACGTCAGTCCCACCATCCCATGAATCAGTCTGGTAAACCTTCGCTGCACTCCCTGTATCGCAAAAACATCCTTCCTCAGATAAGGAGACCAAAACTGCACACAATATTCCAGGTGTGGTCTCACCAAGGCCCTGTATAATTGCAGCAAGACATCCCTGCTCCTGTACTCGAATCCTCTTGCTATGAAGGCCAACATACCATTTGCCTTTTTTACCGCCTGTTGCACCTGCATGCTGACCTTCAGTGACTGGTGTACGAGAACACCCAGGTCTCGCTGCATATTCCCCTCTCTCAGTTTATAGCTGTTCAGATAATAATCTGCCTTCCTGTTTTTGCTGCCAAAATGGATAACCTCACATTTATCCACATTATACTTCATCTGCCATGTATTAGCCCACTCACTCAACTTGTCCAAATCACCCTGAAGCCTCTCTGCACCCTCCTCACAACTTACCCTCCCACTCAGTTTTGTGGCATCTGCAAATTTGGAGATATTACATTTAGTTCCCTCATCTAAATCATTAATGTATATTGTGAATAGCTGGGGTCCCAGCACCAATCCCTGCGGTACCCCACTAGTCACTGCCTGCCATTCGGAAAAAAACCCATTTATCCCTACTCTTTGTTTCCCGTCTGACAACCAATTTTCTATCCACCGCAATACACTACCTTCAATCCCATGCGCTTTAATTTTACATGCTAATCTCTTAAGTGGGACTTTGTCGAAAGCCTTCTGAAAGTCCAAATAAACCACATCCACTGGCTCCCCCTCATCAACTCGACTAGTTATATCCTCGAAGAATTCTAGTAGATTTGTCAAGCATGATTTCCCTTTCGTAAATCTATGCTGACTCTGCCCGATTCTACCACTGTTCTCTGATTGCTCTGCTATAAAATCTTTGATAATGGACTCCAGAATTTTCCCCACTACCGACGTCAGGCTGACTGGTCTATAATTCCCTGCTTTCTCTCTACCTCCCTTTTTAAATAGTCAGGTTACATTAGCTACCCTCCACTCTTTAGGAACTGTTCCAGAGTCTGTAGAATCTTGGAAGATGACCACCAATGCATCTGCTATTTCTAGGGCCACTTCCTTAAGTACTCTGTGATGCATACCATCAGGCCCTGGGGATTTATCAGCCTTCAATCCCATCAATTTCCCCAACACCATTTCTCCACTAATACTGATTTCTTTCAGTTCCTCTCTCTCACTAAGCCCTGTGTTACCCAACATTTCTGGTATGATATTTGTGTCCTCCTTTGTGAAGACAGAACCAAAGTATGCATTTAGTTGGTCAGCCATTTCTTTATTCCCCATAATAAATTCCTCTGTTTCTGACTGTAAGGGACCTACATTTGTCTTCACCAATCTTTTTCTCTTCACATACCTATAGAAACTTTTACAGTCAGTTTTTATGTTCCTCGCAAGCTTGCTCTCGTACTCTATTTTCCCCTTCTTAATCAATCCCTTGGTCCTCCTTTGCTGAATTCTAAACTGCTCCCAATCCTCAGGTCTGTTGTTTTTCCTGGCAAATTTATATGCCTCTTCATTGGATCTAATGCTATCTCTAATTTCCTTTGTAAGCCATGGTTTGGCTACCTTTCCCGTTTTGCCTTTGCCACTAGCCTTAGGAGTTCAGACTTCCTAGCCTTGCCACAAACAATGATTTCACACTGTTCAGCCATTTTTCTCAACTCCTCCATAGACAGTGCTTTTAACTTATCCCAAGTTACTTCATCCTGGCTTGGAGAACTACTCGCTTCAGTTGCAGATATGTTAGTATTCAGTCACATACAACTGAAAGAAAACCTGTATTAATCTTGCTCTTTTTTTTATTGGGAACAATTTGGCTTCCCACTTCCAATTTCTCTCATTTGTCTGTGGGCAAAGTTCCGGACGCTAGCATCCAACTTTCTGTTACTTCACCCTGGTTTATTGTAACAGGGTTTGATTTTAAACACACCGTGTTTTGAGCTCCCCTTGGTGAATCCTTGTTCATCACTTTCCAATTATAAAGCAAAGAAATGAACATAAACAGGCTTTCTTAGGTTTAAAGAAGAAAAGTAAAATTTATTAAAACTTAAACTCTAATTTGGTTAACGCCTACGGATACACGCCACACCCCATGCTAGCATGCATACACGATATGCACATGCAAATAGAGACAGAAAAGCGCAGAAGAAAAATAAGTGGAGAGGTTTGAGGCAATATCAGAAGAGTTTCTAGTTAATGTGCTTCAAGCTCACTGTAGTCCTTTTGTAGGTAATTCTTGCTTTTCATTGGGGCCCAGTATTCTTCTTAAACCTTGTTCACTGTAGGACACCTTTCTTTCTTGGGGCTTCTGTGTCTTCAATGGATTCCAAAGCTCATGAGAAAGAGATGATCAGACAGGAGAGAGGTGGTGGCAAGCCAGCCACGTGAGGTTTTTTCCAGTTCAACAGAAAGCAGCTTATGAATTTTAAAACTCTATGGCAAGTTCAAATTCAAAAACACTCCAACACCCAGTTTGTCATGTGACTAAACTAGTCTTACCATGTCTGTTTGTGCATTAGGCCTTCTGAGCAGTTAACCTGGAATGCTAGCCTCTCCACCTTCAACCTCTGGTAATCAAAAGTCCATTGTGGATTAAATTGGAGCAGGGAATGGCCCCTTTGTCCTTTCCATGTACTGTCTGTTTCTATGCAAAAAAGGTGTTTCTGGCGAGGGGCCTGGCAATTCCTTGTGATAGGCCCTCTTTTCTTCCCAGCAACAATTTTAAGTTTTAATGTTCATGTGGTGAAATATTTGTCTCATTCTTGGCAGGTGGGGGCCTGCATGACACTGACATACAATTTTCAATCCTGTGTTTCTGCAACCGAGTGTTTTATTAGCACAAACAATACCCTCTCATAAAACACAACCCCTTAAAAAGTGACTCTAAGTGTCTTATTTTTATTACTTAAGGAAAAGCTATAATAAATTAGCTAGAGGAACTAATAAATATCCATGATAGTGTGCCAACTCCCTGTGTGGATTTGTCTGGCCTTGCTTGGTGTAAAGTTATGGGCATTTATTATTTTTTCCTCATTAAAGAAGGAAAGTCCAAGGTAAGTACTTTCAGTACAAAGTACTCCTTTACAAGTCTATAATTAACAAAAAGATTTGAATGAAAGTACCGTCAGCCTTTTGCAAAACATTCTTCAACATGCCCAGTAAAGACATATCATATTCCTACTCTTAGATGCAAACTTTATTCAAGGTGGACTTTTTAAAATTCACTTTACCTATTCAAAAAATGGTGCAAAATTCTGCAAAAGATGGCCACTTAAGGTCAGATGACCTGGCCTGTGTATTCAAACACTGTCTCACTCGCTGTTAAGGACAAAAGGATACATTCTGGGCTAAGAGGTGTTAATTACATCTGTCCTGAAACCATCAAGAGACATCCCTGAATTGAATGAGTTCATCTGAAACAAAGATGTGAATAGTCACACCATAACAGGATTACACTCATCTAGCCATTAATGGATGGCCATGTATTCCACATCCTGGTGCATTGTGTGGTCACACCAGGGGAGAAAAACCATGTGTCAGGTACCAGAAATGCTAATGATGAATTGCGACCTTAAAAGGCTATCCTCTGAAGAGAGAGGGGGAGATTGCAGCAACATCACAGAAAAGCAGTCCAGCGAGAGGCTGTCGAAAGAGATCCAGCCAAAACAAGGAAGGAGCCCCGCTGCTAATTCTATGCTTCAACTTGCTTCAGCAGAGAACTGAAAGTGACCACTACCTCCAATCTGAAACCTTAATGGCCAGAAATCTACAACACCTCAACAAGACTACAAATAACCCAGGCCTGCATCTTTAAAAGAGATTGCTCTACTTAAAAGATTCAGCAGGTTTATTGTAAACCACAAACACCTACCACATCTTGAACCCTTACCCTTTGCCTTCTATCTTTTCTTGAGAGTGCATGTGAGAGTGAATGCGTGCATGAGTGGTGTTGTGAACATTTCGGGGAATGTATATTGTTCAATAAATAGTTAATCTTCTGTTTTAAACCTACAAGAAAACCTGTCACTGTTTATTTGGCAAGTAAAAATTCAGGGGCTAACTCATCATTAGGGAGGGGCAACAAATGCTGGCCGAGCCAGTGACACCCACATCCCAAGAATGAATTTAAAAAAATACTGAACAAAACACGATTACAATCAGTTGGGAGGTGAACAGTGGGATTCACCCATATCTGACCATAACACAAGTCAATTCTCCTCTTTCAGGGACCCATTGTCATTTTCCAGCTTAACCACCTCCAGACCATCTAAGTCAATATGCTGCGCAAATTTCAATGCAAATGATTTGAGCCAATCTCACTAGAAGTGCTTGAAACAGTATTTATAGCTGCCAGTGTGATCCTGCTCTGATGCCATTACATTTTTCTTGGTCAGTGTCATTATCAAATGTAGAGGGTGCTCACTATTAGGAGATGCAGTAGTGCAAATGGGCAGGACATCAGTTTAAAAATTAAAAACAACATGACAAACACATTGAGAAAATTAGAGCAGTTTTTTTCACAGAAATGACTTGGGAAACAGTTCCATTTAAACATTGAAGGAGTTATTTTGGCCAAAGGGTGAAAACAGGTACTAAATGCTACTCAGTGCTACTAAGATTAGCCTGTTTGAAAGTCCAGATTTAGCACATCATTTTGGTCTTAATTGATGATTACATTATTTGAGTTTTCTTGGAGATGCTAAACTAAAACCCTGCAGTTTTAGCACTCAAATGCTGCTTAGACACAATTTTCATGGAGCAGTATAAGTGGGCTCCCTGAATCCACTTCCACTGAAGGTTTGGAGTGCTCTGGCTGGCACACAATGACATGTTGCAGGATGGCTCAGGGACTGAAGGAGATGATGCACAAGTTCTCGGACGCAGCACTGGAGGTCCTGATGGTGAAGGTCCAGTGGAGGAGGAATTTCCTGAAACTGCAGACGGTGGGATGGGCATGGGGGAGGGGTGGGTGGGAGGAATGCCACCTCGCCCTCCTGTCCCTCTCTCCTGCAGCAGTTGGTGCTGTCTGCCTGTGCTCTCCACCCATTCTTTCTCCAAACCAAGGCGCCACCTAGCAGATGCTAATGACCAAGCCCTCCCTTTTTACTGGTGACTCATAAGATGTCCGATAGGTGGAGTAGCACAGTACTTTTTAGATGAAGTCCTCAGAGAATTTCAAGAATAAATGTTGCTCAAGTGTTGAAGTCTTGACAAGGTGTCCCAGAAAATCTACCGATGTTTTTCAGAGGTCCTTTTCACAGATCCAGCAGCAATGAACATGAAATGGGGAGTATGCCTTTAAGTAACACTTGAAATTGACATCAATGCTGTGTTGAGTCCCAAACAGCCGATCGCTGATAGGGAGGGTGTTAATTGAAGTGCTAGTTACCAAAATGCCATGCAGCTTCATTAATCGGCACCAGCTTCTGACTTGCTGTTGTAGCCACAGTATTTATATGGCAAAATCCGGACCAGGGTCAAGCCAGGCTGTGTGATAGCCCCCATACTATTTACAATCTGACAGTGGCTATTCACCTCATGAATGATCAGCTGCCCTCTGGTGTGAGTATTAAATACCACCTAGATGGAAAACTCTTTAACCTCAGTCACCTTCGTGCCAAAACTAAACTGACCACCATAGAAATACATGATCTACAGTTGGTGGATGACTGTAGTGTTGTTACCCACTCTGCACCAGATTTGCAAGCCGCTCTCGATCTCTTCAGTTCTGCATACAAGAGACTCAGCCTGTCCTTGAATGTTGCCAAAACAAAACTCATCAATCCACACCAGGTCAGCCAAATATTCCACCTCCCATATATGTTGAAGGAGAGACTTTGGAATATGTTGTGCACTTCCCATACCTTGGCAGCTACCTCTTACAAAAGGCCACCCTTGATGAAGAGATCCAACACCGGATCAGCTGCGCCAGCTCAGCCTTCTACAAACTATGGCAGCAGGTGTTTGACAACAAAGACCTCCACAAGTCAACCAAAGTCCTAGTGTACAGAGCAGTTGTTGGCACCACACTTCTGTACTGCAGTGAGACCTGGACTGTGCATCAGCGACACACAAGTGCTAGTGAAATTCCATCAGCAATGCCTCTGCCACATCCTCCGGATTCAATGGGAGCATTGTTGAACAAATGCTAGTATCCTTCTTGAAGTGAGCTTCACAAGCATTCAGGCAAAACCAACTTCAATGAACTGGACATTGTGTCCGGATGGCTGAAAACCGTCTCCCCTGCCAGGTCCTGTTTTCTCAACTCTCAAATGGCCAGCGTTCCAGGGAGGACAAAGAAAATGCTTCAAAGACACTCTAAAGTTCTGTTTGAAACGTGGCAGCATTGACATTGATGACCAATAGCAAGCTCTTCCCAATCGTTCAAAATGGAAACACTTGTCCATCAAGCTGCATCGTGCTTTGAGTCCAAACACCTTAATAATGAGGCAGACAGGTGGCAGAGAAGGAAACAAAAGGTAGTAAATCCTGCACTCTGGATTCCACTACCTCATGGGTCGTCCTGTCCCATGTGCCCAAAGATCTGTGGTTCGAAAATTGGCCTGTTCAATCACCGTAAGACCCATGGCAGAAACCCATGGTAGACATCATCGTCGAATTGAGGGACAGCTGACGACAATGATAACGATTTATATGGCTTGTCCAGTTAAATTTCTGGTCAATGGTAACCCCCAGGATATTGATGGTGGGGGATTCAGCAATGGTAATGCTGTTGAATGTCAAGGGGAGATGGTTAGATTCTGTTTTGTTGGAGATGGTCATTGCCTGTCCCTGATGTGGCACAAATGTTACTTGCCACTTAGCAGCCCGAGCCTGAATATTGTCCAGGTCTGGCTGCATGTGGGCACGGACTGCTTCATTATCTGAGGAGTTGCGGATGATACTGAATACTGGGCAATCAATGAACATCCCCACTTCTGACGTTTTTTGGAGGGAAGGTCATTGATGAAGCAGCTGAAGATGGTTCGGCCTAGGCCACTATCCTTAGGAACCCTTGCAGCAATGTCCTAGGGCTGAAATGATTTTCCCCCAACAACCACAACTATCTTCCTTTGTGCTAGGAATGACTCCAACCAGTGGAAAGTCTTCCCCTGATTTCCACTGACTTCAATTTTGCTAGGGCTCCTTGATGCCTTAGACATATATCACTGTATATTACCCATGGCCACCTTCTTTGGATTATAAAAATGGGCAATAAATCTGGCCTTCCTAGCATTGCTTTTATCCCATAAACAAATACAGAATGATGGATGTTTGTTTAGTACTCAGTCAATTCTGAAGCGCGTTACAACTCCAGAACAATCTGCAATGTGGGCGCCCCAAAAGAGGACAGGCAGGAGTCTCACCTTCTTGCATTGAAGATGTGACTACTGCTGTTATTGCCTTAAATGGTAGAGTGGAAAAATCTGCCTTTTCTGGGTCCAAGGTACTGGTGCTGGAATATAGACAAGTATCTCTCAGGGCTTCAACAATCTGCCTGACACCACTCGGGCAGCTTTCTTGCTGCATAGCGCCCAACTGGATTTGAAGCCCAGTTGTAATTGCCTGACAGGTGTGTGCTCTGACAATATCACTGCCTTGGAGGACAAAACCTCCCTGCCAACCTGAACATGTGATAGAGAGTAGCCAGAGCCAGGTTACCATTACAGTTACAGAAGAGACACAGCCAGCAGCAGGTGCCTCAGTTGCCCTAAGACGTTTATTTAATGATACATTTGATTAAAATCCAAATCGCTTAAAAAGATGAAAACCTTAAGGAGATTCAAATAGGGCCTATTTCATTAAGATTTCAATATTAACTTATTCATGTCCTGAGGACCAAAGTAACATTTCGGCACCAAAATCAAAACAAAGCCATATCTCTGGCTTAGTTTAGAAAATAGCTATGAGTTACAAAATGTCCATCAGACTTATAAATTCCTCTTAATCTTCTGTATAATACTTCTCATAAATTTACAGAAAATCACTTTTACAGATGTTACATGAAAGGAAAGACAGGCACATTTTGAAAGCTAATGCTTAAGGAAAGGGAAACTTAAACTTCAAAAGCTAGTTTATATAGGCCAGCAAATAGGAAATTTGTCCTTTTACCCAATTTTCTAGCGACAGATTTATGAAGTTTAATGCATTCCATTAAACAGCCTGCTTGTTATTCCTGCTAGTCAGCTATTTTGGCAGTAACACTAACATCAGAGCTTTGACACAATTTTTCTTTGACTGACTCTGTAATGTCCTCATCTACTAAACTGAGATGCATTATTGCACATGAAGCAAACATATTTCAGGCTCAGTGATAAGGTGGGTTGAGCTATGTCACATCAATTATGTGCAGCTGTACTCTTCTCAGTTATTTCCTTCATTTTTCCTCTTGACAGCTAACCTTGTATTCAACCTTCTGATATTGCAAAATGAAAGTTGCAAAGAGCAGCAAACTTTTGATTAATTCATCCCTAATCTCCCTCACAGGAATTAACAGAACAAAAGGACAGACAAAGGCAAAAATGGCAGAATTTATATCATAGTCAAAGTCCATCGGTTGCAACATATGATTCTGCATAAATACACATAAATTTTAGCAATCTGTTAGAAAATTAGGAACTTCCACCTGAAGGCTAATGTTTTTGTATGCCAATCAATTAGGATTTCAAAATTACATAGAGGATACACAGTTGGCATTTTCTTTTGATATTATAGTCCCTAGTGGAGTGAGCCTTTGGCTTAGTAGTAGCATTACTACTCAGAGTGAGAAGATACATGTGTCAAACCCCAATCCTGATAGTCCCAGTGCAAGTGAGTAGGTCCCTATCGTGTATGTTGCGGGATCCCATAAAACCGTTGCAGTGTATAGAACTATCTCAGTAGTCAAGATTTGAGCTCAAGGCTATTTTGTTACACTTGCCAAACCTGATACCATAATAGTTTCAAGGTCAAATCTTGTCATTAAGAATACAGTTGTTCTTTTCACAGATAAATAGCAAATATGTCATACTCATTAGGATAATAGTTAAAAATAAAACTTTAACTCATATCTCTCAAAACTGCATAATTTTTTTTTCAACTGATCAAGTCAATTGTGCAGTTTTACAATGTTTCAGGGGAAAAAAAGGCTCAGTTACTGAACTTTATTTGCCCAATAACACTCATTAAACTTTTGGCAAACTGTGACATTCATTTACATTTAACACATGTAAGTAGATTACATAGTTAGCTGCAAGAACAATGATTTCTTTTTAGCAGTTTAACAAATACTTGCCAGAAGCCCAGAAGAATGTAATTTACAGTATTTAACATAAGTGCCTGGAGTGACTCTAGTGAACAACTTTAGGTGCCAAATTGAATCTTGCCATTTAGCAGTTAAAGCTAATTGTACAAGAATGTCAGTGTGGTGCCATAAGCCACTATATTGTTATTTACAACTATATAAAGCAGCTCAAAATTCTACTCTATTTATATTCCTTACTTCCATACTGAGCCATCAGAGAAGAACAGTCACCTCTATAACAATATTCAGTCACATGATGAATTATGGGGTGCCACATCAGCAATGGATGCTGGTTAGCAGTTACACTGCAGTTTGACAAATACACTAAGCCATGGTGAATGAAAGTAGGAATTTTCACTTGGCTCATGGAAGTACTACTGAACCACATGGAGTGCATTCTTCCAGAGTACAGAGCTTCCATCAACTGATTCAACATGAAGGAGTACTGATTCATTGATGGGGACAGTAAGTGATCAGTAGGAGGCCTCCTTGACATTGTTTGACCAGAAGTTATAATACTGGAGTCCCGAGTCAGGGCCACTCCCAACTGACTATATATCATTCCACCCCCACCTCTGTTTGTCCTATCCTGCTGGTTGGCTGACAGTTAGGATACTGTGACGACAACTCTATTAGGCTGTTACTTGACTAGTCTGGGCATGCAGGAAGAACGAAAAGGAGAACAAAGAAAGGATTAAAGGAAGATAAGAAAGGAAGAGTGTAAAGTGAGAAAGAGAAGAAAGGGAAAAGAGAAAGAAGCAAGCATTAATATTACGCTTTTCACAACTTCAGGAAGTCCCAAAGCAGTTTACGGCCAATGAAATACTTCTGAAGTGTAATCACTGTTGTAATATAGGAAACTTGCACACAGAAAGATTCCACAAACAGTAATGTGATACAACCAGATAATCTGTTTTAATTTTGTTGGTTGAGGAATAATTATTGGCTAGAACACTGGGACAATTCCCCTGTTCTTTGAATAGTCCCATGGGATCTTTTATGTCCCTCTGAGAACATCTCATTCAAAGGACAGCAGCTGCAACAATGCGGTTCTCCCTCAATCAGCCTAGATTATAGGCTGTAGTTTCTGGAGTGTGATTTAAATCTACAACTGTTTAACTCAGAGGTGAGATTGCTATCTCTGAGCCAAGCGAACTAATTGCACTTATATCAGAATTTTGGAAGCTCTGTGGTCAATTTTCAAATAGGAGCTGATAAATGACCAGGTTTTTATTTATATATAAATTTCAAAACTTGTCATGGCGGCATTTGAACTCTGTTTTGCTAGTCCAGCACCATAACCAGTAGACTAGGGTACCCTTTAACATAAACTTAGTTTTATTATATCAGGAAGAAATAGACAAAGTCCCAGTGAATATTTTCAGGAACTATGGAAATACGGACACTAAACCTGAGGATTAGGGCTAAAGTGAATTTTGCCTTGTTATTCAAAAAAAGGAATGAGACTTGAATCATAGATTGATTACTCGCCAGTAAGTCTAACTTTAGAAGAGAAAATCTTCAAATCTGAATCAGTTGTCTGGTCAGATATAGAATTGAGGCTTTTAAGTACAAACATAGATCATCAAATATTGTGTGGAATATGAGGATTCCTGAACTGCCAGGACTAAAGAAATGTTTTGCGAAATGAATCATTTATGGAACAATACTGTAGAAAAGCAAAATACTGCGGATGCAGGAAATCTGAAATAAAATCAGAAAATACTGGAAATACTCAGCAGGTCAGGTAGCATCTGCGGACGGAGAAAAAAAGTTAATGTTTTGCGTTGATGACCTTTCATTAGAACTGGAAAAAGTTAGAAATGTAAAAGGTTTCAAGCAAATACAGAGGCAGGGTTGTGGGGGGTGGGGGGGAGGGAGGGAACTAACAGAAGGGAATGTCTGTGATAGGGTGGAAGGCAGGAAAGATTAAATGAAAAAAAAGAGGTAATGGTGCAAGGCAAAAGAAGATGGCAAAGAAATAAGTAAAGAAACAAAAGATGAGTCTACAGGAGGTATAGCTGTTGTCTGAGAAAAATGGGGGCAGTGGTTATGATTTGAAATTGTTGAACTCAATGTTGAGTCCAGAAGGCTGTAAAGTACCTAATCAAAAGAGGAGGTGCTGTTCCTTGAGCTTCTGTTGAGCTTTATTGGAACAGTGTAGAGTTAGGTAGAAATTCTATGGCTCCAAACCCCCAATGCCGCTTCTGGTGCAAATGTGCACGAGAAGATTGGATGAGGTGAGGACAAAGTATGACTGACATGTCATCCATAACCAAATGGTCTGGTGTCACTGACTAGGCTGAAATGTGAGGAATGGCGACTTAGTCTAGCTTTCAGAGAGCAGTCAGTGCCAATGGAACAATACCCCAACAACAGCCAGCACTTTCAGGACAGAGGAAGAAAGTGGGTAAAAAAAAATTATATTCTGAAGTTTTAGTTGATGGGATAGGGAGGAATATTGCAGAGTTTTAACACAGAAGAGAATATCACTTGGGTATAGTTCCTTATACAGCAAATTATCCCTTGCCTGTCAGGTATCCTTTTCTCAATCCATGCCTTTATGTTCTGAATAAAATATTCCAGCTCCTTGTCCTTGACATTTCAGTTTCCTATCTACGCCAGTGAACTGTGGCAAGCAGTGTGATAATATCTGGTGGCAAAAGGCTGGGAGCAATCGTTAAAAAGTAGTTACTGGCTGTTCCCAGAAAAATGAACAATATTCACTCTGATTAGATTATTTACTACCATAGGCTGTCTAAAATAACATTTGCTTGAAACCCATCTTAAATTAGAAGTATGTGGGTTTTCTCACTTCTGATTGAAGATGAATTATCACATGTATGATTATGTTACTGTATATTATGCCATTAATGTAGGTGTTTTCGTACTGAAAATCCTGGGGCAAAAATTAACAAATATGATTTTAAATCTATTCCTTAGAACACCTTAACCATGCAATACATTTTTAACATTGAACTACTATTCCACTTACTCACATTATCTTACTTTTTGATTTAGCTATGGCTATGGCCAGAGTAATCCCATTGTTATTGTCGACCTGTAATCATGCCACAACATAATTTAGACAGCTCAATTACATTAAACCTAAACTACCAGAAACCCTGTACTTGTTATCTGAGCCATATTCTGTGACATGTTCAATAATTCTTTGGCCTCATAAAAACAAAATTAAAGAGTAGCCTAGTAAAGATCAAAGGTTAAATAATCACATTACACATCATTGTGCAATCTCTTGGTTTGGTTCAGGTCAGTCTGTGCCACCCAAATATTGACATATGGGGGGCCATTTTAACTCTGTATAAACGAATGGATTTTAAGTTAGTTAAAATCTCTCCCACGAAGTCTAAGTACAGATGAACTCTGACTGAGACTTCCAGTACAGAGTTGTTACTTTCGCATGCAATTTAAGTACAATCCAGATTCCAAGGAGGTAGGGCCTGTTGAATGTGACACTGACTGAGAAGCCTGACATCACCTTGTGCAGTGCAGGGAGATTCTTCCCACTTTCAGACAGGAGGTAATGTGATGTGTGGCACAGTGTGGTGGGGTTCCAGGCCTCATTATCTGGTAGTATGTGAGGGTGCTGGGAAGATGGTTGCGGGAGAGATTTGGTCAAGGCCACAGGGAAAAGAAATGTGAGGAAGGGAAGAGAGGAAATCGAAGGTAGAGAAGGAATTCACAGAAAGGGAAAAATCAAAGGTGAGAACACCTTTGATTCCACCAGTAACTAATAGTAACTCACTGAAATTGCACCAATAACTAACAGAGATACTGGTAACATTGAGCTGCCTCTTATTACCAACAGTAATACTCACCAATGGTCTATATGTAATTGACAGTAATAGGTGTAACACACTGATATCCTACCTGAAACTAGTAATAATTCTACAACCCTTTAACTACAGTCAGAACCCCCACTACACTGCACTCCACTTGGAAGAAGCACTGAGGAAAGCAAGGGCATAGAAAATACTTCGGGGGAGGTGAGGGCGGTGGAGCTTCAATGTCCATCACCAAGCGTGGCTCAGTAGCACCACTATGACCAAGCAAGGACATATCTGCCAGACTGGGCCTTTGCAGGTAGTGAGGGAACCAACAAGAGGGAAAATCCTACTTGACCTTGCCCTCACCAATTTCTTTTTCAAAAATATAGTTTATTCATAAAATTTGTAAAAGAACATTACATAACAGTTCAAATTTGACATTACATAAAGTTCAATACAGATCAGTTTCTTTCAATACAGTACATGAGGTGCCTTGCTTTCTTCTTTTGGCCTCCTTATCTCGAGAGACAATGGGTAAGTGCCTGGAGGTGGTCAGTGGTGTGTGGAGCAGCGCCTGGAGTGGCTGTAAAGGCCAATTCAAGAGTGACAGGCTCTTCCACAGGTGCTGCAGAAAAATTTGATTGTCGGGGCTGTTACACAGTTGGCTCTTCCCTTGCGCCTGTCTTTTTTCCTGCCAACTGCTAAGTCTCTTCAACTTGCCACACTTTAGCCCCGCCTTTATGGCTGTCTGCCAGCTCTGGCGAATGCTGGCAACTGACTCCCACGACTTGTGATCAATGTCACAGGATTTCATGTCGCATTTGCAGACGTCTTTAAAGCGGAGACATGGACGGCCGATGGGTCTGATACCAGTAGCGAGCTCGCTGTACAATGTGTCTTTGGGGATCCTGCCATCTTCCATGCGGCTCACATGGCCAAGCCATCTCAAGCGCCGCTGACTCAGTAGTGTGTATAAGCTGGGGATGTTGGCCGCCTCGAGGACTTCTGTGTTGGAGATACGGTCCTGCCACCTGATGCCAAGTATTCTCCGGAGGCAGCGAAGATGGAATGAATTGAGACGTCGCTCTTGGCTGACATACATTGTCCAGGCCTCGCTGCCATAGAGCAAGGTACTGAGGACACAGGCTTGATACACTCGGACTTTTGTGTTCCGTGTCAGTGCGCCATTTTCCCACACTCTCTTGGCCAGTCTGGACATAGCAGTGGAAGCCTTTCCCATGTGCTTGTTGATTTCTGCATCTAGAGACAGATTACTGGTGATAGTTGAGCCTAGGTAGGTGAACTCTTGAACCACTTCCAGAGCGTGGTCGCCAATATTGATGGATGGAGCATTTCTGACGTCCTGCCCCATGATGTTCGTTTTCTTGAGGCTGATGGTTAGGCCAAATTCGTTGCAGGCAGCCGCAAACCTGTCGATGAGACTCTGCAGGCACTCTTCAGTGTGAGATGTTAAAGCAGCATCGTCAGCAAAGAGGAGTTCCCGATGAGGACTTTCCGTACTTTGGACTTCGCTCTTAGACGGGCAAGGTTGAACAACCTGCCCCCTGATCTTGTGTGGAGGAAAATTCCTTCTTCAGAGGACTTGAACGCATGTGAAAGCAGTAGGGAGAAGAAAATCCCAAAAAGTGTGGGTGCGAGAACACAGCCCTGTTTCACGCCACTCAGGATAGGAAAGGGCTCTGATGAGGAGCCACCATGTTGAATTGTGCCTTTCATATTGTCATGGAATGAGGTGATGATACTTAGTAGCTTTGGTGGGCATCCAATCTTTTCTAGTAGTCTGAAGAGACCACGTCTGCTGACGAGGTCAAAGGCTTTGGTGAGATCAATGAAAGCAACATAGAGGGGCATCTGTTGTTCGCAGCATTTCTCCTGTATCTGACAAAGGGAGAACAGCATGTCAACGGTGATCTCTCTACACGAAAGCCACACTGTGCCTCAGGGTAGACGCGCTCGGCCAGCTTCTGGAGCCTGTTTAGAGCGACTCGAGCAAAGACTTTCCCCACTATGCTGAGCAGGGAGATTCCACTGTAGTTGTTGCAGTCACCTCGGTCACCTTTGTTTTTATAGAGGGTGATGATATTGGCATCGGGCATGTCCTGAGGTACTGCTCCCTCGTCCCAGCACAGGCATAGCAGTTCATGTAGTGCTGAGAGTATAGCAGGCTTGGCAGTCTTGATTATTCCAGGGGTAATGCTGTCCTTCCCAGGGGCTTTTCCGCTGGCTAGAGAATCAATGGCATCACTGAGTTCCGATTTGGTTGGCTGTATGTCCAGCTCATCCATGACTGGTATAGGCTGGGCTGCATTGAGAGCAGTTTCAGTGACAGCATTCTCCCTGGAGTACAGTTCTAGGTAGTGCTCAACCCAGCGGACCATTTGTTTGCGTTGGTCAGTGATTATGTCCCCTGATTTAGATTTGAGGGGGGCGATCTTCTTGATGGTTGGCCCAAGAGCTCTCTTAATGCCATCATACATTCCTCTGATGTTTCCGGTGTCTGAGACCAGCTGAATATGACTGCATAGGTGTTGCCAGTAGTCGTTTGCGCAGTGCCTGGCTGTTCTTTGTGCAGTACTTCTGGCTGCTTTAAGTGCTACGGATGTTAACTCGCTGGGGGCTTTCTTGTAGTTCAATAGTGCAATGCGCTTCGCGGTTATGACAGGTTCCAGCTCTTCTTTATGAGGTTGAAACCAGTCTGCATTTCTCCTCGCACTTTTGCCGTAGGTGGTCAAAGCTGACTCATAGATGGCATCTCTGATGTGGGCCCACTTGGTCTCAGCATCCCCTGTGGGAGTGTTTTGAAGGGCTGACACAAGTGAATTTAGAAATTTTTGTAACAGCTGTGGGTGAGAAATTCTGCTCGTGTTGATGCGTGGGTGGCCCTTCTGCTTGGAATGATGCAACTTCTTTGGTCTGAGTCTAACCTTGCTGCACACCAGGGAGTGGTCGGTGTCGCAGTCCGCACTTTGGAAGCTGCGCGTGATTTGAACACTGTTTAAGGCGGCTCGCCTTGTGACAATGAGGTCTAGCTGGTTCCAACGATGTGATCTTGGGTGCCTCCATGAAACCTGGTGACAGGGTTTAGTGTGAAAGAACGAGTTGGTGATGCAGAGGTTATGATAGGTACACAACTCAAGCAGTCTCTGCCCGTTCTCATTCATCCTTCCAACGCCATAGCGCCCAAGGCAGGAGGGCCATGAGTCATGGTCGGCCCCAACCCTGGCATTAAAGTCCCCCAGCAGGAATAGGTATTCGGTGTTGGGGATGCTGCTAATGATGTTATGGAGTTCCTCGTAGAACTGATCTTTAGCTTCATGTGGGGAGCAGAGTGTTGGAGCATAGATGCTGAGTAGGTGTACTGGGCCAGAGGTGGTGAGCAGTCGGATGGACAGTATGCGTTCTGAGCCATTTGAGGGAGGTTCTATCATGCTGAGCAAGGAGTTTCTGATGGTGAAGCCCACTCCATGCTGTCTTGGTTCTTCAGGATCCCTGCCCTGCCAGAAGAAGGTGTAGTCTTGCTTGCTAGAGATCCACTCGCGGGGAGGCGTGTCTCCTGAAGTGCTGCAATGTCTGCATTGAGTCTACTGAGCTCGTTGTTAATGATGGCGGTCTTCCGAGAATCGTTGATTTGTGTAAGGTCTTCCGACAGGCCAGGACACATAGTTCTGACGTTCCAGCTTGCAAAGTGAAGGGCTGGTACCTTCTTTCCTTTTTTCGTGTTGTTTGGTGCGGTGTTTCAGTCCACCTTTCGGGCAATGTCCCTGAGCTCCAAGCACCCATTGAAGCAGGTAGACTGTGGCGGGACAGAACCTTATTGACCGGGGGCTGCCCGGTTTGAGGCAGGCGGTAGCTGTCCAGTGAGGTGCGATGACCTCTCCCACCGACAAAGGCAACCCGTGGCGCCCAGTTTCTACGCCAATTTATCTGGACTTATAACCCGTAACTGCTGCCTTCTGTGTTGTTTCAGTCGCTGTGAGGCAACTATGGAGTGACCTCTCCATGGCGCATGCCTGGGCAAATTTATGGAGGTTGAGAGTTGCCCAGTCGTCAAAACCCCCCTCTCAGCCTTTCTGGTGGGGGCCAAATGAGTGCAGAGCACAATGTTTGGCACCGGTATGGCTGCAGGAACTGCCGGAAACATGCCAAAGGTGACACATGACCGCCTACTGGGTTCCGCTCCAGATTTTCTGTTAGGGTTTACTCCCTTAGCCTTGGTCTCTCCCGAGACGCCCACAAGGCAGTGGGTTTGTTAGGGCCCCTACACAGGTGTAGGATGATGTCAGTGGGAGGAGGGGATGCGAGGGGGAGGGGTGCGAGGGGGAGCTGGGAAGGGGGCTGTAAGGGGGTGGGGGGGGGTGCAGTGGAAGTGGGTGGAGGGAGGGGGGGTGCGAGGGGGAGCTGGGAAGGGGGCTGTAAGGGGGTGGGGGGGGTGTGCAGGGGAAGAGGGTGCCGGGGGAAGATGGTGGTGGGGAGGGCTGGGACGGGGTTGTGAGGGGGTGAGCTGAGAGGGTGGAGCAGGGAAGAAAAAGGGGGGGGGGTGTGGAAAGGGGGGAAGGGGAAGGGAGGGGAAAGCGGGTGCAGGTAATAAGCCATTTCTTCAGTTCCCACCATCGACGTCCGGAAAGCTCATCCGTCTCCTTCGGGAGGTGAAGCATCTTTGGGCAGACTTACAAAGGTGGTTATATTCACTAAGGGTTTTTTGATGTGGTTTAAATAAAGGCATACCGCATTGCTGACAGTGCACTGCAGATGCTCTCCGAGCCATCTCCCGCGGGCGCTTTGAAGTTGCGGCCGAGGAGCCGTTCATGGATTTTTTGGGTGTTCGGAGCACCTTTTCTCAAGGCTTCCCTAGGGTCCCGCTGCTCCTTCTTCTCCTCGCTACACTTATTCAATTACAGGTCATGTTTAGAATATACATTTACATTTCATGTTAAACATTCTCTATGCATTCAGCCAAGGGATTTTACACAGGTTCCAGCCCCTCGGTATACTATGGTGGGAGGCCCTTAGACTGAGGCCTTTCCCATTAAACCTTTGCGGAGACTGTCCCAAGCTTTAGTGTGTCCCCATGTAGTCCTGGACCTTGGAATTTTCCAGTCTGCAACACTCGGTTGTGGATAATTCTTAGCACTGGAAGACCAACAAGTTTCGGGCAGACCAAAGTGTTTCTTTCACTGAGTTGATGGTCCTCCAGCAGCAGCTGATGTTTGTCTCAATGTGCGTCCCTGGGAACAGCCCATAGAACACAGCGTCCTGTGTTATGGAGCTGCTTAGGATGAACCTCAACAAAAACCATTGCATCTCTTTTCCAGACCTTCTTTGCAAAGGCACATTTCAGAAGGTGGTGGGTGACGGTCTCCACCCTAATGCAGCCACCTAAAGCAGAGTGTGCGGTGGCACTGAGACTCTGGGTATGCATGAAGGATCTGATGGGAAGGGACCGTATCACCATCAGCCAAACTGCATCCTGGTGCTTGTTTGAAAGTTCTGGCAATGAGGCATTCTAACCTCACCTCACCAATCTACCTGTTGCAGATACATCTGTCCATGACAGTATTGGTAGGAGTGATCACCGCACACTCCTTGTTCAGCCAAAGTCGCATCTTCACACTGAGGATACCCTCCATTGTTTTGTGTGGCACTACACTGTGCTAAATAGGACAGATTCAGCATAAATCTAGCAGCTCAAATCTAGTTATCCATGAGGCACTATGGGCCATCAACAGCAGCAGAATTGTTCTCAACCACAACCTGTAAACTCATGGCCTAGAACATCCCTCATTCTGCCATTGCGATCAAGCCAGGGGATCAACCTTGGTTCAATTAGGAGTGCAGGAGAGCATGCCAGGAGCAGCACCAGACATACCTAAAAATGAGGTGCCAACTTGCTGAACCTACAACATAGGGTTACATGCATGTTAAACAGCAGAAGCAGCATACAATAGACAGGGAAAAGTGATCCCACAACGAACGGATCAGATCTAAGCTCTGCAGTCCTGCCACATCCAGTTGTGAATGGTGGTGGACAATTAAACAACTAACCAGAGGAGGAGGCTCCACAAATATCCCCATCCTCAATGATGGGCAGGCCCAGCACATCAGTGCAAGGGACAAGGCCGAAGCATTTGCAACCATCTTCAGCCAGAAGTGCTGAGTGGATGATCCATCTCGGCCTCCTCCTGAGGTTCTCAGCATCATAGATGCCAATCTTCAGCCAATTCGATTCACTCCACATGATGTCAAGAAAAGGCTGAAGGCACTGGATACAGCAAAGACTATGAGTCTCGACAACAGCCCGGCTGTAGTACTGAAACGTGTGCTGCAAAACTAACTGCGCCCCTAGCCAAGCTGCTCCAGTACAGCTACAACACTGGTATCTACCTGATACTGTGGAAAAATGCCCAGGTACGTCCTGTACACAAAAAGCAGGACAAATCCAACCCAGCCAATTACAGCCCCATCAATCTACTCTCAACCATCAGCAAAGTGATGGAAGGTGTCATCAACAGTGCTAACAAGTGGCACTTGTCAGCAATAACCTGCTCACTGATGCTCAGTTTGGGTTCTGCCAGGACCACTTGACTGCAGACCTCATTACAACCTCAGTCCAAACATGGACAAAAGAGCTGAATTCAAGAGGTGAGCTGCGAGTGATTGCCCTTGACATCCAGGCAGCATTTCACTAAGTGTGGCATCAAGGAGCCCTAGCAAAACTGGAGTCAATCGGAATCAGGGGGAAAACTCTCCGCTGATTGGAGTCATACCTAGCACAAAGGAAGATGGGTGTCATTGGAGGCCAATTATTTCAGCCCTAGGACATGATTGCAGGAGTTACTCAGGGTAGTATCCTAGGTCCAACCATTTTCAGCTGCTTCATCAATGACTTTCCTTCAACATAAGGTCAGAAGTGGGGATGTTCGCTGATGATTGTACAATGTGCAGTACCATTCGCGACTCCTCAGATACTGAAACGTTCCTTAGCAAGTAGCATTCGCACCACATAAGTGCCAGCCAATGAACATCTCCAACAAGAAAAAACTAACCATCTTCCCTTGACATTCAATGGCCTTACCATCGCTGAATGCCCCACCATCAACATCCTAGGGATTACCATTGACCAGAAACTGAACTGGGCCAGCCATGTAAATACTGTAGCCCCAAAAGCAGTTCAGAGGACAGGAATTCTTTGGCGAGTAACTTACCTCCTGACTCCCCATAGCCTGTCCACCATCTACAAGGCACAAATCAGGTGTATGATGGAATACTCTCCACTTGCCTGGATGAGTGTGGCTCCAACAACATTGAAGAAGCTTGACACCATCCAGGACAAAGCAGCTTCAACATTCACTCCCTCCAACACTGGTGCACAGTGGCAGCAGTGTGTACCATTTACAGGATGCACTGAAGCAACTCATCAAGCCTCCTTCGACAGCATCTTCCAAACCAGCGACCTCTACCACCTAGAAAGACAAGGGCAGCAGATGCATGAGAACATCACCACATGCAAGTTCCCCTCCGAACCACACACCATCCTGACTTGGAACTATATCACAGTTCCTTCATTGTCGCTGAGTCAAAAAACTGGAACTCCCTCCCTCATATCACTGTGGGTTTGCCTACACTACATGGACTGCAGCAGTTCATGATGCAGCTCACCACCACTTGCTCAAGGGCAGTTAGGAATGGGCAACAAATGCTCATCCCATATGCATCCCTAAAAAAACAAGTGCGGTCAGACTCCCCAGCAATGCCACATTTAACAGGCACCGTCTCCTTGGAATCAGATTTGGACTCAAGTTCCATGTGAAGGTGACAATGCTGTACTGGGAGTTTCAGTCACAGCTGATCTGTACTTAGATTTTATCATGGGGCCCGATTCTAACTCTGTGCAAGTGGGTAGGTTTTGAATCAGTTAAAATCTTGTTCTATATCTCAACACTGGGCAGCACAGACTGACTTGAACCAGAAGCAAGAGATCACACAAATGGCACTGGGCTTGGAGTTTGGGGGACTTCTCACAGGGCACATCCTCCTAAACTCAGCTCAGCACCAACATTTCAAAACAACTGATAAAAACAGAAAGTGCTGGAAATACTCAGTAGATCTGGCAGCACCTGTGGTGAGAGAAACAGAGTTAATGCATCAGATCCATGACCTTTCATGCGACAAGTAAAGAGACAAATGATGTGGCGACAGGAGCTGCGAATGGCAGAAAAATTAACAGCTACCATCCGAAAGCAAAGCAAGAGAAAAACAAGATTAACGCCGAAACATGCAAAGAAAAGGAATTAAAATGTGGGAAGAGATTATGATCTGAAATGATTGAAGGCTGTAAAATGCCTAATCGAAAGATGAGGTGTTGTTTCACAAGCTTGTGTTGAGCTTCATTGGAACACTGCAATAGACCGAGCACAGAGATGTCAGCATGAAAGCAAGGTGGAGAATTAAAATGGCAGGCCACTGGAAGCTCGGGGTCATGTTTGTGGACTGACCAGAAGTGTCGCACAAATTGTCACCCAATCTGCATTTGGCCTCCCCACTGTAGTTATAGCTTATAGAATAAAAGGGTAGCAACATGGATATAGAATTGGCTGAGTAACAGGAAAAAAAAAGTACTTGATGTTTTTCGGGCTGGACGAACATTTGTAGTGGAGTTCCCCAGGGATCAATGTTGGGACCCTTGCTTTTCCTGATCTATATTAATGACCTAGGCCTTGGTGTACAGGGCACAATTTCAGAGTTTGCGGATGATATGAAACTTGGAAGCATTGTGAACTGTGAGGAGGATAGTGTAGGACTTCAAAAGGACATAGACAAGTTGGTGGAATGGGCAGACAGGTGGCAGATGAAATTCAGTGCAGAGAAATGTGAGTGATTCATTTTGGTAAGAAGAACATGGAGAGACGATATAAAATAAAGGGTATAATTCTAGAGGGAGTGCAGGAGCAGAGGGACCTGGGTGTATATGTGCATAAGTCATTGAAGGTGGCAGGGCAGGTTGAAAGAGCAGTTAATAAAGCAAAAAGTATACTGGGCTTTATTAGGGGGCTGGAGTACAAGAGCAAGGAAGTTACGCTGAACTTATATAAGACACTAGTTTGGCCTCAGCTGGAGTATTGCATCCAGTTCTGGGCACTGCACTTTAGGAAAGATGGGAGGGCATTGGAAAGAGTACAGAAAAGATTCACGAGAATAATCCCAGGGATGAGGAACTTCAGATTGGAGAAGTTAGGATTGTTTTCCTTGGAGAAGAGAAGTCTGAGAGGTGATTTGATAGAGGTATCCAAAAGCATGAGGGGTCTGGACAGAGTAGATACGGAGAAACTGTTCCCACTCATGAAAGGATCAAGAACGAGGGGGCACAGATTTAATGTAATTGGTAAGAGAAGCAAAAGTGACATGAGGAAAAACTTTTTCACGCAGTGCGTGTTTAAGGTCTGGAATGCGCTGCCTGAGAACGTGGTGGAGGCAGGTTCAATTGAAGCATTCAAAAGGGAATTAGACTGTTATATGAGAAGGAACAATGTGCAGGGTTACGGGGAGAAGGCGGGGGAATGGCAATAAGTCAACTGTACTTTCAGAGAGCTGGTGTGGACATGATGGGCTGAATGGCCTCCTTCTGCACTGTAACAATTCTGTATATCTGTATTCTGTATATCTGTAGAGTAGACCACATTGTGAGCAATGAATACAGTGTATTAAATTGAAAGAAGTACATGTTAACTGTTTCTCTTTCCACAGATGCTGGCAGACCTGCAGAGTATTTCCAGCATTTTTGTTTTTGTTTCAGATTTCCAGCATCCGCCGTATTTTGCTTTTGTATTTCTAAACTGCTCCCTGGCCTTGGACTAAGAAAGGAAAGTTTTAATAGAATGAGAGAAATTATTGCACAGGAGGAGGCCATTTGGCCCTTGGTGTCTGTGCTGGTGTGCCATTCCCCCTAGATTCATTTATTATCCTCCTTTTCAAATGCTTATCCTTTTCTCTTTTAAATGATGCTGTAGTCTCTGCTTGAAAAGTAACCGTGCTGAAGTATCCCTTGGACTCCATTCGAAACTGGGCTGGTGGAGTTACCGCTATAAATGTTGACGGGGCATATAAATTACAACCAAGGACACAAAAACTAAAGGCAAAATAAGTAACTACAACACAAATCATCCAATGACAGATAAATAACCCAATCTCCCCCTGAGCTAAAATCTAGAAAACCCCTATACTAATTTACGTACAAAACATTAGAAGATTATGATATGCATAAATTCTATTCTGAGAGAATTTACCCCATTGCCCCAAATCATCATTGCACGAATATTACAATTACAAGTCCAGAATATAAAATGTACAATCGCCATGAGTCACTAAATGCATTGCCTTAATTCCCCAAAAATAGCAGTTGCAGAATGATGTGTGTATTATAACCAGCAGGAGAAGCTATGGGTACATTCAGCATAGTTTGTTACATAGAGTGAGTACAGCAAGAATACAGCATCAATATTCTAGTTCCAGGGAAAGAGTACAAAATATTCCACAGTGAAAACCTAATAAGAGAAAGTCTGATATATTGTGTGTTCTTTGGTTTTATCCAGTCATCCTGACCTTCGTTAAATGTAATAAAAGTTTTGTGCCATCGAGGAGTAGAACACATTTGCTACTGATCTCAAGTGTCTTATGAATTGAGATCAAACCATGTACATCATCCTTAGTCCACCAAGTGCATGATATTGGGGCAGAGGTCAGAGAGCATTGTAGAGTTGTGTGGGTGCACTTACAGTCCACTAATTGTGTAAACACAACCCGATGAGTTGTGAATGAATTCCACAATTGATGGGTGGAAATAGTAATATATTTATTGCCAGATTGTTTGATTTACTTTCACAATATAGACTTCATGATTCGTAAAGACATTGGTTAATGGTTGATTCATTGGTTATATGAATTGGCATTTCTGTTTGCAGAATTTGTTATTGACTGTACGAATTGGTGCATCCACATTTTTCATGTTTTGCAGTAGCACTCTGCAGTTATTTAGAGAATGGCGTCATACTAAAAAGCCTACAAAAGATGCTGGAAATTAAATAAAAACAGAAAATGCTGGATACACTCAGCAGGTCAGGCAGAATCTGTAAAAAGAGCAAGTGTCAATGACCTTTCATCAGAACTGAAAGATTCTAGAGATGAACAGCTTTTAAGGAGTGGAGAGCCAGGCAATTGGGCGGGGGTTGGGAAGCAGGAAAAGAACAAAAGGGAGTGGCAGAAATGATAAATTACCAAAAGTAATGATGGTGCAAAGCAAAATGAGGTGATAATGAAGCATGTCAGAAGCAAAAAGTGGGTCCAAAGGAAGTGTAAATGGTTGCAGTAGAACAGCAGAGGAGGAAGGAAGCATGAAAAATCTGGCAAAGCGAAGGCTTTCATGACCCAGGAATGTGACAGCTAAAAGACAGAGAGACCCAGCGGGTATGGACCACCCAGCTGGTCATATACCAGTGTTCCTATTTTCTCTCAGACAATGGGGTGCTGGTAATGGGGTTTAGTTGCCCCACAACCACTGGGAGTGGAGGTGGTGTGAGCAGGAGGTCATCTGTTATGCAATTAAACACTTCCACTGCTTTTTATTTTATCAGAATTCTATCATTTTCTATAATTATGTTTCATATAATATTCAACATTAATGTTTAACAAGGAATCCCTTTTGCAAATAATGCTTAATAGATACTGTACAACGCAAGAATTTCCTCAAGTACTAAAGTACATAATCCTGTAATAGAATATTTGTTCATTCTCAAGGAAGTGGGATAGGTGCGTAGGAGATGACTAGGTTTATAAAATACATTTTTATGGTGATCATTTCCTCTAGTTGCTCCATGTAGCAACATAACAGGCATAGGAAGAGTTCCTCTGGTTAGTATTTGTATTGATTTTGTAGAATTGCACTCTTTTGGACATGTTTATGATTTCCCTAGAAATACTGACTAGGGAAAAGGAAAGGAGTTTTCCAATGTATGAAGTGACTTACATTAGGCAGTGCATTTACCCACACAGTCATCAGAGCAGCAGCTGCCTCTTTTTCAATGTATCTTATAGTTGTGAGGAAACATTCTGTATAAAGAAAAGGGTACTTTAATTACTGATTGTTTGTTTTCTATGACACAATTTTCTATGTTATTTGCAGGGTTCGGATAGAATTATTGTTTTGTGCTGTGGCACAATATTTGTTTTTGAGTTTGAGAACTTTTATATGTAAGGGTATTTTCTGCCTATTCTGAGGACTTTAATGTTGTGTTATTCCCAGCTGAAAAAGTAAACAAGTGACTTGTTATTCAGCCATTGCCAATGTCACACTGAACCAACACTTAAGAGGTGTACGGTATCAGGCCAGAGGTGATTCTTTCTCCAATTGTTTGTCTGCTCAGTTTCTCCCCACAGCAACCAGGCTGAAATTTGGGACTCAATGCAATAGATCTTGTTTTGAGCGATAGTGTAAAACAGATGATAGCAAATCAGCAGTCGATTTTACATCTACCCTGTATTTTATTTCCGTGTTACACCATCACACAGATCTACCCTAATGTGCAGAGGATAAGGGGTGCCAATCCACATCCGATCACAATGTAGCAGGTGCGCTACAACTTGTAAGCGTCTACAGTAAAGTGATAGGATGATTTGAACGGTAGCATAAGATGGAAAAACTTTAGCAATCTTCATATCGGAATAGATTGGAATTTAGTATGGATTGGCTTTATTTTGTGGTCCAATTGTTCAGTTATATTACACAATTTGATTTGATGCAAAGTAGTTTTTGCCCTCCATGAATGCAAACCTATTGTAATTTGGGTGTGAAGTCACCCAAATCAAATTTAGGCAAGGAGTGTGAGACCACCTCCAGGAGATGCACTTCAATTTTGCATTAGCTCCAGTTTTTTTCAAAGATAGAACAAAGAACAAAGATAATTACAGCACAGGAACAGGCCCTTCGGCCCTCCAAGCCTGCGCCGATCCAGATCCTCTATCTAAACATGTCGCCTATTTTCTAAGGTTCTGTATCTCTTTTCTTCCTGCCCATTCATGTATCTGTCTAGATACATCTTAAAAGACGCCATCGTGCCCGCATCTACCACCTCCGCTGGCAAGGCGTTCCAGGCACCCACCACCCTCTGCGTAAAGAACTTTCCACGCATATCCCCCCTAAACTTTTCCCCTTTCACTTTGAACTCGTGTCCTCTAGTAATTGAATCCCCCACTCTGGGAAAAAGCCTCTTGCTATCCACCCTGTCTATACCTCTCATGATTTTGTACACCTCAATCAGGTCCCCCCTCAACCTCCGTCTTTCTAATGAAAATAATCCTAATCTACTCAACCTCTCTTCATAGCTAGCGCCCTCCATACCAGGCAACATCCTGGTGAACCTCCTCTGCACCCTCTCCAAAGCATCCACATCCTTTTGGTAATGTGGCGACCAGAACTGCACGCAGTATTCTAAATGTGGCCGAACCAAAGTCCTATACAACTGTAACATGACCTGCCAACTCTTGTACTCAATACCCCGTCCGATGAAGGAAAGCATGCCGTATGCCTTCTTGACCACTCTATTTACCTGCGTTGCCACCTTCAGGGAACAGTGGACCTGAACACCCAAATCTCTCTGGACATCAATTTTCCCCAGGACTTTTCCATTTACTGTATAGTTCACTCTTGAATTGGATCTTCCAAAATGCATCACCTCGCATTTGCCCTGATTGAACTCCATCTGCCATTTCTCTGCCCAACTCTCCAATCTATCTATATTCTGCTGTATTCTCTGACAGTCCCCTTCACTATCTGCTACTCCACCAATCTTAGTGTCGTCTGCAAACTTGCTAATCAGTCCACCTATACTTTCCTCCAAATCATTAATGTATATCACAAACAACAGTGGTCCCAGCACGGATCCCTGTGGAACACCAGTGGTCACACGTCTCCATTTTGAGAAACTCCCTTCTACTGCTACTCTCTGTCTCCTGTTGCCCAGCCAGTTCTTTATCCATCTAGCTAGTACACCTTGGACCCCATGCGCCTTCACTTTCTCCATCAGCCTGCCATGGGGAACCTTATCAAACGCCTTACTGAAGTCCATGTATATGACATCGACAGCCCTTCCCTCATCAATCAACTTTGTCACTTCCTCAAAGAATTCTATTAAGTTGATAAGACATGACCTTCCCTGCACAAAACCATGTTGCCTATCACTGATAAGCCCATTTTCTTCCAAATGGGAATAGATCCTATCCCTCAGTATCTTCTCCAGCAGCTTCCCTACCACTGACGTCAGGCTCACCAGTCTATAATTACCTGGATTATCCCTGCTACCCTTCTTATACAAGGGGACAACATTAGCAATTCTCCAGTCCTCCGGGACCTCACCCGTGTTTAAGGATGCTGCAAAGATATCTGTTAAGGCCCCAGCTATTTCCTCTCTCGCTTCCCTCAGTAACCTGGGATAGATCCCATCCGGACCTGGGGACTTGTCCACCTTAATGCCCTTTAGAATACCCAACACTTCCTCCCTCCTTATGCCGACTTGACCTAGAGTAATCAAACATCTGTTCCTAACCTCAACATCCTCGGTGAATACCGATGCAAAGTACTCGTTTAGAATCCCACCCATTTTCTCTGACTCCAAGCATAACATTCCTCCTTTGTCCTTTAGTGGGCCAATCCTTTCTCTAGTTACTCTCTTTCTCCTTATGTATGAATAAAAGGCTTTGGGATTTTCTTTAACCCTGTTTGCTAAAGATATTTCATGACCCCTTTTAGCCCTCTTAATTCCTCGTTTCAGATTGGTCCTACATTCCCGATATTCTTTCAAAGCTTCGTCTTTCATCAGCCGCCTAGACCTTATGTATGCTTCCTTTTTCCTCTTAGCTAGTCTCACAATTTCACCTGTCATCCATGGTTCCCTAATCTTGCCATTTCTATCCCTCATTTTCACAGGAACATGTCTCTCCTGCACGCTAATCAACCTCTCTTTAAAAGCCTCCCACATATCACATGTGGATTTACCTTCAAACAGCTGCTCCCAATCTACATTCCCCAGCTCCTGCCGAATTTTGGTATAGTTGGCCTTCCCCCAATTTAGCAATCTTCCTTTAGGACCACTCTCGTCTTTGTCCATGAGTATTTTAAAGCTTACGGAATTATGATCACTATTCCCAAAGTAGTCCCCTACTGAAACTTCAAACACCTGGCCGGGCTCATTCCCCAACACCAGGTCCAGTATGGCCCCTTCCCGAGTTGGACTATTTACATACTGCTCTAGAAAACCCTCCTGGATGCTCCTTACAAATTCTGCTCCATCTAGACCTCTAACACTAAGTGAATCCCAGTCAATGTTGGGAAAATTAAAATCTCCTATCACCACCACCCTGTTGCTCCTACATCTTTCCATAATCTGTTTACATATTTGTACCTCTATCTCACGCTCGCTGTTGGGAGGCCTGTAGTACAGCCCCAACATTGTTACCGCACCCTTCCAATTTCTGAGTTCTGTCCATATTGCCTCACTGCTCGAGTCCTCCATAGTGCCCTCCTTCAGCACAGCTGTGATATCCTCTTTGACCAGTAATGCAACTCCTCCACCCCTTTTACCTCCCTCTCTATCCCGCCTGAAGCATCGATATCCTGGGATATTTAGTTGCCAATCATGCCCTTCCCTCAACCAAGTCTCAGTAATAGCAATAACATCATACTCCCAGGTACTAATCCAAGCCCTAAGTTCATCTGCCTTACCTACTACACTTCTTGCATTAAAACAAATGCACCTCAGACCACCAGTCCCTTTACTTTTTTTTTATTTCCAAAATATACTTTATTCATAAAAATCTGTAAAAATTACATTGCCAAACAGTTTCCAAACAGCACAAAAAAATACAAACATTGCAAAAGAGATCAGTTTCTTTCAATAATGTCATGAGTTTCTTCCCAACCCTTCCGTTTCACAATTGTCATGTCAATTACAGTTTTACATTTACAGCAATTGAGAATATTAACGATACAGTTCGAGGGGCTTCCCATGTTTCCAGCCCCTCAGTCCAGCTTGGTGGGGGAACCTTACACTGTGGTCTTTCCCCATTGAGCCTTTGCTGCGGCTGCCCCAAGCTTTAGTGCGTCCCTCAGCACGTAGTCCTGGACCTTGGAATGTGCCAGTCTGCAACATTCGGCGGTGGACAACTCTTTGCGCTGGAAGACCAGCAAGTTTCGGGCAGACCAAAGGGCGTCTTTCACCGAATTGATAGTCCTCCAGCAGCAGTTGATGTTTGTCTCGGTGTGCGTCCCTGGGAACAGCCCGTAGAGCACAGACTCCTGTGTTACAGAGCTGCTTGGGATGAACCTTGACAAAAACCACTGCATCTCTTTCCACACCTGCTTTGCAAAGGCACATTCCAGGAGGAGGTGGGCGACCGTCTCTTCCCCACCACAGCCAACGCGGGGGCACTGTGCGGAGGGGGCAAGACTTCGGGTGTGCATGAAGGATCTGACGGGGAGGGCCCTTCTCACCACCAGCCAAGCTACGTCTTGGTGCTTGTTTGAAAGTTCTGGTGAGTCCCTTTACATTCATCATCTGCTCCCTGCCTGCTCTTCCCCTTAGTCACACTGACTTCATTATCTAGTTCCTTACAGGCTTTTGTTACTACCTCCTTACTGTCAACTGACCTCCTCAATTGGTTCCCATCCCCCTGCCACATTAGTTTAAACCCTCCCCAACAGCATTAGCAAAAGCACCCCCAAGGACATTGGTTCCAGTCCGGCCCAGATGTAGACCGTCCAATTTGTAATAGTCCCACCTCCCCCAGAACCGGTCCCAATGTCCCAAAAATCTGAACCCCTCCTTCCTGCACCATCTCTCAAGCCACGCATTCATCCTGACTATTCTTTCATTTTTACTCTGACTATCACGTGGCACTGGTAGCAATCCTGAGATTACTACCTCTGAGGTCCTACTTTTTAACTTGGCTCCTAACTCCCTAAACTCTGCTTGTAGGACCTCATCCCGTTTTTTTACCTATATCATTGGTGCCTATGTGCACAACGACAACTGGCTGTTCACCCTCCCCCTTTAGAATGTTCTGCAGCCGATCTGAGACATCCCTGACCCGTGCACCTGGGAGGCAACATACCATTCGGGAGCCTCGTTTTCGACCACAGAACCGCCTATCTACTCCCCTTACAATCAAATCCCCTATGACTATAGCCCTTCCACTCTTTTTCCCGCCCTTCTGAACAGCAGAGCCAGCCACGGTGCCATGGACCTGGCTACTGCTGCCTTCCCCTGGTGAGCCATCTCCCTCAACAGTATCCAAAACGGTATACTTGTTTTGGAGGGAGATGACCGCAGGGGACTCCTGCGCTGCCTTCCTGCTCTTTCTCTGCCTTTTGGTCACCCATTCCCTTTCTCCCTCAGCAATCCTAATCTGCGGTGTGACCAATTCACTAAACGTGCTATCCACGACCTCCTCAGCATCGCGCATGCTCCAAAGTGAGTCCATCCGCAGCTCGAGAGCCGTCATGCGGTCTAACAAGAGCTGCAGTTGGACACACTTCCTGCACGTGAAGGAGTCAGGGACATCAGCCGTGTCCTTTTCATTTGTTACTATTTTAATGTTAGCAGAGCATTGATAATTCTGTCAGTTTTTTGTTAACCTTAAAATTCAAATGGTATTTGAATGTTAGTGAATGGTGTATATGCACCTATAACCACACATATTCATACATTGTGGCAAGAGATTGTTGTGTAACTCAGGTTTGCTGATTCCATGTTGCTCTGAGAAGCAGCAGTGCCAAACACTATCTGTGGTACAGAGCACCCTAAACTTTTACCAAATTTTACTCCTATAGATGAAATATAACATCTGTTATCTACCTCAGTATGTTACCCAATTATCTATTTACAAATAGATTTCTACCTGGAATTTTTTTCCCTACAGTCCATAAATTCATACTTGACAGCTGCTAATGTCTACTTAAGTACCACATGTCCTCAGTAAGAGTTGGGATAATCTTATCAGTATCAGTGGGGACCAAATAGTTAATTAATAGCCTGTTATTCCTTCCAATTGCACAATGAAGGCTGACTTCCAGACAATTAGCAGCACAGCAACCTACAGTGATATCATCAACAGTTCATTTTAAACTGTCGGGATGTTCGAAACTAAAGTAACCTGAGGCCAAATGGACGTTTTCCCACAGTAACAAGTTGCTCTAAATATTGAAACACATGTTTTCAAAATAAAATAGGCATACTTACTTTGGAATTTGCTTATTTGCTGGAATAGATAATTGAAATTTTATAATTAAATATGAAATAATTCACTTTTGAAGTGTGGTCACTGTTTTGCAGGCAAACATGGAAAACAATGTGCACAGCAAGATCCTACAAACTGCAATAAGATAAATTTCATATCTCATCTGAAATACTGCACTCATGTGCCAGACTAGATTTTTTGGACTCAACTCCTGGAATGGGACTTAAACCCAAGCCTTCTGACTCAGGCAAGAGTGCTACCTCTCAGCCAAAGCTGACTTGCCTTTGGATAATACTGGGTTTATATGATTTGTATCTTCCCTTTCCTTCTTTCTTTTCCTATTTTTCTTCCCTTAGATGTCCCCTTCTGAAGTTAATCACACTTGCTGGGTATGTTTCAACACTGGTTCTGACCATCCAATACCTTACCCAAGCAACTATTTTCCACATGAGAGAACAGATTGCAAACCCTGGCAGGCCATGCAATCATGGGGGCATCATAGATAAGCCCAATGCTGTTTTCATTCAACATCTAAAAACACATGCACTTACCAGCATGAGTCACTGAGTAACAATCAGAAGTGGCAACATTGGCTGATACCCCCCACTTTCAGGCTAAGGACTGATGAAGCCAATTGTAGAGCCCTCATTGCAACTTCAGAACACACCAATGATCAAATCTTACCATTTGAAATTTTAGCGTATGTCAATTGACAGACAGAGAAATGGACCAATTTAATTTCTTCCTGGTTCAGGGCTATGCTATTGGCGGAGGCTTCCTTTAGCCTCCTCCTCCATGCTTCCTCCCAATTATTTCATATTATTTTCTTTTATCACATCGCTCATCATTTCATCACTGTTCAAAAGCTTAGGGAGGTCTTTCATCGAGGTCTATTATATAGCCTTTCTGGTCTTCAAGAGATTGGTGCCAAAAATGGAGTTTATATATAAATTTAAAGGAGTAAGAATGGAGTTCAAATGCTTTCTTGGGGTCTGCATTGCTAACTACAGATAATGGGTTAGGATAATAACTTTTTTCCTTGAGTAAATCAAATGATAATCTTCCTTGAAAGGTCAGAAATAACTCACAGGCCGTTTACATTTCAACCACTCAAATGGGATTATGGTTTCCCCAGTTACTGTCACGTATCAAAAACAAACCATTGGAACTTTACCATGTGAATTGGCAGACTGCGGAATGGACAAATTTAATTTCTTTGATTGATGAAACATTAAATACACATGTTGGGTGGGAGATAATTATACTTAGCTATTAAAAGGGAATTTTGACTCACGAAGCCTGGCGGGAACATGTGTTAAAATCAAAGCAGCACACATACCTTGTGTTTCCTGCCTCACGTTTATTTTAAGACTGCTGTTTTCTTGGCCACTTCAGATAACTGGCTAACTCAGGCTTGAGACCCAAAAATATATGCAATTTATGGCCTTATCACAGATAGAACCCCGATTAATTTGTAACCGCCTACTGAGTGAGGTGCCCCATGCAAACTCTCCACTCAATAAAACTTGGCAGACACCAAACATGTCTTTGTGGGGCCAGGTGGAACAAGAATATTGAGTTACTGTCGTTTTGGGTTCCACCAGTAAATCCCTCCTGACTGCAACTTACCTGAATGTTGGCCTCTGTGCTGCCAGATTTTTGTTGACCCAAAGCTTGTGAGTTGCCACCAAACAACTGTTTTTTTTGGGCAGCTGGCCAGCGGAATGTTAATGAAACACAGCCATTAAAACAGCCCGGCCCTTTAACTGCAACTCCAGGGAAGTGGCCCACAAGTCCCACTAACTTCCTACCCGAGAGTTAAAGTCCCCTTGAACACTGTACGTCACAATGTGAGAATGTGGATTTAAAATGTCTAACTGTAACAGGAAAGAATTCTCACCACAGAGATTATTCATGACTTTATGACTGGACATCTAAACTCTGTTGATCATCTGGTTACATCTCGAGAACTATGAAAGGCTCATCCAAAAGTTACATCAATTATCAATCTGTAAAAAGTAGCCCCAAAAATGTGGCTTAATTCTACATTTTCTTCAGGTATTTTATTCTGTATCTTGCGGTGTTTTGTTGTATATCGCTGTCACTATGCTGTATATTGTTGGTAGCATAGTTATATTGTTCTTTACAAAGGTCTCGGAGTCTCTGGCTGGCTAAACATCAACTCTATTTATATTTACATTCTATTTACACTCTCCATGAAGATCTCTAGCTAACACTTCTCATGGTGCTTCTAGCTCCTTCCAAGCCTACTGCCCATGTGACTATTACCATGTCATCACTACAGAGGGAGGGGTTACTCTCACTGTCTCAAACATTCACCCTTTCAGACCCTTATACAACATTTTCCTCCAAGTCTTTGTCTTTGTATTTTTTATATATATATATATATATATACACATTCATTTTGACTTTACATACTACCCCATCTCCCGCCCAAGTCTCTGACATCACAGATTCAATCAGTGAGGAGGATTCACGACTCTCGCTGATCGTTTTCTCGTTGGACTCGGAAGATCAGTAGTCTTTCTTGAAAGTCTTGCTTGATGACTTGGTTGGCCTTTACCAATGTTTATAGTATCCTGTTGTCTCTGCGTTTCTAGATCATCATCTGGTTCCTCCAGATATATCACTGGTTGTTGTGTTTGAGGAATATGGATAAAGTTTCTCCTGTTTCAGCGTATAGTATCCTCAGGAGTGTGTATTACATAAGATGTCGGATGAACTTCATCTCTCTGGATGACTGTATCTTCACGTCCTAGATCTCGTATCCATACCTTCTCTCCATTCTTTAACATTGGTATGAAATCTCTTTATTGTAATTGCGAGCTTGTTGGTTCCTGTAAGACTTCTCTCTTTCTTGACCTTTTTCGTAGTCTTGTACGTCTATCTCCGGAAGTAGTTTTCTGGGTAAAATAAAGTTGAGTTTGTAGCTTCCTGCCCATCAACAGCTCTGAAAGAGACAGTCTACATAACAATGAAGTAGATTGATAATTCAATAGTGCAGTTGGAAGATCTTTGTTCTTCTTCAACAATGATTTAATAGTTCGTACTCCTCTCTCTGCTTCACCATTCAATTGAGGATAACAGGGGGAACTTGCAAGATGTTCAACTCCTCACTTTCTCACAAATTGTGTGAAGTATTCATTTGCAAACTATGGTCCATTGTCTGACACAACCTCATCAGGAATATCATGCGTTGCAAAGATCTCTTGTGAAGCTTTAGTAACAGCTTCTGTTATTGTTGAGTACAATCTTTTCACTTCGATCCATCGTAAAAAATAATCGATCACTATCATGCAAGATTTTCCATTGGACATAAATAAATCCATTCCTAGACATTTCTACGATCTGTTTGGAAATTGTGTAGTTATCAGAGGTTCTCTCTGGTCTGGACTGTGTACTGCATATCTCTAACAATTCAAGATCATATTCTTGATATCTTTAGATATTCCTGGCCACAGAACAGATGATTGAGTTCGTGCTCTGCATTTTGTAATTCCCATGTGGCCTTGATGAATTCCTGTCTAGATATCTGATCGAAGAGAAATCAGGATAACACCAGCAAATTGTCTACCATTGTGAAGTGTCTCCTGAATTGGTACAACATTTTCATTATCTTCCCACTAGGACATTTCTGTGGCCAACCTTGTGTACAATACTGGTGTATCCGTATACATTCCTCATCCCACTTTTGAGCATGATGAATTTCTTGTAGTTTCTGTGTACTTGCCGGCCACTGTGACGCTGTGTATTGTGAATACAACTCTATCTCTTCAACCAAGTTAACATCCTGTTGTGTAGGATGGTCAACTGTTGCCCGCGATAATGCATCAGCAGAAGCTTGCATCGTCCCCTGAACATATACTGGCTCGTAGGTATATTTCATCAACCTCTGTCGGAATTTCTGAATTCACGAAGGCATCTTGTAATTTCCTCTCCTCCAGTAATGAAACCAAGGGTTTGTGATCTGTCTCAATAACCACTTTCAGGTCAATAATGCAATCTGAAAACTTCTCGCAAGCCCACAAGACTGTGAATGTTTCTTTTTCAATGACAGCATATCCTGTCTCTGGCTTAGATAAAGCTGTAGATGCATAAGAGATTGGTCTTCTACATCCATTTGGCTGTTCTTGAAAGTGGACTGCCCCCAACCCTATAGATGAGGTGCCTGCTGCAATTATAGTTGGTAATGAAGGGTTGTAATGTGCTAATATCTCTGGTGAAACTGGCATCTCCTTAATTCTTTGAAAAGTCTGCTCTTGATGTATCTTCCAACACCAGGCTTGATCTTTCTTCAAAAGTTGTCTTACTGATTCTGTTACCTGTGCCAAATTGGATCAGTATTTTGTCAACTGATTCACCATTCCTAGGAATATTTGGAGATGTTGGACTGAAGTTGAATTGGGAATTCACTAATGGCTATCGTCATTTGTGGGTCTGCCATTATGCTCTTGCTACTCACAATAAGTCCCAAGAAACAAATAGACATTTGAGAATTCACACTTATCATTAAGTGTCAGCTCTTCTTCTTGAAGATGACTTAAAACCACTTTTACTGTCTGGTCATGTTCTTCGACAAATGTCCCATGGACCAGGCTGTCATCCATGTGACAAATCACCCCTTTTAGGCCTTGCAGAATATTGGACATGAGCCTTTGGAAGATTTCAGGCACGGAAGTTGTCCCAAATGGAAAACAATTGAAGCAAAATCTTCTGAATGGTGTGATAAATGTTGTAAGTAATCTTGACTGCTCATCCAAAGGAACCTGCCAAAAGCCACTGTTTGTGTTGAGTTTAGTGAACATCATGCTTTTGGGTAGCTTTGCTAGGCTTTTGTCTACCGATGACATAGGCTGAATTTCCCTTTTCAATGCTTTAAGCTGTGTTAAATCCATAGAGATATAGAGAGTGCCATTTGGTTTCAGAAATGGAACAATAGGCAAACACCACTCTGTTGGTTTTGTGACAGGAGAAATGACTCCCATTCCGGTCATCTCTTCCAGCTGATTTTGTACTTGCTTCATCAATGGGTATCTTTCTGGGTGCAAAGGTACATACCGATCTGGCATCGGCTTTTAGCGTAATTCTATATTCTGTCTTCAGCCTTCCACAACCCAAAAACAATTTGGGATAGTCTGCTTGAAAGTGACTGTTTGACTCTGGCTGTTTGACTTCATCCACCTTTTTGAGTAGATGTAGGTCTAAGCACACTTTTCTGCTTGACAGGGAAAATTCTTGGTTTTTCAAAACGTATGGAGTTTCCATAATCTGTCTTCCTTTAAATTGGAGAGTTGCTTGAAGCTTACCCTTCGCCTACAGTTGGATCCCTCCTAGACCATGAAACTGTGTGTCCGCTGGTTGCAAGCAATGTATCACCCATTGCTCTTGGTCAGACAGAACTGTGACACATGCACCTGTGTCCAATTTGAAATTCGTAATATTTCCATTAACATCGATGTCTGCTATCCAAAATCCTTGATTGGGGTTGTTAATTTGCCATAGGAAGTCTCCTGGTTTATCATCCGCTGGAAGTTGTTTCATCTCATTCACCGCTCTGTGTGTGAAGGATTTTTGTTTTGTAAATTGGAGAGAAGAGGTCTTGCTCTGGCACATCTTTCTGGAGTGGCCTGTCTTTTTGCAATTAAAGCATTCAGCTTTACAAGCAGGACACTGATCACATCTGTGGGTCTTTCTGGCTCCACAGTGTTGGCACGGTTTCCCAGTGTCTTGCACCCTCTCACCTGTGTGTACCTTCTTAAGCGGGATTGCTTTCCCATCCTAGGCTTCAGAAACTGGATCATTATTGGATTTTTTCTGATCCAAGGCTTCTTTTCAGGCCGGAGAATAGCTTTGTTTTGTCTTCGGACTTCTGCCTGGCGCACCATCTGAATTGCTTTTCTCGAGTGTGAGGTCATCTTTGGACTGCAAGAGGTCTGATAAGGACTCGTCAGCTATTCCCACTACTATATGGTAGCTGATCAACTCAGACTTCAGTTCTCTGTAATTGCAGCCCTCAGCCAATCTGTAAAAATTATTGATGAAAGCATTCACGGATTCGCCTATCTTCTGGACTCTTATTAAATTTTGCTCTTTCCAGGATCTTACTACTTCTCAAATTGAAATATTTGTCGAATACTTGCAACACATAAGAGCAGGAGTAGGCCACTCGACCGCTCGAGCCTGCTCTGCCATTCAATAAAATCATGGCTAATCTGATTGTAAACTCAACTTCACATTCCCGCCAATCCCCAATAACCTTTCACCCCCTTGCTTATCAAGAATATATCTACCTCTGCCGTAAAAATATTTAAAGACTCTGCTTCTATTGCCTTTAGAGGAAGAGAGTTCCAAAGACTCACAACCCTCTGAGAGAAAAAATTTCTCCTCATCTTGGTCTTAAATGGGTGACCTCTTATTTTTAAACAGTGACCCCTAGTTCTAGATTCTCCTGCAAGGGGAAACATCCTTTTCATATCCACCCTGTCAAGACCCCTCAGTATCTTGTATGTTTCAATAAAGTTGCCTCTTACTCTTCTAAACTCCAGTGGATACAAGCCTAGTCTGGCCAACCTTTCCTCATTAGACAACCTGCCCATTCCAGGTATTAATCTAGTAAACATTCTCTGAACTGCTTTCAGTGCATTTACATCCTTAAATAAGGAGACCAATACTGTGCAGAGTACTCCAGATGTGGTCTCACCAATACCCTGTATAACTGAAGCATAACCTCCCTACTTTTGTATTCAATTCCTCTTGCAACAAACGATAACATTCTATTAGGTTTCCTAATTATTTGCTGTACCTGCATACTAACCTTTTGTGATTCATGCACTAGGACACCCAGATCCCTCTGCAACTCAGAGCTCTGCAATCTCTCACCATTCAGGTAATATGCTTCTTTTTTATTCTTCCTGCCAAAATGGACCATTTCATATTTTCCCACATTATACTCCATTTGCCAGATATTTTTCCACTCACTTAACCGATCTATCTCCATATGTCCTCATACTACCTATCTTTGTGCCATCAGCAAATTTAGCAACCATACCTTCGGTGCCTCCATCCAAGGTCATTTATATAAATTGTAAAAAGTTGAAGCCCCAGTACTGATCCCTGTGGCACACCACTTGTTATATCTTCAAATTTGTCTGAAGCTTCATATATGCCTTATCTTACACATCAGCAATGGCACCCACAGAGTATAAAAGAGTATTAACTTGCTCAGCCTCCGTTTTAGTGTGTAGCTGAGAAGCTATTCTAAATCTTAGGAATCTTTTTTCCACCTTGACATATTCTGTATCTGATTGGGCCCTTCCGAACTCTGGAAGCTTTCAGGCATTGTATATTTTGAATCCATCCTGTGCTAAACTCTTTAGGGTATTCCCTGCTTATTTTAAACATTTTAATTGTCTCAATGGAGGTGTTCCTGCTCTTCTTGGAGGTTTCCAGCTCTTTTCAGAGGTTTCCCGTGCTTTATTGATGTTTCCCTCTCTTTTTGGGTGTTCTCATGCTTTCCCTCATGTAATGGCTGCCGACTCCGGACTTGCCCTCACAAGGGATTGACTCTTTATCATCTTCCTGTCTCGCCTGCCCAGTGCACTGTTAAGTAACGTGCACCTTTTCTAAAAGGTTTCTCCCCGATCCCTGACTGTTGCTCGTTACTGTGACTCGCAACCCGACCGCTGGACCCAGGTTGCTCTTACAGACAACACACTTCTGTGGTTCAGCCTGAAAGCCTGTGCGGCTGACTCACTGACTCTCCATGTCTGATCGTCATCTATGGAGAAGCTCCGGAGCTCTTCTACCCTCTCTATGAGATCTGCAGTCTTTTGGCGCCACTGTACCAAGTTAGGCTTCTCAAATCTTCTGGGCGTGTTCACCGTTGTGATGCAGCCACGGTTTACCATGTTGTGTGGCACCCACCATTGTTCACCATATTGTATATCGCTGTCACTATGTTGAATGTAGTTGATACCATAGTTATAATGCTCTTCACAAAGGTCTCGGAGTCTTTGGATGGCTGAATGTCAACTCTTTATGTTTACATTCTATTTACACTCTTCATTAGGATCTCTAGCAAGCACTTCTCATGGTGCTTCTAGCTCCTTCCAAGCCTACTGCCCATGTGACTATTACCACACCATCACTACAGTGGGAGGGGTTAGTCTCACTGTCTCAAACATTAACCCTTTCAGATCCTTATACTACATGTCTCACTGCTTCTCTGTATTATTCTACCTGTTGATAAGTTTAATTTTTACTATGTCTGTACACAAGGATCTGATGGTGTGATATTTTCCAACTTTTGAGGAAGACAGGAGAATGTGGGGAACAACCATGTGATCTCCAGTAGTCAATAATAAGCCTGGGGTCAGACCATTCAGTTACTGATTCCATAAAACTAAGTTTGCTTCATAGAAAGGCTGAACTGTCATTGACTCACTCCTACTTTATTTCTTCCCCTTTGTGAAAGTGTTTTGTCATCCTTTGGCACTTTTCTTTAACTATCCCACTGAGATTAACATCAACAACAATGACTTGAATTTATATAACGTCTTTTACATTGTAAAACATTCCATGGTGCTTCACAGCAGTGCAATCAGACAAAAAATTGACACTGAGCCAAAGAAGGAGAGGTCCAGACAGGTGACCAAAAGCTTGGTCAAAGAGATATATTTTAAGCAGCGTCTTAATGGAGGGGATGGATGTTCAGGTTGAGGGTGGCTATTCCACAGCTTACACATCCAAAGGATCATCATTCGCCATTTCCTCCAACTCCAGCGTGATGCCATCACCAAATACATCTTCCCCTCCCTTCCCCTGTCAGTATTCCGAAGGGATTGTTCCCTCCACGACTCCCCGGTCCACTCCTCCATCACCCCTGACACCTCAGTCCCTTCTCATGGCACCTTCCCATGCAATCGCAGGAGGTGTAATACCTGCCCGTTTACCGCCTCTCTTCTCACCATCCAAGGCCCCAAACAATCTTTCCAGGTGCAGCACTGATTTTCTTGTACTTCCTTCAATTTAGTATACAGTATTCACTGCTCACAATGCAGCCTTCTCTACATTGGGGAGACTAAATTCAGATTGGGTGACCGCTTTGCGGAACACCTCCGTGCAGTCCAAAAGCATGATACCTTCTGGTTGCTTGCCATTTCAACTTACCACCCTGCTCAATGCCCACATTTCTGTCCTTGGCCTGCTGCAGTGTTCCAGTGAACATCAACGCAAACTCAAGGAGCAACAACTTATCTTTCAATTAGGCACTCGACAGCCTTCCGGACTCAATATTGAATTCAACAATTTCAGAGCATGACTGGCCTTTTTTTTTTGTTTTTTGTTTAAACCATATGCCTGCCTTAAACTTGGTTTTTCATGTTTGTGCTTTTGGACAGAGCTGCTCATTATTATTCCATTAACACTTTCTCTGGACTACTGCTTAGTCTTTCACACAACCATTTACACTCCCTTTGCCTTTGTCATATGACATCTGTCCTGCCCTCTGCCCTACCACACACCTTCCCTTTTGTCTCTTCTCCACCTCCCCTCACTTCACTTGTTAAAACCTATTACATTTCTAATCCTTGCCAGTTCTAATGAAAGGTCACAGACCTGAAATGTTAACTCTGTTTCTCTCTCCACAGATGCTGCCTGAACTGCTGAGTATTTCCAGCACTTTCTGTTTTTATTTCAGATTTCCAGCATCTGCAATATTTTGGTTTTATATTAGACTTTAACATACCTAATGGCATTGGTATTCAAAGCTGCTAACTTGACAGCTATACAAGGGGTCTAACTGTAAATGAACCTTGCTGACTTGGCCAATTTAGGACATTGACTGGAGCTTTATTTTGTGATAATTAATGCCTAGCTGACGCTAAGTTATGATGATTCACTTGAACTGCCTTTGTAACCTTAAGTTTATTAATTCTATTAGTTAATTACATCTGTTTAAGCATTTTGCATACATGTTATGTTTCGTACTAAAATGCTGCCAATAATAACATAAGTGTTAGTAAATAAATATTAGCTTATGATTTCATTGTTTGACTCTTTTTGACAATTTGGCTAGAAACCGTTGCCAAGTCTTGTGCTCAGTTTCAGGTAGATTTTAAAAAAAATTGCTATCATTTGACTGCATTACTTTTTCAATATAATATTTCTGTAGGAATCAGATATGCCTTTTCTGATTTAAAATGCCTCTATATTTGCTGCACCAAAATTAAGTCACATAATGCTCCCCAGCTCTATGTTTTAGCCCCCTCATCCAGTATTAGGAACTTCTTGTATTAATGGCGGCCTCCTCAGCTGGTGAAGATACCAGCTGGTAATATACCAGTGGTGGCAGAAGGATGCCTTTACATGGCAATTAATTAGCCACTTAAGGGCCTCAATTGGCCTGGGGCAGGCGGGCCATTTTCCACCTCCCTCGCTGCTGGTAAAATGGCAGTGGCAGTGGGTAGGGGACAAGAATGGCGCCCCCTGCCATCCAGTTGATTTCTCCCCCCAGCCTGCCTCCAGTCTGCTCCTGGGTGGGAATTGGGGGTGTAAAATTCTGGCCAAGGCTTAAATGAATGGAGCAAGTGTAATGTTTGCTGTCCATACAAAGGTAGATGGAAAAGTAAGCTGTGAGGAAGAAGCAAAGAGGCTGCAAAGGGATATAGACAGGTTGAGTGAGTGGGCAAGAAGGTGGCTGATGGACTATAATGTGAAGAAGTGTGAAGTCATCCACTTTGGTAGAAAAATAGTATAGCAGAGTATTTTTTAAATGGTGAGAAACTGGGAAATGTTGATATTCAGAGGGATCTGGGTGTCCTTGTACACAAATCAAAGCAGGTTAACAAACAGATACAGCAAGCAACTGGGAAAGCAAATAGTATGTTAACCTTTAGTAAAAAGGGATTGACGTATACGAGTAAAGATATTTTATTACAATTATATAGGGCTCTTATTTCTTATGTTCTTAAAGAAAAAAAAGTCAATTTCAAGAATGACTGTAGGAAATTACTTTCTAACTTCATAAGCAAAGTGAACAACACTTCAGGAGACTGCAGTAGCTCTAAACTCTTCAAAATTGCTATTAACTAGCAACTTCAACAATTCTCCAGACCAGAAAAGTCGCAAGTGAAATAGCTTGCCCTCTTATAGAAACCCACAATTCAGAGCTCTATTCACATTCAGAACTGCAACAAAGTTGTAAGCTATGGTCATGTTATTCCAAGTGGTTTTGCGTGTGAATGTGAGCATGGACAGTTTAAAGAAGCTGTATCATCCTGCTAAAGAAGCTTGCAAAGTAAAAGCTCTAATAGTTAAATCAAGAGATAACCAATCCGACATAGCCAAATCCTGGAGCGAACTGTCATTTGGTGGTGATGATGGCTTTAAGCATATCCTAAGAGATACTTGAAATTATTCAAAAACAGCATTAATGAAAGTGGATATTGATAGTACCATGCTGAGCAGCTCCTCGCTGTGATTTAAACTATGGAGTTTCATCTTCCAAGATTATACAGTTTCTTTATAAATGATAAAATAACTTCAATTAATCTGTTTCGAAAGGAAATCCAAAGCACTTTAATGCAAGTTTCTAGTCTGTGGAAATGAAAAGAAATCCAAAACCACAAACGAAACACCCTAACATCTTTCAACCGTGCCTCTGTTACGTAACACTGAGGTATGCCTGCACCGTTAGCTGACACCACCTTCGTAAGACAGAGTCCTTCTTGTAAAATTTCAATTAGATACCACTTCTCAGGTTCTTACTACACTTTTCAGAAGAAAAAAGAAATCATTCAGCTCCACAAAGAGAGTCACAGATGTTTCAGATATTTTCTGTTCTGAGCTTTTGGCACTGTTATTACTCCAGGATCCAGTTACTTTCTGATCCCCCTTCTTTCATCTGCTCAAAAATGTACTGCTTCACTATCTAGACTATAATCTCTTTGCATATAATGACTAAGACCCACTCATGGTGAATTGTTCCTTAATGCATGAACACTATTTTAGCCCTCATCAAGACAACCTAAAAAAAAACTCAATGAATCAATGTTTAATTATGAGCTTCTGAGTTGCGTGGGCCCAAAATGTTGAACTACAAGGATCTTTATATTTATGGAGCTCCCTTGAACATTTGTTGTAGATTTAAACAGCTGTTACTTATGAGGCAACGGGAATTCTTAAAATCATGAATATTCAGGTCTAGCCACCAGAATGAACATCAGTTAATAGAATAAATGTCTAAACAGTTGTGAGAGGCCTATTAAGGCCTACTCAGGATGAAGAAATAAATTCCCACATTGACATATTTCAGAGTGTTTAGTCACGGCATTTTGGGCACCTCAACAAAAAAAACTCTGCAAAATCTGGTGTACATATTAAAGCTGTGGTGCTCTACAATAATATTTTCTAAAGGTTAAGGTAAAGAAACCAATCTGTTAAAATATTTTCAGCATGCATCTAAAATGTCAGAATCTGACTTTTCTCTTTCCAGCATTTTCTATTTCTATAAAGATATATCTATGTTTTCATAGCTAACATAAATCTCAGGAGTCAACAATTTAATTTTTTTCTGTATTTGCTAGTATTAATGAAAAAGGCTTGTGTCATCAATAGGGTGATACCAGTAGGAAGAGAATACAGTTAATGGCCTAAATTTTTGAAGATGTACCATGGAATCTTACAGCACAGGATGTAATTGAGGCCATCATTCCTGTGCCAGCTCTTTGAAAGAACTGTCCAATTAGTCCCACTCCCCTGCTCTTCCCCCATAGCCCTGCAAATTTTGTCTGTTCAAGTATATATATATATAATTCCCTTTTGAAATTTACTATTAAATCTGCTACCATCACCCTTTCAGACAGTGCATTGCAGATCCTAACAACTCGCTGCATAAAAAAAATTCTCCTCATCTCCCTGTGGTTCTTTTGCCAATTATCTTAAATTTGTCTCCTGTGGTTCAGACGCACCTGCCATGAAAACAGTTTCTCCTTATTTACTGTATTGAAACTCTTTATAATTGTGAACAGTGGCAAGGTACCTTGCTCATTGTCAATGCAAAATACAAAATTGCAAAATCATCTGCAATGTACTTGCAATGTGTGCTGCCAAGTGAAATTTTTCATCATTTGCATCGACAGCTAAACCATGGTCCTATTTGTATGTATCAATGATTACTTCTATTAAAAATGGGTTCATGAATATCAACAAAAACTGAGAAAAAGAATATTGGTTTTACATGTTAAGACTTGTTGAAGCATTTCAAAGCAAAATAATCAAAAGGTAGTATCTAACTTTACATCAGACCTGTCAGCAGGGAATTTAATGAAGAACAAAATTTTAATGTATTAGTACAGCCATAAAAGAAGTGAAAAGTACAGAGGAGCTTTCTGCCCCTTGTATGTGCATCTTCTAGTGCAACAGGATGAGGAGAACTGTACCAGGAACTATTCAAGATGTCAGGTCATCACAACAGTAAGCTATCTGTACCTGATGCAGCAGTACACAAGTAGGCTCCTAGGAAGGCTGCAACTCAGGCACATGGCTGTTGTATATTACCATTCGTGCACCTCCCACAAATCCCATGGCATACTAAATATGCAAGAGTTGTTATTTTGTCAATGTAAAAATGATACACTCCCTCACCCAACAGAAAGTGATGCGGCTCAACATACAGTTCCCGGATCGGGTGCACAATGCTTTCCTTCAGAGGAATCCGGTTCTTTGAAGGAGCATGAAAGTTGGATAGCTGACTCCTGGGCTACATGGTGCATCTGTACAGTCCAAGGACAACCAGGTACACAGATACACCAGAATCCTCATTGAATAAACATTAGTGATGTTGAAGTAACATTATAGATGCATGGAAGAGCCAGAGGTTTACAATCTGCTCCAGTTGAAGTTAGCAAATTTGCAGTTGTATGCTGCACAAAACTGACGTGGTCGGAGCCTGCCTACAAACTTGGATGGGGAGCAGCTGCAAGCTGTGCAAGAGCAGGAGGCCACTGGTATGCAGCAGCCACCAGCAGTACACCAGGTGCTGCAAGCAGGGAGGCAGGTATATGAGGATCTCATTGCCCAACTCTTCCAGTGAGCGATGCATTTGGACACATTTTCTATTTTACACATGTACAACCGGAGAACAGTTATTTGTTTTACCTGTATATTTTTTTGCTGTGAACTTCAGCTTACTTTTCAAACAGTTGATGATTCTTTTGTACACAAGAATGAAGGTATGCAAGACACATTAAAACTGAAATAGTTTTAAGAAGTATTTCAATGTTTGTGATATCTGGGAAATAATTTCAGTGTTTCAGTCATTTCTCCTGATATCCCACTGTTAGCAGAAACCCCCGAGAAAGAACAGCTGTTTACATCATTTCTCCTGGGTTGGTGCCAATCTCCCACCAAGGTTAGGGGGTGGGCGGTAGAAGGGAAACCCCTCACTGAAATTCCAGTTCTATAACCCTGATTTAAACTTGGGGTGGGCAGGAGACCCCTACGGAGAACTGGCTGTGAAGCTCAGGTCATTTTAACTCCTGGACCTCATTCAAATTATTCTAAACTGTCTCCTGCCCAAAGTGACGTCAAGGTCAGTAAGCAGGAGCAGAAAATCATCCAGCAGCAAAACGGTGCCTGGAACCCAAGGGAATGGCTACATGAGAAATAGGAGCAGGAGTAGGCTAACTAGCCACTCAAGCCTGCTCTGCCAGTTAGTGGTGGAGTGAGGCATGGTTTCCAAATAGGTGCCGGTGTTGGGAGGCAAACAGAAGGTGTGACTGGGGTGGCCCAGGGATTCCTTGTGGTGCTCAAAGGAGCATGATCACAGAAATAATTTAAAAAAAAAATTACCCTGGCCTCTTCGGATCACTCTGCTGCCTGATGAGCTACATGAGATACAAAAAAAACCTACTATTAGTAACCGCATGTCAGTGCCTACATTCATTAGCCAGGACACTGGGAATAACTCTTTTGCTCTTCTTCAAAATATTGTTGTGGAATCTTTTATGTTCACTTGAGAAGGTAGAAAGAGCCTCGCTTTAAAGCTTCATCTGAAAGATAGCATCTCTGACAGTGCAGGACTCCCTCAGTACTGCACTGGAGTGTCAACTTTGATTTTTGTGCTCAGGTTCTGGTGCAGGACTTGAAGCCACAACTTCTGACTCAGAGGCAAGAGTACTATGATCTGAGCCACAGCTGATACTTAAAGATTTCTTAAATCCTTCTTTTATTGTAAGGAAACTATTCTGTGATAACTAGTTTCTGTTAAACTATTCTCTTGTTCTCACAGATGCACCTTTACCCTTGGCAGCATTACTGCATTACTACTCTATGTAGTCACATTTGAATCTTAAAAGTTGGCATAAGGAAAACTAAACTCCTTTTCCACAATGACTTTGCTAACACTGGAATTTAATTGAAGCAAATATTGAAGTATTACTGTTGTTTTTATTGAATAAACTTTGGATTATTACTGCAGTTTCTTAAAATGCAAAGATCTTATAGAAAATCCAGTTTATGCTGTTTATAATAGAATGCATCTTTTAATCAGTTACCTTTACCTTCGACAAAATACAAAAAAATTGCAAGAACAGTAATGTCACTGAATAATTATAATAACGATCCCAGTTTAAGTGAGTTATTCTTAAGAAAGTCAAGAATAAATGGAATAAACTCTCCATATTCAGTAAAGTGCCTGACAGATCAACAAAACATCTTTTTATCACTACCCTATATAAATTTTGGTTAATATAATTTTATGTTTGCAGCAGCAAATTATGTAGCTAACAGGATTTGTGGTTGATGTCTTTTGATCTTTCAACAATTTGTATTGGCATTTATCCATATGACAACACTATAATTGTGGTCTACAGCCTGACTTTTAATGTGCACTTGTGTTACTCCATCCTAAAGCCCATGTGGACTACACAGGAAAAGCCAAACCTAATACATAAAGGCTGGTATTATAGAACATGGTGATGATCCTCACTCATGCAAGACTACTGACACATTTGTGTATCCATGTTTTATCCACAAGAAAACTTTTCTCCTCCATTCATTTTAACCATACATATATATTCCTTTATAGATGTTTCTGAAAGCAAAACTTACTAGCATGGCTGAGCACTTGTCATCAGGTTGTCAGACAACTGGTGGAAGAACACAATCAAATTGTGTATTTTATGTCAAATCTGTAGGCAGCTAGATTACACATTTCACATCAATATGAAGCAGTTTTGGCTTTCCATTGGTACAAACTACATATTGTAATTTGGGTATGCAGTGAATTCAGCAGCTGTTGTGAGTCTTGCACCACTATTCTTCGCACTGACTGCAGTATAATTGCAACACGTAGAAAACAAAGTTTAAAAGTTCCCGAGTGGCCTACTGAGAACTTCTGAAATTTAATTTTTGATCTTTCCAATGCCATTTGCTCTTTGTTAGAATTAAAGCTTAAGCAGCATTTGGAGTTTATATAGTACATTGGATGTTTTCATAGAGGGCACTAAGTCTAAAACCATTCACTACACTCTTAATTGTGTTCAAAGAAAATATAATTGCTGCAAAATTCAGATGTTTAATGCCTGTATTTTCACCGCTTTGGGTGCAGCTTTGGTACCAGATTGGTGTCTGTGCTGCACATGCACACTCATGGTGGGGGCCACACTGGACGTCATTTTGGATAGGTCGTTACTGTGGGCACAGGGAGCATGTGCCAGAAGTATGCAGAGTAGACAGATCATGACGACAGTCAACGTGTAATGCTGATTTGAGTGTAGTGCCATTTTCGACCTGAACTCTCCAGCTAAAGCCTCCTCTTAACTTAGCACAGCTGAACATGCATTCAGCAGCAGAAAGGACCCCTCCTCCCACCAGTGCTATTTAAAAGGATCATCAACTACTTTCAGGTTAGTTTCTGATTGATTTCTACTGGTTGCTGCAGAGTTAGTAGAAGTGTTTGGAGCTTTGTATTGCTATTTAAAGTTGCTGAAGTCTATAAGGAGTGGTGTGACACACGGTAAAGGCCTTGGTTCTGATTTCATTGGTTCTGCTCAGATCACTTGCTCTCAGTCAGGGGTTCTGTAATTTGTATCACCTTTGGACTGCAGCATGACAGAGAGAATGAGCAGAGGCAACACAGAGGAGAACAAGCTGCTCGAAGAGGGAGGAGGAGGAGGGGGAGAAGAGCTCTCATCAGGAAGTCATATCCACCCAGAGATTTCAGGAAGCATTTCTCCTACCTCATCCTCAGTGAGAAACAGTGGGCTGGATTCTATGTTGCCGTAAAAGACGGCTACCCGCACGTGCAGGTTTCACTCTATGGAGCTGTTGCAATCTTATACGCAGTGGCTCATTAACATGGCTGGGCGGACTGCCCCCCGATGATGTGGAGGGGGTGGCGAGCCGTCCCCAGCATAGGGCTTTTTTTAAAGGGCTTTTAGCCCATCTGGGATTTCTTAACAAAGAAGTAAAAATTTATTAAAAATATTAAAACCGGTATTTTTGCACCTCTTCAACCACCCCTCCCCCAATAACTACAATATCAAATACTTGTCTTCTCCAGCCCAAAACACTTTCCTTTTTCCAATGACCTTTCCCCCCTCAAAGTGCATCAACTATAAACTTTACCCTATCCCACCATCCCCTCCACTAATGAGACCTTATCGCTGCTCCCCCTGCACGTTTTAACATTGGTCTCCTTGCAGGTTGGAACAGGGAACATCTCCAAAATCTGGCAGTTCGCTGCCCACTGCTGTATGAGAGAGACCTCTGAGGTTCTGTATGCAAAGAGAGGGGAATACATTTCATTCTGTCTTGCCAGAGAGAAGTGGGTGGATCAAACATACGGCTTCACTAGGACAACAGGCTTCCCATGGTGCAGGGTGCCATTGACTGCATGCACCTTGATTTGTGGGCACCGTATGTAAATTCAGAGATGTGTTGCAACCGGGATTCCACTCTCTCAATGTCCAGCTGGTGTGCAACCATATGCAGCACATCATTCAGGTCAATGCTGGGCATCCTGGCAGCAGTCATGATGTCTTTGTTCTGCAGCAGTCCATCAGCATTTAAGTCACTATGAGAAACAAGAGGTTGGCTACTGGATGACAAAGGTTATCCACTTAGCACCTGGTCCAGGGCTCTGGTATGCACAAGTGGGCAGCATGCATATAACGAGTGCCATACTGCTACACAAAATGTCCTTTGGAGTGTTGAAACAAAGCTTACATTGCCTGGACCACTCTGGAAGAGACCTGCAGTACTCTCCAGAGCATGTGTCATGGTTCGTCATGGTCAGCTGCATTCTGCACAACCTTGTCATCATGAGGGCACATCCCTTGTCACCACGCATATGGTGAGCAGCAGAGCAGGATTACAAGGAGGAGGAGGAAGAAGAGGATGAAAAAAGGAGGTAACAAGCATATCCCCTTTCCAGCTGGACAGTCTATGATTGGCTCATCCGGCGCTGTAGCAGTGACTGCAACCCAATTCCCCAATCAACAATAGCTCCACAGCTTTACATCCCCTCTGTCACTGACCACCACAGTGTCATCTTGGCCACAATGCTGAAATAAAAAACACCACCAAACAAACATTCCAAAAAACTTCACAAATCAAACCATCCAATATTCCATGCAAAATTCAACTAATCACTCTTGCGCATTCCCTTTGCCTGTCCTAGTGCTTCTATGCAGTGCTATCCCAGTGGCTGCAGGATGGTGGTGGAAGGTTGCTGGGGGTGGGAACTGCAAATGGCCTTGTAGGATGCCCTCGAGCAACTCCGGCCCTAGAAAGTTCAGTTTCAGAATGCTCCACTTTGGCATAAGTGGCTGCAGTTAGGGGTAGCTGACTGTGAGGCAACAGCAAAGGGCACTGGCAGAGTGGCAGTGTTGGGAGGATGAATGCTGTCATCCTGAGGAAGAACAGCAGGTTCAATCTCTACTGAGTCACTACCACTCCAATGGTGCCTCAGCAATACTAGCAATGTGCTGGAGGACAGGTTACTGAACTGCTGTGAGACCCTGCAAGCCCCTTTGAGCACTCATATCTGCAGCCATTATGCTAGCAATCTGAGCTTGCGTGACAACAAGCTGCACTTGTATGACTTTAGTCTGACCTTCCATTGCAGCACTCAGACATTGGGTGGCTTCTACTTGTGCTGCAATGGAAACTAAAACGTTGTCCATCAGACACTGCATTATGGCTTGATCCACAAGTGCTGTCATGGAATTGGCTACCACTTCCATGCTGGAAAAGATGAGCTCCAAGCTCTGCACAAAGCCCTGTGCCAAGTTTGTGCCTGACTCCTTGACAGTGACAGCAGGCTTTCTGGCAGGCCTGCCAATGCACCAAGCATTTCTGTGTGATACTCATCAGCCTTTTCCTGTACACCACCCCATTGAAGTCCTCATCTCTGCAGAAGAACTTAAATGCTAACACCCCTCCAGCAGCTGAACACCTGTGCTAATCCTTCTCCCTGTACTGGCTGCTACTCACTCATGCCTGGTATCTCAACATGTGTAGATCCCGCCTCTAAGTTTCCTTCTAAAGTACGTGCAATGTCAGTATTTGAGCTGGTGGCCGGAGTGTGACAGTGAGTGACAATGTTTCTGCATCTTCAGCATCTTCTTCCACTTCCATTTCTTGCTCCTGCACCACTGCCTGGCCAGGTTGCAGTTCCTGGCTATGTGAAAGGAGGAAGGCACAATAGTAGGGCTGTGGTGAACAGTGGGGGGAAAGGAAGACGTGCATGTTTGGACCACGAGCAGCTTGTAAATCAGAAGGGATTGTGGGATGAGGGGTAGTGGGATGTGAGAAACAGAATTAGGTATGAGGATACTGTCATCTTCAGTGATTTCAGCCCTGCCATGGGCCATAGCCTCAGTCATGGCCATTTCAATGATGGTGGGAATCATCACCTCCATTGGGGCAAGAACATGCAGCCATGCCTGTACCCCGTGATTAGGTGTTACTGCCTCTGGTTATGCACCACCTTGTCCTGCAAGTGAGAGGGAAGTGTGTCAGTGAGTGTGGTGCAATGTGTTTGGGTGATGTGCTTGTCATGATTGAATAGCTGGCCAAATTTAATACAGCTGTTTGAGGTGGGAATGGTGATGTGGGGGGATAGAGAATCGCATCGGAACAGTCAGCCCGGAAATCCAACATTTGTTCTGGATTTTTTGGCGGCGGGAAAGCACCAAGGTGGCATTGCCTCCCACCCCCTCCACGATGCGACGGGAAGCTATTTTAAATTGCTGAGCAGCTGTTTATAATGCATTTACATCCAATTATCCTCGATTTAATGGTTGGCCCTTGATATAGTGGACAGCGGGCAGCACTTACATGACTTTGGGTTCACGACTATTAAAACCTGGTGGCACCGAGTTGAGAGGCTTCAGTGCCACGATGAGGAGGCAGCCTGTGCATTGCTGCATTGGGGAAGAGGGGGGTTCGGAGGCCATTGTCGGACTGTGTTGCTGTGTACTCAGCAAGTGGGGGGGGGGGGGCGGGGTCTCGAGAGCTCTGCAAGGGGTAAGATTGGGTTTGGGGGGGCTGTATTGGGTTAACAAACTGCTGTGTGATATGTTTGCTTGTTCATACTACTGGAAGAGAGGGTCCGCTATCCACAGTGTTGGGCCCTGAGGGCCAACAGGGATTCCGCCGGGAAATTGTCAAAAGCTCAGTTGCCAAGACAGTGTCATCTCTGCATTGACAGCAATCTGAAGGCCCACAGGTCAACTGGAGTGGGTCTCATACACCCTGTATTTTTGGCCTCCATGGCGTGATGCGATGCCTCTGATGGACAGAGTGCCAAGAGACTGCTGTGCCTATCCGTGAAGCTCCATGACTAGAGCAATAGCAGCTGGCCAAGGCAAGAAGGGCCCACCTATGCCAGAGTGTACTGGACCCGAATCAGCTACCTCCAGAAGTCTGAGTGCCATTGTGAACAAAGTCCAGGGAGGCCGTCACCGACTTATGCACCCTGCAGCAGGATGAATTGTGACATATGGGATTTGGTGGTCACTCTATACCAGTGGTCCTGAAGATCACTGTGGCACTAAACTTTTATGCACCTGGATCTTTCCAGGGATCCACCTGGGACATGTATGGGGTCTCTGAAGCAGCAGCCCACTGCTGCATCAAAGAGGTGACCAATGTTTAAGAGGGCCGGTGACAATGTGCGCTACCGGACCAACCCTGACAGTTAGGCAGAGAAGGCAATCAGATTCGGCACCATCACTGGATTTCCTAGGTGCAAGGCGTGCTAAGTTGCACGGATGTGGTCATCAAGGTTCCAACGGACCAGCCAACCATATTCATCAACAGAAAGGGCGTCCATTCAATCAACGTTCAACTGGTCTGCGACCATCAAAAGCATTTCCTGCAGCTGTGTGCCCGCTTCCCGGGAAGCTTTGACCATTCCAGGTTCCACAGCTGTTCAGGCCCCTCACTCACCTTGAGGGATGGATTCTTAGGTAACCCACTGAAGACTTGGCTTCTTACGCCTGTAAGGAACCCTCGCAAAACAGCAGAGGAGAGATACAACACTTGCCACAGTTCCACTTGAGTGACCTTTGAGCAGGCCATTGGGCCACTGAAGATAAGATTCTGCTGCCTCGATTGATCCAGTGGAGCCCTGCAGTATGCCCCTGCGAGGGTCTCGCGTATCGTGGTGGTCTGCTGCGCTCTGCACAATCTAGTACTGCAGAGGCGGGAGGCCTTACATGACGATGAGATGCCTGAGCGACACTCGTCCACCGATGAGGAAGATGAAGAAGTGGGAGAGGAGCAAGCAGCACTAGATGGTGAAGACCTTGCGCCTGAGGCCAGGCAGATTGAACGACATGCTAAGAAGGCAAGAGACAACCTCACCAAGACCCACTTCCAGCCACCATGATGTCCACTCACAGAGATACTAATAAAGACTCACCTCAATGCATGTAGTCTGTCGTCTCCTTTCCTTTTGTGTTCCCTGATTTGCGACCAGTTGTAACCCACACTACTGCCCATGGGAGCACATACGTTAATGAAGTCTGTGGTCCTATTGGCAATCCATGAAGATGGAAGGGAGAAGTCAGCAGCTCACAATTATGGCATAAGGAAAAATGGCTTTCAAACAATGATTGCAAATAATTTGAAAATAACTTTTAATTAATCAATACATGTAATATTTCCTAAACGCGTGAATCCCCACCTGAGGCTAGATGCTTTTTAAAATATATTTATGAGTGCTCCTATGTGGTGTGAACCCTGCCTGCGACAGCAGCTGGGCTGGAGGCATGCTGCCCCTTGGCCTGTGATGACTTTGGTGGCTGTCCTCTGGATGCCTAAGGCCTGGACTGCCCCAGCTGCCTTTCAAGGCTCATTTGAACCTCCCTGCTGACCATAGAAGGACAACGATCAGGAGAAGTCTTCAGATTCCTGGTCCTTCTCTCGCCTTATCACTGCTGTGTCAAGCTCATGGCCAAGGTGATGGTGTGCAGGTCTGCGTGGATCTGTGGGATCTTGTTCTCCATGAGAGTCGCCAATCTCTCAATGGAGGAAGCCATGCACTCACATGCCTGAGACGTGGCAGCAGGCATGGCATGGATGGACTCCTCCATCGTCTGTTCATGGCTGCGCATGACCGCTGACATCTCCGCCAGATGTTGCCTTATCCCTCCCTGCAACTCCAGCATGCCCTGTGCTGTTGACACCAGAGGCACGTCATCAGCCTGAGACTCAGCATGAGCCTCGACACCCACAGTCCTCCAACTGTCAAAGGCCTCGGCTGTCTCAGCTTCAGCCAGCTGCTCGGGCGCATTTGCAGAGCTCTCAACAGGTTGTGACCCTGATTCTACAGCTGAGTGGAAACCCACCGATGTGAAAGTATCTGCGCTGGTGCCCATACATGATGTGGGTCTCCAAAAGTGATGTGTATGTCGAAGGAAGCCAATCCTCACTCTCTTACAGAGGGACTTCAGTTTCTCCATCGGAGATTGTGCGGCCTGCCTGGGTCTCCGCCAATTCCAAGGTCTCTTCCTTGGCGGGGATGAGAGGACACAGATCTGGAACTCCTCCGCCAGTCCGGACTGCCTCCCTCCCATTATGGGCCCTCTTGTCCTGCAAGAGGAAGGATGGAGATCGTAAAAATTTGCAGAGAGATCAGCATGACAATTCTGCTACTCGTCCCCTACTGGGGCATCTGATATATCTCATGCTGACATGCTGTCAGGGAAATTAATGGGATATGATGGAAAGTGGCCTGTGGCCGAGATGCAGTCATGCATCTGTCAGGATGAGGTAAAACCCGAGCCCCTCTGCCATCGCTGTGGTAGTGCCATCCTCTCCATGTCGCGCACCCTCCTGCGTAGTCACATGCAGTCCCCAAAAAGGAAAAAGGTATGAAACATGCACCTTGGCCGAACACAAGAGGTTGTTGACCCTCTTTCGGCACTGCACTCAGTTCTGGTGGGTGACATCACGGCTGCACAAGTGAATGCAGGACTGGCAGGCTTTTAAATGTGGCGCCAGCATCTGCTCCGGAGTCAAGTGACGCCATATTCGGCAACTCAGATCCGGCTCCTGCCATGTGATTGGTGGGGGGAGGGGTGGTTGTGGCGCATTTCTACTATGCAAAATGGCAGGCTCCTGCATGATCGCAGTGGGGCGGCTGTGCACATGACAAACAGGAATGGCACCTATTTCCGAGCCCACTGCTAGGACCAATGGTGGGCTCATTGAATTCAGCCCAATGTGTGCAGGCTGTGAGATATGGGTGTGAGGCTTACAGCAGTGCTAAGTGTTTAAGGATGAGATGAAGCTATGAATGTTAGGTATGGGTTGAGCTTTATAGAGATTGTTGTTAGGTGAGCGAGGGGTGTGTGTAGTGAACTTAGCGGTGTTTGAGGCTTGTAGTACATTTCTAAAGGATATAGCATGTGAAGATGAATTCACTGATCTTGACCACTCATGTGAGGTCATCAATCTTCTTGTGGCACTGCATCCAGGTCCTCAGGACTACATGACTGGCATTGCCCAGGATGGCTATCTGCTCCCACTGCCCTGCACTGTCCATCTGGAGGATCTTCTGGGCCCCTATGGATAGAGGATCTCTCTCCTCTGTCCCCCTCCTGCACCAAGGCATTCATTGCTGTGTTGGAGAAACTTGGAGCATGCTCCTTGCCCTATTGTGCCATTATTCAGTGTTCTTCCTGCTCAGACTGTCTTCCCCAGCAACTTCCAGCACCTGCTCCAGAAAGCAGGTGCAGCTGGCTTTAAGTGGTGCTATCTTCTACTAACTCCCTTACTGAGGCATGCAGCTACTAAACTGTGTTTCGCACTGGCTGCATGCTACCATCATGGCAATGAGCAGACAGCACAAAATCTGGAAATAGGAAGGACCAGGCACGGATTAATTGTGCATTGTGATCCCCCGCTCCTGTTTTCGGGTCTATCCAATTTTGCCCTCAATATTTTTTAAAAATTGCATGTTTAAGTCCGTCATTATATTTACAAACCTTCTAAGTTTTAACTAATAAAAGATAAATCATGATTTAATTCTCTTTGTTATCAATAAATGGACAAAAGTCCATCCAGGAAGCTTGTGTTGCGTGATGGCATCCCATATAAAGCAACAGATGGAATAAATTAATTTGTAAATCGCTGTTTAACTCAAAAGGCATTTCATTGCGTGAGTGGCCAAAGAGACATGTGCCTAAGCAATCAGGCATTTCACAGGATGCTTGGTAAAAACAGCCAAAAACTGTCTTACTGTGTTCACAGGACTACAACTAGAAGACTTGAAATTATAATGGCAAATCATTTGAAAGACAGGGAATACTTTATTCACAGTTCAGGAAAATGTTGTTTGAAGTTGAGTCTAGTAGGAAACAATTAGACACCCTCTTCAGTATGAATGTTACGGTCTATACTTTACCTCAGGCTAGACCATACTGCATTTCAAGCTTTTGAAGGAAAAAAAATATTTTTATCAGAATAAGGAAGGAACAGATCACCTGACCTTTACCACAAAGTGATCATGACAAGCTTCCTCAGTGCCTGTGACCTTTATTGTAACCTTCTAAATTTATCCTTCTAAAGACTGAAAGCAGTTCTGTTCATCACAGTGGCACCTTTCACGCACATAGAGGTGAAATGAAAATATTGTAAAGCTCATTATCAACACTTAAGTGCCAGACAACTTTTAGGTTACGGCACTTTACCAATTGTACGATATTTCTAAAATTTGTTTCTGCAAAAGCACAAGTTATATTTGTTACACATAATAGTTCCGTATATGGAAATTCAAATGTTATTTAACATTTCTTAAATTTGGACTTGATGGCGTAACATTTTATATTGTGGTCCTGTGATATGAAAATCACATACAAAATATCCCATGGCTGAGCCAAGATATTGCACCCAGCACACAATTAAACCAGGAGCTGCACACAGTCTCCTGGGTCTGCTCAGAGTGATATTTCTGAACTCAAACATGGACATCCCTCTGGGCTTTCTTAACCATAACTCATTGGTATGAAGCAGCTCATCTGATCAATGGAGAATTGAACACTATGGAAAATTGCTCAATCTCTAAAAATAGCATAAAAAGATGACATTAGACTGAATCAGGAGAATTTAAAAAAAATCATGTCCAATTTCCAGGCCTCCTGCTGATTGTTGGTCACCATCTTAGCAACAGGTCTACATTGCTCAAACATTAAATGAGAGGTTCACCTCTCTGACTATGGTAACTCATAAAGAAATAGTATACAAACTAAAACTCAGAAGATACTGGTTGAGTGGATTATTGTAGTAGTAGTATGAGTGTAAATATTATTACTCACTCTCAGTAAGTCTCCACAGTTGCTCACACACCAGCTACTCTATAAAGCTCACTTACTATCACAGAATACCATGGAAAGAACCAAAGACAGACAGAAAGACTTGTATTTATATAGCACCTTTCACAATCTCAGGGTGTTTCAAAGCACTTTACAGCCAATGAAGTAGTTTTTGAATTGTAGTCACTGTTTTATTATAGGAAATGCAACAGCCAATTTGTGCACAGCAAGCTCCCACAACAGCAATATGCTAATGACCAGATAATCTATTTTAGTGATGTTGATTGAGGGGTAAATATTGGCCAGGACACTGGAGAGAACGCCTCAGCTCTTCTTTGAAATATTGCCATGGGATCTCTTACGTCCACCTCAGAGGAAAGACGTGGCCTCAGTTTCACGCCACATCTGAAAATAGCACCTCCAACAGCACAGCACTCCCTCAGTATTGTACTGGAGTGTCAATCTAGACTTTTGTGTTATGTACTATGAAGTTAATGTATAACCATATACTGTAACAAAAATTAACAGTTGAAATAAATCAAATAAGTCTGTAAAGAAAATGCATAGGTGCCGCTGTCTAATATGATTTTTGCACCACTTGCAAGATCGTTGACATAAAAGGTCTTCAGCATTTGTTTTCATTAATTAGGAGATAAACTTAAAAACGTGTGATATATTTTCTCTATGTGCCATGCAGCACAGTGGGAAGGAGGAATGGGCTGCTCCCAACCTTTATGCTGGCTGCCAGAAAGTGCAGGATGACACTCCCTCTGACCTTCCCTCTCTCATTGTGGGCAAGCACCATGCCTTTTCTTGGAGTTTCTTCACAGAGGTGTGGCTGAGATTGGGAGCTCATCACACGGAGGGCCACACTTCTTTGCTGCTGTAACGCCATACTGCAACACATTGGCTATTTTTCTTGCCTTGCAGATCAGGTATCACACTGTGCAATGTTCACCAGCCAGGACTGTATCACTGTGCAACCTGCTCAAGCTCAGGACAGTGTTGCAATCATGTGTCATTCCTCTTCCAAATGACAGCAGTAAAAACTCTGAACAGAGACTTGTCCACTATCCCAACTTCATGGCTGACCTGCAAGGAGTACAATTCAAGCAAAATGAGGCAAAGCATATTAGTTTTTACTCCACCAAAGACCAACACATTGAGAAGCGAAAGGCAGCCCTAGGACTCAAGCTCTCATCTTCCTGGTCAGGAGTCAAAAGCTCAACCATTAGATTGCCATACAATTATTTAATTTTAAGGGGAACTGAAAGGAAGTAGAATATTAGAATAAACTGGTAAATGGATACTGCTTTTTCCTAATAATCTACATCGACTTGTCAGCAGAGCAACAATCATTTAGAACTAGGCTCAGCGGAACTAGGAAAGCAGTCTTCATCAAGCAGATAAGTTGTTTTCAAAATGGTTGATTGCAACAGGATGGAGGCATTTAATGCATCCTTCCGTCTCTGTCTGATCACAACAGGGCTGAAGTCCACATGTGCATTAACCCTATGAGTACTGAATTATCCATAGTGAGCCTTTGTAACCTGTGTGTAACAAAAATGACCAGGCATTGCAATCTGAATAGTGACATATTTCACAAAAGTGCATGATTACTTTAATGCATGTTTGTAAAAAAAAAATCAGATTATAGCTTAGATATTATAGGCCTACACTGCAAAAAATTTAGACAGTTTCTAAAAAGAAAATGATCAGTGGATGACAGCCTATAAGTACTCTTTACATTTTATTTGTCACCGGTAAATTATTATGAAATGTAAACTAAGAGGATGCTCAGGTGCACTCCGCACAGTTCACAATTTAATTCATACTGTACAGGGAGATGTCGTGAAGCATCTCTATTAAGGGGATGCTGACAGGAAAATTGGAAGGGAGGCTTCATTAGCCCATCCCAGCCTATAGTCCCTGTTTAATTACATCACAATGTAAAGGTTAACATTTTGCAATATAGATGCCCCAAAAATCCACAGGGGCTTGTGCCAGTCTTTCGCCATGACTCCAGTAGGAGTCGAAAACTCCTGCCATAGAAAAATGGCAGAGGCCTGGCTGCACCAGGAGATTCTGGCAAACTTTGTAAGAAACTGAACCTCTGCCCACCCTTTACAAAGCAAATGTCATCAGGGATATATCCGGAGGCTGCCATGGTGAGTAAGTTGAAGCTCATCACCCTCCAAATGCTCAGAAGTGGAAGAAAAAGCCTATAATTGTGCAAAGATGGGTGGCAGGTCAGAACATTGGACAGAATGTAAAAAGCAGCAAACAACAACTAAAAGATTAATAAGGAGGGAAGAATTCGAGTATGAGAGAAAGCTAGTTAGAAATATAAACACTGGTAGTAAGAGTTTCTATTGATATTTAAAAAAGAAAAGTTAACAAAGTGAGCATTGGTCCTATAGAAAGTGAGCCTGGGGAATTAATAAGGGATAATAAGGAGATGGCAGATGAATTGAACAGGTATTTTGCATCGGTCTTCACCATAAAGGATACAAGTACAATCCCAGAAATAGCTGTAAATCAGGAAATGGAAGGGAGGGAGGAACTCAAGAAAATTACAATCACCAGGGAAGTGGTACTGAACAAATTGTTGGAGCTGCGGGCTGACAAGTCCCCAGGTCCTGATGGACATTATCCTAGGGACCTAAAAGAAGTGGCTGGTGAGATAGTTGATGCGTGGGTTTTAATTTTCCAAAATTCCCTAGATTCGGGGAAGGTTCCATGAGATTGGAAAATAGCCAATGTAACTCCTTTATTCAAAAAGGAAGAGACACAGAAAGCAGGAAACTACAGGCCAGTTAGCTTAACATCTGTCTTAGGGAAAATGTTAGAAGCTATTATTAAAGATGTTATAACAGAGCACTGAGAAAAATTCAAGGTAATCAGGCAGAGTCAACATGGTTTTGTGAAAGCGAAATCATGTTTCACCAATTTATTAAAGTTCTTTGAAGAAGTAACATGTGCTGTGGATAAAGGGGAACCGGTGGATGTACTGTACTTAGATTTCCAGAAGGCATTTGATAAGGTGCCACATCAAAGGTTATTGCAGAAATTAAAAGCTCATGGTGTACAGAATAACATTTTGGCATGGATAGAAGATTGGCTAGCTAACAGGAAACAGACAGTAGACATAAATGGGTCATTTTCTGGTTGGCAAGATGTAACGAGTGGTATGCCACAGGTATCAGTGCTGGGGACTCAACTTCTTATAATTTATATGTATAACTTGGATAAAGGGATCGAATGTATGGTTGCTAAATTTGCTGATGACACAAAGATAGATAAGAAAGTAAGCTGTGAAGAGGGCAAAAGGAGGCTACAAAGGGATATAGATAGGTTAAGTGAGTGGGCAAAGATCTAGCAAATGGAGTATAATGTGGGAAAGTGTGAAATTGTCCATTTTGGAGGGAAGAATAAAAAAGAAGCATATTATCTAAATGGCAAGAGATTGCAGAGCTCTGAGATGCAGAGGGATCTGGGTGTCCTAGTGCATGAATCGCAAAAGGTTAGTACGCAGATACTTCATGTAATTAGGAAAGCTAATAGAATGTTATTGTTTATTGCAAGGGGAATTGAATACAAAAGTAGGGAGGTTATGCTTCAGCTATACAGGGCATTGGTGAGACTACAGTGGCTCAGTGGTTAGCATCGCATCCTCATAGCTCCAATGACCTGGGTTCAGTTCTGGGTACTGCCCGTGTGGAGTTTGCAAGTTCTCCCTGTGACTGTGTGGGTTTCCTCTGGGTGCTCCGGTTTCCTCCCACATGCCAAAAGACTTGTGAGTTGATAGATAAATTGGCCATTGTAAATAAATTACCCCTAGTGTAGGTAGGTGGTAGGAGAATTGAGGTAAGGTGGGCTTATGAGAGGAGAAAAAAATGGGATTAATGTAGGATTAGTATAAATGGATAGTTGGCATGGACTCGGTGGGCTGAAGGGCCTGTTTCAGTGCTGTATCTCTCTACAGCTGGAGTACTGTGAACAATATTTAAGGAAAGATGTAAATGCATTGGAAGCAGTTCAGAGAAGGTTTACTAGATTAATACCTGGAATGGGCGGGTTGTCTTATGAGGAAAGGTTGGACAGGCTAGGCTTGTATCCACTGGAGTTTAGAAGAGTAAAAGGCGACTTTATTGAAACATATAAGATTCTGAGGGTCTTGACAGGGTGGATGTGAAAAGGATGTTTCCCCTTGTGGGAGAATCTAGAACTAGGGGTCACTGTTTAAAAATAAGGGGTTGCCCATTTAAGACCGAGATGAGGAGAAATTTTTTCTCTCAGAGTCGTGAGTCTTTGGAACTCTCTTCCTCAAAAGGCAGCAGAAGCAGAGTCTTTGAATATTTTTAAGGAAGAGGTAGATAAGCAAGGGGGTGAAAGGTTATTGGGGGTAGGCAGGAATGCGGAGCTGAGATTACAATTAGATCAGCCATGATCTTGTTGAATGGTGGACAAGGCTTGAGGGGCTGAGTGGCCTACTCCTGCTCCTAATTCGTATGTTTGCATGTTCAACCTCGTTCGTAGGGGTCCAGGCCAGGGAAATGGTGTGGACCACTGATGAAAGGGGATATTTAACAAAATAGCTTCAGTCTGCTGATTTCCCAAGTGGCAAAGGGGGATATGGCTGGAGTTGATATCAGGGCCGGAAGCTTAGGCAGCCCCTGCCCCCCCACAATGAAGGGCAACTGCTGGAATTTCCAGTCACTTGCAGCAGATAGAGTCATAGAGTTATACAGCACAGAAACAGGCCCTTCGGCCCACCATGTCCATGCCAGCCATCAAGCCTATCTATTCTAATCCCATTTTCCAGCACTTTTTCCTCAAATCCCCTCTAAACCTCCTGCCCCTTACCGTAAATCTATGCCCCTGGTTATTGACACCTCCGCTAAGAGAAAAAGTTTCTTCCTATCTACCCTATCTATGCTCCTCATAATTTTGTATACTTCAGTCAGGTCCCCCCTCAGCCTTCTCTGCTGTAAGGAAAATAACCTATCCTGTCTCTCTTCGTAACTGAAATGCTCCAGCCCAGCAACATCCTGGTGAATCTCCTCTGCACCTTCTCCAGTGCAATCACATCCTTCCGACAGTGTGACAGCAGAACTGTACACAGTACTTCAGCTGTGGCCTAAGTAGCATTTTGTACAGCTCCATCATAACCTCCCTGCTCTTATATTCTATGCCTCGGCTAATAAAGGCAAGTATCCCATATGCCTTCCTAACCACCTTATCTACCTGTGCTGCTGCCTTCAGTGATCTATGGACAAGTACACCAAGGTCCCTCTGACACTCTGTAATTCCTAGGGTCTTACCATCCATTGTATATTCCCTTGCCTTGTTAGTCCTCCCAAAATGCATCACCTCACACTTCTCAGGATTAAATTCCATTTGCCACTGCTCTGCCCATCATACCAGTCCATCTATATTGTCCTGTAATCTAAGGCTTTCCTCCTCACTATTTACGACACCACCAATTTTCGTGTCATTTCGAACTTACTGATCATACCTCCTATATTCTTGCCTAAATCATTAATGTACACTACAAACAGCAAGGGTCCCAGCACCGATCCTCCCAGAGATACGCTTGTATTTGGTGTTTGTATCCATTTGTCTCATAAATTAGATACTATTTCATGGACCCTACAAATTCCAGTGGGTCAATTGCTGGAGGATATCCACAGGCACATCCCCAAATGTAACTGTCCGGATCACATTTTGAGGATTTTTGGTGTCAAAAATTAGATTGCCAACATTTAAAGGAAGATTTTCTACATCTGCTGGGATTGCAGATTGCAGATCTGCACCCAGAGACTATGAATTTCTGTCCTTTAATTTTGATGGATGTAAAATCATTGGCTGGAAGGTGTAATTTCCTTGTATGCATCAAAACATATCTTTCCTTCTGTAGCATAGTGTCAGATCTGCTCAGTAGGTAGGACGCTTCCTCTCAGACAAGTTATTTTCACATAAATCTAAGCTGATGCTTTGCTGTTGCACTGTTAAAGGGGCTGTCTTTTGGATGAGACACTAAATCGAGCCTGCCTGTTCTGGTGATTCAGGTTGAACATAAAACATTCCATGACAATTCTCCTGGGATCTGGACCAACATTCTTCCCTCCACTATCACCACTAAAAACATGAATCTTATTTCCTGTTTGTGGGACCTTGTTTGGGTACAAATTGTTTGTGTGATTTACCAAATTAACAACAATAACTGCACTTCAAGAACTTTTAACTGGTCAAGAAGCACTTTGGGATATGCTGAAGCTGTAATATGATAAGGTACTATATGAATGCAAATATTTTTTCTCACTTCATTGCAGGTTAGTTTCGAATAAGAAGATACACTTTCAGGCATTTTATTCACATTGGTCCAGTATAGCTACAATATGGAGCAAATAATCAAACCTGATGCTTCTGATGAGCATTTTCTTTTCTTTCCTCTGTGATTTACACTGATCTGCTACACACTGGCTTTCTGCAAGGCAGATACCTTCGGGCAGGAGCCAAGGAGAGAGAAAGAGAAAAAAGGGAGAAGGACAGAAGGAGCGGTGGGGAGTCAGCGAGAGTCCGAGAGAGAGAGACCAACAGATAAAAGCATCGGTGGGCAGTCAGTGAGAGAGTCAGGGAGAGAACTGTGAGAACGAATCAACAGAAACAATCAAGGAATTACATTACAGGACAGCAGGTAAATGATTGGTTGTTGAGAGAGCCCTGAGGTAAGGAGCATGGAGCTGAATGTGTTCAGGGTCAGAGCACTAAAGTGGAGTGAGTATGGGGGTCAGGAAGCAAGGTAAAAGAAAATACTAACTATATTCTAAAAGAGGGAATAGAGATTTTTTTAGATCATGGATGGGCAGCTGAGACCTTTTGCTTGCAATTCCTGCACCATATGGGAACCTCAGGACACTTCATGTGTCTTGGGGGAACACATGTGTAGGAAGTGTCTCCAGCTGCTTGAGCCTGAGCTCAGGATTTCTGACCTTCCACAGCAGCTGGAGTCACTTCAGAGCATCCAGAAGGATGAGTTTCCTGGATCGTACATTTCAGGAAGTGGACACCTTACAGGCAGTAGGAGTTCAGGATAGTAGATGGGCAGCCATCCAGATGAGTAGGAAGAGTCAGGAAGTGCAGGAGTCTTTGGGTGTGTGCCACTTTTAAACTGGTGCTCAGTTTTGGAGACTGCTGGGAGTGACAACACCTTGAAGGAATGCAGTTCAGATCATGGCACCAATGGGCAAGGGACTGCACAGGAGGGAACAATAAAGATTAGAAGTGCATTCATTATAGGAGATTCTTTAGTTAGGGGGACAGACAAGCATTTCTGTAACTGTCATCATGAGTCCTGCATGTTGTTTTACTTCCAGGTGCCAGGGTAAAGGACATCATGGAGAGGGTGCAGAATGTTCTGCAGGAGGAAGGGAGTGAGCCAGAGCTTGTGGTACATGTTGGTACCAACGACCTAAAGAGGGCAGGTATTGAGGCCTATGATCAGATTTTCAGGAGCTAGGAAGGAAGTTAAAAAGTAGGACCTAGAAGGTAGCAATCTCTGGATTACTCCCAGTGCCATTCACTAGCAAAAGTAGAAATAGGACGATAGGGTGGATCAATGCGTGGCTTGAGGCATGGTGCAGGAGGTGGGAGGGCGTCAGATTCTTGGGGCATTCGGACCAGTTCTGGAGCAGGAGATGCCTATTCAAAAAGGATGTGTAGCACTTCAACAGGACTGGAACCAATGTCCTCACATCAGCTTCACTAATGTGTTTGGGGAGGGTTTAAACTAAATTGGCAGGCATTTGGGCACCAGAATATAGAAGTAGAAATGAGGAATAAGGTGCATAAAGTCAGAGTGTTGGATCGTACTGGAGAAGGACGTAGTACCATATTAGATAGGAGCAGGCTAAGAAGGAAAACGAGGAATACAAAGACAGCTTTAGAATGCATATATGTAAACGCAAAAGTGTGGTGAATAAGATTGGTGGGCTACAGGCACGAATAGCCATGTGGAAATATCATATCAATAATGAAAAAGTGGCTTAAAAATGTTGAAGACTGGGTGCTTAATATTCACAGATACAAAGTGTTCAGAAATGATATGGAAGGAAAAAACGAGGTGGGGAGGCAGTACTGATTAGGGAAGACATTATAATGTCAATGACCTGAAACGTTAACTCTGCTTCTCTCTCCACAGATACTGCCAGACCTGCTGAGTATTTCCAGCATTTTTGTTTTTATTTCAGATTTCCAGCATCTGCAGTATTTTGCTTTTATTAGCATATACTAATTGAGTACTTTGTCTCAGTATTTACCAAGAAAGAAGATGGTGACAAAATATCTGTAGGAGTGGAGATAGTAAAGGTACTAGATGGGGTGAAATTTGATAGGCAGGATATACAGGAAAGGCTGGCTATGCTTAGAGTGGATAAGTTGACATGCATCCCAGGTTGATAAAGGAAGTTGGGTGGAGCTAGAGGAAGGGCTTTCCATAATCTTCCAATATTGCCTCGATACGGGGCAGGTGCCAGAGGACTGGAGAGTGGCAAATTATTCAAGAAAGGTTGGAAGGACATTCCTGGTAACTACAGCCCAGTTAGTTTAACATCTGTGGTGGGTAAGGGTTTAGAAACAATAATCAGGGAAAAATTAGAAGGACCATGGAGAGGTTTGAGCTAATTAAGGATAGTCAGCACATATTTGTAAGGGCAGATCATGCTTGACTAATCTAATTTAATTTTTTGATGAAGTAGTAGAGAAGTTTGGTGAGGGGAATGCAATGGATGTGATGTGTCTGTATGGATTTTAAGAAAGCTTTTAACAAAGTACCACATAAAAGGCTGGTTGATAAAATTGAGGCACATGGAATAGGAGGGTCAGTATCAGCTTGGATAAAATTTAGCTCAAGGACAGAAAACAGCGAGTTGTGGTAAATGGTTGAATTTCAGACTGGAGGATGATAGACAGTGGTGTTCATCAGGGTTCAGTGCTAGGATCACTGCTTTTTTGATACATAAATGACTTGGATATTGGAATACAGAGTAAAATTTCAAAATTTGCTGATCATACCAAACTTGGAGGTGTGGCAGACAGTGAGGAAGATAACAATCAACTGCAACAGGACATAAATAGGCTAGCAGAATGGGCAGACAAGTGCAGATGGAATTTAATACAGAGAGGTGAGGTGATGCATTTTGGCAGAAGGGATAGGGAGAGGCAATATAGACTTAATGGTGCAGTTCTAATGAATGTGCATGGACAAAGGGATCTGGGTGTTCATTTGCATAGTTCTTTGAAGGCAACAGACCCATATTGAGTGAGTAAAATAACCAAGCTTATGGAATCTTGGGCTTCGGAAATAATGATATTGAGTACAAAAGCAGGTAAGTTATGCTGAACCTTTATAAAGTTCTGGTTAGGTCACAAGTAGCGTATTGTGTCCAGAGCTGGTAACCACACTTTCGGAAGGATGTGAAGGTCCTTAAAAAAGTGCAGAGGAGATTTACCAAAATCTTCCCAGGGATGAGGGATTTTAGCTACAAGGTCAGTTTGGAGAAGCTGGGGTTGCTCTTCCTGGAGCAAAGGAGATTTTGGGGAGATTTGATAGAGGTGAACAAGATTATGACAGGTTTAGATATGGTAGCCAAAGAAAAGGTGTTCCCATTAGCTGATGGTACAAGGACAATGGGGACACAAATTTAAGGTTTTGGGCAAGAGCTGCAGTGGGGAGTTTGAGGAACACCTTTTTCACACAATGAATGGTAATGATCTGGAACCTGTTGACCATGAGGGCAGTTGAAGCAGAGAAAATCAATGATTTCAAAAGGAAATTGCATAGGCACTTGAGGGAAATAAACTTGCAGGGCTACGGGGATAGAGTGGGGGAATGGGACTGACTGGATTCTTTACAGAGAGCTGGCATGGAATTCATGGGCCGAGTGGCTTCCTTCTGTGCTGTAATGACTCTATGACTTAAAAGGGAGATGGATAGGATAAGATGGAGTGTGAGTGAGAGAAAAAAAGAAAGGAAATTTTAAAAAGCATCTAGTAGTTTTGATTACTTGCTTTACATTGCCCCGGTGTTGCGAAGGATGGGCCTGGTCACATTGCCGCGGAACGCACCATGCAGTTGGGTGGCTCCGTACCACCTATCCTTCGTGGAGCAGTTTCTGCGGAAAAACACCTTTGACCACCGGTCCATCAGGCAGTGGTCTGCACGGAATGTCCTCAAGGCCCTACGGGAAAAGGAAACGGTGGATCCTGTCGGATGGTTCCCCGAGCAGACCGTCAAAGTCATTTGGCGGAATGCCTCATCACCAGAACTTTCAAACAAGCACCAAGACGTAGCTTGGCTGGTGGTGAGAAGGGCCCTCCCTGTCAGATCCTTCATGCACACCCGAAGTCTCGCCCCCTCCGCCCAGTGCCCCCGCGTTGGCTGTGGTGGGGAAGAGACGGTCGCCCACCTCCTCCTGGAATGTGCCTTTGCAAAGCAGGTGTGGAAAGAGATGCAGTGGTTTTTGTCAAGGTTCATCCCAAGCAGCTCTGTAACACAGGAGTTTGTGCTCTACGGGCTGTTCCCAGGGACGCACACCGAGACAAACATCAACTGCTGCTGGAGGACTATCAATTCAGTGAAAGACGCCCTTTGGTCTGCCCGAAACTTGCTGGTCTTCCAGCGCAAAGAGTTGTCCACCACCGAATGTTGCAGACTGGCACATTCCAAGGTCCAGGACTACGTGCTGAGGGACGCACTAAAGCTTGGGGCAGCCGCAGCAAAGGCTCAATGGGGAAAGACCACAGTGTAAGGTTCCCCCACCAAGCTGGACTGAGGGGCTGGATCCATGGGAAACCCCTCGAACTGTATCGTTAATATTCTCAATTGCTGTAAATGTAAAACTGTAATTGACATGACAATTGTGAAACGGAAGGGTTGGGAAGAAACTCATGACAGTATTGAAGGAAACTGATCTCCCTTGCAATGTTTGTATTTTTTGGTGCTGTTTGGAAACTGTTTGGCAATGTAATTTTTACAGATTTTTATGAATAAAGTATATTTTGAAAAAAAAAGATTACTTGCTTTACATTGCAGTTACCCCTTACACTGTTACCATTCTGTCAGCTCTAATAAGATTTTGCAGTGGAAGAGAAACCTGTCATCAACCAACATTACCATTTTCCAACAGAGAGCATTGTATTGTGAACAAAAGAAGGAACTTTGGATAATTTATTCTTCTATCTGAGCCTGGATACAGTGAAGCTCATTGGAGAGTCTCCACTATCACTCCAGCTGAAATAACCTAACTGGACACAAGACCAAGGATTGAACTACAGTGCGATAGATTGTGGTGAATTTAAACCACTAAGGCATTTGGAAGCCTGCTAAGCTAATAGTGTTAAAACAGAAATCTGAGCAGCATATTGTGAATGGCAACAGTGATTTTATGACCTATGTATAGCTGAGTTATGTGATATGTAATATGAAACCTAGTCAGAAACCAGAATGTGTTCATTTATATCATGCTACAATATTAGTTGGGAAGAAATGTCTTGCTGTAAACATGTCACCTGTCTGTACAGGAGTTATGTATTTTCCAGCTTTTTAAAATACTTCAGGGACTGAACAATGCACTCCTCACATACTTACTTCAATGTTTATTTGTCTTTATTTAAAAAATATAACAAAATGCATGTTTATTGTATGTGTAAATGAACTTTGTAGTATAGTGTAAGAGAAATGATTTATGATTTAGAAATGAATTAACTGTTAAATTTAGCAATTCAGATTTGCTGAACACACACATGTATAATTACAAACATGAATAAATGCACATGCATATAAAAAGGAGCAGTATTAGTTGCTCAATTTCCCTCACAGTGTCTGTGACAAAACAATCCAGCAGACACAGATAATGAGACAGCTCTTGATGGTTGCAGAACTAAGCAACAGGACTGTCCAATGGCCAATAAGGTTACAGGCCAATGAGACAGTACTGAAAGCATGCTACCAACTCAGGGTTGAACTCTTAGAAAAGATAAGGTGCCCAATGCCTGCATCTATTCAATAGAATACAATAAAACTATGGTAAATCAGGTGCTATATAGGTAAACTTGAAGGAGTGCTCGGTTGTTGTAACACAGGAATATTAACTTACTTGGGTGTACTTCTGGCTTAATCTTAAATATAAACAGTGGAAATCTTGCCATTAAGTCTTTTTCTGTCTCCATTGCTCCACTAACTGGACAAGTTGAGTGAGTGGGCAACTGCATGGCAGATGCAGGATAATGTGGATAAATGTGAGGTTATCCACTTTGGTAGCAAAACAGGAAGGCAGATTATTATCTGAACGGCTATAAACTGAGAGAGGGGAATATACAACAAGACCTGGGTGTTCTCGTACACAAGTCGCTGAAGGTAAGCATGCATGTGCAACAGGCGGTAAAAAAGGCAAATGGTATGTTGGCCTTCATAGCGAGAGGATTCAAGTACAGGAGCAGGGATGTCTTGCTGCAATTATACAGGGCCTTGGTGAGGGCACACCTGGAATATTGTGTGCAGTTTTGGTCTCCTTATCTGAGGAAGGATGTTCTTGCTATAGAGGGAGTGCAGCGAAGGTTTACCAGACTGATTCCTGGGATGGCGGGACTGATGTATGAGGAGAGATTGAGTCGGTTAGGATTATATTCTCTGGAGTTCAGAAGATTGAGGGGGGATCTCATAGAAACCTATAAAATTCTAACAGGACTTGACAGGATAGATGCAGGAAGGATGTTCCCGATGGTGGGGGAGTCCAGAACCAGGGGTCATAGTCTAAGGATAGGGGGTAAACCTTTCAGGACTGAGATGAAGAGAAACTTCTTCACCCAGAGAGCAGTTGAGGCCAAAACATTGTATGTTTTCAAGAAGGAGTTATATATAGCTTTTGGGGCGAAAGGGATCAAAGGATATGGGGAGAAAGCGGGAACAGGCTACTGAGTTAGATGATCAGCCATGATCATAATGAATGGTGGAGCAGGCTCTAAGGGTTCCTATTTTCTATGTTTCTATCTTAAATTTTGGCTATAATTTTCCAGCTTTCCTACTGCTGCAATCATCGTTCATTTCAACTTCAATATTCACCGTCAGCAAAAGCTTTGCTTCTCCTCCACTGATTGGAAGCAAAATAATATTTTTGGAGCAAATGGGATTTTGACTCCAGTAGTCACCTGCTGTCCCCAGATGGCAATGCGTGCACCTCTTTACACTCTGTATATATCCCACTAAGGCTGGAGAAAACAACACTTTGAAGTATCTTGCGGCAGTGTTATTTCTGCTTTGAACTGCAGTAAATAGAAACATAGAAAAATAGGAGCAGGAGTAGGCCATTCTGTCCTTGTTGCCCGCACCGCCATTCAATACGATCATGGCTGATCATCCAAACTCAGTAACCTATTCTTGCTTTCTTCCCGTATCCCTTGATTCCAATAGCCCTAAGAACTATATCTAATGCTTTCTTGAATATATTTAATGATTTGGCATCAACTGCTTTCCATGGTAGAGAATTCCACAGGTTCACCACTCACTGGGTGAAGAAATCCCTCCTCATCTCAGTCCTAAATGGCTTACCCCTTATCCTTAGATTGTGACCCCTGGTTCTGGACTCCCCAGCCATCGGGAACATCCTTCCTGCATCTCGTCTGTCCAGTCCTGTTAGAATTTTGTAGGTTTCAATGAGATCCCCTCTCATTCTTCTAAACTCTAGCAAATACAAGCCTAATCGACCCAATCTCTCTTCATATGTCAGTCCTGCCATCCCAGGAATCAGTACAGTGAACCTTCACTACACTCCCTCTATAGCAAGAACATCCTTCCTCAGCTAAGGAGACCAAAACTGCACACAATACTCCAGATGTGGTCTCACCAAGGCCTTGTATAATAGCAGCAAGACATCCTTGCTTATGTACTCAAATCATCTCACTATGAAGGCCAATATACTATTTGCCTTCTTAACTGCCTGCTGCATCTGCATGCTGACTTTCAGTGACTGGTGCACAAGGACACCCAAGTCTTGCTGCACCTCCCCCTTTCCCAATCTATCGCCGTTCAGATATTAATCTACTTTTCTGTTTTTGCCACCAAAGTCATAACCTCACATTTATCCACATTATACTGCATCTGCCATGTATTTGCCTACTTGCTCAACCTGTCCAAATCACACTGGAGCTTTTCTGCATCCTCCTCACAGCTCCCACTCCCACCCAGCTTTGTGTCATCTGCAAACCTGGATATATTACATTTAATTCCCTCGTTTATATCATTAATATATATTGTGAATAGCTGGGTTCCTAGCACTGATCCCTGCGGTATCCCATTAGTCACTGCCTGCCACTCGGAAAAAGACCTGTTTATTCCTACTCTTTATTTCCTGTCTGCCAACCAGTTTTCTATCCATGTCAGCACCTCACCCCCAACTCTATGTGCTTTATGTTTGCATGCTAATCTCTTATGTGGGACCTTATCGAAAGCTTTCTGAAAGTCCAAATACACCACCACTGGTTCTCTCTTATCTATTCTACTAGTTAAATCCTCTAAAAATTCTGGTAGATTTGTCAAGCATAATTTCCCTTTTGTAGATCCATGTTGACTTTGTCCGATCCTGTCATTGTTTTCCAAGTGCTCTGCTATTACATCTTTTATAATGGACTCTAGTATTTCCCCCAATATAATATTACTTTTGCTAAATGCAACTTTACTGAAAATTAACAGTCTTCTTGCCGCTCCAGGAACTGCCCTTTCTGGTTTCTTGCTAAAGCTCGCTCATAACCTCATCATCTCTATTCTCTCCTGGTGGTACTGTTAGTTGCTCTCCTAAAAATAAAGCTCACCTATCTGGTTCATTATTTTCAACTCTAATTTCAATGATCTTGGTACACAATCTTCCTTCATTACAGTTACTGTCCTGGTTAACATTTCTCTCTCAAATTACACCAATTAAAATAACAAATTAACAGGTTGCTGTTGTGGGACCTTACTGTTAACAAATTGGCTGCCATGTTTGTTTACATAATGATAGTGGCTGTGAAATATTTTAAGACATCCTGAAGATGTAAAAGATGTTAGGGTCTGAAATTCTGTTAATGGATGATAAATACCTCATAGTTCAAGGTAATAGGGTGAACAGGTGTTGGGTGTTAATTAGTTAATTGTATTCAAGTGTCCATATATAAAGAAGAGCCAGCCAGCACTGGCGGGTGTTGTTGTTTGGAGAACAGAAATAAACTCTGCGACAAGCAATAAACAATCTCCACCAAAGCATCCTAGTCTCAGTGTCTTCTTCACAAACAGGCTTGGAGATTTCTCTAACATTGGTGGCAGAGGATGGTTGCCTGAAAGTGAATATTGGAGACGAGGGTTTGTTTTCAGAATGGAGAATAGAATTGGAGTTTTTTTTTGAGAAAGCTGCATTTGGAGTTATTTTTGAAGAAAGATGACTGAAACCAAGTGTCAGGTGTTGGAATATAATTTTCCACTGCTGTTTTGTGAAGTCGAACCATACGACGAATGGAAGAATGAAGTTGATACATAGACACGGGTTATGTCTTTACCGAAAAGGAAGCAAGGAATGGACCTTACACTTTCACTTCCCGCCAGAAGCAAGATCTGGGCAAAGTGTTCTCGGAGCTAAAGGTTCATCATTTGTTCGATGAGGAAGGTTTGGACAAACTCTCGAAATTTATGGATAAAATTTATATGAAAGATGACTTATTGAGTGCCTATGAGGCATGGTCGGACTTTGATAAATTTAGAAAAATAGATGGTTCTTCCATAGAAGAATATACTATGGAGTTTAACCAACTATATGCAAGATTGCAGAAATTCTGCTTGGAAATTCCTAGATCAATACTTGACTTCAAATTGTTGGATTGTGCTAGGATATCGAACATGGATAGGCTCTTGGTATTAACTGAAGTTAGATTCAAAGAAAAAGATATGCTGTTTGATCAGATGTCTGATGCCCTAAAACCATTTTTGGGAAAACATTCCTTTCTGGCTGCTTTCATGGCACAGATGGGTTCTTTAGCAGTGAAACTGAAGGTGGAGGATACAATGTTAGCAGCATTTCAAGGCCATTCAAGTATGGGGCCCAGACGTCAGTATGAAAGGAGAAACACACACAAAGTGAACAAGGATAGAGACCCTTTTGGCAGCTATAACAGATGGCAGGAATTGGGTAATTATGGCAGAAGGAGGAACCCCAGGAATAACCAAGGGGTGGTCAACAGGTGTTTCCGATGTGACTCAAAGTATCACTATGCTTTGCATTGTCCAAAAAGGAATAACAGGGTTTTTGAGATGACACATGATGTGGAAGGCGAGGATGACCCTACTGATCAATCAGAAGGAATTGTACCGGTCATGAGAAGCTTCAGTCAGGTAATGAGCGTCCTGGTTGCAGATTCGTTCAATTGCGCAGTACTAGACAGTGGGTGTATGACCACAGTATGTGGAGTGGACTGGTTAAGGTGTTACATGGATTCTTTAAGTAAGGCAGACCAAAGTAAGGTCAAAGAATACAATAGTTCTACCTGTTTCAGGTTTGGGAATGGCAACACGTTGAAATCACTAAAAAGAGTGGTAATTCTGTATAAAATAGCAGGGGAAAACCATTTTATTAGTACGGATGTAACATCCAGTGATAGACATTTGTGGTTAAGTAAACCGTCGATGAAAAAGGCCTGGATGAAATTGGATATGGAACATGATAAGGTGATTGTCTTTGGGAAATTTGTAGCTTTGCGGTTTATGCATTCGGGACATTATCCTTTAGCGAGAACTAACATCTCTAAGCAGGATGTTAAAGAAGTATTAATGGCATCTGGGGATAGGGATTTAAAGGAGAAAAGGCAAATTATTTCAAAACTACATCGACAGTTTGCACATCCATCTTGTCATAGGTTGAAGATGCTGTTAAAAGATGCAGGGGTGGTAGATGATGACTACACTGAACTTATCAAAGATATCAGTGAAAAATGTGATATCTGTAACAAATACAGGAGGATGCCATCATGACCCATAGTGAGTCTCCCATTAGCAAAGGACTTCAATGAAACCGTAGCGATGAACTTGAAGGTATGGGATAAAGAAAAAAACATTTTTATTCTACACTTTATAGTCGTGGCGACTGGATTCAGTCTGTCGACAGTAGTTTATAGCAAAGGCAAAAAGTAATAGCGGACAAGATAATGGAAAGGTGGATAGGAACAGGACTGAGAGCATTGGCTAGCTTTCTAACTGACAATGGAGGAGAATGGAAGGGTCACTGACCCGAAACGTTAACTCTGCTTCTCTTTCCACAGATGCTGCCAGACCTGCTGAGTGGTTCCAGCATTTCTTGTTTTTATTTCAGATTTCCAGCATCCGCAGTATTTTGCTTTTATTTTAGAATTTGCCAATGATGAGTTCAGGTGTATGTGCGAAAATATGAATATTGTAGCAATGCACACGGCAGCAGAAAGTTCCTTTCGTCATGGGATTTGTGAGAAAAATCATGCCATGATTGGCAAAATGCTCCGAAAAATGTTAGCAGGCCAGCCAAATTGTACATTGACTGCTGCTCTGGTGTGGGCAGTACATGCGAAAAAACACGCTGCAAATGGTTGGGGGTTACAGCCTATTCCGACCAGGTGAGAAAGGGGTCTAAGAGGTCCCCCTCAGCCTTCACCTGGTCTTATTGTAACAGGGTTTTATTTTTAAACACAGTGTTTTTAGCTTCCCCTTAGTGAATCCTTGTTCACCACTTTCCAATTATAAGGCAAAGAAACCAGCACAAACAGACTTTCTTAGGTTTAAAGAAGAAAAGTTGAAATTCATTAAACTTGAACTTAAACTCTAATTCGGTTAATGCCTACAGATACACGACACACCCAAGCTAGCATGCATACGTGATACACACATGCATATAGAGACAGAAAAGAGCAGAAGAAAAATAAAGTGGAAAAGTTTGAGGCAATATCTGAAGAGTTTTGTTACGGTTCTTCGAGCTCACTGTAGAGTCCTTGATTGTAGGTAGATCTTGCTTTTTGTTGGGGCCCAGTATCCTTTCTTGAGCATTGATGCAAACAGTAGCTTTTCTCTATTCTCCTGTTTCCCACATGCTCTTATCGATCTTGGGGAACTCTCAGCTCACCTAGTATTCCATTGGTGCCTATGTGTGCTTTGAGGTTCTACTGTTGATGCTTCTCATAAAGTTATATTGAAACTGACTGCTTTTCAAAATCTTTAGAATACAATTTTTTCCCACCAATTAATCTCTTTGCAATGCTTCTCAAGGCAAAACAGGCCAGAAAGCAAAAGTCAGGCAGAATTTTTCCTCATCAGAGAATTTAGTAAATAAGCTGAAATGAAGGGTGTGGAGGTATAGTTGCTATTTTGCTTTGTGTAAGTATCAATCCCAGTTCTTTAGAAATTAAAAAATATTAAAAATCAAGAGAACTTGGAACCTATTCTCTAGCAAGTGGCAGAATTTCAACCTGTTCATCACAGAGCTCAAAACGGATTTGGCAAATAGGATTTAATAATAGAAAAACCCTTGCCTGAATGAACTTTACATACTCCCAAATTTATTCCTTGACTTTTGACTATAGGAAATGAATATTGACAAGAAATAGTTACACTTTGGCTGTACTTGATGATTCAGGCAAATGGATACAGGAGAGTTGAAGGGATCAGATAACAGCAAGAAACCAGAAACTCCAATAGACTAGTGGCAGAGGGAAAATCAAGTAGATTCAACTTGCAATATTAACTCTTGTCCAGTGAGCTGTTGAGTGGAAAGAATGAATACAAAAAGGATTAAGAGCAGAACTTTTGATATAATCTGTAATGATTCTGAATTGCAGATGTTTATAGACAGACAGCAAGAAACTGCACTGTTTTCAGAAATACTAACCTTGACCACTCATGATACTGTAGATGTTGCTCTTGGACATTAAGCACAGTGGTATCATGCTGGCTGTCCACCTACATCTGTCAGGTTTCCTGCTCTCAGAACTTATAAATGAATGCTCCATGCCACCAAGTGCAATATGGCAGCATGCAGGAGGACACAGGAAAGGGGTGCTTCTGAATTCATTTTAAAAACAGTAAATACATAATAATGTAACAAATAACTTGGGTTTCGAATGTACTGCAGGTACCAATTTGAGAATGGAACCTGCTGAGAATGACAGGAGATGCAGACTTGAGTAATACTGCCTGGTTGCCATCCCTCTTTGATCAGGAAATTGCTCACTTCCACCTGAATGCTAGTTAAATTTTATTCTCAAAAAGCAGGTAATAGAACACACAAGAAGAAATAATGGGGGCTTGTAAGAAAGGTATGGCAATAATCGTGGGTGATTTTAATCTTTAGATAGATTGGAAGAATTAGATTGGCGAAGGTAGCCTGGAAAATGAGTTCATGGGGTGTTTTCGGGACAGTTTCTTAGAGCAGCATGTTCCAGCCAAACAGAGAGCAGACTACTTTAGATCTGGTAATGTGTAACGAGACAGGATTAATTAATGACCTCATAGTAAAGGTGCCCCTGGGTAGCGGTGATCACCACATTATTGAATTTCGCATTCAGTTTGAGGGTGAGAAGAGTGGATCTAAGGCTGGTGTTTTAAACTTAAATAAGGGTAATTATGAGGGTTTGAAGACAGATCTGGCTAAAGTAAACTGGGAAATTAGGTTAAGGGATAGGTCAGTAGAGATGCAGTGGCAGACATTTAAGGAGATATTTCATAACACTCAGCAAAGATACATTCCAGTGAGAAAAGAAGACTCTAGGGAAAGGACGCACCATCCATGGCTAACTAAGGAAGTTAAAGATAGGATCAAATTGAAAGAAAAAGCGTACAATTCAGTGAAGAGCAGTGGCAGGTCAGAAGATTGAACAGAATATAAAAACCAGCAAAGAATGACTAAAAGAATAAGGAGAGAGAAATTAGAGTACGAGAGAAAGCTGGCTAGAAATATAAAAATGGATAGTAAGAGTTTCTACAGGCATTTAAAAAGGAAAAGAGTAAGGAAAGTGAGTGTTGGTCCTCTAGAGAGTGAGAATGGAGAATTAATAATGGAAAATAATGAAATGGTGAGAAATTGAACAGATTTTTTGCATCTCTCTTCACTGTAGAGGATACAAATAACATCCCAGAAATAATTGTGAATCAAGAGTTGAAAGGGAGGGAAGAACTTAAAACAATTACCATCACCAGGGAAAGGGCACTGAGAAAATTATTAGAACTAAAAGCCGCCCAATCCCAAGGTCCCGATGAACTTCATCCTAGAGTCTTAAAAGAAGTGGCTGCTGCGATAGTAGATGTATTGGTTTTAATTTGCCAAAATTCCCTAGATTCTGGAAAGGTCCCATCAGATTGGAAAATAATGAATGTAACTCTGCTATTCGTGAAAGCAGGAAGCAGAAAACCACAGGCCAGTTAGCTTAACATCTGTCATAGGACAAATGGTGGAATCTATTATTGAGGAGGTTATAGCAGGTCATTTAGAAAATCTCAATGCAATCAGGCAGAGTCAACATGGTTTTGTGAAAGGGGAATCATGTTTGACTAATTTATTAGAGCTCTTTGAGGAAGTAACAAGCAACATGGATAAAGGGGATCCTGCGGATGTTGTGTTCTTGGATTTCCAGAAGGCATTTGATAAGATGCCACATCAAATGTTCCTAAAGAAAATAAGAGCCCATGGTATAGGGGGTAACATATTAACATGGATAGAGGATTGGTTAGCTAACAGGAAACAGAGTTGGCATAAATAGATGATTTTCAGGTTGGCAAGCTGCAACTAGTAGAGTGCCACAGGGATTAGTGCTGGGGCCTTAACTATTTACAATCTATATCAATAACTTGGATGAAGGGACAGAATGTATGGTTGCTAAATTTGTTGGTGACACAAACATAGGTAGGAGAGTAAGTTGTGAAAAGGGCATAAGGAGTCTGCAAACGGATATAGATAGTGTGACAGAAATCACACCTGCCAAATGGAAACATATTAATTTCATCATATGGGACACTACTTGAAACTTTTTTTTACTGGACATTGCAAATAACTTGTTTAAAAAAAAAAGCAGAGTTGAACGGCTGAAAACAAAGTTGCACATTTGCATGCTGAGAGGACAGGGGCTGGCTGAGAGACATGAATGGAGAGACAATGGGGGTGCTCTTTGATTCAATTAGCAAGATTGGTCTGGGCAATAGTGGTGATCAACATCCTTTAACTTTGTAAGAGCCAGAACTCCACCCCCCATCGAGAGTGTCTGGAAGGCATTCCCCTCATCAACCTCTGTTGCTTCATCAAAAAATTCAATTATATTAGTCAAGCATGATTTACCTTTTACATATCTGTGCTGGCTCTCCTTAATTAAACTCAAACCTCCAAGTGCCTTTGTAGTTTTTTCCCTGATTATTGTTTCTAAAACCTTATCTGCTACTGATGTTAAACTGACCTGCCTGTGGCTACTAGGAATGCCTTTACAACCTTTCTTGAATAAGGGCGTCACATTTGCCACTCTCCAATCCTCTGCCACCTCTCCCTGTATAGGCAAGATTGGAAGATTATGGAAAGCCCTTCCGCGAGTTCCATCCACCTTCCTTTTATCAACCTGGGATGCAAGCCATCCAGACCAGGTGACTTATCCACTCTAATCATAGCCAGCCTTTTCAGTACATCCTGCCCATCACTTTTCACCCCATCCATTACCTCCGCCATCTCCACTTCTACCGATATTTTGTCAGCATCCTATTCGTTTGTAAACACAGATACAAAGTATTCATTAAGTATTCTAGCCTTGCCTTGTGCCTCTAAGTATATATCACTCTCTTTGTCCCTAATAGGACCCACCCTGCCTCTTACTGCCTGTTTACTATTCACATGCCGGTAGAAGATTTTTGGGTTCCCTTTTATGTTAGCTGCCATTCTCTTCTCATATTCTCTCTTTGACAGTCTTATTTTCCTCTATGCTTCACCTCTAAACTTACTGTATTTGGACGGGTTCTCACTTGAAGATTTGACCTGACATTCATCATACACCCTCTTTTTTTTGTTTCCTCATATTCTCTATCTCGCTTCTCATACAAGGAGCCCTGGCTTTGGTTCCCCTAATTTTCACCCTTGTTAGAATGTACCTAGTCTGTACCTCAAACATCTTCTTAAAGATCACCCATTGCTCCATTAAGGTTTTCCTGTCAGTCTTTGGTTCCATTTTACCCTGGCTAGATCCCCTCTCATACCATTGAAGATAGTCTTCTTCCAATTTAGACATTCTACTTTAGATTGTTGCTTGCTCTTCTCCATTACTAATCTAAACTCTATGATATGATGATCACTCTTACGCAAGTGCTCCTCCACAGGCACTCAGTCCACTTGGTCCACCTCATTTCCCAGCCCCAGATCCAGCAATGCTTCCTTCCTAGTTAGGCCAAGAACATACTGGTCAAGGAAGCCCTCCTGAACACAATCCTGAAATTCCTCCCTCCTTACCTTTTACTCGAACATTATTCCAATCGATATTTGGGTAAAGTCCCCCATTAGCACCACTCTATATTTCTTGCACATCTCTGTGATTTCCCTGCAGATTTGCTCCTCTATCTCTCTCTCACTATTTGGAGGTCTATAGAATACCACCAGAAATGTGATCATACCTTTCTGCTTCTCAAATTTAACCAAATGGATTCTGTTCATGCTGCCTCAAGGTCATCCTCTCTTTCCAACACTAAAATGTTTTCCCTAATCAGTACTGCTTCCCCAACTCCCTTTTTTCCTTCCCTACCTTTTCTGAACACTTTGCGTCTGTAAATATTAAGCATCTAGTCCTCACCATTTTTAAGCCATGTTTTCATGATTGCTACGACATCATATTCCCACATGGCTATTTGTGCTTGTAGCTCACCAACCTTATTCATCACACCTTTGTCTGTATATGCATTCTAAACCCATCTATGTATTCCTCGTTGTCTTTTTTAGTCTGCTGCTATCTAATATGGTACTACTTCCTTCTCCAGTACTATCTGATATAATCACTCCTTTATGCACCTTATTCCTCCTCTTTACTTCTATATGCTGGTGCCCACCTCCCTGTCAATTTAGTTTAAACCATCCCCAACCACACTAATGAACCTCTCTGTGAGGTCATTGGTCCCAATCCTGTTCAGGTGCTACCTGTCACTTTTGAATAGGTGCCTCCTGCCCCAGAACTGGTCCCAATACCCCAAGAATCTGATGACCCCCCCCCACCCCCACCCCACCACTGCACCAAATCTCAAGCCATGCTTTGATCCTTCCTATCTTCTAATTTCTAATCTCGCCAGCACATGGCACTGGGAGTAATCCAGAGATTACTACCTTCAAGGTCCTACTTTTTAACTTCCTCCCAAGCTCCTGAAAATCTGACCGTAGGAAATCAATACCTTCTCTCTCTGTCATTGGTACCGACGTGTACCACAACTCTGGCTCACTCCCTTTCCCATGCAGAATATTCTGCATCCTCTCCATGATATCCTTTACCCTCGTATCAGGGAGGCAACACAACATGCAGGATTCACAATGATGGTTACATCAACATTTGTCTGTCCCCTAATTATGGAATCTCCTATAACAACTGCATTTCTACTCTTTTCTGTTCCCTCCTGTGCAGTCCCTTATCCATTAGTCCCATTGTCTGGACTGCACTCCTTCAAGGTGCCATCACTCCCAGCAGTTTCCAGTGCTGAGTACCTGTTTGAGAGTGAAACACACTCCGAAGACTCCAACACTTCCTGCCTCTTCCTACTGTTCTGGATGGTCACCAGCTACTATCGTGAACATTTATGGCCTGTGAACTGACGACCTGGTGGAATGTATGATCCAGGCAACTATCAGCTTTTCTGATGCTCCGCAGTGACTTCAGCTGCAGGTCGGCATTGGACCTGTTCAAAACTTAGGTTTGCATACAATTGCTTAAAATTAATGCATCATTTTAAAAATTAAATGTATAATTTTCCAGGGAGTATGGCCCTGGAGCATCCTAGAAATAAATCACCAATTTTGTGCATTATGCTTTTGGATTTCATAAGAACATAAGCAATAGGAGCAGGAGTAGGCAGCTTGGCCCCTCAAGCCTGATCATGGCTGATCTGATCATGACCTCAATTCCACTTTCCTGCTTGCCCCCATATCCCTTGACTTTTAGATTAGATTAGAGATACAGCACTGAAACAGGCCCTTCGGCCCACCGAGTCTGTGCCGAACATCAACCACCCATTTATACTAATCCTACACTAATCCCCATATTCCTACCAAACATCCCCACCTGTCCCTATATTTCCCTACCACCTACCTATGCTAGTGACAATTTATAATGGCCAATTTACCTATCAACCTGCAAGTCTTTTGGCTTGTGGGAGGAAACCGGAGCACCCGGAGAAAACCCACGCAGACACAGGGAGAACTTGCAAACTCCACACAGGCAGTACCCGGAATCGAACCCGGGTCCCTGGAGCTGTGAGGCTGCGGTGCTAACCACTGCGCCACTGTGCCGCAGATCAACAATCTGTCTAACTCAGCCTTGAATATATTTAATGACCCAACCTCCACTGCTCTCTGAGGTAGAGAATTCCAAAGGTTAACAAAACTCAGAAGAAATTCCTCCTCATCTCATTCTTAAATTATTCTGAAACTGTGCCCCCTAGTTCTAGATTCCCCCACGAGGAGAAACATCCTCTCAGCATCTATCCTGTCAAGCTCCCTCAAAATCTTATGTTTCAATAAGATCACCTCTCATTCTTCTAAATTCCAATGAGTATAGGCATTTCCTCATAAGACAACCCATTCATCCCAAGAATTAACCTAGTGACACTTCTCTGAGCTGCGTCCAATGCAACTACATCCCTCCTTAAATAAGGAGACCAAAACTGTACACAGTACTCCAGGTGCAATGCCCTGTACAGTTGTACCAAAACTTCCTACTTTTATATTCCATCCCCCTTAAAAAATTCTCATCCTTATTTTCAAATCCCTCCCTAGTCTCATCCCTACTTATCTCTGTAATCTCCACCAGCCCCACAACCCTCCGAGATATCTGCGCACCTCTAATTCTGGCCGCTTGTGTATCCCTGATTTTAATTGCTCCATCACTTGTGGCCACATTCCCTCATAATCTTACATGTTTCAATAAGATCACTTCTCCTTTTCTCTCCAGGTGTTTTTACCCCTCCAATACAATCTAAGAGACAAAGCCCTTATATTTATGTGTTTTCGTGTTAGGCCTGCTCTTCAGTTACCAGCTATTTGAGGGGATGAGTCAACCTTTTTGAAATTGTTGGGTGGTTATTTCCAATTTTCTAAGTTGACATGTTCAGAGAAGTTCTTGCAGAAGATTTTCTGGTAATGCACAGGAGTGAACAGGACTATGAGAATGTAATGCAATAAAGGAGGGGCAGAGGAGGAGGATGGTTTGGCCAACATTATTAAAGTCCACAGAGAGGTGGAGGAGGAATAATACACTGATGATACACAAAATGTTGTTGGCAAATTTTACTAGAGCAACCTGTGTTGTGGGTGGACCAAAAGCTAGACTGAAAAGATTTAAATCAAACAAGGTGGGGAGAGAGTTGGGTGACAATGATGCATTTCAGTCCTGAGAAAGGAAAGGGAAGTTAGAAATGGTAAACAGTTGGAGAGAACAAAGGAGACAAGGGTAGTCTTTTAAGGTGCAGGGTGAAATTGGGGAGTCAATATCGACCTGAGGTTAGGGAGCACTTGATGTTGCTGAGCCTTAGACTAAAAGAGGCATTTGAATGCTCAAAGTCTGAGTCAGGAGTGGGTTATGAAAGGTGGGAGCAGAGTTTAAAGGAGGGCATGGGAGCTGGAAGCAGAGTTCAGGGGCAGGGTGTGTTGGAAATTGAAAGCAGAGATTAGAGAGAGAATGGGAGCTGGGAGCATTGCACCGCAGCCTCACAGCTCCAGCGACCCGGGTTCAATTCTGGGTACTGCCTGTGTGGAGTTTGCAAGTTCTCCCTGTGTCTGCGTGGGTTTCCTCCCACAGCCAAAAGACTTGCAGGTTGATAGGTAAATTGGCCATTATAAATTGCCCCTAGTATAGGTAGGTGGTAGGGGAATATAGGGACAGGTGAGGATATGGTAGGAATATGGGATTAGTGTAAGATTAGTATAAATGGGTGGTTAATGGTCGGCACCGACTCGGTGGGCCGAAGGGCCTGTTTCAGTGCTGTATCTCTAAAACTAAAACTAAGAACTTCGATACATATCACCCATTTGGGGGAGGGGAAGAATTAGAAGGGGGCTTACAATTCTAAAGTTGCTACCTGGAGCCTTGACTGATATGTTCATATGTTCAATTACACCAGGTTTGAATTCCCTATTTGCAATTAAACATTTTAAAAAAAGGAAAAAAAAACTCCTGTATTTGCTGCTACTGAAACACAGAAGTATTAAAATATAAAGAAATGCCCAAATATGGCAGAGAATAGTTTTCTAGCAAAAATGATTTCCCTTTTAGATGAAAAAAATGCAATGTCCAGCTTCAAATACGGTGGGAAAAGTAAAATGAAATTGGTGCACGCCCCCTAGAAAGTGAATATCACATCTTCAACACCTGTATTTCCTTTCAAGCTTTCCTACATTCCCCACAACGTTTCCTGCATTACAACAGTGACTGCATTTCAAAAGTACTTCCTTGGCTGTGGAACACTTTGGAATGCCCTGAGGTCATAAAAGCCACTGTATAAATGTGTCTTTCTTTTTTCTTCCTTACTTTCATGTACTTAACGTGAAGGAATTTTGAGTATCTCTGCAACAACAACAACAGCTCATCTCAGGGTCAACTATGACACGAAGGTTGCGAACAGACTGACATAATGTCAGACTGTTGCCAGGGCAAGGGATAGAGTTGGTAGCTAGGGAATGGATAACAAAAGCAAAATACAGCGGATGCTGGAAATCTGAAATAAAAACAAGAAATGCTGGAAATACTCAGCAGGTCTGGCAACATCTGTGGAGAGAGAAGCAGAGTTAACGTTTCAGGTCAGTGACCCTTCTTCAGAACTGGGGAATGGAGTTTGGAGTGGGAACTGAAACAATGGCTTCAATCTCCCCAGTATATAACTTAGTTGCCCATGTTCCAATGTAAGTTAGATTTAATTGCCTGTGTTACATCACTGACTTTTTTTCAGGATCATTTTTGATAGGTTTGTTTTTTTGAAGCTTCTGCTAGCTTTCTAGTTTGCTATGTAAGAGTTTCTATTCCCATACTATTAAACGTCACTGAATCTAAAATTTGACTTCGTCACAGTAAGGCACTTGGGTCAAAAGTTGAGGTATGCAGCATAATTGCATAAATCACGTCTTCTTGAAATGCTCTCCCTTGTAAAAACTTGAATATCTGCCTACATGAATATCATTTCACACCCCCCACCCTCTCCCACACCCGTCCCCTCCTCCTGACTCTTGCTGGGACATGATTAATTGGGCGGATGCAACCCTTTAGTATCTCATCCAAGTGGCTTGTCTTGTGTGAAATGGGGCAATGAGTCTCAGTAGATTGTTTGACTGTCAATGATATCTGAGTTAATCATCTTTTCATTTGCTATTCACACTTGTTCACCTTCCAGCATTAGTCACTGGATAGCAATAAAAAATTGGAACCGTAACTGATTTATTGGTTTCCAGATCAAGGGCAATGAGGCCCAATTGTATCACCTTCTTCTTTTATCTCCCAGTTCTGATGAAGGGCTATAATTGATACATTAACTACTTTCTTTTCTCCACAGATGCTGCCTGACCTATTGAGGATTTCCAAAGTTTTCCTGATTTTGTTTTGTCACACCAACTGCTGCCTTGGCTGGAATCAGTAGACTTGGCACAGAACCTTCTGCAAAGGTTAGTATTACACCTTGTAGTACTTGACCCAGTAAGCAACTATAGACAACATTTTAACTGAGTCAGTTTTTCTACCTCCTAGTTGCAAATGAGAAAAAATGGTTTCATAATAACTGTGGGCACTAAAAGTTTTAAAAGTGAATAGCAAATCTGAATACAAGGTTTCAAGTGCAGCAACATCGTAAGGTGCACTGGGCACATCAAAGTAGCCAACCTTTAATAAACTTGCCTCATATAATGCACTAATTATCCATGGGAATAAAGATGGATTTAGAAAACTGGTGATACAGCATGCTGCCTTCAGTTGGACATATTCCTCTACCATCCATTCTAGAAAGAACTCTTACAGGAGAGGCAGATCAACTCATTTTCTTGCTCACTTGTTAGAAAAGAACAGATCAATCAACATAGGGATGGGGAGGACCCAAAAGAGAAGATTATTAGCAATCAGTATAAATAGAAAATCTAGGCTCCTAAAATATGATGTTGAATTTAATGGACAAGAAAGGAAGAAGTGTCAAGTAAGTTTATTTTAGTTAAGTTTACATTTCTGCATTACAACAGTGACTATACTTCAAAAGTATTTCATTGGCTAGATTTACGACCAGGTGAGAAAGCTGTCTAGGAGACCCTCTCAGCCTTCACCTGGTCTTACTGTAACAGGGCTCTATTTTTAAACACTGTGTTTTGAGCTCCCCCTTGGTGAATCCTTATTCACCGCTTTCCAATTATAAGGTAAAACAATGAGCACAAACAGGCTTTCTTAGGCTTAAAGAAGAAAGGTGAAATTTATTAAAACTTAAACTTAAACTCTAATTCAGTTAACGTCTATGGATACACGATGCGCCCACGCTAGCATGCATACGTGATACACACATTCAGATTGGGACAGAAAAGAGCAGAAGAAAAATAAAGTGGAGAGGTTTGAGGCAATATCTGAAGAGTTTGTTATGGTTCTTGTAGATCACTGTAGAGTTCTGCTTTTAGGTAATTCATGCATTTCGTTGGGGCCCAGCATTCCTCTTAAACCTTGTTCACTGCAGGAGACTTTTTCTCTCTTGGGGTTCATGTGTCTTAAATGGAATCTGAAGCTGGTGAGAAAGAGATGGGAGCAGACAGGAGAGATGTGGTCTCAATCCAGGAGCCAGGAGCTTTCGGTTTTCAAACTCTGTTTCTCCAATTTAAAACCTTAAGTTCAAAACTCTGCAACAGCTAGTTAGTCATGTGACTAAACTGGTCTGATCATGTCTGTTCTGTGCATTGGGAGCAGGGACTGGTTCTTTTGTTACGACACTGTCTGCTAGTATGCAAAAAATGCCTTTCCGGCGAGGGGCCTGGCAATTCCTTGTAATATGCCCTCTTTTGTTCCCAGCAACAATTTGAAATTTAATGTCCATGTGGCGAGATTAATGTGCCTCATTCTTGGCAGGTGGGGGCCTGCATGACAGCTAGAAAGAAAGAATTAGCATTGATATATTGCTTTTCACATCCAAAGGACATCCTAAAAATGTAGTCTGAAGTGCAGTCACTAATCTTCTGTAAGTAATTTTCACAGTGTTTTCCCACAAACAATGAATGACCAGATAATCTATTTTGACAATCTCAGTTGATGGATGCATGTTGGCTAAGACACCAGAAGAACTTCCCTGCTCCTCATTAAATTGTGCCATGAAATCTTTTATGTCCACTTGAACATGCAGATAGGGTCTCAGTGGAACATCTCATCTGAAAGGCAACATCTTTGACAATGCAGTGCTCCCTTAAGATTACACCAAAAACATCAGTCTAGATGATATACTTCAATCCTGGAATGGAGTTTGAACACATTACCTCCTGCATGATGTGCAAAACTGTTAAAAAACTGAGCATGAAGCTAAAAGGATACCTTTGTTTGTTTTTCACTAGAAGGCAGATCAGACAGGATTATAAAGAATAGGTGTGTCTCTCCGATGGCTTACTTAGTATGGAACCGAGACAATCAGACTAGTAAAGCTCTCTGTGACCTTGTCCTATCTCTTGCCCCACCCCCGCTTTACTTGCTTAAAACCTTTTACATTTCTAATATCTGCCAGTTCTGTTGAAGGGTCACTGAACCGAAACATTAACTCTGCTTCTGTCTCCAGATGCTGCCAGACCTGCTGAGTATTTCCAGCATTTCTTGTTTGTCGTAAAGTTTCAGGTTTATTTCCTGGTCTATGTCAAGCTCTCTAGTCTCTGCTATCTTTGGATAGTAATACAACTGGATTTGGCGCCAAGGCTACAGTCAGGGATGCCTCTCTTCGGGGCCTCTGTTGGTGGGTCACACTTGAAGAATGGCCATCTCTGTGAGTAACATGTGGCACCCTACTCCAGTAAAAGTCAATAACCTTAAGAGAGGAAAGAAAGAAAAGAGGAAAAGAGAAAAAAAAACTAGGTCAATTGATGACCCTCAGAAGTGATTGCATTGGGATTTCCTGTAACTGTAGAAGGGAGGCTTCCATTGTAAACAGTTCCCGTATGGTGGAAAGTCAATCAAAACTGTGAAGTATTAAATGGTCTCTGATAGCCCAGTGCAGGAAATACAAGTAATGCCCACAATTGATAGATAATTCTGTGAAAGAGAAGCATTTTATAGCTTTTACTTAAGCTGCAGTAACCTCAGTGATCTAAATGGTTTTCAAAAACAGAATCAAAGGTTTTTAGTAGGATGAGTTTTGAAAGACAGGGGCTTGGATATTCCATTTTTCTGGAATTAGGGTGGTTCTTTGATTTTTGCCCACCATAAAGCTATGCCTCTGACCCTGGGTGATCGTCCTGCCTTAGGGTCATTTAACTATTTTTTTGTTTGTTCCTGGATCTTCGCTAGAGAGCTCAGAAGGTGTTGTTGACCGGGGTGGGAATATGGGGGAGGCTGAGATTTACGAGTGCTCTGTAATGGGAAGATGTCTAGTTTTAGCTGGTTAAACTGCAGCAGTATTTCTACACACACTTAAGGATTCCTAACCTTAACACAGAACTATACAGAATATACAACACATCAAATGGTCATTTGGCACAACCAGTCCAAGCTGATGTTTATGCTCTATTCCAATCACTTCCTCCTATCCTTCCTCAGTCAATTGGCATTATTTGCTATCCCCTCCTCCCTCATATGCTTATCTCACCTCTCTTTAAATGCATCTATACTATTCGCCTGAACCACACCCTGTGGTAATGAGTTCCACATTCTTATCACTCACAGAGCAGCAGAGTGGCGTGAGTATGAGCGTCAAGTGGGCAAGGTTAAAAGGGTTGAATTTTATGGAGCTGGTGGGGTCCCGAAGCAGGGCCTAAAAGGCAGGGAACCCCGCCTTAGCCGTTTAGAGATCCCCACAGGCTGTGTTTAACGGCACTTGAGCAATTAACTGCCCAGTGCCATGGTTCCTGTCCCTTTAAGGATGGGGATCCCACCACCCAGAGCTGCTAGTCAATCAGAGGGCCAGCAGCTCAGTAGTATTAGCAGCGCCACTGGGAGTGGTGGCAACTGATGCTACTATAGGAGGCCCAGGACCAGGACCAGCACTGGAGTCCCAGACACCATACAGGTAAGTGTGGTGGAGTCACCGGGGCCAGTCTGGCAAACCCAGGGAAAGAGATAGATGGTGGTCATTGAGGGAGGAGGGGTGTTCACAGAGTGGCGCGGGGTTACAGATTTTCCATGGAGGAGTCCCCCCATGCCTAAGCCTACAGGCCTTGTCCTATTGGGCGACCTCCCCGTGTGGCAGAGCCCCCCCCTCGCCGCTGTAAAAATATCAGCGGCGATGGGAAAAGGCCCTTAAGTAGCCATTAATTGACCACTTAAGGGCTTCCATTGGCCTCTGGATGGAAAGGCTGTCTTTGGCCTTTCCCACCCTGACAAAATTGCATAGTGATGGGAGGACAACGGGCACTCCATCCGCCGCCTTCCGTCCCTATTTTATAGGACACCCCACCTCCCATCCTGTCTTGCAGGGCTCATAAAATTTGGGCCTAAAGTATTTTCAAATACTGGTCAAAGTATAACAGTAAGTGAATTAATAAGAAGAGCATTAGCACAGAATTGGTCTAGAGGCAATAATTAAAATTAATAGTTTATACAAAGGTAATAACTAGATTGTAAAAGAGGGAATGCATTTTTTTAGGTCATGTCTGGGCAGCTGCGACCTGTTGCTTGCAATCCCTGCACCATGTGGGATCTTCAGGACACTTCATGTGTCTTGCAGGACCATGTGTGTAGGAAGTGTCTCCAGCTATGTGAGCTCAAGCTCAAGATTTCTGAGCTTCAGGGGCAGCTGAAATTACTGTGGAACATCAGAGAGGATGAGTGTTTTCTGGGGCATACATTTCAGGAGGTGATCACCCCACAGGCAGTAAGAGTTCAGGATAGTAGGTGGGTGGCCATCCAAAGAGTAGGAAGATGCAGGAAGTGCAGGAGTCTTTGGGGTGTGTGCCTCTCTCAAACCAGTACTCAGCATTGGAGACTGCTGGGAGTGACGACCTTGGAGGAGTGCAGTTCAGACCATGGCACCAATGGGCAAGGGACTGCACAACAGGGAACAGAAAAGAGTGGAAATGCAGTCATTATAGGAGATTCCATAGTAAGGGGGAGAGGCAGGCATTTCTGTAAATGTCATCATGAGTCCCTCATGGTGCGTCGCCTTCCTGGTGCTAGAGTAAAGGATATCATGGAGAGGGTGCAGAATATTTTGCAGGGAGAAGGGAGTGAGCTAGAAGCTGTGGTACACGTCGGTCCCAACAACATAGAGAGAGCAGGAATTGAGGTTCTAGGGTCAGATTTTCAGGAGCAAGGGAGGAAGTTAAGAAGTAGGACCTCGAAGGTAGTAATCTCCGGATTACTCCCAGTGCCACATGCTAGCAAGAGTAGAAATCGGAAGATAGGAAGGTTCAATGCATGGCTTGAGTCATGCTGCAGCAGAGAGGGCTTCAGATTCTTGGGGCATTGGCATCAGTTCTGGGGCAGGAGGCTCCTATTCAAAAGGGACGGGTAGCACCTCAATAGGACTGGAACCAATGGCCTCATGGGGAGGTTCACTATTGTGGTTGTGGAGGGTTTAAACTAAATTAGCATATTAGATAGGAACAGACTAGGAAGGAATACAATGAATACAAAGACAGGTTTAGAATGCATGTATGTGAATGCACAAGGTGTAGGTTGGTGAGCTAGAAGCACAAATAGAAGTATGGGAATATGATGTAGTAGCAATAATGGAAACTTGACTTAAAAATGGTGAGGACTGGGCACTTAATATTCGAGGATACAAAGTGTTCAGGAAAGGTAGGGAAGGAAAGAAAGGGAGGTGGAGTGGCAGTACTGATTAGGTATTTTATAAGCATCCAAATAGTGAGAGAGAGAGACAGGCGCAAATCTGCAGGGAAATCTCAGAGATATGCAAGGACTATAGAGTGGTGGTATTGGGGACTTTAATTACCCAGATATCGATTGGGATAATGTTAGACTAAAGGGAAAGGAGCAGGAGTGATTTCTGAAATCTGTTCAGGGAACTTCCTTGATAAGTATGCTCTTGGTCCAACTAGGAAGCAGGCATTGCTGGATCTGGTGCTGAGGAATGAGGTGGGCCAAGTGGACTACATAACTGTGGGGGAAAAATTAGGTAAGAGTGATCATCATATCATAGGGTTCAGGTTAGCAATGCAGAAGAGCAAGAAACAATCTAAATTAGAACTTCTAAATTGGAAGAGGGCTAACTCCAAGGGTATGAGAAAGGATCTAGCCAAGGTCAAATGGAACCATAAAACAAAACAAAAACTATTGGAAATATTCAGCACTATTGATGAAAGTTCACAGACCTGAAACATTATCTTTGCTTCTCTCTCCTCAAATGGAACCATATCGTGACAGGAAAAACTGTTATGGAACAATTGGTGATCTTCAAGGAGGAGATGTTTCAGATACAGGCTAGGTGCATTCCCACAAGACTGGTGGACCAAAGCCAGGGCTCGTTGAATGACAAGTGAGATAGAGAATATGAAGAAACAAAAGAAAAAAGAGGGTGTATGATGCATGACAGGTGAATTCTGCAAGAAAAAACCAGGCCAAATACAATAAGTTGAGAGGGGAAGTGAAGAGTGTCATGCTCGGCTCCTACCTGACAAGAATAAGGCATATTAATTTTGTCATGAACATTGATTTTAAGCTGTTACTGGTGCGAGAAAATGACTTGTTAAACAGATCAGCTGTGGCTGGAAAAATACATTTGCATATTAACAGAAAGTGCTTGGAAGGACAAAGGACCATTCCCTTATTCATTCAACCCACAATGGACCTTGATCACCAGGTACTGTGTGCAAGAGGAGCATTGCAGAGACTGCTAAGGTGATACAATCCAGGACTGGTTAGATCAGCTGGTCTCCAGGCTCTTTTGAACTAGCCCCAGAGTTTGAACTTAGTAAGACTGTTTGCTCCTGGACTGAGAAGATCTCTCCTGTCTGCTCCCATCTCTTTCTCACAAGCCTCTGAATCCACCTAAGATACATGAACCCCAAGGGAGAAAATCTCCTACAGCGAACAAGGTTTAAGAAGAATACTGGGCCCCAACGGAATGCAAGTTCTACCTACAATCAAGAACTCTACAGTGATCTCAAAGAACCATAAGACAAACTCTTCAGATATTGCCTCAAATTTTTCCACTTTATTTTTCTTCTACTCTTTTCTGTCTCTATTTGCATGTGAGTATCGCATATGCATGCTGATGTGGGCGTGTCGTGTATCCATAGGTGTCAACCAAATTAGAGTTTAAGTTTAATAAATTTCAACCTTCTTTTCTTTAAACCTAAGACAACCTATTTGTGCTGGTTTCTTTGCCTTATAATTGGAAAGCGGAGAACAAGGATTCACCAAAAAGGAGCTAAAAACAGTGTGTTTAAAATTAAACCCTGTTACGGTAAGATCAGGTGACCACCTTCCTCACCAGGTCGGAACAAGAGGAAAATAGGGCTGGTAAAGAGAATATGAGAATGGAATGTCAATTAACATAAAAGGGAACACAAAAATCTTCTAACGGCATGTAAATAGTAAGCTGGCAGAAAACGACAATATGGGTCCTATCAGGGACAAAGAATGTGATATATACTCAGAGGTGCAGGGTAAGTCTAGATTAATTAATGAGTACTTTGTATCGTTGTCTACTAAGTAAGAGGCTGCTGACAAAATATCGGTAGAAACAGATATGGTAGAGGTAATGGATGGGGTGAAAATTGATAGGCTGGATGTATTGGAAAGGATAAGTTGCCTGGTCTGAATGGCTTGCATCCCAGGTTGCTAAAGGAAGTGGGAGTCATAATCTTCCAATCTTCCCTAGATAAGGGGGAGATGCCAAAGGATTGGAGTGTGTCAAATGTGACACTCTTATTCAAGAAAGGTTGTAAGGACATTTCTGGTAACCACAGTTTAACATCTGTGGTGGGTAAGGTTTTAGAAAAATTAATAAGGGAAAAAAATCAACAGGTACTTGGAGAGGTTTGAATTAATTAAGGAGAAACAGCACAGATTTGTAAGAGCAGATCATGCTTGATTAATCTAATTTAGACTTTTGACCATTGCCGGGGACAGAGCAGTGGCTCCCTCTACGTCATCGGGGGCAGCCGTTCCGCATCCTCCATTTAAATGAGCTCCCACGCGAAATATCATGGGAGCTCTGTGGCAGCCAGTCTGCGCGGGTGGGCCACTGACCTCAAATTGCACTGCCGCAATTTGTAGCACGCTACTAAAATTCAGCCCATTGAGTACAATAGCAGGGAAGTTATGCCGAACCTTTATAAAACTCTGGTTCGGCCACAATTAGAGTGTTGCATCCAATTTTGGTAACCACACTTTAGGAAGGATGTGAGTGTCCTTGAAAGGGTTCTGAGGAGATTTACCACAATGGTTCCAGGGCTGGGGGCTTTCAGCGAGAAGGTTAGTTTGGAGAAGCTGGTGTTGTTCTCCTTGGAGTAAAGGAGATTGAGGGGAGATTTGATCTAGGTGTACAAGATTATGACAGATTTAGCCAAGGTAGACAAGGAAAAGCTGTTCCCATTAGTTACTCATACAAGGATGAGGGGACATAAATTTAAGGTTTTGGGCAAGAGATGCAGGGGGGAATGTGAGCAAGAACATTTTTACGCAATGAGTGGCAATGACCTGGAACTCACTGCTTTTGAGGGTGGTGGGAGCAGAGATGATGATATCAAAAGGAAAACGGATGGGCACTTGAGGGAAATAAACTTGCAGGGCTATGGTGTTCGAGCAAGGGACTGGCACTAACTGGATTGCTCTGGAGAGAGCCGGCATGGAGTCGATGGTCTGAATCACCTCCTTCTGTGCCATAATGACTCTATGATTCTCTGGGTAATGAGTTTACTTCTGAATTCCCTATTTGATTTCTTGGTAACTATCTTAGATTGGTGACCTCTAGTTTTGCAAGAGAGCCTTTGCTGTGCCTTGCTGTGTTCAAGTGGAAAAAAAAGCCAAATCATTTTTTATTGGTTTTACCTGGCCCTGGAGAGCTGAGGACTTAAGAGCAGCTGTCAATTAACAACAACTTGCATTTTTACAATGCCTTGAACATCGTGAAATATCTCAAGGTGATTCACAGGAGCATAATCAGATATCACTTAAGCCAGCAATAGAAAATATCCTCTAAATGACCTCAAGATGTACCAAAAATCAATTGTCCTATTATTGACCATAGTTTGTGCCTATTTATACTAGTTGGACTTTGAGGTCTTAAAAGAATGTGCTATTACTTGCAAGTCGACTGTAATAACCAAATAATACTTCAAGGCCTAGAAATTCAATCGCCCATCTTTTGGGTGCCAAATGGCGCCTTAAGCCTCTGCAATACAGCAGGCAGGAATTGCTTGGTCATTACAAACTGAAAATGTACTGCGTGCCATACTGGTACATGGAAAAATACAGGTCATACCTCAAACAGCTGTTAGGTCCTTAGTGCATGATTATTGTAGTATAATGGTTTCAAAGGGTTAATCTTCAGAGAATGTAAAGATTACCGGCCACCATGATGAGGTAAGAGATCGGGCTGAATTTTACCAGCCCAGCGACACTGCGGGTCCTGGTGCCGGGGTTGTTAAAATTCTGCGGGGAGAGGCCCGCCTCGACCTGCGATGTCACGAAGGGCACGCCGCGGATTATCGGCGGCGGGGGGATCTTGGTACGGCGCCCCTACTGCCTGGCGGTGGGCCCTTCATCTCCATATGTAAATTGACATTAATGATATTCAAATTAACTTACCTGCCGTCCCACGCCCCCTCCGTTCGGCTGTCATGTGCCTTCAGAACTCCGCATGGAGTTCTGAGGTGAGAACCTGGTAGGGAGGCGATTGGACTAAAATTTTCAGTGGGGGAGGGGTGGAGGAGCATGGAAAACAATTTTGATTGGATGTGGGAATGGTGTGAAGAGGTTGAAGGGCAAAAGATTGAAGGTTGGGGGGGAGGTCCAGGTATATGAAAAATCAATTGTTGGTCATTTCGGGCAATGAAATGACCATTGTGGGGGGGGGGGGGGGGGTTTGGGAAGGCACTCCATCACTTAATTTTATATTTAATAAAAATTCCTAATTTCCCTTTAAAAATTAAAATTAATTGTAAGGGCTTAAAGCCCTTTAAAAATGGCGCTAGTGCCTGCATGATGGCTCCAGACACCATTGCCGGGGGTGCGGCGGCTGCCCCCTCTACTTCATTGGGGGTGGGCGCTCCACCCCCTCTATTTAAATGAGCCCCAGCGCGTAATATTGTGGGGTCTCGGCGGCCGCTGAATGCGGGAATGCCGCTGTGTTCAAAGGACGCCGCCGCAGAGTGCGGTGCCCCAATAAAATTCAGGCCATCATGTAGGAGAGACTTGAACAGTTACAAAATGGCTTTTGAAGGAGACACACAGACTAGTGTGGAGTTATATAGTTACTATACTATAAAGATAATGTTTAAAAAATACAGTTTAAGAACCTCTCTGACTAAACTCTATACGGTGACAGCATAAAGAACCAAATATATAACATGGTGAAGAGCACTGGGATCGAAGTCCTATACACAAGAGAAAATTTGAAACAACAATCATCCTTCAGCCAGAAGAGAAGAAACTTTAAAACAAGTCGCTGAACAGAAAAAAACAAACTACATACCATAGAAGGCAGAGAAAAGCTTCATAGAATGGAAGCGTGGCTGAAAAGCAAACGATTGGGTGAGTCATTGTGCTGACGATCAAGAAATCCCAGTTTTAAAAAAAGCCTTTGAAGATTTTCTAAGGCTCCATGTGAGCGAGAGAGAGAAAAAAGGAGAAAACCCAATCCGTCACTTGGGCTGAACGCGAGGGCGGAGAGCGGGAAAACCCTGAAAAACGCGCAAACTGAAAAGAAAATTCTAATAGTGAAAAAGAAACATGGGAAACCCCTGAACACAGCAGAGTCTCCATTAACTCAGCTAAGCTGAAGAGAAAAAAAAATCATTAAAGCAGTCTAGCTTGAACAAAATAAATAAACTCTAGCTTAAAAAAAAGCAGAGGAAAACCCTTGAACTGTTTATCAAATAGCTCTGTCAATTCCAATAGGCAGCTGTGTAAACATTTCAGTGAACCGCTGAAAGAAAAGGGAAGTCCTTACCAGAAGCCTATGAAAAAACAAAGAGGAAACACTGTCAAGCACCTGTTACACTACGACACTCCATCAAAGCAAGCTTGCCAGAAAAAAAGTGTTCCTTAAAGGGAAACTCTATAAAATTTTTTAAAATTGATCAAAATTTGGGAGTGCCAGAGAATTTCAAAAGTCATGAGGGATCCAATCAGACTCAAAACTGGGTACTAGGAGGAAAAGACTCCTCAGATACAGATTTGCATCGAAATTGGACAGCAAGTCTGAAACAGTGCAAGTGAATACATTATTATATTTAATTGGTGCTGTAGCTAACGATATAATAGCAAGACAACGTATTGGCGAAACATCAGCCAAATTCAACCAAGTCTTAAACGCTTGCTATTCCTACTTCAATTTGCGCAGCAATAACAGACCAATCCTGCGAGGTGAGAAAAGACCTTGGTACAGGAACCCTCCTGTAACTGTTCCGTTTCTTCACCAGACGGCTGAACAAGAGGTGATGGAGTTATTCCTCTTTGAGGGAGGATTCTATTTAATTAGGGTTGATTACTTCTCAAGATGGATTGAAGTTAAATGGATGTATACAACAACAACTGAAGCAGTCATCAGAGTTTTACAAGAAGTTTTCGAAACACATGGGGCTGAATTTTAAGCCCCCCCCCCCCCCCCCCCCCCACAAAGAGCGGGAAGGTGGCGAGGTGTGTAGGGGGGGTGGGGGGGGGGGGTGGTGGTGTGCGGTGGGTGGGTGGCATAAAATGGAGCGGGAGGCTCCGGGAGTCCTTCCTGACTTGCACCCGCCTCCGCCACTACTTTACACAGGGCGTTGGCGGAAAACGGCCCGCCTGCCCCAGGCCGATTAAAGGCCATTTAAGGGCCTTTGCCCGCCTCCACAGGGATTTTACCCATGGCTAGTCAGGTAGCCAAGGACCGAGAGAAGCCACCTGACAAAAGCCCGGGGTGAGGGGGGCCCTCATGGTCAGGCCCCCTGTGCCCGATGGAGGGCCTCCCCACTGCCCCAACCACTCCGAACACCCAACATGTCCCCCCAACTGACCACGCTTGCCTCTTCGGGGCCCGGCTCATCACCCTCAGCGAGGCAACCAAAACTTACCTTTGTTCCAGGCTCCCCGACATCATCTTCTTCAAGCTGGGCTGTAGTCCCAGCAGTGGCCACTGCTCCCGCTGGTGCTGCTGGCGCAGTTAGCCTGCAGCCCGCTGATTGGTCGTCAGCTCTATTAGGCGGGACTTCCTACCACAAGCGGGTGGAAGTCCTGCCTCACTCCAATTAAAGCCCGGCGACCCACAAAATACGGGTCGGATCCCAGGCGAGGCGGAAGCGGGTTCGCCACTGACTTTTCAGTTGGTGGCCGGCTCCTGTCCACCCAAGGTTAAATCCCGGCCATGGTATACCTGATCAGATTTGAAAACGATTACTTCACACACTTTGCAAAGAACAAAGAACAAAGAACAAAGATAATTACAGCACAGGAACAGGCCCTTCGGCCCTCCAAGCCTGCGCCGATCCAGATCCTCTCTCTAAACATGTCGCCTATTTTCTAAGGTTCTGTATCTCTTTTCTTCCTGCCCATTCATGTATCTGTCTAGATACATCTTAAAAGACTCCATCGTGCCCGCATCTACCACCTCCGCTGGCAATGCGTTCCAGCTGCCCACCACCCTCTGCGTAAAGAACTTTCCACGCATATCCCCCCTAAACCTTTCCCCTTTCACTTTGAACTCGTGTCCTCTAGTAATTGAAACCCCCACTCTGGGAAAAAGCCTCTTGCTATCCACCCTGTCTATACCTCTCATGATTTTGTTAACCAAACAAGCTCTCCTAAGTAACCACAATCAAATGGTGAAGCTGAGCGAGCCATCAGAACCATTAAAACTATGTTGATGAAAAATAAAGATTTCCAATTAGCACTACTGACATACAGAACTACTCCATTATTATAGTGCCACCAGAACTCTTAATGGGAAGAAAACTTCGAACACAACTTCCAACTCTACCCAAGAAATTACTTTCAAGTTTGCAAAGCAAGGATTATTGAAAAGTACAAGACAAAGAAAAGTCATATCAAAACAAATAGACCCATAATTATAAAAGAAGATGCAGTACAAGAAACCTACTAAGGTTGTCAGAAGGGCAAAAGGTATGGGTACGAGATTAAAATAGAGAAGGGGTAATTCTCCAGAAAGATGAGAATCAACAGCAATCGTATCTAGCACAAACTCAAAAAGGTTCTATATGGAGAAATAGAAGGAATCGTATTCCTTTACATCACAGATGTCAATTGGTCATACATTTAGATGACTCAGATGATGAACCAAAAATTCAAAAAACCCGAATGCTACAAACCTCAACGAAGTCCAAGTCAAGAAACAAGGGATCAGAGAAAGACTACCAATCTTCCACATCTGACAAGAAGAAGTTCAGGGAGAGATGTGAAGCCACCTGATAGGTTGAATCTATGAAGCCAGAAACTTGGGGGGAGATGGGGCAGCATGTAAATAAAAATAGTGAATGTATGTAAACATATAAAAATAGAAAGTGCTGGAAATACTGAGCAGGTAAGGCAGCACCTGTGGAGAGAGAAGCAGAGTTAACATTTCAGGCCTGTGACCTTTCATCAGAACTGGCAAAGGTTACAAAAGAATTAGGTTTTAAGCAAGTTTAGGGGGTGGGGTGGTGGGGGAGATGGTGAGGAAGAGAACAAAAGGAAAGGTGTGTGATAGGGCAGAGGGTAGGAGAGATTAAATAACAAAGCTGTCATGGGACAAAGGCAAAGAGAGTGTTAATGCTTGTGGTGAAAGACAATGCACTAGTCCAGAGAGAGTGTTAATGGCAGAGTAATGAGCAGCTCTGTCTACACGAGAAACAGGCATATGGTTAAAAAATAAAAGAAAATCATAAAAAAATAGAAAAATATTTTTAAAAAGCCAGCCATGCTCTGAAATTATTGAACTCAATGTTCAGTCCGCAAGGCTGTCGAGTGCCTAATCCAAAGATCAGATGCTGCTCCTCGAGCTTGCGTTGATGTTCACTGGAACACTGCAGCAGGCCAAGGACAGAAATATGGGCATGAGAACAGAGGATATGTTGAAATGGCAAGCAAACAGAAGCTAGGGGGTCATGCTTTCGGACTGAGCTGAGGTGTTCCACAAAGCGGTTATCCAATCTGCATTTGGTCTCCCCAATGTAGAGGCGACTGCATTGTGAGTAGCGAATACAGTATCCTAAATTGAAGGAAGCAGTAGTAAATCACTGCTTCACCTGAAGGAATGTTTGGGGCTTTGGATGGTGAGGAGAGAGGAGGTAAAAGGCAGGTATTACACCTCCTGCGATTGCATGGGAAGGTGCTGTGGGAAGGGGACGAGGCGTCGCGGGTAAGGAGGAGTGGACTAGGGTGTCGCAGAGGGAATGAACCCTTCAGAATGCTGATGGGGAGGGGAAGGGGAAAAGTGTTTTGTGGTGGCATCACGCTGGAGGTGGTGGAAATGGTGGAGGATGATCCTTTGGATGAGAAGGCTGGTGGGGTGGAAAGTGAGGACAAGGGGAATCCTGTCACAGTTCTGGGAGGAAGGGGAAGGGGTGAGGGCAGAAGTGCAGGAAATAGGTTGGATATGATTGAGAGCCTTGTCAACCACTGTGGGGGGAATCCTCGGTTGAGGAAAAAGGAAGACATGTCAGAACCATTGTTGTGGAAGGTTGCATCATCAGAACAGATGCGTCGGAGATGGAGAAACTGGGAGAATATAATGGATTCCTTACAGGAGGCAGGTGTGAGGTAGTGTAGTCAAGGCAGCCGTGGGCGTTGGTGGGCTTATTAGGAATATTAGTAGACAGCCTATCCCCAGAGATGAAGACGGAGAAGTCAAAGAAGGGAAGGGAATTATCGGAGATGGACCATGTAAAGGTGAGAGAAGGATGTAAATTGGAAGCAAAGTTGATGAAGTTTTCCAGTTTGGGGCGAGAGCAGGATTCTCAACCAAGGATTCCCCCCACATTGTGGTTGACAGGACCCTCAACCGTGTCTGACCTATTTCCCGCACTTCTGCCCTCACCCCTTCCCCTCCCTCCCAGAACCACGACAGGATTCCCCTTGTCCTCACTTTCCACCCCACCAGCCTCCACATCCAAAGGATCATCCTCCACCATTTCCGCCCCCTCCAGCGTGATGCCACCACCAAACACATTTTCCCTTCCCCTCCCCTGTCAGCATTCCGAAGGGTTCGATCCCTCCGCGACAGCCTGGTCTACTCCTCCATTACCCCCGACATCTTGGCCCCTTCCCACTGCACCTTCCCAAGCAATCGCAGGAGGTGTAATACCTGCCCATTTACCTCCTCTCTCCTCACCATCCAAAGCCCCAAACACTCCTTCCATGTGATGCAGCGATTTACTTGTACTTCCTTCAATTTAGTATACTGTATTCGCTGCTCATAAAGCAGTCGCCTCTACACTGGGGAGACCAAATGCAGATTGGATGACCGCTTTGCGGAACCCCTCCGCTCAGTCCGAAAGCATAACCCCGAGATTCTGGTTGCTTGCCATTTCAACCACCACCGCCACCCACCCCCACCCCACACTGCTCTCATGCCCACATTTCAGTCCATGGCCTGCTGCAGTGTTCCAGTGAACATCAACGCAAACATGAGGAGCAACAGCTGATCTTTGGATTAGGCACTCGACAGCCTTGTGGACTGAACATTGAGTTCAATAATTTCAGAGCCTGACTGGTCTTTTTAAAAATATTTTTCTATTTTTTATTATTTTATATTGTTTTTTTTTAACCATGTGCCTGTTTCTCGTGTTGACAGAGCTGCTCATTATTCTGCCATTAATACTCTTTGGACTAATGTTTTGTCTTTCACCACAAGCATTAACAAACTCTTTGCCTTTGTCCCAGGACAGCTTTGTCATTTAATCTCTCTGCCCTCTGCCCTATCACACACCTTCCCTTTTGTTATCTTCCCCACCAACCACCACCCACCTCCACCCCGCCCACCTCCACCCCACCACTTCACTTGCCTAAAACCTAATTATTTTCTAAACTTTGCCAGTTCTGATGAAAGGTCGCAGACCTGAAGCATTAACTCTGCATCTCTCTCCACAGATGCTGCCTGACCTGCTCAGTATTTTCAGCACTTCCTGTTTTTATTTCAGATTTCCAGCATCTATAGTATTTTGCTTTTATTTTAGTGTGTAAATATATATCAGGATAAAGACTTGGGGGGATGATATAGTATAAGGGTATCAAAGGGTTAATCTTGGGAGAATGTAAAGTTTACTGCCCACCGTGATGATGTAAGAGATCATGTGGGAGAGACTCGAGAACAGTGACAGCGTGGCTTTTAAAGGAGACAAACAGGCTAGTGTGGGGTGTATATAGTTACTATACAATAAAGATTAATGTTTAACAATACAGTCTAAGGACCTCTCTGGCTCGACTCTATACGGTGTCAGGATACGGAACCAAATATATAATGCAAATACGGGGCCTCATTCCTGTTTGATGCCCCTTCTGCAATGTTGGATTGCTCTGATGCAAACAGTGCTGACACCAGCTGCATTCAGGAAACGTGGTCTACGTATGGACTAACAGCTCTTTCATGGGACCGCTGGGTGCTACCACAACAAAAGTAAGATTATAAAATATCCTTACTTGAATGTGAAGCCACAGGGGCCACTGCTGACCATTGCTTACCCCACTATCATGCTGTCAGCCCCTCTGATATCCGCTGTCACACTTCCTGATCTCCGCCAATGTCCCTCTCCTGATCCTATCCATTCAGACACAGGGATTGCTTTCTGAGACCCCTGCACATACTCAAAATTCTGGCCTAGGTGTTACGTGGCATAATGCATCTCTGCTTATAAAAGAGTGGATCCTCTGACAAACCACTGGTAGTCCAATGCTACTTTTAGTATTCTCAGAAATAGCCTCGGCCAAATTGGTGAGGAATTTCTCCTCATTACATTTACGCTTGTTACGTCCTGTTGTTATGCCGCTAATTTATGCAAAACGGTGCAGGTATCCTTCCCGCTCGTTTCCCTTCTTCATGGGGAAGCAGATATTTTTCACTTGGTACTGTACTCCAGCCCCCAACAACAGAACCAAGGCCAGAGAGTCACCTTATTGGAAACTGTGGCCAGAAACTCTACCCTAACATGTTAACGTTACGTACTCTTACCAACTAAAATATTGTAATTAGTACTATTTTCAACACAACTTGCAAGTTTAAACATAATTCCCTCAATTATTATCTACCAACACCCAACCCCACCCAACATGCACCCCGCCACCCCTCCACTGTCTTCACTATGACAGCTGTGCAGCTTGTAAATAGGCCAACTAATTAAACTGTGCAGGAAGACAAATTAAATGGACATGAATGCAAAAGTTACTGACAAACTTTTCCTTTTGTTTGGAGATGAAGAGCTGTTTATTAGTTTTTTTGTGATGATGCCATATACAAGTGGTGTTCTTTGGACACAGTTTACATCATTCTATCTTGGGTTTGTAACCAGATGAAAGAGATATTGGCCAAATGTCTTCATGAACATGTACAAACTGGTAGCTTACAATATGGAATTGCAAATACGGATTAAAACATAATTAAATGGAGACATATTTAATGCATTTATCTTGATAAATAAATACGTTCTTTGCCAAACAAAAGAATATGAAATATTTGGAAAGAAAAGTTGAACCGGCAGGATTAATTGACATAATGGTGGCATGCAGTGTCTCATGGTAAATAAAATTACCAGTCAGTTGAGGTTGTGCTTATTTTAAATTCGGAAACTTAGGTGACAGGTGGTAGTGCAGGATGCACCAGGAAATAAAGAGTAATAGATGAGATAAAGTAAATCAGGAAATAAAGGTATGGTGGCACCAGTTTTCAAACCTGCAGCCTGTAGGAGTGAATGAGCTTCCAGCTGAAACATTCAATTATCTGTCCTGCATTTTTAGTATTCTCTGCTCTTCTCCATATCATTTTCTTTATGTGGGAAATCAGCCACTGGGCTGGATCTTCTTCTCCCGCTGGGAGCGGCGGTGGGTGAAAAGAACGGCGGCCCGCATGTGCAGGCCATGTGCTGCCATGCTGCCGCGGTCTTCATCGCGGCGGCCCAGGATAGTGAGCTGGTCAGACCGCCCCCCCCCCACCACCCCCGCCACAAATCACGTGGAGGGCAACCGGCCCTGCTGGGTTATTTACATTTTTAAGGGCTACCCCGCCCCACTCCGCCCAATGTACCACCGATAAATCTATCACCCCTTCCCCCCCCCCCCCACAATAACAATTCAATTCAACATTTGCCCTCTGCCCCCACAGCAAATCACTTACCTTCAACACTTGACCTCCACCCCCCCTCCCCCGCCACCGCCAAACCGATCAAAGCGCAGAGGTCTCCCCTTCCCACCCTCCCCTACACGTAATTAGCATTAGCCCCCATTTCCCCCTCCCTCCCCCACCCCTCCACCACTGCACTAAAAATCATAAGTTCTCTCCTTCCCCACCACAGTGGCGTCTGCTTTCCCTGGATGGTAAAGTGAAGGTGCATGAGTGCCAGCTGCCGCTCGGAAGATCGCGGCCTGAAGGTAAGATCGCTGTTGATTTTATTTAAAGGTATTGACTTCATTACTTTAAGTATGTAAATCCGGGTCCTATCGCCCAGCGGTGGGGGGGCCGCCACAGAGCCTCGCTGCCGGTGGGAAGATTGGGCCCAGCACTCACAGCGTCGCCTCCCTGGTGGGCCACTGCCGGAACAATTTTCCGCCCCCCCCACCTACCCCACCATGGAGCTCGATGTCGGGAGCTCAGTAAAATCCCGGCCAGTGTTTCTGCTCCTGATCTAATGGAAGTGTGAACATTGGCTGAGGACAAGATTGCACTTGCCTAGTATGATCAATAGCTTGCAAATACTCATGGGCCAGAATTTTACACCCACCAAATGAGTGGGCTGGTGGCGGGGCTGGGGGGGGGGCATAAAATTGAGTGAGAAGCGGGTGGGGGGGCATTCCTGACTCCTTCCCGCCCCCACTGCAATTTTACGCGGGGCGGTGGCGGAGAGAAATGGCTCACCCACCCGCCCCAAGCCAATCAAGGCCCTTATGTGGCCAATTAACTGGCACTTAAAGGCTTCCGCCTGTCGCTGCAGGTATTTTACCCTGTGGCCTCAAAAAGCCCACCTGATGAAACCAGGTGGCCTTCTTGTGGGCTGGTGGGGGGTCCTCCTGATTGGGCACCCAGTGGCCCACAGAGGGCCAGCCCCTGAAGCCCCGACTGCCCCCAACACACAACACTCACCCCGCCCCCCCCAACCGACCCCCCACTTGCCATGCCGGGGCCCAAACGATGTCTCCAGCGAGGCCCCAAAAAATTACCTCCTTTCCCAGGTTGCCCTTCCTCTTCCTCCGATGGCTGGGTGTAGTCCCAGCAGTGGCTACTGCTCCCGATGGTGCTGCTGGGACTAAGAGCTGCCAGCCCACTGATTGGCTGGCACCTCCATTAGGTGGGACTTCCTGTCTCAAGGTGGTGGAAGTCCTGCCCAAGACCAATTAAAGGCTTGGGCAGTGAAAAATCCCAGCCAGGCTCCCCAGGCCTGGCTGAGGCGGGCTCGCCACCAACCTTTTGGCCGGTGGAAGGGCTTCCCGCCCAACGAAAAATTCCAGCCATTGTTAAGACACGTGTGAATATTGGGCCCCCGTGATGACTCTTTGAAAAAGGTTTCCAATTAGTCTCACTCCCTTGCTCTCCACATAGCCCTGCAAATTTTTCCTTTTCAAGTATGTGCCTAATTCCTATTTGATTGTTACTGTTGAATCTGCTCCCACCACCCTTGCATTCCAGATCAGAAAAACTGCACAAAAAACTTTCTCCTCATTTCCCCTCTGGTTATTTTGCCAATTACCTGACATCTGTCTCCTCTGGTTACTGACCCAAATGCCAGTGAAACAGTTTCTCCTTAATTACTCTATCCAAACCCCTCTTCATAATGATCATCTCTATTAAATCTTCTCTTAATCTTCTTTGCCCTAAGGAGAACAATTACAGTTCCTCTAGTGTGTTCACGATGTTAAAGTATAAATGCACTCATATTTCTGACGTCAGTGTTTTTTCATTTGCTTTGGATCAGAAATTGGCTAGCTGAAAGAAGACAGAGGGTGGTGGTTGATGGCAAATGTTCATCCTGGAGTTTAGTTACTAGTGGTGTACCGCAAGGATCTGTTTTGGGGCCACTGCTGTTTGTCATTTTTATAAATGACCTGGAAGAGGGTGTAGAAGGGTGGGTTAGTAAATTTGCGGATGACACTAAGGTCGGTGGAGTTGTGGATAGTGCCGAAGGATGTTGTAGGGTACAGAGAGACATAGATAGGCTGCAGAGCTGGGCTGAGAGATGGCAAATGGAGTTCAATGCGGAAAAGTGTGAGGTGATTCACTTTGGAAGGAGTAACAGCAATGCAGAGTACTGGGCTAATGGGAAGATTCTTGGTAGTGTAGATGAACAGAGAGATCTTGGTGTCCAGGTGCATAAATCCCTGAAGGTTGCTACCCAGGTTAATAGGGCTGTTAAGAAGGCATATGGTGTGTTAGCTTTTATTAGTAGGGGGATCGAGTTTCGGAGCCACGATGTCATGCTGCAGCTGTACAAACCTCTGGTGAGACCGCACCTGGAGTATTGCGTGCAGTTCTGGTCACCGCATTATAGGAAGGATGTGGAAGCTATGGAAAGGGTGCAGAGGAGATTTACTAGGATGTTGCCTGGTATGGAGGGAAGGTTTTACGAGGAAAGGCTGAGGGACTTGAGGTTGTTTTCGTTGGAGAGAAGGAGGAGGAGAGGTGACTTAATAGAGACATATAAGATAATCAGAGGGTTAGATAGGGTGGATAGTGAGAGTCTTTTTCCTCGGATGGTGATGGCAAACACGAGGGGACATAGCTTTAAGTTGAGGGATGATAGATTTAGGACAGATGTCAGAGGTAGTTTCTTTACTCAGAGAGTAGTAGGGGCGTGGAATGCCCTGCCTGCAACATTAGTAGACTTGCCAACTTTAAGGGCATTTAAGTGGTCATTGGATAGACATATGGATGAAAATGGAATAGTGTAGGTCAGATGGTTTCACAGGTCGGCGCAACATCGAGGGCCGAAGGGCCTGTACTGCGCTGTAATGTTCTAAAAAAAAAGATAGTGGCTTTGAATCTCTTTCCAGAGAGTCCCATTTGAATCCATGGAATATGAAATGGTAATGTTTCATAAAAGATTTTTAATAATTCTAATGGGTCTCGAGTGAACTTGCTCATAGATGCTTTGGAACACAGAGCATAATGTTGGGACATGAAGCCTGTACTGATTGGTGGGCATTGTGTTATTTCTCACTCAGGTAGTGAGGTTTTCTCTTATCCATTGGGATAGGTATAGAGCCTGGATCCTCTCAGAAGTGTACTTCACATCTGCAAGGCTGAGGTTGGACTGCTTTCACTCGTGCTGCTTTTAGAGCTTTGCACTTGGTGGATGTTGAACATTTAAGAATTAGGGATACTTCACTAGCATAGTGGTTTGTGTGCCCATTTCAGAAACACATGAGGGCTGAATTTTATGCAGCTAGCGGGGGTCCCAATGCAGGGCCAGAAAGACGAGGGGAGCCCTGCCTTGGCCATTTTGGAGACGCCAGCTGCATTAAGAGTCATGGCGCACAATTAACTGTCCGGCACCAGAATCCCTGTCCCTTTAAAGACGTGATCCCACCTCCAAAGCCTGCCGGCCAATCAGAGGGCTGGCAGCTCAGTAGTCCCAATAGTGCAACTGGGAGTGATGACCACTGCTGGTACTGCAGGAAACCCAGGACCAGAGCAGTCATGGAGCCTTGGAGAGGGGGCGGGCTCGCAAGGGCCAGTCAGGCAGGCCCCCAGTAAGGGGTGGTGGTGGTGGGGGTTGGGTTGCTGAGGGTGGGAAGGCTGTTGGCAAGGGATGGCGCTTTCGGCTGGGGGCCCTCCAGGGGCTACTGATTGCCCAAGCAGGAGGGCCCCCCCTCCCACCACCACGCCACCACACCCCCACCCCACAACCAGCTCACCCGGAGGCCGCCTGGTGTTACTGAGTGGACTCCCTGCATGCCATAGGCACTCTCCGCTGCTGATAAAATGCCAGTGGGGGCGCGATGAGGCCCCTAAGTGGCCGTTAATTACCCAAATGGCCTCAATTGACCTCTGGGCGGGAATGACAACCTCAGCCTACCCTTGACTAATTTGAATGGTGTCGGGAAGGCGACGGGCACTCCACCCTTCGCATTCCCTTGCAATTTTATGGGCCCCCACTCCACTCTGTCTGTCCCTAGAGGGCTGATAAAATTCAGCCCTTTGTATGCAGAGCTTCAAGAGGTTTGAGGAGTCATAGAAGAGTAGCTCTGAGTTTTTCCCGTGTCTGTATTACTTTTCTTTCAGCTGTGACCTCTTTGTCTCTTTCACTCCATTTCTCTGCTAATCTCCTCTATCCTCTATTTTCTTCTCTCACTTGCTCTGTTATTTTCTCCATGTGTCTCCATTACTCTTACCCTTTCTCTCTCTAGCATAAATTCACCAATTCTGCACTCTCTGTCGGGAACTGCGCATAGAGCAAATGCAGGTCAGAGAATCAGCACTTGTGACTTGTGTTGTCCTATTTATGATCAGTTTTTTTATTCATTCTCAGGATATAGGCATTGCTGACAAGGCCAGCACCTATTGTCCTTACTCTCTTCCAGAATGTCTCCCCACTGCATGTGGAGAATGCACGAATTTCTGTTTGTGTTACTCTCTCTGTTATTATCTTCTTGAATCTCTGTTGTCCTCCCTATTTCTCTCTGTTTTTCTCAGACCCAATGAACCCAATGAGAGCCAGTATTATCAGCTATGGAGGAGAGAAAATGAGAAAAGAAAGAGGATATAACACGTTCACTTTTATTGGGTCATACTTCTGGAAATAATAACAACCGAACAAGCCATATAAATACCGTGGCTACAAGGGCAGGTCAGAGGCTCAGAATTCTGTGGTAAGTAACTCACCTCCCAACTCCCCAAAACCTGTCCACCATCTACAAGGCACAAGTCAGGAGTGTGATCGAATACTTTCCACTTACCTGGATGAGTGCAGCTCCAAAACTCAAGATGCTTGACATCATGCAGGTCAAAGCAGCCCATTTGATCGGCACCCCACCCAACACCTTCAACATTCACTCCCTCCACCTCCACCACCGATGCACAGTGGTAGCAGTGTGTACCATCTACAAGGTACATTGCAGCAACTTACCAAGGTTCCTTTGACAGCACCGTTTAAACCTGTGACCTCTACCATATTGAAGGACAAGGGCAGCAGATGCATGGGAACGCTACTATCTGCAAAATGCCCTCCAAGTCACACACCATCCTGACTTGGAACTGTTATCACCGTTCCTTCATTGCCGCTGAGTCAAAAACCTGAACTCCCTTCCTAACAGCACCATGGGTTTACCTGCACCAGATGGACTGCAGCGGTTCAAGAAGGTGGCTCGCTACCACCTTCTCAAGGGTAAATAGGGATGGGCAATAAATTTTGGCCTTGGCAGCGAAGCTCATACCCCATAAATAGTTAAAAGCAAAATACAATACAGGGTGCTCGAATAAAACCTTGAATGGAGCACACAGTAATACTGTTATATAGCAATCCTGGAGATGTTATATAAAAATGCAGTCTATGTTATTGGGTTATAATACTCCTCTCTTATTAATAATTTACATTGCACACCTATATTACTACTGTCTGCACATATGCCAGGGTGTATAGATTATGGATTGAAATGCCTAACAGTGCAACTAAGTTATGCCAGTTATTTCACAAATAGTTTATTAGCATAATTGACTGTGTTATGCCAATTTTCACACCATAATTCACATTTATGATGCTGTTGTTTCATACGACTTAATTCACCTCACCCAAGTAAAATAATCTCTGCTTCCCACAGTGTACTCTGGATATTTACGCAGTCAGGTTGAGTTTGTAAGTTAAAACTTAGGATTTAAAATGAACTATTTGGTCTTGTTTGCTGAATTGATGTGGTCTGCAGTCTGATACTTGTGACGTGGTTCATTGGGCCTCTGTGAATGTTGGGTTCTCAATGTTTGTCTCATCAAGCAGCTGTGGAAAGTAAAGCCAGAAGAGAGCAGGCAGAGCCAGAGACACAAGCCAGCAGTACGTGTTAATGAGGCAGATGGATTCACAGAGAGAGAGAGAGAGAGACCATGAGAGCGAAAATGAGTGCTGGAGACAGAGGGAGAAAATGGCAAGATCCAGGCAGGCCCTTCAGCCTATATTTTCCAGGGCCAGTTGAAAGTACGGCAGGTTGGGACTTTGCCTATTCACTACTTGTGCCTGTAACCTTTCACATTTTCCGGACGGGGTAATTTAATATGCAGGATTGTTGTAAAGTGGGAATCCTGCTCTTTCCTGGTGGTCTGTTGCCAGGTGGGGATGGGGAGAACAGTGGTACAGGGGTGGGTGCTGAGGGGAGCATGTTTTAGCTGCAAATTACAGGCCCAGTAGCTCAGAAAATGCTCTGAGGAAGAGAGCAATAAGACAAGAAAGGGATGAAATGACAAAAGGAGGACTTGTATTGGATATGTCTACTGTGACAAAATCCCAAGATTTACAGAAACTCCAGCGCTGTGTATCTATGGCAAGGATAAGGACAAGAAGGGTCAGGCTCGATGGCGCCTGACAGGAAGGCTCAGAGTGCAGAGTGCTGGTGACCAGGAAGGAGGAGGGAGGGGTGGGGTGGTGTGGGGGGGAATAAATGACGTGCCCTTGGCTGTAGGTGGGGACCCAGATCCCAGGCCCAGTCTTCAGAAGAACAACAATTTAAGAATATAGATCTCATATGCAAGCAGTGGAGACAATCTACTTGTGTTTTGGAGATAGTGGGTAAGTTGGAGGAGTCCATGACCTTCATCTGCAACTCAGTTGAGGAACTTACCCAAAGCATACAGAATATTGTGGTGAGCGTGGCAGCAAGATTTCAGGAGCAGATTATAATGGTGATCGTTGCTTCCAAAGTGACAGCCACAGCTGCTTCAATAGAGTTTGCTGCATGACACCCTAAGAGCATCAAAACTCAAGGCTTTCATAGCTTCCTTGGAACTATTTTGTCTCCTCATACAGACTGTTAGACCTGTTGAGCGGCTGCCCAATACAAGTGGGCTATAAGGATTGATCGTAAATGCCATTGTTTCGCACAACATTGACAATTAATTTTAAATGATTATTCTACCATAGAGATTAATAGGCTTTCAACATTTATTCAAGCTTTTCTTATTTTGAAAAATCCTGTTAGCTCATTATGGACAGAATTAGTTTAAGTGTGTCGCAAAGTGCTGCCCTTTTTCATTGTTATTTAGACTTGCCAACAAAATGGAGGGCGCAGCTAATTTTTAAAAGGATGATTTTAGTTGGTAGGAACTGCAACAGACAGACCGTCAGAATACACCTACTATAATAATCCTTTAACATTTCTTAAACTTTTAACAAGTCACTTAGCAATATAAATGTCAAAGTTTATTATTCCAACTGTAGACAGGGCAAGTTTTACACAAAATGGCTACTTGAAATTTCATAGGATCTTATTTACCCAGGAAATATTATCAGGATCTCATATGAAAGAACCAGCACAGTGGAATGTGTCAAACCATTTCCAGTAATACTTGTAAAGCTTTGGATTCCAAATATTATGCAGCTTTTCTATAAATGATAAGCTCTCCTGTTATGCATTTCCAGGCACATATTTGTAAATAGAGTCAAATGTGAATGTTCATAGCTTGCTTGTAATGAAGAATGCATGTCACCTAATTCTCACAAGCATATTTATGGCTAAAAGTATTTCTGGATTAGTTTTAATAGTGATTTTAGCATTAAATATACAACATGAGGGCTTATCTTTATAGAAAAAGCAGCATAATATTTAGAATCCAAAGCTTTACAAGTATTACTGGAAATGGTTTGACATGTTTTGTTTGCCAGTTCTTTCATATGAGATCCTGATAAATACTTTTTATGTACATGCTTATTTTTCCATTAGTGAACATTATTTCAAAAAATGACAATATTCTTGATTGTAAAAATGTGAAAGGTTTCGAATTTTAATAAATCCAGTTAAAATATGTGCATGATGTTGCATATCCCAAGAATTAGCAAGAGATTTCAGCTTCAACTTATAAACATCCTTCCCAAAAATACAACTATTAGAATTAGAACTGCTATCCAACTTTGTGAATTATATGGGAAGTCCAATAACCACTAACGTTGCTGCAGCCGGAAGAGATGGGATGAACAGGTGTGTACGATAAATATTACACCAATTATTGTTCCTATCTCAGACCAAAGTTTTTACCCTTTTATTAATGTTACTTTAAATATTTTTACAGGTTTTTGTCCATGCTTCTATTTTAAATTTCCTTCATTGTTGTTCCTTATCTCTTCCTATCTCCCTTCTTCTAGTGTTTTTTAATAGTGTATAAATACCATAAAATGACATGGTGGAGAGAAACATTTAGGACTGAATTTTCAGGCCGTACCAACGTTGGGAAGAGAGGTGGATGGGAACCGAAAATTACAAGGCCAGCCAGCGTGTCGGAATCCTGATCCCGTTCTCAGGGTCGGCCAAACAAGAAGGCTGCCCGCCCCCATGTGGCGAGCAGACAGTTAGGCCCATTAAGAGCCTTGTTAAGCAGGGATTTAGGAGGCCAACTGGGATTTTCTCGCCAGCCTCCAGTTTCCTGATGCAATGGGGGTGAACTTTACCACCTGGATTGCAGGCACCTAGCGGAAGTCAGGGGTGCCTGTACCTTCAGGAAGACCTAAAGGGCCTCCCTGTCGGCCTGGGTGGGGGTGCAGCCAACGGCTGCCTTGTCGAGGGGCTCTCCACTTAAGAAATAGCTGAGAGAGCACCTTCTTGTCGAAATGCCTTCTCAATTATTTACCCTTTATTGCAGCCGGGTGCTTCTCTGAAGCTGAAAGGCCTCTTATTGGCCCTCAGGCTTCAAGAACCTGCCTGCTGCTCTTAATCGGACAGGGAACCTGTCTCCAGCAGAGTTAGAAGACAAGTAAATATTGGACTATGATGAGCAGATTTAATTCTGGCTCCATTTTATAATCACTCTATCCTTATTTTTTTTGAATATTAATTTCATATTATTTATAGTTACCAGCAAAACTAACTTAATTTAACAAGCACAGAAATAAAGTTGATTGAAGCATAGCACCTTTGCAGTTCAGGTGCTTGGAGATGCAAAGCTGAGAGACTACAGCCCCACCACTGGTGTGAAGGTGTAATTAGAGTGTGACAAATTTACATATGTGGTTCCCATTATAAATATTGCCATAAGAATTTATAGCAGAAAGGTGGTGCACAGAATCATAACCAAATATGACAACAAAAAGTGTAGTTTTGTAGATAGGACATGCATTATGATGTAAGATTTTCAATACATTAAAGATGGTTGGAGTAGATATTTACTATGGGGGTGGCTGGCCAGCTGCCCAATGGTGCTTGCAGGGGTCTCAGTCCATTTCAAGGGCCGGGACTTGTTATCATATGTGCAGAACCAAATGGGCATCCCAATGTAGCTTGCTGGCTGCAGGCTAATGCAATGTCACAGAGACTGGAGCCCCACTCAGTCAGGAAAGGTAGATCGCGGGTTTGTGATCATGGGGGGGGGGGTGGATGAGGGATGAGAATCTGAGGTGGTAGGACTTCATACTATCCTTGTAGAACCTATAGGAGCACTCCTTCTCCTCCTGGCCTCACAAAAATGATATTGACACTTACCTTTGTGGGCCTTTCCTGCTGTACCACCAGATTTTACCGAGTGGAGTGTCCATGGAGAATGTTCTGCCCAGTAAGCCACTAAAATAGCAGTGGGATCCTACATATGTCATGAGACCCCAATCTGCATATATTAATGAGGTCCCACTTGTGTCAGGTGGGTGACTCAGAGAAAGGTCCAGAGAAAAACGGCAACAGAGTGTAAGTGGGGCAGTAAGTGTACCACCGCCATTTTAATTCCACTACCTCTCCGTTTCTGCTGGTCAGAGGGAGTTAAAATTTAAGCCACTTTGTGTAAATTCCCTACCTCTTGTGCCTTTAGACTGATGGATGAAAAATCTCGCTGGCTGAAAGGTTTTCACACAACATAAGTTTGAGCAGTTTCAATTCATGGAAATAGGTCACATGACAAAACTGTTTGTGATTTGGGACTACTTTATACTAAATTTCCAAATTCACTCAGAAATACCAAAAGGCTGGCTGGATAGTTACTACAATTGTGCAGTATGGGTGATCTTCTGAGATTAGGGCTCAGAAACATTGTTATGGCTAAGCAGAAATAGATTTACTCTGCATCTACTGTGCACATGACATGATTTATCAAGAGTAAGAGGTTAACAAACTTAAGAAAAAGAAAACAGCGAGTGGAGTTCAGTAATCAAGTAGTTAAGTGTATTACATAGCTCCCATTAGCCAATGGATCCAGCAAACACTGGCATTCCTTGGCCAAGTGAATAGAGCATCCAGATTCGATGACTACTGCATAATTTAGCAATAACATTGTACCCGTGCAACTCAAGAGGCCTACTCATGATTAGAGATGGCATTATGTGTAACCCATCTTCCTTTGTCACACAACAAAGGGCCCCATGCAGAGACACTGGCCACTGAGTGACACTTCTGGTCTGTACCAGACAGTTCCACAGTACCAGATGCTTCAGCTGGTAGTTAAAGCGAAAGAAAATTGGCTGCCAAGCTATGCTATACCAAGGCAACTGTGCCAAGAAAAAGTTTCCTTCATGTTCTCCAACCTCTGACCCATCCTCATCACAGCATGGGGCCCACATTCATAACCTACAAACAATTGCATCATTCATCCTACTAATGCAAACTGTCTACAATTTAACCATCAAAGGCCTGAATTTGCTTTAGCAGTCTACAACAGCAAAACAACAAACAAGAACTACAGTTACACTAATAAGCAAAACTAGAGATGAAGTATTTAATATTTAATTTCTTGGGAAAGTAACTGAACAACTAGTTAAATCCTATAGAAGCTGCTTGATGAGACTCCTGCAAAGAGCAACTGTAATTAATGTTTAACAAATATACATATGTGGTTCCCATTATACATATGGTCATAAGGATTTCTAGTCAAAAAAAGTTGACATAGAAGTGTAAAAAATGACAAGAGGTGTGGTTTTGTACACATGACTGTAGATTTAATAGAGAACGATGTGTGACTGTTCCCACCAACCAATTTTTAACATATATATATATATATATATATATATAGGTATGATGTGTCCTGAATAGTAAACTTACTGGTAATTAGTTACCAAACAAAAACATTTTAATTCTATAACACCTGTGATTTAATGCCATATACCTTTTGGTTCTTTGTTACTGTCAGTTTTATTACCTTTCATCCATATTACACAACCTCTTCACTTAGTGTGCCTATTACATAATGATGAAAGATTACATTTTTTAAGACTTAACTATAACAAATATCTGACAGTGAATTTCAAGCTGCATTTAATTTGGGTGTTCCACTGTGGTTCATAAAACATCTAAACTTCACTCTTGCATTTCAGTAAATTACAGCTTTGTGAACGATTGCTAGTTCTCAATTATTCTACATTTTAATCTGATGAGGAACTACTCCTCATGAAATGATCCCAGGGGTTTTTCTGAGTAGACAAAATATTTGCATTCAGATAATTAAGATTTTACAAGGTAGATTTGCACTGCCCACCCCGTCCCCCAGAAAAATTAAGTGTTACTCACTTTTGGGACCTTTTTTGGTAGAGTCACCAATGGGTAGCAGTTAGAGAGCACAGGGCACACTCTGCCTGTTTCTATCCAAAAATGGCAGTCAGGGTCCTATGTATGTTATGGGATCTGGATTTACATTTCAAATGGGCCTGACTCAGGACTGTTAAAGTCAACCAACTGTAGGCCCAGGGGAACATTGCCTTGGTATCAGCGACAGTGATGACAGAGCAGCTTTTTCCACCAATTATGGGCGCTACCAGCTCATTTCTGCCAGGTTGGAGGCCTGAAAATTCATCCCTACATTTATGCACTCTAACTGCCTTGGATTTAACTAAAGTATTTTTTTATAGCTTTCTTAAGAGCAGTTACACTATCCTGAAACCTGCTATTAAAATCTGAAAAGATGGTTAGTCAAACTCAGTATTTTAAAATTCCCAAAATAGCTTTAATTCTGCAGTCCATAGAATGTATATCCATAATATTCAGTATTGGGCAGATGGAAAGTTAAATAACACAACACTCCAGTAAGTTAGTATATTTGTAAGCAAAATAAATAAAATGTAAAAATCAAAAGACCCTTTGAAGGAAGTTTGTTTTAATCACAAAAAATGTATTTTTATATCTTACTTCATTTTGTGTGGTCACAACTAAAAATCTGCAGTATGAGCAACACAAAAATGGAAAATGATCAACTTATTGACACGTTCTGCCTTACTACTTATATAATCAAGAAAAAATGAATGGATTGTGACTCTTGCTGAAGTTACTTCTTAAGGTAAGTGTCCTTGATTTAAATTATATAAAAAATGTTGAGTCACTTGATTTAAAATAGTTTCATTTCTAAACTAACTATATAAAAAGCCAAGTTGATAAAAAAAAAGTCTGAAGAATGTTAATAGGAGATTTACCATACAATTAAATGCAATTTATTGGTAACATTGTTTTATAATGAGCTAGTTACAAATGAATTGCTCAATAGTTCAGTCGGAGAAGTGTAGCTTTTGTAACTGAAGGACAGTAAAGGACTTCTGTGACTTACGTTGCAACCCACGCTAATAGATAGAATTCTGAAATTCTGCTGCTGTTTGTTAACTTTCTGCATGTTGGTGCTGTTTACCATGTTTCATGGTCAGAAAATGACATTTATGATGAGTTGCAATGTTTATTTTACAATGCTTCAATTGAAAAAAGTAAAATTAAATATCAGTAATATTTTAGGTTTCAGGAAATATATAAAAGGCTCCATACTTGTGTCAATATAAAATATTATTATTGAGAAACCTAGGCAAAATAACCCAGAGTGCAGGAAAGGTTGAAGGTTCCAAGGTTGAAATGACGAGAACTACCACGTACATAGTGACTTTCACATCCTAGATGGGAATTATTTCGGAGACAGCTATGACTTTGTTACTATTGATTTAGAATCTACTATAATCTTCTGTTTCCTGCTATTCTTTTAGCATTAACTTTTCATAAATATGACCTGCAATGAAAGAAAATTTGTCCGGTTAGAATATAAAGATTAAATTTCAGACGAGAAGAGCGAGTTGTAAGCTTGGTGGATAACTACATTCACTGTATGACTTGTACATTCAATCTGAGTTTTTGCTATCTCTTCAGGTAAATATTGTGACAGCTTCCATATCATAGGTGCAAAGTCCATGGAATTTAACCCCCGGTACTTAAAATCATTTAGTGCTGTAAAATAATATACTGTGAAGATCCATGCAAGAGAAAGATGATAATTCCAATATTATTACCAACATACAGAGTCTCTCCCTCATGAAATGAATTTCCAGGAATAAGACAAAATGCAATTCCACCTGTATAATTTCCAATGGATCAAGAAACTCTTTCAACGGTATGTAACTGAATACACATATATGACAGATACTTGCAGGTAGATAGATCAATGCAAGTGCACAAATATTTGTGTATGTGTACATACATTTACCATACCTAAGCACAATGCAGTTCTGCTTAGCCTCCAAATCATGCTGCCTGGTGTGTGCTCCAATGAAGGCAGCACACACCTGACGGACAGCTCTGTTCCATTGCACCTGACTGCTGGCTCACATGTGGATCCGTCTGCTTGGTAGCTTTTGCTCTGTATGAAGCTAATGGAATTTGCAGTTGATTAACCTCAAATCTGGAGTTAGATCTCGCCTGGCATAGCAGCTGGCGATGTCATGACAACTTGTATTTCTTAAGTGGATAAGACAGCCACAAGCACTACTGTAGTACTACGCTCAGACATTGAGGAGGACACCTAACAAACCACAGAGAGTGAGGGACATAGAGAAATAAAAAGAATCAGGGAGGAAAAGGAGAGTTTATAGTAACGAGAACAGTGGTAGAAGAATAAGAAAATCAGACAGAAACAGAGGGGGAGAAAGACAGCCTAATGAATAATAATATCAGCAGACTGGCAGAAAGAAACTGAAGGTACATTTACACTGATATTTTGCTTTGCACTGATACTGAAGTTATGGGGATGGGGGAATTTCCTGATCAGCCACCATAACTTCAGCAGAAGATGGGGGGAAAACTGAGATAGATGGAGCTTTTGCCGATCATCCACTGAAGTTATGTTGGCTAATCAGGAGAATCCCTGAGGAAATTCCTGGCAACCGTGTTCGCATGGATTGAAGACTTGACCTGAGTCCAGAGCAAGATTTCCTCTGGCCAGGCCCTAGCTCTGCACTTATACACAAAACTTTACCTACAGATAGAGTGTAAATGAACCCAAAGACTGACAGAAGGAGGTGTAGAAACAAAGGAAGTGTGAGAAAGAGGAAAAGATGGTGGAGACAAAAAGACATAAAGAAAAAAGCAAGACACAGACTAAAAGGGACAGGAAGAGTGGGAGATGTGAGACAGAGACAAAGAAAGATGAGAACTGAGCATGAATTAGGAAGGAAGACTTCAGAGCAGGCAGAAAATGCCACAATAATATGCAGCTGTTCTGCAGTATAGAGGAAAACTAGGAAGTTAAAACACAACCTGAAAACAGATTAATAAAAGCAAAATACTGCGGTTGCTGGAAATCTGAAATAATAACAGAAAGTGGTGGAAATACTCAGCAGGTCTGGCAGCATTTGTGGAGACAGAAACAGAGTTAACGTTTCAGGTTTGTGACCTTTCATCAGAACCCATCAGAAGTTCTGATGAAAGGTCACAGACCTGAAACGGTAACTCTGTTTCTGTCTCTGCAGATGCTCCCAGACCTGCTGAGTATTTCCAGCACGTTCTGGTTTTATTTGAAAACAGATTAAATTGAAAGAAAAAAGGGGAAAACAATGTGGTAAAAATGTGTTTATAATACATTCAAAGGGTTAGGCAAACCACAGAAGGAGTTAAACTAATGTTAAAGTCAACAATTGGAAGTAGGAACTTCCAGCAGGAAAAAAGGCACCAAATCTATGATCATACTTGAAGATGGTAGTGAACTGTCAACCCCATGCACAATTCAGATTTAATACATTTTTGATTTTAAAGTAACATTTACCTCCAATCTGATGTAATGAGTTCATTGCAATTGAAAATGACAAAAATAGAATCAGACAAGTGTAAAACTTATCCATGGTATGAATGTTGTTTTTAAATGAAGTGATACTGATGATCAGTGAGATGTTCTTTCTCCACCTATTACTTATATTTTCCATAGCTTTTTAAGTGTATTAGACCAGACTTTGTCTGCCCCATTGCTACTCCAGACTGTTTACAAGTGTGCACAGGATCAGCTGGGTGTCATGCTAACAATTTGTAAAGCCAACACTCTTCCTCTTGGTAACCCGCATCAGTCAGATCTTCATTAGCAAACTAGGAAAAGTCTGTAAAATTTGAACTGGGCGGGGAATAGAAAAAATAATTTTCTAGATTTTTGGAAATTGCCTCTGTACCGGTGAGTCGTGCTATCACTGTCACTACTAGTATGGTTATTAACCCTTTAACTAGAACATTCTGCTCACTGGGACAAAAGGACGGGCTATTTGCTGCTGTCATACGGTTACCAAATTGATATTTACCCAATGTATACCGCCAAATATTCATAGATAAAAGCTACTCAATTCAATCACATTTTCTTCACAGTTTCGGATTCAAAGCACGAATATAATGAATAAACTGAACTGTAACTTGGTTATTGGTTGCAGCCCTCGAATAAAGGAAAGTTGTTTTGTTCAGAAAGTGTAAGGCAGGGCGCAAGATAACTTAATTCAGCACTTTCGATCTTTTAGAATCGGACTTTTTCATAGCCTGGCGATCTCGGGGTGAGACAAAGACGCAAGCTGCAGGTTTTATTTGGAGTTCTTTTATGCGTTACGGTTAATTCAACACGGCGTGATCAACACAAGACTCAAAACTTTAATTGTTTCCACGGAGTCTGAGTTGGAAAGTTAGCAAGGCTAAAATTATCCCCAAAAAAGTTTCAATCGCGTAATATCATCATTTGCTCCATACAGAGCATTTAAAGCCTGCTCAATTACTTGTGCTATCAATTAAAAAGGTAACGAAGCGATCCCAAATCAGAATGGAGAAAAGCACCGTCACTGCTCAACAAACTTTCACCTGACATTGCATGGAAATGTCTAGAGGAAAAACATGAATTGGGGGAGATTATAGAAACCTGCATTTCCTTAACATTGACAGAATTGACCCTCATCTTGTCCACAAGTTAAGCGTTGGTGCCAGTTTCTAGCAACTTCCATTGAAACAAATACCTTCAAAGTTGCAAACACGAAATGGCTTAAGACGGGGTCGATTTGTTTTTATATAAGTAAAGCTTATAACGATGGATAATCAAATTAAATGTTCTCGGCGCAACAAATTAAATTCTAGAACAAAGCACACACAAAAAACAAATTGCTAAATATTAGAGAGAGTGCAATTTGTAAATATCTAAGAAGCTACTATCGACTCTGCAATTTCTGCATAAAATACACGTCTTATCCATCATACGGTCAAATGTATTTTATATAAATACAGGCGCACACAATAAACGCCACAGCGGAAATGATTTTTAAATTTGTTTTGTATCCACACAGAATGAATTGACAAACAAAAACATTTGCATTAGAAATATTTTGGCAGTGTTATAGGATCTACATGTTCTCAGATTCTATTGTGCATTGTGAATAGTGCTCCTCCTTGACATTTAAACAGAATCATCTTAAAGTGAGATCACCTAGTATGTGTAGAAGAGGTGAGGACGGCGGTACAAACAGGCGGACTCTGCTGAATGTCAAGTTGAAAAGCTTGGCTTTTTAAAAAAAACTAAAACCATTCGTCAAATCACACTGAACAAATCTTACCGCGAAGCAAGAAAAAACACAATTTGGATGAACAAAAATGACAGTGAATGCTGCAGCTGACAAAAACGTTACCGAAGTCTCAATAGCCATGCTGGAAATTTCATTGTTAGATAGAAAGACAGTATTTAATGGTGCTAATTGAGTTGCAGTTGTGTTTGATGTGTGATATGACAACATTAGTAACTTTAAATGAAAATTTTCTCATATATTGGTGCTAATTTGTGCTATATCATATACGTATCAACCTGGTTGTTACATTTATGTGTGGAAACACAACCAGATATTATTACTTAATATGAGTCACACCTAGACTTTTTGTAACTAATATGTGTTATTCCAAAGATTATTCAGAACAATTCTGTGAAAAATTGACTTTGCAGTATTAGGTATGTACTTGCTTATGGAATCTTATGTTAGAACAAGTAATTTTATTTAATGGGCAAGTATAGCCAACTTCTCAGTGACTAGTGAATTACATATGGAAAGGAAAAATTTTATTTACCATGATATAGCTATATTTTGAGATTTCATTAATATTGACCATGTAGATTAATGAGTTTCTGGCATAGATTTTTTTTCCAGAATATACACAAATAATAACATTTTTAAGTGTTGCATGAAATCTTCTGGCATTTTCTATGTCTGTGCAGATTTTGTAATTGTGTCGAAGAAAATCATTTAATATTCCATTCAGGAAAAGAAGTAAACCCATTCTTTCTGTCTTTATGCACTTGAAGCTGTAGTTTCCCCTTTTTCCTGTCAATGAACTGTGTGTCAATTTCAGGTCAATTTCATACATTCAGAACCAACCAACCAGTGATCTCTATGCACTGGAGTTGAATTAAAAGGAGGAACATCAGCAAATAGAATGTTGGAATTATAATATAATTAGCTTAAGAGAAACTCTTCAGAAGCAAAGAATTACAGCTATTCCAATGGGGCAAACTATACTTAATTACTATGATTTTTAATATAATCATCAATAAAAACTTATAAAAGTCGACAACGAAAGAGGGTAAATCTACCAATAAAGCAAAAAACTCACTCAGGGACTGATATGGAAAAACTTGCAAGATTTTAATACAAACTGTAAGGTTCCGAAAGCCAGTCTTTCTCATAGTCAGGGATGGTGACTGAAACATTTCAAAACTTAATGCCTCTTGATTGTCAATAAAGCAAAAAGCACATTTCTGCCACAGAACATTAGAGATAAAAACGTCTGTAAGAAAAACACAGCTGTGTGTAGATACTTGCTTAGGGTACGGGCCATTTGAACTGTGAGTACTGCTTATTAAATTTAGTCTTGTATTGCCTTTGGCAACAAAAAAAATCAATATTAAAAAATGTTCCATGCACAGAGCTTTGTTTTTACAGCATGTTTAGAATCTTTTCGGTGCCATTTAAGGTCTAAGAGACAGAAAATAGTCTGCATACCACACCTTATTGAGTCCTTAAAAAAAACAAAATTCATTACAGTACTCATTCCCAGCATTTAACATATTAATCACATTAAAGGCAAATCATGCAGTCATAAATATAGACACTGCATAATATTAATTACTCCAAAGCTGCAATCGTCCTATGGAAATCAACATAATTGTTAGTTTTATACCCCATTGCATTTAATGGTGAAATTAGAAGCAGGTCGTTAAAAGCGCTTTAGAAAGTAGTACAGCATGCACATCTTCCTTAAAACAGCTGTGCATTAACTTCACATGGATCGCTCCTCTGTAAAGTTTTAGTACAAAGCACCATTGAAATTTGATGACAAAAAGTGTTAAGCGCATGCAGAGGGGAAAAAAACGCCTCCTTTACTATATTGAAATGTTTACGATTCATTAAAAATAAAATTCTCCTGTCACAGCAGCGGTCGGGAGGGGGCAAATCTTCTACGGAAAATAAATTCTGCCATAATTATAGTTATCAGGTTGTAATTTAACTAACAATGGCACAACAGAACTTGCATTATTATCACTCGACTTGATTATACCAGGAAGATAGTAGCAGTTGTGCTGGTCCTGCCTAACCTGACAGGAACAAGCATGTAAAAGCAATTTTAAAAAAACAAAGGTTTGAAAGAACACAAATGGATATGACTCAAGCCCTGAGACAGAGGTCATGAATACCTTGACTTGAAACTCTTCACATTAATTCCCCCCATGAGACACCACATTTCCAAAACTGCATCTAAAATTTGTCCAGGAAATCACAAAATTTCAGTCTGCCAGCAGAAAAAGCAGAGCAAGATGTGCTGTACAAATCCACTTGCCAGGCTTTATCCTGCTATTGATGCAGAACAAGTAAGTTTACGGTCCAGTTGAGAAAGTATAATGCATTCATTGTCCCAACAACAAACTTTTTTACCCCCTTTTCTCTCCCCCCCTACCAACACCGCACCCCCCCCCCCCAACTCACATTGGTAGAATTTGTGTGTGCCTCAAGAATAATAATGACCAAAACAAATAATCACTTTTAATGAATCGCAAGCTAACGTACACGCTGAAGCACACAATTGTGATTAGCATCTCCTTCCCCCCACAACAGAACTCATTTGTATCTAGTACCACAATGGACTATTGTGCATCCTCCTGCATTCCGTGTATCCTTTTTGATTCGGCAAGTCAAAGGTTGTATGGCTCGACTGACTGTGAATTGTGCGTTAACCTCTCCGCACTGCACACCGGAACCATTCAACGACTTAAATCAGAGGCAAAGTTGCTAACTAACTACATAATGTAAAGGAACTCAAAAACACATGACTTAACTGACTATAGCACAGTACCTCACTATAATGAAAACAAACAGAAATGACTGAATACTTTATATCAGTGGTATACGGAAGTACTCCAGTATACTGACAGTGACTGCTAGAAACAGCTATAACATGCTGAAGTTGATCAAATCTTAAGTTGATGACAACTGTGAATGTTGAAAAAAATATAGATTTTCATGCAGTTATTTTAAACCAATAAAAATGCTGTAAGTCTCACAGTCACTGAAATACCTAATCACAAGAATTCTGAAACACAGTCAGACTTGCATGCATGAGTCTACCTGATCAACAGACACTTTTAAATAGCACAGTTCTAATTTCATGCTTTTTAAAATAAAAACAAAATTAACACTTTGTCCTGTCAATCACTTGTACTTTCTTGCACGATTCCAGGATAAGCGGGTTACTATGTAGTGGTCATTGTTCAAAAATCACAGAGGAGAAACTGAAAGTGTGAGATTACAGCTCTGAATAGTGTGAAAATCAAATGTTAATTTGATGAATGCAAGGTCTGGGACATTCAGTCAAAGAGGGAGGGAAAGTAAAAAAAAAACAGCTTTTGCTGCCAACTCACCATCCACCATGTCCTGGCTGAGATGTCATAGCACAGCTGCCATTTGATGGAGCTGTCGGAGGGTTTCCCGGCCATTATGCTGTCAGCAACCTTCATCTGATGCAGCTCACGGGAGATAAGACACCTAATTGAGAAAACATTTGCAATGGCATGTTGGGCAACATTGTAGCCCAATCCATACCATATGGAATCATGGGTAAAGTCTCCTTGACAATGAACCAATCTCACAGACCCAGTGGCAAGGTGAACAGGAACTGAGGAGTCATCTGTTCAGTACTGTCTTCGCTTTAAAAAAAGAGCCCACTGCTCAATATCAAAGTGAGGCGGCAAAATAAGGGTTTCAACACTGAGATGATTCAAGCCTGCAAGCTTTTGGTGAACATGGGGATTTAATACGAAAAACACAGGTAGTGGACTATGGACTGAGAATGCCATAGGCTGTTAGCCGAAAATTTCTGCATGACAGATGGAACTGCTTAGAGTATCATGCAATGTTTTGTTTTTACAGACTTTGAGGCTGATGCAGTATCTGTTTCTACATTGCATGCGTAAAGAGCTAATTTTCTCAAACATGAAGAAAAATGTGCTGTTTTCCTTCAGTTTCTATTCCTGTTTCAGCTTTTTTGCATCTAATATTAAGCAAAATTTAAAGAGGTTGTACTATCTTTAAAATAAGAAAAGCACTTTCACCAGAGAATTAAAATGATCTGTGCTTTAAACAGCAGGAACTGATAAGAATTATGAAAAATGCTTTAAACTATAAGGCTTACATTTTTTGAATAAATTGCATTGCAACTCTTAAGAACACAACGCAGTATTGTCATAGAATCTTTACGTATTTTAAAGTAGTTTAATTCTGATCAACAATTACAGGCAAAATTGGCATATGACAAGCAGCATCCTTGTGTTTAGTCACCCAGAACACTTACCGGCTTATGTTACTTCGAGGTTTATTAAAATCAAACCCCTTTTTCCCCTAATTACAAATTCTTTGCCCTTAGAGAAATTTGAACACTGACAGAACTAAAAGAAGGAATAATTTTAAGACAGCATGGAGGCTTGGGAATTGAAAGCAGAAATTGTCTTGGAGCTAAACTAAATACAAACAAAACAAAAAGTGTGCCACAGTTTTTTTTCCCTTCTTTACTAGCAAAGCATGTTGTATCAAAATCAATATCATCTTGGTGTCTTTGAAACAGGAGAATCAACCATGCACATCCATTTTAAGTTATCCAAGTCTAATCAATTCCTTATGGTTGTAATTGCAGATAAGTCTTTTATTTCTTTCAAACAACACTCTAGGAATCAGAAAGAATCTTGCTCATGGATAGAGGAATTAAATATTTGAATTAAAATGTATATTAAGGAAATTAGAAAGTTTAGTATTTACTGAGCATGACAGCTACAATTCAACATTTTGGCATGAATTGGAAACTGTTACTCACACACTTTATTCTTCTGTAATTTTTTTGTAATTGCTTGCAACTGCTTTAATTAAATCTTTAAATGTAGGATATCATTTTACCCAGTTTCTAAAAACGATCACGCTGAAACTGCACCATTGCTTCTGAAAATGAACATTGCTGGGCAAAAGCTAGGAAAAGTGAATCATTCTTTATTTACAAAATATAATTCTGCAAACAAATCTCTGAACCCACAATACAGTGAATATTTTTAAAAGAAGGAAATGTATGGTTAATGCAATAACTGTAATATCAATTGTTAACTGGCACTGTTGGTGCAATAGATTTCAATGACTGAAACCAATAAACTACGAATAAATATTTTTCAAGAATTTATTTATAGCAAAGCTGCAATGTGCTAACTTGTATATTGCATTAAAAAGTATAATTGCATAATTTCTGTTCAATGTTATCATGCTAAAAATGGCACACTGCTCTTGTCCTCCCAAAAGATGTTTGACATTTGTTTGGGAACATCGTTCCTCTTTTAGATGCGTAAAATGAAAATCTTTACATTCTTATTTTGCACTTTATGTGAAGGAAAATGACAACTATTTGTCTAAAAGACAGATTACTGCCCTTAATTGAATGGGAGCTTGCTTGCACTAAAAACAGAATTGTCCTTGATTGCAGAAATTGTTCTGTAAGTGAATTTGAGTACTGTCTCTAAAAATTGCATATAATGTCACAGGTGAAAATGAATGATTTTAACAACTTGTGGGGAAAAAGAGCTGAAAGAAAGCAAAGGTTAATATAATCTAACTATGCATCAGGTATAGAATGTCAGAGCTGTCAAATTTCATCACAGTGTGCTGGTCTGCTAAGAGATTTGATTTTTCACTGCTGTCCTACCATGTTCAAGTCACAAACTGCCAGCAGCAACCAGCAAACAACCATAGGCTTGCAGTAACAGGCCTGAGTGGGAAGCCAGCCGAAAGAACCATCTGCTTCCGATTTCTAACTGAGCCAAGATGTGCAGTGAAGTGTCCTCACTGGCTCAGCCAGCCGCCCCACTAAAGTTATTAGCGTTACAAGTGAAATTATCTCTCCAAACAGTGGGGGTGCTGTAAGTCACCTCATGAGAGAGCTGAGCAGCATCATTTTCACTTCAGCACAAAGATGCTGTTCTTACAGTTTCACCAAAGGCAGGAGCAACAGAGCACCCGCTATATACCAGGTCCTACGTGTTCGGTTCCAGTCCACAGGAAGTTCAATGGCTTCTCTGTGACTAGATTTCATTGCAGAACAAAGACAAGCTTCTGTTCATTTTCCCCCTATAATGTCACATTGTGCTTACAAAAACAGAAATCTTTTTTCAGTCGTCTGCAAAAAAATAAGCTTCAGCTGCAGGAAAACCTTGGATAAAATTATCTAATTCCAAACCCTGCAGGCAACTATCAGTATAGGAACCAAAAAAATGCAAAAGGTTCACCATGACTAAAACTGTTTTTTTTTGTGGATAATACTGTTTGAGGATTGGGAGATAATTTAAAAGCAGTTTAGTTACATGAAAGCATGTTTTGTTTGGTACAGTGGTGGCTTTTCATTATTTTCCATATTCTCAATTAAAAATCTGATAAACTAAGATGACTACTGGTGTAGTTAATTACAACCACCCTGTACGTGACTAAACCATTCACAGTAGGGAATTTCCAAGGTCTGATCCCAATCTCAGACTGGGTACTGAAGGTGCTATAACTGGCCTTAGTCTTCCAGGTTAAGGGGAAAACAAACAACCAGGCTACCACTCCCAATCACCATCCTGTGACCTACAACTGGAAAATATTTTTGTGTGGCACTGGCTGATATCAAATTCAGACTTGCCTATGATGTCATACATGGTGGAATAGCCCATCAATATGTTCTCTGTTTAGATTCATGCTTGAGCAGTGACCATGTGAGTTCGGTATTGGCTGTTAGTGCTTATGGAAACAGAAACAGAAACACAAAGAGATAGGAGTGAGATTGTAAATTGAAAAAAAAACACCAGCAACCACAACCTTTAAACAGTCTTTGCTTTCTCAACACAGATAAAATTACCCAGAAATAGCATTTTTAATCCAGTAACATTACGAGTTTGATTGATATGCAACAATTGAAATTGGGAATAATTCAGTTACCTTTCAAGAATCTAATGAATAATGAATAGCTGCAGTTAGGTACATTTAGAAATGTCTCCGATACAGGAGTCTTATTTTTATGATGGATTTTTAGCTTAAAAATATTTAACTAGGGCCTCAACAAAAATCATTTAATGTGGTTGATTATTATGGCTCGATCATTTCCAAAAAACTTTTTTATTGTTTGGTAGAATCATCTTTTGGTGAGAATTTGGTAGGTCCTACATCATTTACAAACAACACACTCACTTTTGTATGTAAACATCTAAATCCAGGCTTGTGCCTCATGCTCTGTGACAAGACATAATTTCTCAAAAGCAATTAAATATCACTTTGCATCACAACTGAAAGTTTAACTCATCAAATTTTGTTCCATTTGTCTGTGCTTTTTTCCTGAAGGCAGTGACTATTGCAGAGCATAACTCCACAAGCACAGACAACACTGTCCACGTGGCCACTTCTCCTGCATAAATTAGATAACGACTATCAGCAGACTACTCCATTGTGGTGGAGGCACCACAGCTGAGCCCAATCCTGTTTTTCCCTACTGCTGCTTTCCAGCAGAGTTTATTAGATAACAGTCCAAAGTGCGAGTACAGGCAGATTTTCCATCTCAGACTTGGGAACACTGAGGCCAATTGCGATGGCGTAACATTGCCATCGCTTGGATTAGGCGACTCACCACAGAGAAAGTGCACTGGCCTTCCTGATTTACAGGGCTCAGTACTATATCGGGTTTAACAATCAAGGGAATGCCTGTGAAGCATTTAACATAATCCACAATTAAAATGTCTAGAGCAATGATACTTGCAGCCACACAAATGCTTTGAATACAAAATAAGCCCATTGGTTATTGAACTGTTCAGTTACTGTAATTAAAATACAAATATCTCAAGGTAATGATACTACAAAGTTTCCACTATATTTCACTTCTTGGATGTGCAAATAACTCAAAAATGATCAGCATCTCAACCTCAAGATTTTGAGTTAAGTAAGGCACGGAAAATATGTACAGATAGTAGTGAGGAGCCACAGTACGTTCAAGAAGAGTAATGACAGAAACCTTGCAAAGGATGATGGTGATCTCAAAGAGGAAAGTATGGGCAATCTCAGAGGCTAGCAGTAGTGCCTCAGGGAATGAAATGGCAGCTTTCTACGAGACACGGAAGAATGAGGACATGACATAACATGGAGGAGTCATCTGAAAATATTACGCTGTTGTCTAATTTTTGATTATTGTCTTCAATGCAATTTATCTTAATAACTGACATATTGTGACCTTCTTAGCCAACAGATTAGGTAAGGAAGCTGCCACATGACACACTGTAGAAGCTAATTAAGGACAAATAGCAAGGGTCCTAGTGGTTTTTATGTGAATGAGAATGTTCACTATATAGAGTCAATTAGGACAGAAACTGGTGCACGTAAATTTTTCAGATGTAACACGGATGCAAAGCATATCGATTTAGCATTGGGATAACCTCTGACCAATCTGTGCAGGCGTTGATTCTACTGCAAAATCTGTTGGATCCATTCGTTTAAGTGTCTCAGATGCCTAAAACAGATGTGAAGCCAATTAAATATGTAAATTAGGGGCCTAATGCCTGTTAAATGGCCCCTTTGATGAATTGGTCACCTCATGAGCGGGGCAGGCAACTGCCAACCAAAGGTAGGTTTTTGAATATCTTTGTTCAAAAAATATCTACCTATGGAACCTGGAGTAGGAGTGTTCCCCTGATCCTACAGGAGTTGTGATTGGCCTCTCTAATAATCTACTCCAACCCCCGCTCCTGGGACTCAGGACTTACTGGCAAAGTATTCAGGTCAAAACTGGTTTCTTCCATGGGGCAAGCGGCCTGTGGAGATGCAACTGGCACCAGCAATTTGCCACAAGTACTCTATAAGGTGCAAGGACTGAATTTTTTCAATTACTCGGCCTCTTGCTTTGGATGCACGGTACTTCTGCAGCGTTGAGTCTGGACTCAAACAGGCCCAGACTAATTTTTACCTCAATAAGCTGTAAATTTATCCATATAGTTCCTCTAGAATGAGCTGGCCTATAACTATTTCATAAATTTATTACAAGATTTATTCAATAATCTCTTATTTCTATGCTGTACAACACCAGATAAAGGGCACCATGATGTATGATTGTATGCTTTTGCTTTTAATTTCCTTATTCATCAGAAGTTGAATGATATTACCAGGCCTTGTGTGAGATTCTCTGAGGCCTAAAGGCACTTGCACCATATAGATCATCAAACCATTACATCAAATACCTTGCTATAGGGGAATGCAGAGGAACAAAGTGTTAACTGCGTTTGGTAACATAATGCTCTAATCAATAGATTTTAGGCATAACTGAGAATGGCACCTGTCGACATTTAATCTTCTGTGAAGACAGATTATCCTTTGAAAGATTCTCATGTCAATGTGTTAATTTGTGTATGAGAATTTGGGACCTGCTGAAAACTAATGATCTGTAATGAGAATGCTCACAAGTAATATTAGCATTGTTAAAGATTGATGCATTACTTATCACAAAGATCAAGATGCACAAATCACCTAGCTGTTCGCTCTTGACATTCCTTGATCCCTGTAAATCTTATTGTTGCTGCTATGATGATTGCTTTCACTCCAATGATACCCAATACCCTTAAACCTGTCCACAAGCTGAAATATGATTAGTAGTGTATCATCTACATAGATGCTTTATGGGGTAGTCGTTACATTTTGACTCCATAGCACTTGCTACTCTCTGTCCCACAACAGTCAGGTTTGGTCTCATTCCTAAGTTTCTGTTCTGAAAGGTCATTGACCTGAAACATAACTCTTTCTCTCTCCACAATGCTGCCAGGCCTGCTGAGTATTTCCAGTGCTTTCTATTTTTATCTCTCCTGTTGTTTTGGGAGCTGGAGATACTTCAAGCATGTTCGTAGCATCTTATCTGCTGAGAGGAACTTAAAGAATGTAAAAAGGTCAACCCTAGATCATACCTAGCACATTCTGCACCCCACACAAGCTTCATAAGTTTCGCCACTATACAAGACACCTGCCAATGGGACAACAGTCAGAAGAGCACCCTCTTTTAAATATCTGGCCATGCCCCCACATCCAACCATTCTTGGCAGTCGTGTGGAGGAATGCTAGGGCCATATTATAACCCAGAGTACCCATTTCCACTGAAGTGAAATGTCCCTCCCCCACTCCACAACAAGCAGGCTAGTACATTACTTACTAAACTGCACAAAAATGCATCCTCCCACCCCATTGTGGCAAAGTGCCACTCTCTGCCCAAGCAACAAGAGGCTGAAACACATGTGGGTCATACATCTATCAGAAAGAGTGATGTTCAACCTCCACTTGGAACTAGGGAAGTATCAAAAAGTCTGTTCTTGGAAACTTACCCAACTGACCCCCCAGCACTGCAATCCAACCATTGGCCATGAAGGAAGGAAATCACCTCAACCGATGTGGCCATTAATATTTGGAAGCTTTGTTCCTCCATGTCTAGACCTAAGCCCCTTGAAAAGATCGTACAAGCTGCCTCAAATTCTTGACCTGCATTATTCCAAGCACAGTCTTGCTGAGAAATCATTTACCCTGCCTACAACAACAATAACAACTCATATTTATATAGCGTCTGAACATAGTAAACCGTCCCAAGGCTTTTTACGGGAGCGTTACCAAACAAAATATGACACCGAGCCACATAAGGCAATATTACGGCAGATGATCAAAAGCTTGGTCAAAGAGGTAGCTTTTAAGGACTGTCTTAAAGGAGAAAAGTGAGGTAGAAAGGCGGAGAGGTGTAGCGAGGCTATTCCAGAGTTTAGGGTCTAGGCAACTGAAGGCACAGCCACCACTGGTGGAGTGATGAAAATTGGGGATGCTCAGGAGGCCAGAATTAGAGGACTGCAGATATCTTGGAGGGTTGCAGGGCTGGAAGAGAATACAAAGATAGGGAGGGGCTAGGCCATCGAAGGGATTTGAAAACAAGGTTGAGAATTTTAAAATCAAGGCATTGTTTAACTTGGAGACAATGTAGTTCACCAAGCACAGGGGTGATGGGTGAATGCACTTGGTACAAGTTAGCACTGTCATGGAAGTATTTTTGTTCTCTGTTTAAAAACTAAGTGGGGTCTGTATGCCTTTAAGACTGAAAGAAGTTTTAATATTCACTGGGAACAGTGTGTGTGAGCTACAAGCCTATTCCTAAGCAATAGCAAGAGAGATGCAGTCACATGCCGTATTGTATCAGTTTGACTGTGTGTAAAGACTGGCTGGAACTGGTTTGATCTGGCAGTCCAATGAAGCATGCTCTTCCCTGAAGGAAGGATTTGTCTCTCTCTCAGCAGAAAATCTACATTGGCCTACAGGGTGTGTTTCACCTAAAGAGGAAACAACCCTTGGAAAGGAATCTTTGCATTATTGAAGGTAGCAAATTTCTTTTTACTCCTGTCTCTAAGAAATCTCTGCCTCAGGAGTGACTTTCTGTTGCCTTTTGTGTTTCTGGGAGTTCTGGAAACTCTGTGAAGTTTCTATTGATTGACTGCTAATTCAAAATCTAAATAGACCTGTTGTTATACTCTTTGTTGAAAGATCGGTGTGGCATCTGAATATTCGACTCTGGGTCACCTCACCGAACTGAGAATGAAACCCATCAAGACTTACAGTTATTTTTATTATTCCTAAGAAACAATTCTAATTTTAAAACTGGTTAACCATTGGTTTTGAATGTATGTGTGTGTGCATGAGGGTTAGGAGGAATAAGCAGTTATAAAGTCTTTTCAGACAAAGATTTATCTCAGTATTGTTTAAGATTTAAAATAAAAACAAGAAATGCTGGAAATATTCAGCAGGTCTGGCAGCATCTGTGGAGAGAGAAGCAGTGTTAACGTCTGAGGTCTGTGACCCTTCATCAGAACAGTATTTTGCTTTTATTTTATTAAGATTTAGTTTATTAATAAATAGTTAATTTATTGTTGTTTAATGATACCTGGTTTGGTGCGTTTTATTCTGGGGTTAATAAAGTGTTTAATTTGGCTAATTTCCAGTAGGTGGGAAACTTTAATAATATGCTGTGACCTGTGGAGTAATGGGACTGAATTGACAGTGCATTACTCCTGCCTGGGTCAATACAGAACACAGACAGCAAAGTTTTGGATGACCCCAGGTTTACAGGGTGAGGGTAGAATGTGGGTGGCTGGCGAGGAGTGTATCAGAATAGTCAAGTTTGGAGGTAACAAAGGTGTGGATGAGGGTTTCAGCAGCAGAACAGCTGAGACAAGAGTGGAAACGGGTGGCATTACGGAGGTGGAAACAGACAGTCTTAGTGATGGTGCGGATGTGTGGTTGAAAGCTCATCTCAGGGTCGAATATGACACTGATATTATGAACAGTCTAGTTCAGCCTCAGACAGTTGCCAGAGAGAGAGATAGAGTTAGTGAAGAGGGAACAGAGTTTGTGGCAGATACTTCTTTCGCAATATTTAATTAGTGGAAATTTCTGCTCAACCAGCACTGGATTTTGGATAAGCTGTCTGATAATTTAGAGACAGTGGAGGGGGTCGAGGGAGGTGGTGGTGAAGTACAGCTGGGTGTCATCAGCATACATGTGGAAACTGATGTGTTTTTGGATGATGTCGCTGAGGGGCAGCATGTAGATGAGTAATAGGAGGGGTCCAAGGATAGATTCTTCGGGGACACCAGAGGTAACTGTGTGGAAATGGGAAGAGAAGCCATTGATGGCGATTCTCTGGTTACAATTAGATAGCTAAGAATGAAACTAACTCAGTGCAAGCCCACCCAGCTGGACAATGGTGGAGAGGCGTTGGAGGAGGTTGGTGTGACCAGCTGTGTCAAAAGCTGCAGACAGGTCAAGAATGATAAGGAGGGATAGTTTGTGTTTGTCACAACCACTTAGGATGTCATTTGTGACTTTGATAAGAGCTGTTTTTGGTACTGTGGTAGGGGCGGAAACTTGATTGGAGGCAACATTGTAAAACCAAAATATACAATGGTTTCATAATAGAAATGTATGCATAAAATATGAGAATGTACATCTAAATGTATAATACTTCATATAAGATACATGAATGTACTTGAGATTCTTATAAAAATAAATTTTGTAAAATGCTTGAATAGGGAGACATAAATATGAATAGCGTTGAGCAGAGTACTCAATCATAGTCATTGGTGCAGAACCTAACTTGGTTTTATTATAGCAGAGATGAAAATGACAACTTGTATTTATATAGTGCTTTTAATGTCAAAAAAAGTCCCAAGGCATTTCAAAGGTACGGCATCAAACAAGATTTGACATTGAGCCACATAAGGAGATATTAGGACAGGTTTTAAGGAGGATTATAAAAGAGGAAAGAGAGGTAGAGAGGCAGAAAGGTTTAGGGAGTGAATGCCAGAACTCAGGGTGCTAATGGTGGAACGATTAAAATCGTGGATGTGCAAGAAGCCAGAATTGAAGGAATACAGAGATCTCGGAGGTTTGTACAGCAGGAGGAGTTTACGGAGATAGGGAGAGGCGAGGCCACAGAGGGATTTGAGAAAATGGATCAGATTTTTAAAATTGGGAGCCAATGTAGGTCAGTGAGTACAGTGGTGACTGGCAAAGTGGACTTGGTGCAAATTCAAATATGGATAACAGAGTTTTGGATAAGCTTTAATTTATGGAGGATTTTTTTTATTAGTTCATGGGATGTGGGCATTGCTGGCTAGGCCAGCATTATTGCCCATCCCTAATTGCCCTTGAGAGGGTGTTGGTGAATGGCCTTCTTGAACCGCTGCAGTCCATGTGAGGTAGGTACACCCACGGTGCTGTTAGGGAGGGAGTTCCAGGATTTTGACCCAGTGACAATGAACGAACAGCGATATAGTTCCAAGTCAGGATGGTGTGTGGCTTGGAGGGCAACTTGCAGGTGGTGGTGTTCCCATGCAAGGTGAAGTGTGAATAGTTAGGTTGTTTAAGCTTACTATCAGGAATTTACCTTTATCCAGTATCTGAGAATCTTATTAACTGTTGTACCTGAAGAAAGCTAGAGAGGCCAACGTACATGTACTTTAAAAAGAATCATCTGATAAATGTTAGAACTCAACATCTGTGGAGAGAACAGGTATTCCCAATTTGGTATGTGCTCTTCTTCAGAACTGAAAAATAAGAGATGGAAAGACATATTATTATGATCAGAAATAATGGGGGATATATATAAATATTTAATATAAACAGACAAACAGAGAGAACCATCAGTGCAATGATGTTACAGATTATCAAGTCAATTAACAGAAGGATGGAAGAAACAAAATACATGAAACAAACAATGTGCAAATAACTAAAAAAGTGAGATTCAAAGATAATGCAACAAAATGGGAAATGGGTGAAATGGAAAACTTGGAAATCCTTTGTCCAATATTTTACCAGCTCCGTGGAGGCAGGAATAGAGGTGGTGGGGAGTGGGGGGGGGGGGTGCGGGTGGCGGTAAAATAGCACATGACCGCACCAGGGAGGCTCTCCGATGTCACCCTGCCATTGGCCGATTTTTCCAAAAGCGGTTAATGTGGCAGATCACTGGCTGGCTGAGCGGAGGTGGGCAAACACCTAAGACCCCTAACGAGCCAATAGATCAAGATTTTGTGAGATGATTTCAACACCAGCGATGAACGGGAATTGAGGAGGCTGAGAGTTACCAGCGCCAGCAATGTTGTGAAGATAAATGGAAAGTCTGTGAACCTGTCTGCACCATATGTCCTCAACCAAGCCAAGCTATCACCAAAGGGTGGGGCCAAAGTAATTTGTTGCAGCTGGAAATGTGTCACCCAGGTCCTAAGCCGCCACTGGAGGCAAGGCAAAGGTTCCTAGGAGGCTTAAGGCACTGAAGGCTTTATCTGGCAATGGAATTCGTGTTTTCAGATTCTGACTCCACCAGTGAGAAGGAGGGTGCCCTAGAGATGGGATGCAGCCACGTGGTGTGGCTATGCAGTGGCCAGGGGAGGTACAGCCGCCTGAGGAAGCCATTGGAGGTGGATGAGGAGGGCGCATGGGACAACCAGGGCAGCCTGGTTGCAGAAGGCGCTACCCAGCTCAATGGGTATACCTGTGGAGGCTCAGATTCATCAAGATGCCCGAGCACCAATGCTGATGCAGACTGCACCTCTCCAGGAGGTGGTAACAGAACTAAGTGGAACAATGGAACAGGAGTTGAGGCAACTGCAAAGTGGCGGCCACTCAATGCCTGTCACCTTAAAGGTGTCATTGACACTAAAATTTTTCAGCAGCGGATTGTTCCGGGGATTGTCTGGAAATCTCTGGTAGTATATCTCAGTCAGTGGCCCATCGTTGCATTAAGGGAGCAGCGGATGTCATGTACCATCGGGCTAGCCAGTATGTGAAGTTCACTACCAATCAGGGCAGTCAAGCTGAGAGACAGTTGGCTTTGGAGCCATGGCTGGATTTCCCCAGGTGCAGGGGATCATTTACTGTACTCATATAACCATGAAGGCTCCCTCAAAGCAGCCAGGTGCCTTTGTGAACAGTAAGGAGTTCCACTCACTCAATGTTCAAGTCATGTGTGACTACCATAAGCAGATCATGCAGGTGTGTGCAGCGTTTCCAGAAAGCTGCCACAACTCCTACATCCTTAGACAGTCCCAATTGCCTCAGCTCTTCAGGCCACCCGAACACCTTTGTGACTGGATCCTGGGGGACAAGGGGTAACCTCTGAAATCATGGCTTCTGACTCCTGTATGCAACCCCAATGCACAGGCAGAGGACGTCATATAACTACAAGGGCCACCATCGAGCAGGCCATTGGCCTGCTGAAGATGAGGTTTTGATGCCTCGATAGATCTGGAGAAGCCCTGCAATTTGTACCCACAAGGGTGTTCCGCATCATTATTGTTTGCTGCACATTGCACAACCTGGCGCTCCAGAGGGGAGTAGTGCTGGAGCCAGAGGAAGACACTGAGCGAGCCACATCCTCGGAGGAAGAGGATGAGCATGAGGCACCTCAACAGGTGCCAGTCGACGAAGCTGGCACCGGGGGTGGGGGGCTGTGCCAGGCCATAGGATACTGACAGACGTGGCAGGAGGATTCGCGACTCTGATCTGCAGATGTTTCCCTTGGGGACATGTGGAGGGGCAAGCTGAGCCAAGAATCTTTCTCCCAGAGGTGTCTTTGAGACCTGTCATTGGAGACCGTTTTCATTTCTGTGTGTCCATGACCAGTATGTACAAAGACTTTTATCAAAGCAGGTGCTTACAAGTTTCTCACATTTTACAGTTCAAACAGTCATTGGATTTAACTTCCGGCTAATGACCACTGTTGCATTGAAATAAAAATACAATTCATTAAAGGTTGCATTTCACCAACTTTGACGTTCATCACACATTACACACATTTCAAAGTAGCAAAACAACATCACCCAGTGAAGTCCAAGTGCTAGTATATGTATTTAGGTGTATGCTTATGGTAACTTCTATGGGGTGCTCCCCCTGCATCTCAATTTGATGTGGAGGCAGGCTGCTGCCTTTCTTGCTCCAGTGCATTAGATGGCCGTGGCCTGGATCCTTGGGGTGCTTGAACCCGACTGGGCCCGGCACATTTAGGGCCACCTGCAACTGTGCAGGGGCCACCTCAGTCATCAAAGAAGGATCCAGAGAGTGTGTCACCGTCAAAGAGGCTGAGGATGTGTCTTCAGCTGTGGAAATGCCCTGAGAGAATCCTCCATTGCCTGAAGCCAGCCCCTGCCCTGTCCTCTGAGGCCTCACATTCAATCATGTTTTTGCCTGGAGCAGTTGCACTCCTGGCAATGGGGAGATGCATGACTGGCCCATCTCACCCATGCATCGCTCCATTGATCTTATGGATGAGGCTATGCTCTGGATGCCTGCTTGCAACCCCTGCATCCACTCGGTGCTATGCTCCAGGTGTCTCTCCATAGGGTTGCCACTCTCTCAATGGAGGATGCCGTACGTTCACATGCCAGAGATATGGAGCCACGCATGGATGGAGTCCTCCATTGTTTGCGTATGGGACTTCAATGCCTCTGGAAATTCCAAAACATCTTCACACATTTGATGGATCAGCTGGAGCCTCTACTGTTTTGCTGATGACTCCCGAGGCTCGCCATCTGCATAGAAATGTGCATTGGTGGGTCTCTCTTCACTCCTCTGAGGGCAAGTGGTCGCAGCCAAGGCTGCCTCTGCTACCTCCTCCTGCGCATCTGTGAAGATTGTACCACCCGCTCACCAGATTGTACCACCCGCTCTACACGTGCAACGGAGCCCATCGACATGAGTGTTTCTGCGCCGGTGGAGGTTGCGCAGGAATGAAGTGGCGTAGTGTCTTCAGATGGCATTACATGCTGCAAACTTTCAGTTGTAGCTGTATCCCTGGTCTGTCCCTCATCTGCTGCTGGCCTGGTGAAGAGGAATTATTAAAATGAAACATGGGGTCCTTCAACTGAGGCCTCTTGCCTCCCTTGGTCAGGAGCCTCCAGTGGCAGTAAAGGCCCACACAGGTCCCATATGCCAGGCATTGTGTAGGGAATGTTGGACGCAACCAGATCTTTACACACTCTCCATGCCTTCTACACCTGCCTTGGCCTCAGTGACAGGCTGCCCTGCAGTGACCCATTCAATGTGCATGACCTCCACATCCCATCTTCTGCTTCCACAAGTGCCTCAAGGGAAGCATCGCTGAAGCATGGGGCAACCCTTCCTCTTTCCGCCGCCATCTTATACTGCCTTCTCAGCTATCCATCTCCTCCTTCTTGCCTGTGGGTTCATGCTAGCTGACTGCTGCACAGGTGTCTTTAAAAATCCCAGTTGCGTGCGATCTCCAGGCACTAGGCCCGCCACCACCATTAATTGGATGGTTCTGTCACCAGAAGCCCCTTAATTAGCTGCTAATGGTAAAATGAATGGGGAAGTCCCACCGCTTGTCTGTGTGTCCCAGCATCACATATTTCTGCCTGATGTCGGGACTGCCGCACAAACAGTAAAATCGGGGCTAGGAGAAAGGTATGAAATTAAATTAGGAACCTAGAACATCAGAACAGGAGTAGGCCATTCAGCTCCTTGAGCCTGTTCTACCATACAATTAGATCTGGGTATGATTTGAACGTCACCTCTATTTGTCTGCCTTTGCTACGAGTCACTTTATATTTTTACCCAACACAAATTTATTGATCTCTAGGTTTGGAAATGAGAATATGGCTAAAGTCTGAAGTTCTTGGAGCTAGTCTTCAGAGCAAAGTGTTGCCGAGTGCCTGAAGAAAGATGAGATATCGTTCCTGAAGCTTGCCTTGAGCTTTGTTGGAAAAGTGTATAAGCAAGAAATCAGAATGGGAATGAAACGGGGAGTTAAACTAGTAAACAGCAGGTGCACTTAGCTAATTGGTGTTTACCTAATGGCAAATACAGAATACCAAAGTAAAACACTGCAGATCCTGGCAATCTGAAATAAAAACAGAAAATGCTGGAAATACTCAGCAAATCAGGCAGCATCTGTAGAGATAGAAACAGAGTTAATGAGCTGAATCTTCGCCTTGGGGGCCGGAAACAGGAGCTGAGACTGTTTCTGGGTCCTGAATCTGCCCCTGAGGGTTTGGAATAGCCACTTGTTGGAATTTTGACTGGGGTGGCCCCTTACTTGGCATGGAGACAGGTCCCCTGACCAATTAAGGGCTGCAGGCGGGCTCGCAAAACTCGAGAGCCAATTAGAGGCTTCTAGTTACAAAGGAGCACCCAGCTGCAATAAAAGGTAAGTAACTGAGAGGGTTCTTCAACAAGAAGGTGCCCTCCCAGCCACTTTTTAAAAACATTGATTAAAAAATACAGCAAGCAGCCAGGCCACCACTGTTGGGGGAAGGGTAGCTGCACTGTAGGGCAGTCTTTGGCTGCACCCCACCACCCCCCAAGAAGGCACAGAAGGCCTGTAGGCCTTCCTGGAGCACTGGCACCCCCACCTGCCTGCCTCCAGTCAGTAAACCTGGCCCCCTCGCATCAGAAAACTGAAGGCTGACTGGAAAATTCCAGTTGGTCTCCTTAATCCCCGCTTAACAAGGCTCTTAATGAGCCTAAATTGCCTGCCTGCCTTGTGGGGGTGGGTGGCCTTCCTGGGCCCTGAACTAGCATCAGCCAAAATGACTGATGTCGGGAATTGGGTTGGGAAGCTGGCACACAAGCCAGGCTTGCAATTTTCGGGTCCTATCTGCCTTTGTTCCTGACATTGGTAGGACCTGAAATTTCAGCCCAATATTTCAGGTCGATGACTTTTCGTCAGAACTGGAAAAATTTAGAGATGTGGCAGGTTTTAAGCAAGTACAGAGGCAGGGTAAGGGGGGAGGGGAGGAAAGAACAAAAGGGAAGCTCTGTGATAGGGTGGAAGGTGGGAGAGATTACATGACAAAAGGGATTTTGGTGCCAGACAAAAAGAAATAGTAATTGGACAAGTAAAGTAATAAAAGATGCATCTAGAGGAGGTGTAAATGGGAATGGCAGAATCATCACCAACAGCTTCCACCCAAAAAGAAATGTGGACAGAGGTTATGATCTGAAATAATTGAACTCAATGTTGAGTCCGGAAGACAGTATAGTGCCTAATCAAAAGATTCCTTGAGCTTCTTCTGAGCTTCTTCTGGAACAATGTAGGAGGCTGAGGACTGAGAAGTTAGAGTGGGGTGAAGAATTAAAATGACAGGCAACCAGAAGATTGGGCAAATACAGAAGACTAGATTGGAAGAAATAATGTAAATTGCTGTCTCACACTGAAGGAATATTTGGAGCCTACACAAATGTGCAGTTGAATTAATGGAAGAATGTCACGGAGGACTGACCTGTGTATATATTTTGGTCTTATTTTTATTATTGTATCAATATATTTGTTCATCTCTTATTTTTCAGTTCTGAAAAGGGTCACACCCAAAATGAAGACTATTTGTTCTCTTTGCAGATGGTGCCTGACCTGCAGTATCTTTCCACTACTTCATATTTTTATTTCAGAGTTCCAACATCTGCAGCATTTTGCTTTTTACTGTACAAATGTTGGTGCATTTGTGTTGCAATGGGACAATGGATTCATACAGGGGATTTTTTTTTTGGCATTTATTTCCTGCTCCACCACCATAGCTTTGCCAAAATTGCAGAGGAAATCTTGCTGACCAGGCGCACCTTCAGGTTCATCACCAACTTAGTGAAACTAAAACATAGGGCCACATGCATGCTAAACACCAAAATCAGCAGGCTATAAACAGACGCATGTGCTCTGATAATGTAACCTTCCACGACAGCGCTTCCGATATGTCTTCCTTTTTCCTCAACCGAGAATTCCCCCCACTGTAGTTTACAGGGCCCTCGACCATGTCTGGCCTATTTCCGTACCTTTACCCTCACTCCTTCCTCCCAGAACTGCGACAGGGTTCCCCTTGTCCTCACTTTCCACCCCACCAGCTTCCACATCCAAAGGATCATCCTCTGCCATTACCCCCATGTCCAGCATGATGTCACTACCAAACGCATCTTCCTCTCCCCTCCCCTGTCAGCATTCCAAAGGGATCGTTCTCTCTGTGACACCCTGGTCCACTCCTCCATTACCCACAACACCTCATCCCCTTCCCACGGCACCTTCCCCTGTAATCACAGGAGGTGTAATACCTGCCCTTTTACCTCCTCTCTCCTCACTATCCAGGGCTCCAAACACTCCTTTCAGGTGAAGCAGCGATTTACTTGTATTTCTTTCAATTTAGTATACTGTATTTGCTGCTCACAATATGGTCTCCTCTACATTGGGGAGACAAAATGCAGACTGGGTGACCACTTTGCAGAACACCTCCACTCAGTATGAAAGCATATCTCCGAGCTTCTGGTTGCTTGCCATTTTAACACCACCCCCACCACCCTACCCCTGCTCTCATGCCCACATATTTGTCCTGGGATTGCTGCAGTGTTCCAGTGAACATCAACGCAAGCTCGAGGAACACCATCTCATTTACTGATTAGGCACGCTACAGCCTGCCAGACTGAACATTGAGTTCAATAATTTCAGAGCATGACGGGTTCCCCTTTTTATTTTCAGTTTTTTTTTCTTTTTTATTTGTTTATTTTATTTCAGTTAGTTTCATCATTCATTTTTTTTTTACCATGTGCCTACCCACTTTTTACATGTTTGTGCTTGGGCCAGGGCTGTTCATTTTTCTGCCAATCAACAGCCTCTCCGCACTAACGCTTTGTCTTTCAGCACACCATTAACATACCATTTGCCTTTGCTCCATGACCTACTGGTCAGTTATTCTCTGTGATCCTCTGTCCTATCAACACCTTGCCTTTTGTTATCTCTTGCGCCACCCCGCCTCCCCACCCCCCCCCCCCCCCCCCCACCTTTATTTGCTTAAAACCTATTAAATTTCTAACATTTGCCAGTTCTGATGAAGGGTCACAGACCTGAAATGTTAACATTGCTTCTCTCTCCACAGATACTGCCAGACTTGCTGAGTGGTTCCAAATTACAGTCAGTGTTGTTTTGTCGGAAAATTAACGCATGGCAAATTTCCAAAACAGCAATGAGATGAATCCAAAGGTGGTGTTGGTTGTGGGATAAATGTTGGCCAGGCCACTGGGAGAATTCCTGTCATTCTTTGAACAGTGGCGTGGCATCTTGCACATCCATCTGAGAAGGTAGATGGGAACTCGGTTTAACATTTCGTCCTGAAGATGCCACCTCCATCAATCCAGTACTCCATCAGTGCTGCTCTGATGGGGATTACTGCTATGATCCATTGCCACGAATAATTGCTGCCCCATCAGTCATGGCTAACTGTATAATATGTGAGCTTTTAGTACTCAAGCGGATCTGTCATTGAACATTTTTACTAAGGGATCTCCATCATATACACCAGTGTTTAATACACTTTGTTCAAGCTTATGTGCATGCTGATTTCATTCTTAATAACACTAAATTGCACTGTTTTTAAATAAAGCATTTCACCAGCAGGCTTCCTTTTTAACAGAATTAGGTTCATTTTTGACATTCCTTTCAGTTTTCATCTTTTTTGTTTGAACAATGAAGGATGATCATATCACTGAGGGGGATGATTTGGAAGAATTACTGATCCCAGTGGCATGTGGGAACTAAATCTATATAAATAGGCTGAAGCTGAAGCATTCTAGGTAAACAGTTGAAACAGAGGATATTGCAGGACTAGCAGAGCAAGCAGGGCAGTGGGATTAGTTTTGGATTGCTTCAGCAAAGAGCTGGCAGACACAATGGGGAAAATGTCCTCTTTCTGTACTGTTAGTGCCTGAGGTTCTAAGATTTAATGATGTTGTTAACTGATGAAATCAGACAACTCTCCAAGCTAGTACTCTTGATAATTTCAGCACAATTGTTAAAATACTAATATTAAGAAAGTCACGAATAGATGGATTATTCAGATTTATTTGCTAGGGTTTAATTTAAAAGAGGGATCCTAATGATAGGACTTCTCTGAAACCTAAAGTCTGGTCCATTATCAAGCAAATAAACAGGATTTTGCCATGATGGGAGAGGTATTTGTTCATAAACTGGAGTTTAACTTTTTCTTTCCATTTAATATTCTATGTACATCTCGAGGTCCACCCTAATTCATCTCATTTCATGGCCTGAAATGAATGGATTTTCAGAATGTTTACTCAAAATTTAGTTCTTAGAAACAAGGCACCAGCTTTGTGGTTCTCCTGTGTACCACTTTCGGGCCTAGATGTTTCCTCATGCCTTGGTGATCAGAACTGAACACAATACTCGACCTACTCAGAGTGTCAACATTGTGAACTAAAACTTGTACCCCATTGATTTATCAGTTCAACTTAGCATTCTGTTTGTTGTTTTCTGGTGTGCAATGATTAGCCATTGATCAGTACTGAGTTGACTGGGATTCTCCTACTTGGTTCAGTCTCTATCTACACTTACTAGTTCAACAAGATTAATTAAGTAAGGATATCCCTTATTTTTTTTCCAATCTGGAATAACTTGCACTTTACTTGTATTGAATTTCACCAGCCATTGTTTTGAGCACTTTCAAATCTTGTCTAGGTTCTTTTGTAGTTCCTCAGTTTCTTTAATAGACTCAACTGTCCTCTTCAGCAGTTTAATATGATCAGCAAATATGACCAACTTAGAAATGTAGGGGCCTTAGCATTAATTCCTGGGGCAATCCACTCAGTACGTATCTCAGCCTTATATGATTCCCCTTATAAGTACATCTTATTACTTCTTTGTCGGTCCATTTTAACCCAAGATACTCACTGCTGTAAGCATGTAAAGCAGCTATTCATGTTTATATGAATAAACTGTCAAGAAAACCTGCTATTCCAAAGGAGGAATTTTTAATTCATTGATTGGAAACCTATGTTAAACTTTTAATGAAACAAAAAGAGCTGGAATTCTACAGCTAACTTTGTTTTAAAAAAAGCTGGCAGTCAAGATGGCCACCGCAATTTGCATTTGAACACCTTGCACATTCCAAAGCCCCAAAGAGGAGTCACATGTTTGAAGAGCCTGTACCCAAAACAATGTCTTGTCCTATTGAGTGAACCACAGGAGATTGCTTTCATTAGCATGACATCCATAGCCAACCTGGGACATTAACATTGAATGGGCCAACCCTTCCAGGTGTAAACATTAACATCCTGAGGCCGGAGGGATTGAAATTCCTAAACTTGAATTTCATTCGAAGGTCCCAGACAATACACCGATGCAGTCATGTGACCATCTGTCCCTCTCTGTGAAACCCAAAGACTACAAGAACACAACTTCAGCTGGAAGACAACGCAATCACCCAACCCCACAAACTGTGTATTAATTTTTATTTGTACTGAACTTTAATCCAACCACAAATCTACTCCTCATCACTCTGTAATCTATTTGTGTATCGATTGTGTGATTCTCGCGTGAGTGTGTGCATGAATGTGTAGCATAACTTTATTATTTTATTTAGATCAGCTTTAGATTGTTAAGTAAAATAAACTCACCTTTTTCTTGCTTAAACTCAAGAAAATCTGTCCGATTGGTTCTTTTACGAACACAACAAAGGTAAAAATAAAGCACTCACTGAGGTGGTAAGCACATCCACTGTTTAAAAAGGAATAAACTCTGTTGCGGTCAAATAAGAGGAAGGACAAGAGGGGAGCCTTGTGACCCCTCCTCGCCTGGTCATAACAGAAATTTGACGGCTCGAGTCTGTGATCGTAACCCAATGACAAACAAGAAATTGGAGCGGGAAACCAAATTCATCCCTATCAAAATTTTAAAAATTTCAGTATAGGTTCTCTTGTGGCTTTCACTGCTAGAGTACTAACATGTCTACATTCAAAGCCAATACTTTACTAATCCAGAGTGAGGTAACTTGGGACACGTAAAATGCCCTATCTATTGAAGTGTTGAGGCATATAGCTGGGCAGTTGGAGATTGCTATCCATCCAAAAGCTAGGAAACCCGAAATCCTAAAACTTGTGGCCAAGTATTTTACACTTGAAACTGAAGAACAGGGGACAGGCTTAGTTAGATACAGACAGGATAATGTTAGCTAAGATACAACTAGAACAGAGGAGGCTAGAATTAGAATTCCAGAGAGAGAAAGAGCAGAGAGAATGTCAAGAAAGGGAAAAAGAAAGGGAGGAAAGGAAAAAAGAAAATTTTCCAGAAGGAGAAGGAGGGAGTTAAGGCAGCTCAAACTAACTAGGAGAAGACCCTATATACCCTGTAAAGGTACAGGTAGTGAGGGAGCTACCCTTAGCTCAGGACCAAGTGCTGAGCGCTTGAAGTTCTCTCAGTTGATTCAAAAGTTCAATGAGGGAGATGTGGAAGAATTTTTCATCACTCTTGTAAAGCTTGCAAGACAGCTGAAATGGCCGGCAGACAACTGGACTCTGTTATTGCAAAGCATGCTAACAGGAAAAGCCGATGAGGTTTATTCACTGTTGCCAGATGAGAATTCACCAGACTATGAGATGACTAAAAATACTACCCCAGGTGCATTTGAGCTCATACCAGAGGTCTACCATCAAAAATTTTGAACCCTCCGAAAGCGGCCTGAACAAACTTACCTCAAGTTTGAAAGAGTTAAGCAGCTTGCTTTTGACTAGTGGATGTGGGCACTCAAGCTACAGCCACATATGAAAATCTTAGAGAGGTGATCCTTCTTGAGGAGTTTAAAAGCTTGCTCTCCCTTCCCATTAAAAGCTACATAGAGGAACAAAAGGTTCCAAGAGCCAGGCAGGCCACAATTCTGGCTGATGAATTTACACTTCCACACAAGCCCTTACTGCAAGGGAAACCTTTCCCTAGTCACCTCCACAAACCCGAAAAGGATAAAAGGTGGAAGGGTGATAGGAGCCTGAACAGCCATGGGTGAGAAGGGAAAGCTGGACACACGGGGGGCCCTCCTCAGGCCAAAAAGGACAGTGCTGTGAGTAAGAGTGAGGCCCGAAGATCTGTAACAAGGCAGGACACCTTTGAGCTGACTGCTGGAAGTTATAGGGAAAACCTGTAGGATTAATCAGGGTACACCAGATCAGTGCAGGAAAAGGGGCCCTGATGGAAGGCAGAGCAGATCAGGCTGTGGCTTTAACTGCGGCAGTCAGACCCAGTCACCCCACTGCTGTGAGTGCGGAAAAATATAACAAAATACCTGAAAGTTACCAGGATTTTGTATCCCAAGGAAAAGTGACCCCATAACCCCTCGAGTGAGGCAAGCAAGCCCATTGTCATACTTAAGGATACAGGAGCCACCCAATTCCTTCTGCTGGGAAAAGGCATGACCTTTCCTCCAGAGAGTGCATTGAATGCTAAGGTGTTAGTGAATGGTATCGGAGGGTGGTGTATGCCCATACTTTTATATCGGGTGCACCTGGAGTGCGACCTTGTTTCGGGACCAGTAACCATGGGGATTGTCCCTAGCCTAACCGTGGACGGGGTTGACCTGCTCCTAGGTAATGATCTGGCGAGGGCAAAGGTGGTAGCTTCCCCAGTGTTTTTAGAGAGACCAAAAGAGGTCAGGGAGACAGGGCAGTTGCAGGAGAAGGTCCCCGGCATTTTCCTGACTGTGTGGTGACTCGGTCCATAGACAAACAAGCTCCATCAGAGGAGGCTGAACTGGCACTGCAGACAGATGACCTACTGTCTGGTTATCTGAAACCTTCTTTGGGAAATTAGAATACCAAAAGAATGGGTTAAACAAATCTTCCTTAGTTTGAGTCTCAGCAAGCCGACCCAATATTAAAAAAATTAGCACAGACTGCCCAAACCGGAGCTGAAGCAGAGGGAATCCCGAAGTGCTACTATTTTAAAGAATGAGGTGCTGATGAGGAAATGGAGACCTCCTCAGAGACCTGCGGATGAAGAGTGGAGAGTGGTTTACCAGATCTGGTGCCGCTGAGGTACCGCAATGAAATACTAAGAATAGCCCACAAACTTCCAATGGCTGGACATGTCACTGTACGAAAAACCCAAGCCTGCATCAGACAACATTTTGGGGAAGGCCCACCTGCAATAAAACCTGCACCCTAATTCCCATACCGGCTTTTGGGGAATCCTTCAGCAGAGTACTGGTGGATTGTATGGGACCCCTGCCAAAAAAAAAGGGGGCTACCAGTATCTTCTCACCATTATGGACGTGACTACCTGATTCCCAGAGGCCATTCCCCTAAGAACTATCTCTGCCAAGGTGGTGGTGGCGGGGCTAACCCAATTCTTTACCAGATATGGGCTGCCTGCTGAGATCCAGTCGGATCAGGCACAAAATTTATGTCTTGGATCTTCCAAAGAGTCATGGGTAATCTAGGCATAGCCTAGCTAAAGTCCTCAGCCCCCACAGTCACAAGGGGCTTTGGTATGGTACCACCAGACCCTGAAGACAATGACCAGGGCATACTGCTATGAGTACCCCCATGACTGGGACAAAGGGCTGGGATTTCTCCTGTTTGCTCTGGGGACTCACCCAATGAGTCCACTGGCTTTAGTCCCTTTGAATTAGTTTATGGACATGAGGTAAGAGGTCCACTTAAACTAATCAAGGAGAGGTTTTTGGGACACAGGGATGAGTCTTCCATGTTAGACTACATTTCCATGTTCTCGGAGTGGCTCAGGAGCACCTAAAAACCTCCCAGACAGCTATGAAAAGGCAAGCAGATAAACATGCCAAGGCCAGAACATTTTGGCGCAGAGACCATGTATTAGTATTACTCCCGATTCAGGGTGAACCCCTGAAAGCTCGGTTCAGTGGCCCATACTGAGTGGCAAAAATAATTAGCCAGGTAGATTATTTGATTGACACCCCAAACCAAAGGAAAAAACAAAGGCTGTGCCACATTAGCATGTTAAAGTAATATCACAGCCGGGAAGGGGACAGACAAGCACAGGTCTGTCAGTCAGGAAGGAAGGGGACGAAAGGGACAGTGAGGACGAGTTAGAGGAAGGCCTGGGGGATTCCCAAATTGAGTGCCCTACTACCCGGTTAGCCAACGCTGAAGTGTTGGATAACTTAGACAACACACTTTCCTATTTCAATGCGGAACAAAGAGAAGCCTTAGCAAGGCTGCTTACAGCATTTAAAGAAGTCTGCAAGGACACACCAGGGTGCACAACCTTAACCCGGCATGATGTGGAGGTAAGAGAGACCCTCTCCCATAAAACAGAACCCTTATCGCCTAGGTCCCAAGAAACTCACCCAGCTTCGGGAGGAAATACAGTACATGCTAGAAAACAACCTATTTGAGCCCAGCCAGAGCAGCTGGAGTTCCCCAGTTGTGCTTGTGCCCAAGCCCGATGGCTCAGCAATACTCTGCATTGATTACAGGAAGGTTAATGCAGTGACCAGAGCTGATTCCTATCCAATTCCCCACCTGGAAGACTGTCTTGATTAGAGTAGAGAATGCCACCTACATAACCAAAATAGACTTGCTAAAAGGATATTTGCAGGTTTGCTTAACACCCTGAGCCAAAGAGATCTCAGATTTTGCCACCCCAGATGGCCTATTCCAGTGCCAAATGATGCCCTCTGGTTTAAGGAATGTCCCAGCCACCTTCCAAAGGTTGATGAACCAGGTAGTGGCTGGCTTACCCAACTGTGTAGTGCACCTGGATGATTTTCTGGTATTCAGTAAGACCTGGGGGGACCACCTAGCCCAATTAGCCACCATCTTCCAAAGGTTACAGTCAGCTAACCTAGTAGTAAACCTTGCAAAAAGTGAGTTTGCTACTGCTCAAGTGACCTACCCATGACCTACCATGGGCGAGTGCAGCAAAAGTACAAGCACTGATGGATTTTCCCATCCCCAACTCAAAAAGGGAAAATATGCATTTTATGGGGACATGTGGGTTTGACTGCAAGTTTGTTCCAAACATCTGCACTATAGACTCCCCACTGACAGACTTACTGAAGAAAAGAGCCACGGTAGTGTGGTCAGAGAGGTGCCAAACAGTCTTTGAGACGTTAAAAGCCATATTAAGAAACAAACCAGTTCTGGCAGCTTCCAACTTTAATAATTCCTTTAAAGTGGCAGTTGATGTTACTGACCTAGGAGTAGGTGCTGTCCTGCTTCAAGACGATGAGGCAGGTGTTGAGAAACCAGTAGGGTACCTCTCCAAAAAGTTAGACTGACACCAATAGAGATATTGCACTGTGGAAAAGGAAATGCTGGGAATGTTGCTAGCACTTCAGCACGTTGACATCTGTGTTCAAAACGGATATAGGGAGACGGTGGTTTATGCAGATCATAATCCTGTAACTTTTGTGGAGAAATTCAAAAATCAAAATGCAAGGCTATTTCGATGGAGCCTGCTCTTACAACCCTACCATTTAAAATTACCCACATTGCAGGAAAAATCAATGTAATCACTGATGCATTGTCCAGAGTCTAACCCATTAGAGTCATCCCAGACAAAACTCCAAAAAATTAAAGCAGAATAGCTGTTGCAGACAATGCCAGCTGTAGCAATTCTAAGATTAATGTGTAAGCTTGAGGGGCTGAATTTTTATAGCTCGCCACTATTCTCGTGCGACGTGCTCATTAACATGTAGGGGGTGGACCACCCATCCATGATAACGTAGAGGGGACGGGCGCTCCATCCCCGGCAACAGTTTCAGGCCCTTCCATTTCATTTTAAAGTTTGAAGTTATAGGTTCACCAAAAAATTAAAATACAATTTAATTCACACTTTAATCCCCTCTCCCACCCCCCCAATGAATAATCAGTTTATTATTTGTCCTCCCTGCCCAAAAAAAGTAAATTTTCGATCATGACCTTTCCCCCCCAAACTTTCTTTACTTTAACCTTCAACCCCTTCCCACCATCCCTCAACCAATCGCGCTTGTTTTGGCCAATCACCCCTACCCTGAAAACTTCACTCCTCCCCACCCTCCCACCAGTATCATGCCTCGGACTTCCGAACGGAGATCCGAAGGCGCAGGAGTTCTGGCCACTGGCCGGAATATCTGCATGGGACGGCCGTTAGGACAAGGTAAGTGTTTATGCTTTCATTATAATTTATTTAATATTTAATTTACGTTCCGCCCCGAGGCCTCGCCGCCGCCGGTAAAATGGGGCAGGGCGTTCTGGTGTCAAAGTCCGTGGCGGGCCTCTCCCACCACGACCCCTGACATCCCCCGACGTCCGGGGTCTGATAAATTTCAGCCCGAAAAGTGAGGGTTTGAAAATGAATGTGTGTGATTTTTTTTCAACAACCTTATAATAAAATATTCCTGTGGTCACATTTCATTCCGCATGGTGCGGGGGGTGGGGGGGGGGTCAAGAAAACCTGCTATACCAAAGGAGGATTTTTTAATTCATCGATTGGAAACCTACATTAAACTTTTAATGAAACAAAAATAGCTGGAATTCTATAGTTAACTTAAAAAAAAAGCCAGCAGACAAGATGGCCACCTCAATTTGCATTTGAACACCTTGCATATTCCAAGGCCTCAAAGAGAAGACACTGATGAGCTTCTACCCAAAACAATGGCTTGCTTTATTGAGTGAATCACAGGAGATTACTTTCATTAGCAAGACATCCAAAGCTGTCCTGGGACATTAACATTGAATGGGCCAATCCTTCCAGGTGCAAACATCCTGAGGCTTGAGGGACTGAAATTCCTAAACTTGAATTTCATTAGAAGGTTCCAGACAATACACTGAAATGGTCATGTGACCATCTGCTCTCTGAAAGCTGGGACTCGTAGAGGCCTCTCAGTATTCCGAAGAAGGGTCACTGACCCGCAACATTAACTCAGCTTCTCTTTCCACAGATGCTGCCAGACCTGCTGAATATTTCCAGCATTTCTTGTTTTTATTTCAGATTTCCAGCATCCGCAGTATTTTGCTTTTATTTTAAGCCAGTGACTCATTCTGGGCAGAAGCCAGAAGGGCTGTCTGTCTCTCTCTCCAGAAGGCTGGGTAGGGTGCGTGAAGTCCAGTTGCTAGGTACTGGATCCAAGACAAATACACCAGGGGAAGAAAGCCTCCTACAATTCTGCCTCCAAGAAAACCCTGAGCCAGGTGGGCCAGCCACAAAGTGCACTTATACCAGCCAAAGACTTCAAGAACATAACTTCAGCTGGAGACAACGGAATCACGCAAGCCCACAGACTGAGATTAACCTTCTGTGCCTGCTGCCAAGGCTGGCGGCAGGCAAATAAATCGGTGGCCCGCCTGTGCCGGCTGCATGTTGTGGAACCGCCACAATCTTCTACACGTCAACTCATCTGAATGGCCAGGACAGGCTGCCCCTCCTGATCATGTGGAGGGAGTGGGCTGTCCATCCCCGGCAATGGTGTCAGCTGCCTGTGCGCAGGCGCTGATACCATTTTTAAAGGGCTATGAGCCCTACCGGCAGATTAAAATATTTAAAGATTAAGCAAATAAAAAAAAATTAAATACATTTCTTTTGCCCCTCTCCCACCCCTCAATAACAATAAAATTATTAATTTTCCCTTCCCCGCCAAAACACTTACCTTTGCAATCTGACCTTCCCCACCCTGCCCCCCAAATGCATAATCTTTAACCTCCAACCCTTCCCACCATCCGCCACACCAATTCTGTTACTTTGATCCCGTTTACCCCATCTCCCACACTGAGAAACTTACCTCCTCACCTCTCCCCACCAGTGTGGTGCCTTGTTTCCCCAGACGGGGATCTGAAGGCTCAGGAGTACAGGGCACTGGGCCAAAGATCGGAGCAGGAACTCAGGAGGAGACGGAAGTATCATTAATTCATAAATTTTAATTTAAATAAATATGCTAATGGGGGTCTCGTAACGGAGTGGCGGGGTGGGGGGATGGGTGGTGGTGCCACCACAAGGCCTTGCTGCTGCCAGCAATTTTGGGCTGGGTCCTTCCGGCGTCAGGGTGTGGGGTAGCCCTCTCCCAGAGACATCTTCAGGCCCCTTCCACCACGGACACGGATGGCTGGGGCAGAACTAAATCCAGCCCACTATGTTAATTTTTATTTGTTCTAGATTCTAATCCAACCACAAATCTATTCCTCATCACTCTGTAATCTATTTGTGTATGTATGATTCTCACATGTGTGAGTGCATGAATGTGTAGCGTAACTTTTGTATTTGATTTAGATCGGGTTTTTGGTTCAGTAAAATAAACTCAACTCTTTCTTGTTTAAACTCAAGAAAACCTGTCCGATTGGTTCTTTTACGATCACAACAAAGGTAGAAATGTCAAACACTCACTGAGGTGGTAAGTACACCCACTGTTTAAAAAGGAATAAACCCTGTTGCGGTCAAATAAGAGGAAGGACAGAGGGAAGCCTTGTGACCCCTCCTTGCCTGGTCATAACAATACGAACTAGGAGCAGGAGCAGGCTATTTGGCCCCTCGAGCTGGCTCTGCCATTCTATCAGATCATGGCTGATCTGTTTGTGGACACAACTCCATTTTCCTGCCCTCCGCCGATACCCTTTGGCTCCCTTGTGTGTCAAGAATCTGTCTACTGCTGCCTTAAAAACATTCAATAACCCTGCCTCCAGCACTCTCCGCAGAAGAGAGTTCCAGAGACTCATGACCCTCAGAGAAAAAAAATTCTCCTCATCTCTGTCTTAAAGGGGAGACACCTTATTTTTAAACTGTGCCCTCTAGTTTTAGTCTCTCCCACAAGAGGAACATCCTTTCAACATCCACCCTGTCAAGGATCTTATATGATTCAATAAGATCACCTCTCATCTTTCTAAACTCCAATGAATACAGACCCAATCTGTCCAACCTTTCCCCATAAGATAGCCTTCTCATCCCAGGAATCGGTCAAGTGAACCTTCTCTGAACTGCTCCAATGCAATATTATCCTTTCTTAAGTAAGGAGACCAAAACTGTACACAATACTCCAGATGTGGTCTCAATGTTGTACAATGCCCTGCACAACTGTAGCAAAACATCTCTACTTTTATATTCCATTCCCCTTGCAATAAACAACAACATTGCGTTTGCCTTCTTAATCACTTGCTGTACCTTCCTACTAACTTTTTGTGGTTTGTATACTATGACCACCCAGATCCCTCTGCATCTCAGGGTTCTGCAATCTCTCTCCATTTAATTAATATGCTGCTTTTCCATTTTTCAGGCCAAAGTGGATACGTTCACACTTTCCCACATTATACTCCATCTGCCAAATCTTTGCCTACTCACTTAACCCATCTATATCCCTTTGCAGATTCCTATGTCCTCTTCACAACTTAGTCTCCTATTTTTGTGCAAATTTAGCAACCTTACATTCTGTCCCTTCATCCAAGTCATTGATATTGATTGTAATTAGTTAAGGCCCCAGCACTTATCTCTGTGGCACTCCGCTAGTTGCAGCTTGCCAACCTGAAGTTGATCCATTTATGCCTATTCTCTGTTTCCTGTTAACTAACCAATCCTCTATCCATACTAATATGTTACCCCCTATACCATTACCTCTTATTTTGTTTAATAACCTTTGATGTGGCACTTTGTCAAATGCCTTCTGGAAATCCAAGTACACCACATCCACAGGCTCCCCTTCATCCACATTGCTTGTTACTTCCTCAAAGAACTCTAATAAATTAGTCAAACACAATTTCCCTTTCACAAAACCATGTTGACTCCGCCTGATTGCAGTGAGATTTTCTAAATGACCTGCTATAACCTCCTTAATAATAGATTCCAGCATTTTCCCTAGGATATATGTTAAGCTAACTGACCTGTAGTTTCCTGCTTTCTGCCTTCCCCCTTTCTTGAATAGCAGAGTATTATTTGCTATCTTCAAATCTGATGGAACCTTTCCAGAATCTAGGGAATTTAGGAAAATTAAAACCAATGCATCAACTATCGCAGCAGCCACTTCATTTTAGACTCTAGGATGAATTCCATCAGGACTTGTCAGCTTTTAGTTCTAATAATTTTCTCAGTGCCCTTTCCCTGGTGATGGTAATTGTTTTCAGTTCCTCCCTCCCTTTCAACTCTTGATTCACAATTATTTCTGGGATGTTATTTGTATCAGCTACAGTGAAGACAGATGCAAAAAACCTGTTCAATCCCCCCAGCATTTTCTTATTTTCTATTATTAATTTTCCAGACTCACTCTCTAGAGGACCAACACACTATACTTACTCGTTTCCATTTTAAATGCCTGTAGAAAATCTTACTATGCATTTTTATATTTCTAGTTAGCTTTCTCTCGTACTCTAATTTCTCTCTCATTATTCTTATAGTCATTCTTTGCTTTTTTCATATTCTGCCACCACTCTTCACTAAATTGTATGCTTTTTCTTTCAATTTGATACAATCTTTAACTTCCTTAGTTAGCTATGGATGATGCGTCCTTCCCCTAGAGTCTTTCTCACTGGAATGCATCTTTTCTGAGTGTTATGAAATATCTCCTTAAATATCTGCCACGGCATCTCTAATGACATATTTCTTAAGCTAATTTCCCAGTTTACTTTAGCCAGCTCTGTCCTCAAACTCTCATAATTACCCTTATTTAAGTTTAAAATTCTAGTCTTAGATCCACTCTTCTCACCCTTAAACTGAATGCAAAATTCAATCATGTTGTCATCACTGTTACCTAAGGGCACCTTTACTATGAGGTCATTAATTAATCCTGTCTCATTACACATTACCAGATCGAGAGTAGCCTGCTCTCTGGTTGGCTCTAGAACATGCTGCTCTAAGAAACTGTCCTGAAAACACCCTATGAACTCATCCTTCAGGCTACCTTTGCCAATCTGATTTGCCCAATCTATCTGTAGATTAAAATCACCCATGCTTATCGCTGTACCTTTTTCAGAAACTCCCATTATTTCTTCCTGGATACCCCATCCTACAGTGTGGTCACTGTTACGGGGCCTATAAACTACTCCCACAAATGACTTCTTAACTTTACTATTTCTTATCTCGATCCAAACTGATTCTACACCTTGATTTTTGGAATTATGGTCGCCTCTCTCAATTGTACTAATGCCATCCTTAATTAACAGAACTACCCCTTCACCTTTTTCTAGTTTCCTGTCTTTCCAAAATGTCATGTACCCTTGAATATTCAGGTCCCAGCCTTTGCCATCTTGCAGCCATGACCGAAATTTTACAGTGGGCCGACAGGAGCTGGACTCCGACGTAAATGTCGGTGATGAACCTGCTCCCCCCAGCCTGAGGATCCGTCCCATATTTTATGGATCCCCAGGCTTTAATTGGCCCGAGGCGGGACTTCCACCCACTTGAGGGAGGAGGTCCCGCCTCAGTGAGATGCTGGCCAATCAGCGGGCCGATAAGTTTGGGTTGCCTCACCAGGGGGATCGGTTGTGCCCTGGTGAGGCTAGGGTGGTCGTTTGGGGGAAGGGGTTGGGGGGGGTGCGTCTTGGATCCCGGGAGTGTGTTGGGAGGCGGGGGTGGCCCTCAATCGGGCACCCTGTGCCCAACTGCCATGCCCCCCCCCCCCCCGGGACGTGGAAAGGCTGGCAGCTATCGCTGGGCAGCCATTCACGTCCCCAGCACACTCGTTTGCCATGGGTAAAATACCCGTGGAGGCGGGCGAGGGCCCTTAAGTGGCCATTAAGTGGCCACTTAAGGGTCTTGATTGGCCTCGCGCAGGCCGTTTCCCACACCCAGCCCCCCCGCCTGACCTCCGTAAACTTGTCCGGAGGCAGAATCGGGGCGGGTAGGCCTCCCGGAGCCTGCCACTCAATTTTACGCGCCCTCACGCCACCATCCGACCCGCTGGGATGGCGTAAAATTCCGGCCCATGTCTCTGTAATGGCTATCAGATGATACATAGTTATTTCTTAATTGAGCTATAAATTCATTCGTTTTGCTACGAATGCCATGTGCATTCAAATACAGAGCCTTTATCAAAGCCTTTCTGGTTGTGTAGGGACTCTACGGGGCCAATGAAGTGCAATGGGTACCTATTTAGAAAGTATGTCATGGGGGAGAGTGCCTATAAACCTGTAACCAGGCAAGATCCGTGAAGAAAATGAAGGAAAATTCAGCTGATGAGACCTACCACCATACAAATGTAACATCTTTATTCAAGTAAGGAGGGAGACAGAAAGCAGGATACTAAAGGCCAGTTAGCCTAACATCTGTCATAGGGAAATTACTAGAATCCATTATTAAGGTATTTACAGCAGGATCTTTAGAAAATCATAATGGGATCAGATAGAGTCAACATGGTTTTGTAAAAGGGAAATCGCATTTAACTAATTTATTAGACTTCTTCGAGGAAGTAACAAGCAAGGTGGATAAAGGCAAACCTGTAGATGTGGTGTACTTAGATTTCCAATAGACATTTGATAAGGTGCCACATCAAAGGCTACTACACAAGATAAGAGCACATGGTGTAGGCAGTAACATATTAGCATGGATAAAGGACTGGTTAGGTGACAGGAAGCAGAGAATAAGGATAGAACAAGAATCATAGAAAAATTACGGCTCAGAATTCAGCCCATTGTGTCTGCGCTGGATAAATGGGTCTTTTTTGGATTGGCAATCTATAACTAGTGGAGTGCCACATGGATCAGTGCTAGGGCCTCAACTATTTACAATTTATATAAATAACTTGGGTGAAGGGACAGAATGTATGGTAGCTAAATTTGCCAATGATGCCAAGACAGGAAGGAATGTAAGTTGCCAAGAGGAGGTAAAGAGTCTACAAAAGGACATAGATAAGCTAGGTGAGTGGGCAAAAAATTGGCAGATGGAGTCTACTGTGCGAAAATATGAACTTGGCAGAAAGAGTAGAAAAGCAGTATACTATTTAAATGGAGAGAGATTGCAGAATTTGGTGGTACAGAAGGATCTGGGTGACCTGGTACTTGAATCACAAAAGGTTAGTATGCAGGTGCAGCAAGTGATTAGGAAGGCAAATGGAATGTTGGCGTTTATTACCGGGGAATCGAGTATAAAAGTAGGGAAGTTTTATTGCAGCTGCACAGGACCATGGTGAGACCACTTCTGGAGTACCGTGTACAGTTTTGGTCTCCTTATTTTAAAAAGGATATAATTGCTTTAGAAGCTATTCAGAGAAGGTTCACTCAACTAATTCCAGGGATAAAAGCCTAATCCTATGAAGAAAGGTTGAACAGGTTGGGCCTGCACCCATTGGAGTTTAGAAGAATGAGAGGTGATCTTATTGAAACATATAAAATCCTGAGGGAACTTGATAGAGTGGATACTGAGAGGATGTTTCCTCTTGTGGAGGAGACAGGAACTCGGGGACACAGTTTAAGAATAAGATCTCTTCCTTTTAAGACAGAGATTAGGAGAATTTTTCTCTCTCAGAGGGTTGTTAGTCCGTGGAATTCTCTTCCCCAGAAAGCTGTGGAGGCTGGGTTACTGAATTTATTCAAGGCTGAGTTGGATAGATTTTTGATAGACAAGGGAGTCACGGGTTATGGGGGGGCCGACAGGAAAGTGGAGTTGAGATCACACCAGATCAGCCATGATCTTGTTGAATGGCAGAGCAGGCTCGAAGGGCCGAGTCTACTCCTGCTCCTAAGTCCTATGTTCCTATATGTCTCATCAAACTGGATTCCCCTCCCCTTACCCCCACGGCACCACCGCTCATCATTGCTTCTCCACCCAGTGCATGCAAATAGCTGTGGAAGTGGGGCAAGGAAGAGTTAGGGATTTCCCTTCCTTTTGCCTCACTTACCCCTGCATTCTGGAGCTGCCATGTGCAAGGTGATGGTGCACCCCAGAAACTGGCAGGCTCAAGTTCATCCAAAGGAAGGAGAGGACCTTATAGTGGTTTTGTCTACCTCCAAGTCAGACTCAGTACTTTCCTGATGAGGACCTTTGTCTAAATTGAGGTCTTCATTGGAGTCTTGATTCCAATCTTCCCTTTTAAGATCTGTCTCCACTGAAATTTTCTACCCCCACATTGGCAGGCTATTTTCATCCCTCAGACTTCCTATTCCAGTATTCCCATATTCTGCTACACAATCTCAGTGGTACCACAGTCCACCCTTCCAATAATGCTAACACAGCATCCCCTTGCCAATATTCCCAGAACCCCTGTCTCACTCTTTCCATGTCTTAGGTCTCCTATGCCCCAACCCTACTTTATAATCCTCTCAGATCTTAATACAACGGAAGAAAATGACTAAGCAGTCCATCTAAACTTAGTGCCTCTAATCACCTACTCCTCCAGATTAGTCCAGTTCATCCTTAAATCTGTACCTTCCACTGTGTAAATTAACTAAATCTGAACTGTGCACCTTCCCTATTCTAAGCTTGAGCTCCTTCTCCTGGTTCGAGAATTTGTGGTTGTTGCAAACATATTATAGGGACTCAATTTATGTATTCTCGTAAGAATCTTGAATAATATCTCCCTGAACCTTCTCTACTCTGATCACAGACTCTTCAACCTTTCCGTACAGCTCAGATACCTTAAGCTAGCTATGGATTTGGTCACAGATCATATTTTTTGGATCCCTCCTCTTTCTCCTAGCCCTTCCTCTTCATAAACGGTCCGTTTTTAACATCTCTCACTTCTGACAGAAAGTTATTGATCTGAAAAACCATGCCTTCTTCTCTCCACATATGTTGCCTGACCTGCTGAGTGTTTCCAGCATTTTGTTTTTATTATCAATTTGGTTGTCCTTTTCTACATTGCTTTCGGTACTTAAGTATCTTGCTCTAATATGGTAATGAGAACTGTAAGTTGAAATCCAAGTTTGGCTGTACTGGTGCCTTGTACAGACTCATTATCACATCCTGATATTTGTGTTCTTTTTTGTTCTTTTGTGTTCTATCCCTCTGGCTGTATGCAGTTAACACGATCCAATTAGCTTCCTCTTCCCACTGCACATAGATACCAGGACTATCCCTTCTTGGTGCTCCCCACATTCGAGGATGTCTTTCTCACTCCTTCAGCCTAAGATTTTCCACATGTTCCCATACATTGATACCCACCTCACTCCACCAAACCATAACAGGCCCTTCCCCATGCTTTCAAACACCAGCAATGCCCTTCCAACATCTTCTGAGTTCTCCCAAACCCTCACATTGCCAATGCTCTCAGACCACATGACATCTGCTCCCAATGTTCCCAAACACTGGAATACATTCCTAATACTAGCGATCCACTTTTCCCCAACTGTCCAGTACTGTTACATACTGTAAACCATCACCTACCTATCATAAACTGGCACTCCTCCCCTACTACCTTCCACTGTTTATTAGGGTTTAAAAAAAGATAATGGATAAAATTAATTATACAGTTAAACAAATGTTTGATAGTAATCAACGCTGCTAATTTAGAGTTTTCATGCTACATGTGCATGTAATCACAGATTTTGATCCAAAATATATAATTAATATTTCCATAATATTCTGTAATAAAAACAAAATGTCACTTATTCAACCACCATAAATCAGTTGCCCTGATAATATATTGCACATTACATTGGATAAACAATGGGCCATCTGACTGACTATATGCAATGTCATGGGAGATGTAAATGCACACCCACACACACCTTACAATGAAAATATGAGCAAAATTTTCAATGGAATTTAAACTAAATAAAATCTTTCCACTGAACACAGTCAATAATTCATGTTTGAATTCTGTTTTAATTACTAAGCATAGTTTATCAATTAAGTATGGATACAATAAACATGCACATTCTTAAGAAATGACTATTTGGCATTGTGACTCACGTATAGTAAATAGGAACAAATAATGAATGACTGACCTAAATAAATAAACCAAAACATATAATATGTAATATTGAAAGTTTCACAATAACTACTCTTGTGACTGATACTTATTTAGTTCAGATATTTTTTTACTTATCTCTTTATTTCACAAATAGTGGAATGAAATTTAATGATGTCAAGTGATGTGATTGGATTTGGGCCATTGCTGTGGAGGATTGCCAAGTTCAAGGTAGCCTTGGGTCTTGCTGTATTCCATTGGTAGTGTAATGGGTCACCTTCATGGTATAAATACTGCTTTATGGTCTGCACTGATTACATCAATTGGTTTCATTTTTCTTCATTGAAGATAAAAACAAATGTCTGGAAGAAGGGATTTCTAAGAAAAAATGGTTCAGAAATATCAAATGAGCAGACTCCTACCTATTTATTGAATAACATTTCTCATGTCTGCAGTTGCTGTAGTGACAGTTGCGAGCATATGTCAATTTTATTTTTTCTCAACAGTTTTATAGCCTTGATTTTCTCAGTTCAGGAAAATTAGGGCTGTGTGCATCCACACTAGCAGCAATGGTGGGGGTAATAGTAGTTCCCTGGCTCAATTTTCTGCATTAAATGCCTCCTTCTCATTTGGATGGCCTTTCACTGCATGGATAGCTTGTGTGGAGAGTCAGTCAGCAATCTAGTTGGTTGAAAGCCAGATATTGTGGCGAACCACGAGGTCTCAACAGGCTGTTGTTCTCCTTGAAAGGGGAACTGACTGCAACTTTTCTGTTGCAAGTGTCAGGCAAACCCCCTACCTGCCAAGACTGAGGCACACATGATCTCGCCACATGAACATTAAAATTTAAAAGTGCAAACCCCTGACTGGAAAGACATTTGCATAGTAACCGACAGTGTTGGAACAATGGGCACACAGTCATTGCTTCTCCAATACACAGAAGAAATGGTCAGACCAGTTTTGGTGACTCACTGACTGGTGGAGGTTTTGAATTTGAACTTCAAACAGAGGTTTTGGACTCAGAAAGCTCCTGATTCCTGGTTTGACAACGTCTGTCTCCTGTCTGCTCTCATCTTGCTCACACCAGCATCGGAAATCTTGTGAAAACACGTGAACGTCAAAGAGAGAAAAGTCTCCTATGTGAACAGGTTTAAGAAGAACACTGGGCCCCAACGAACATGAAGACTACCTGCAATCAAGTGAGCTCGAAGCACACTAAACAAGAAACTCTTCTGATATTGCCTTAAACCCCTCTCTACTATACTTTCCTCTTCTCTTTTCTGTCCTTATTTGCATGTGTATATCGCATATGCACGCTAGAGTGGGATATTGTACAGCCGTAGGCGTGAACCCTACTAGAGTTTAAGTTTTAATAAAATTTTATCTTTCTTCTTTAAACCTCAGAAAACCTGTGTGAATTGGTTTCTTTGCCTTATAATTGGAAAGTTGTGAATAAGGATTCACAAAGGGGGAGCTCAAAACACAGTGTGTTTAAAATAACACCCTGTTACAATAAGACCAGGTGAAGACAGCAAAAAACCCCTAGACACCTTTCTCACCTGGCCGTAACACAAGGGAGCAGTAGAATAATCATATGTGCAATAAAGATTCTGCTGAAAACTCTGGCCTTCAGTGATGAATCTTTGAAATTGTTGCTGTAAAAAGTGTGACAAAGGAGGTGGAAGTCTGATGCTGAGGATCACCCACCTGACAAATCCTTGGTGTGAACTGCATGGGTGGAGGCGACAGAGTGGGTGATCGTAATCTTTCAGGTCTGCCATACCTGGGAACAAATGTGTAAAGGTTCAGTGATGTTGGGATATATGCCAAACTGAGTGTAGGCATCTTTGAATACATGCTTACTTGTCCTTTATATAAGGTATGCACCCAGTGCAAATACTCATCTGCTGCACTGTTAGGAAGCTAACCTACACAACTCTCATAGAGCATTTACCCTCCAGTTGTAACACACCTTCATTAAAAACTCAGAAAATAAAAGTATGAATATAACACTTCACAGGTCACCAGCAAGAGTCATGTCAGAAAATAAACCATGCAAACTTATGTGAATAGGTCTGCCACAGAGAGGGATTCAGCAAGGAGATAGGAGTGCTGTTTGGGAATCACAGATGCTTGCCAACGTGTTCCTGTGAGGCAGCTCACAACTATCAGGAGATAACCCCCCATCTTATTTGGTTGAGAATCTGTAGAGACCAACGGAGAGGGTAAGTTTGAATGCATTGTGCCACCACCCAGAAACTATCCTCCATTTATTTGATCCTTCATTTGATGACTGTGCCTAAATCTGTACAGCAGGAGCTACATTTGCTGACCAGCTGAATGATGCATTAAATGTTTTATGAACTTACTGCCTAGAAAGCCATTGCTTGATGAATACAATATAATTTTGAATACAACATTTTGGATACAATATTGGCTTGGTGATAGGAGGCAGAGGGTGGTAGTGGAGGGTTGTTTTTCAGATTGGAGGCCAGTGACCAGTGGTGTGCCGCCGGGATCGGTGCTCGGCCCTCTGTTTTTTGTCATATATATTAATGACTTGGATGTGAATGTAAGGGGCATGATTAGTAAGTTTGCAGATGACACCAAAATTGGTGGTATAATGGATAGTGAAGAAGGTTGTCTAAGGTTACAACAGGATATAGATCAACTGGGAAAGTGGGCAAGGGATTGGCAAATGGAATTTAATGCAGACAAGTGTGAAGTGATGCATTTTGGGAAGTTAAACCAGGGCAGGACATATACAGTGAATGGCAGGGCCCTGGGGAGTGTTCTTGAGCAGAGAGACCTTGGCATGCAAGTACATAGCTCCCTGAAAGTGTCAACACAGGTAGACAGGGTGGTGAAGAAGGCGTATGGCATGCTTGCCTTCATCGGCCGAAGCATTGAGTACAAGAGTTGGGACGTCATGTTACAGTTGTACATAACGTTGGTTAGGCCACATTTGGAGTACTGTCTGCAGTTCTGGTCGCCGCACTACAGGAAAGATGTGATTAAGCTACAGAGGGTGCAGAAAAGATTCACAAGGATGTTGCCTGGTTTGGAGGGCTTGAGTTATAAAGAGAGATTGGACAGGCTGGGTCTGTTTTCCCTGGAGCAAAGGAGGCTGAGAGGGGACATGATAGAGGTATATAAAATTATGAGAGGCATAGATAGGGTAGATAGCCAGAGTCTGTTTCCCATGGTAGGGGTGACTAAAACTAGAGGGCATAGATTTAAGGTGAGAGGGAGGAGGTTTAAAGGGGATCAAAGGGGTACATTTTTCACACAAAGAATAGTGGGTATCTGGAATGAGCTGCCTGAGGAGGTGGTGGAGGCAGGAACAGTAGCAACATTTAAGAGGCATCTGGACAGGTACTTGAATGAGCAAGGCATAGAGGGATATGGAATTAATGCAGGCAGGTGGGATTAGTATAGATAGGCATTATGGTCGGCATGGACGCGGTGGGCCAAAGGGCCAGTTTCTATGCTGTACGACTCTATGGCTTTATAAATTCTATTGTTTTTCTCATTCTTTAGGGCTTCACCTCTTCCCCAGATGAAGAGGCTTAAGGAAATAGTGGCACGCCCTCGGCATTTCATATCACATTGCATCCAACACTTCAGTTGCACCAAGCACCGCCTCAGCTATGAGGTTCCAGGGGAATGCAATTAGTGTGTCTGAAGAATGAACCAGCTGAAGCATAAATGAGAAGGAGAAAGTAAGGTGGTGGCAGCAGAGGATGTAGATAGGTCTGGTCAGGCTGTGAGCTCACACTTTTTGGCAAGAGCATGGAAAGGATTTGTAATCCTATTGGACCTGCCTAACTCAGTCAGAAGTTAATGTGCAAACTGAAGACATTTCCATATCTTTTGAGGCTGCCATGAGCAGCTGTCAGAGAATGTACATCAGTGCACATCCACCACCACTGCAATCCTGCAGAAGGGACTTAATGATATACAGCAAGTGCAATGGTATGGCCATCTGCAGTGAAGGAACAAGTTAAATTGTGCGCACAGTACTCAATACCATTAGTTGGGTACTATCACTAAATGGACTGCAGCAGTTCAAGAAGGCCAAGAACAACCTTCTCAGTGCAACTAGCTTTGCCAGTACTGCCCACATCCTGAGATCTAATACAAATAAATTACAAGTGACATATCTTTTTCCTGCAATTTTTATATTCAGACTGCTCAGAACAGTAACATATGCTTTGGTCTAGATTTTCTGGTATTGTGGAAGTAGGGAAGTAGGGCAGACTTTCAGGGTGATGGAACTTCCAATTGCCAAAAAGATTCACCCCAGCCCATTTTCTAACCTCTTGGTAATTTACATAACTTTAGCTGGACCCACAGCTACCAGTGGTGGTTTTACTGATGGAGAAGGTGTGATTGGCTGCATTGGGCCTGCAAGGTCTTCCACAATACAAGGTGACTGGCGACACTGTAGACACTGCAGCTGAAGATTAAAGACTTTTGCACAGGCTTTATATTTTAAATGCCCACCCTTCACCACTGGTGCAATACTGGACACCAAGGACAAGCAGGCATCCCTGGTGTCCATTGTCATTATGGCAAAAATGTTGGATGATGCATTTCCATCACTGAATAGGGGCAGGTGTACATCTTGCATATTGCTCAACAATTCCAACATAAAATCAAACTATAGAAAAGTTCCTATGTATTCAGCAGGGAATATCATCAAGCTATTTCCTGCCCCTGCCATTCCAATTCCACTGAAGGGGGCAATCCCATTCATAAAGTAGAATTTCCTCTCACAAGGACGTCATGCTGCTGATTTTTCCCTCAATATCACCCTGTGCTTTAACATGAATGGGGCAGAGATTGAATGAAAATGTTTTACCATAGACTGCTCCAAAAAACATTAAAGTTATTTACATGATTTTTGTGTGGCCAGGAGCCCAATTCCAGATTCTTTGTTCAACCCCTTCCCTGCTCCCCACCAGTATTGTCTCTCCATCCCTTAATAAGAAATTTCTTGCTCAACTCTGTGGCACTAATGCTGGATTTCTGACGCCAGCATTCCACCCACCCCCCCAACCCGCCGATCAGTGAGCTTTCAGAGCTCATTTAACACTGGCAGCCCGCTGGTTGTATTATAATGAGGCGCAATCATGTAAATGGTTTAGACCTCCTGTCTATATCATCAGCAGGTGCAGCAGACGTCCTGCCCTCCATCCACCCGCTATACATTGAATGCCAAAATTAGCTCCCCCTGCTGTACCATTCATAGCTTAATGATGAACAGGCAGTGTTTTCCTATGGCCTGTTGTCTATGCAGTGTTAAACAGTCTAACAGATGAAATTGAACTTGACGTTACTGCAGAGAAAGTTTGCACTAAGCTCTCCCCCACCAGTAGCATTAAAGTTTTGGAAATAGAATATGACAGAGAGACATCAGTAAGTGTACAAATATCTTCCTTTTAATTACATTTACTATGCTCATGAGATAGTTGTGGACGAGGCAGGCCATTTGCTAAATCGTACATTCCCATTCCATTCACTAGGTATAAGATCACCTCTCAGATGTCTTCTTTTCAGGTTGAAAAGCCCAAATTTCTCAAAGTTTTACTCATAACTCAGGGACCAGTCTTAAGACATTTCTCTGCCCAGCCTCCAGTGCTTGAATGTTTCCCTTGTTTCTCAGGAACCAGAACTGGACACAGTACTCAAGGTGCAGTCTGACCCGAGCACTGTACAGTTTGGTGCTGACTTCCTCTAACTTGCATTTTATTGCTTTAGCTATGTACTTCCATGATAATTTAGGTTTGCTCTAAATTCTGGTAGGCATGTTTTCCTTCAGAATTTTAGTTTTGGCTCCACACTTAATGGACTCGGATGTTACTGGCTGTATGTTTGGCGTTACGGGTTCTGTTTCGTTATGGGTGGTGACAAGGGCTATCTGCTGACCACCTTGCTCATGACTCTGGTGTGCAACCTGCAAACACGTGGGCAGCATGTATATAAACGAGGACCTTGCTGCCACATGAAACTTCATCCAGCAGACCACTGGGGTGCTTCACAGAATCACAAAATTGGTGCAGCACAGAAGGTGATTTACCTAGTGTCACTCCCCTGTCTTCTCCCTGTAGCCCTGCATATTCTTCCTTTTCAGATAACAATCCAATTCCCTCTTGAATGCCTTGATTGAACCTGCCTCCACCACACTCTCAGGTATTGCATTCCAGATCCTAACCACTCGCTGCTTGAAAAGGTTTTTCCTTATGTCGCCACTACTTGTTTTGCCAATTACCTTAAAACTATGCCCTCTGGTTCTCGATCCTTCGACCAATGGAAACAGTTTTTCCCTATCGACTCTGACGCCTCATGATCTTGAACACCTCTATCAAATCTCCTCTCAACCTTCTCTGCTCTAAGGAAAACAGTCCCAACTTCTCTAGTCTTTCCACATAACTGAAGTTTCTCATCCCTGGAACCATTCTTGTGAATCTTTTCTGCACACTCTCTAAAGCCTTAACAGCTTTCCTAAAATGTGGTGCTCAGAATTGGACACAATACTCCAGCTGAGGCTGAACCAGTGTTCTATACAAGTTTAACATAACTTCCTTACTCTTGTACCCTATGTCCCTACTAATGAAGCCTAGGATGCTGTATGCTCTATTAACTACTCTCTCAAACTGTCCTGCTGCCTTCAATGATTTATGCACATTGTACCACAATTTGTCAAGATCTGCTGCATCCTGTACAAACTCAACAACATGAGGACAAAGCCCTTGCCACCAGGTATAAGGTGAGTAGCTGAGAAGGAGAAGGAGGAGGAGTAAGAAGTGAGAAGGCAACCAACACATCCCTTTTCCGGCTGGGCTATCCATGATTGGCCCATCTGACAGCAGTACCAGTGAACGCAATCCCAATTCCCCATTCTTCAACAGGCCCACACCTTACCTTCCCTCTGTTACTGACCATCACAGTTTCCTCTTGGCCTCAATGCTGAAACAAAAGTCACCACAAAACAAACATTCCAAATCAAACAAACCATCCAATATTCCATGCAAAAGTCAACTAATCAGCTTGTGCATTGCCTTAGTGCCTGTCTTCCATGTGCCTTTACCTGTCCTAGTGCTCCCACACAGTGCTACCCCAGTGGCTGCAGCATGGCTGTTGAAAGGCTGCTGACTTTCAGTGGGGATACTGTAAATAGTCTTGGAAAATGGCCTCAGCAGCTCTGGGCCTAGAAAGAAAGGAGGACATGAGAGGAAGAGAGCCGTCATCCTGAGAGAGGACAGCAAGTACGTTCTCCACAGGCTATTGCCACACCACTGGGCGGCACCACAGATTGCTGGACTGGTGTGAGACTCTACAAGCTCCTGTTAGAACTGGCATTCACAGCCATGATGGCAACAGTCTGAGCATGCATGACAGTATATGGGCTTGCTTGATTTCAGTCTTAGCTTCCACTGCAGCACTCAGACTTAGCATGGCTTCTCCTTGTGCTGCAATGGAAGCCGAGACTCAGTCATCAAATGCTGCATCATGGTTGGGTCCACAAGTGTTCTCATAGAGTTGCCCATCATTTCCACACTGGAAAGAAGGGCCTCCAAGCTCTATGCAAAACTCCATGCAAAGTTGGTGTTGACTTCTCCATGCTCCTTGACAGTGACAGCAGGCTTTTTGACAGGTCTACCAATGCACCAAACATTTGTGTGTGCATATCCATCAGCTTTTCCTGCACGCCACCCCAATCAAATCCTCATCTGAGTCCTGTGCAGCAGCACTTCAGTGAGCTGGCACCTCTGCTACCCTTACCCGCTGCCTGGTGCATTACCAGGTGCATTTTCTGCCTCTAAGCTCACCTCTAAAGTACACACAGTGTCAGTATCTGACCTTCATCCTCAATCTCTTCTTCCTCGATCACTTCTTGCCCCTGCACCATTGCCTGGCCAGGTTGCAGTTCTTGGATATCTGAAAGGAAAAGACACAAAAGTAGGATTGTGGTGATGGTGGGGGGGGGGGGGGGGGGGGTGGTGGGGGGGTGTGGGGGGTGAAATGAAGAGGTGCATGCTTACACAATCTGCAGCTTGTAAATCAGATCAGGTCAAAATTCTGCAGTCCCACCACATCCAGTGTGAATGGTGGTGGACAATTAAAAAACTAACCAGAGGAGGAGGCTCCACAAGCATCCCCATCCTCAATGAGGGGGAGCCCAGAAAGACAGTGCAAAAGACATGGCTGGACCATTCGCAACCATTTCAGCCAGTAGTGCAGAGTGGATGATCCATTATGGCCTCCTCCTGAGGTCCCCAGCATCACAGTCTTCAGCCAATCCGATTCAGTCCATTTGATATCAAGAAATGATTGAAGGCACCGGATACAGCAAAGGCTATGGGCCCTGACAACATCCCGGCAGTAGACCTGAAAACTTGTGCTCTAGAACTAGCTACTCCTCTATCCAAGCTGTTCCAGTACAGCTACAACACTGCCACTTACCTGACAACGTGGAAAATTGCTCAGGGATATCCTGTCCACAAAAAGCAGGAAAATGAAATCCAGCCAATTACTGCCCCATCGGTCTGAATCAGCAAAGTGATGGAAGCCATCACTGACAGTGCTATCAAGCGGCACTTACACAGCAATAACTTGCTCGCCGATGCTTAGTTTGGGTTCCACCAGGGCCACTCAACTCCAGACCTCATTACAGCCTTGGTCCAAACATGGACAAAAGAACTGAATTCAAGAGGTGAGGTGAGAGTAAATGTCCTTGACATTAAGGCAGCATTTGACAGGGAGTGACATCAAGGAGTCTCAGCAAAATTGAAGTCAATAGGAATCAGGGGGAAAACTCTCTACTGGGTGGAGTCATACCTAGTACAAAGGAAGATGGTTGTGATTTGAGGAGGCCAAACATCTAAGCTCCAGGACATCACTGCAGGTGTTCCTCAGGGTAGTGTCCGAGGCGCAACCATCTTCAGCTACTTCATCAATGATCTTCCTCCGTCATAAGGTCAGAAGTGGGGATGCTCACTGATGATTGCAGTGTTCAGTACCATTCACAATTCCTCAGATACTGAAGCAGTCCGTGTCCACATACAGCAAAAGATCTGAACAACATTCAGGCTCGGGCTGCTAAGTGGCAAGTGGCAGGTAACGACCAATTCCAACAAGAGAAAATCTAACCATCTCCCCTTGACATTCAACGGCATTACCATTGCTGAATCCCCCACCATCACCATCCTGGGGGTTACCATTGACCAGAAACTTAACTGGACCAGCTATTTAAATACTGTGGCTAAAAGAGCAGGTCAGAGGCTGGAATTCTGTAGCGAGCAACTCACCTCCTGACTCCCCAAAGCCTGTCCACCATCTACAAGGTACAAGTCAGGAGTGTGATGGAATACTCTACATTTGGCTGGATGAGTGCAGCTCCAACAACACTCAAGAGGGTCGACACCATCCAGGACAAAGCAGTCCGCTTGATTGATATCCCATCCACCACCTTAAGCATTTACTCCCTGCACCACCAGCGCACAGTGGCAGCAGCGTGTACCCTATACAAGTTGCACTGCAGGAACTCGCCAAGTCTTCTTCGACAGCACCTTCCAAACCTGCAATCTCTAATACGTAGAAGGACAAGGTCAGCAGACATATGGGAACACCACCACCTGCAATTTCCCCTCCAAGCCACACACCATCCTGACTTGGAACTATATTGCCCTTCCTTCACTGTTGCTGGGTCAAAATCCTGGAACTCCCTCCCTAACAGCACTGTGGGTGTATCTACGCCAAATAGACTTCAGCGGTTCAAGAAGGCGGCTCAAGGACAATTAGGGAGGGGCAACAAATGCTGGCCTTGTCAGTGGCGCTCACATTCCTTGAAAGATTAAAAAGAAAGAAGAGATTGTGAGATGAGGGGGAAGTGGGATGTAAGAAGGAGCACTAGGTGTGAGCATACCGTCATCTATGATGGTTGCAACCTGGCTATCGGCCACGGCCTCAGTCATGGCCTCTCCGATGATGGTGAGCACAGTCTATTCCATCGGGGAAGGACAGACATCTGTACTTGTGTGCTGCTGATTTGCTGCTGTTGCTTCTGGTTATGTACCACCTTGCTCTGCAAGAGAAAGGAAGGTGTATCTGTGTGTGTAGTGCAATCTGTTTGGCTGATGTGCCTGCCACAGTTGAATAGCTGGCAGGGTGTGAAAGCTATGGGATGTGGATGTGAGGCTTGCAGTAGTACTAAGTGTGTAAGGCTTAGGTGAAGCTATGAATGTGAGGTATGAGTTGAGTCAATGAAATCATCGTCAAATGCCATACCCTTACACCAGCACCATTCATGTGAGGTCATTGAACTTCTTGTGACACTGCTTGCATTGATCACAATGGATATCTGCTCCCGTTGCCTTCTGCAAGTTTGTCTGGAAGGCCTCCTGGCTCCCTGCCAAGAGAAGACCACTCTCCTCCTGTCCACCTCCTGCACCAAGGCCTTTAGTGCTGCACCTGAAAACCTTGGAGCATGCTCCCTCCTCTGTTGCTGCACCTCCTCTTTGAGGTGCAGGCTGGCTTTAAGTAGCACAGTTTAGCCTTAAATGGTGCTAGCCCCACATGAACTTGAGCCCCTTGCTGAGGCGTGCAGCCACTTAATAGCCCTTTCAGTGCAGGGCTCTGCACCACAATGATGTAGATAAGCAGGCAACACAAAGTTTGCATGCTGCCTGTATCAAAAGGAACAGGTAGGGGATAATCACGAATCCTGTGCCATTTTTGGGACCTATCCAATTTTTCCCCTTTTGAATTAAATTTATCTTGCCAAGGCTTGATTATCCTAAGTTCCGAAGAAGGGTCACTGAACCGAAACGTTAACTCTGCTTCTCTTTCCACAGATGCTGCCAGACCTGCTGAGTGATTCCAGCATTTCTTGTTTTTGTTTCAGATTTCCAGCATCCGCAGTATTTTGCTTTTATTTGATTATCCTAATGCTAGTATATACATTTTTAAAAGTTCTGTTGTAATTTTTGTTTCTTTCTTGCCTCCAAGTCTAGGTGGTCTCCTTAATATGGATCTTGCACGATATGGCCAAAAGTAATTCCATGGCCACACTCATTGTCAGTTTCTGATCTTTTTCCCAGGTCACTTTAGGCACTCTGAGAAGGGACCTCTCCTAACCATGGTCAGGTTTTCCATTTCTTTGAGATAATCTATTTGAGACAAGGGAAACTCACAATCTAAGGGAAGCAAAGGCTAGGTTCCCAAGACTTCGGGGCTCCAGTTGAGAGAATCCAACATTAGCATTGCAGCTGCTTAGTATTTTTCAATGAGATTAATAGACATTGAATGGGTTTAAAATCTTCTCGCAGTTTTCACGATAGCAACTGGGAATTGAGACAAACAAACTGCTTTTCTGTCTGATGTAGAGTTTGATTTCTCTCATTCTTGGTTTTCAAGCTCTCCATTCAATCTTAAAATGTCTTAGATATGTAGTACAATCTTTCGACAGAGTTTGAATCCTTATGAGAGTAACTTATACAAAGGTCAAAGAAGGATTGCCATGCTACATTTCTACACTAATGATCAAACCTAATAAAGCAAGTAGTTATCAAATTTCTGTCAGTGAGTTGACAATGACACCATTGTCCAGACCCACCCTCCTTCTGAAGGGCTTTGGGCGATACCTAAGTATACACCAATTATGAGTTTCCCCAGGGGAAAAAAATGATGTATTTAAAAAGTCTTTTAGAACGTCTGGAATTATGGATCCTCTCTCACTGCAGCTTTGATGTGGTTAAGCAATTTAGGATAATTCTCATAATAGATGAAACTAGATACAATCTCACTTTTTATACAGTTTTTATATAGATAGGGTACAGGAAACTTCATGAGTTTATTCATTTAGAGGGTAAGATGAAGTTTCTGGAGATCAAAAAAATCAAAGACAGTGAATGTCCTCAGAGGTGCTCCCATTCCATTGCTGTAGCTTTACCGGAAGGGCGCGAGAACTCTATATGCAGGAGAGCGAAACATCTCCAAGGAGATTTTATTCAGTTTAAAAATGTAAAAAGAGTTAAAAGTTTTTTAAAATTCAATTATTTGCCCCTGATAAAGAGTAGAGCCTTATCCAAAATGATGGTCATTAAAGGGCATCACTGCCATGGTACATATCACTGCAGTTACATCAGCAAGCAGCAAACAAACCCTGGGAACTATAGCCCCATTAGTTTATTATCAGTAATTCGACAAGTAATAGAACTAATCACCCAGAAGAAATATGACTATGAAAATAACTTAGTAAATGACAGAAAGGAGAGGTTCTGTTTGACCAACTTGCTTTACATTTTTGAGGAGTGATTTCCCAAATAGACATTAGAAAGCTCAATGATATAATGTATCTAGGCTTCCAGAAAGCCTTTGATAAAGTTCCACACAAAATATTGCTGTATAAGCATAAAGTATGCAAAGTAAAATTTGGAGTGGATAAGGAACTGGCTGAAAGTCAGAAAGCAGTGCATCCTAACTGGAAACTAGTCTCAGGCTGGGAAGATGTACTGAGTGGAGTGCTCTAGAGATCACTAATTTATATAAGTGACACACATCCAGAAAAGTAATGAAAATGTTTCAGATTTGCATATGATACTAAACTAGGAGTCATTCAAGTTCAATGACCAGCTGAGAACCGAGACAATACTTGCAGGTGGGAGGAAGTATGGCAGATTAAGTTTAATAGGGTGGAACTTTCAGCTTCTGTGGGACCATAAAATGGTGGTGGTTCAGCCAGCTATATACACTCAGCCTGAATTTCTTTTCCATAGCCTTCTGAAGTCAATGCAGAGGAAAATCGGATGGAGTATATAATGGGTTTTGACGCTTGGGCAACTCTCAACCTCCATACATTCGCCCAGGCATGCGCCATGGAGAGGTCACTTCATAGTTGCCTCGCAGCGACTGACACCACTGACCACCTCCAGGTGCTTACCCATTGTCTCTCGAGACAAGGAGGCCAAAGAAGAAGAAGAATATAATGGTGGCCAATCCACTGCTGCCATTTTATGGACTTACAACAGTTGAAATACCCACTCATCAGGTTTTACACTTTAGTAGAAGAAAGTTGCCTGCCTTCCCTCATCTGTATTTGTCTTTATGAGCACCATAATAATGTCATCATGAACACTAAATTGAAACTGAAACAGGTACGACCTCCATTACAATACAAAGTGAAACCTATCGCATGTCCCAGCTGGTAGCTTTGTAGTGAAGCCCGAGAACTAAGCTGCTCTCATCACTTCCATCAGCTGAGCTCCCCTGCAATATTTCTAAACACAGAATCAGATTTAATAGTGCACTGTGTTCAAAGGTTAATAAGGCCAGATAGACAAGACTCAGGTGTAGATTGTCTATAAAATGGTGACTTAAATGGATTAGACTAATTATATTTTTCAACTAATAGGCTTTTGTAACACCTGTGTGCAATAAATTGACCATTTTCCAACATCAGCTTCTATGCTCAATAATGCCATCTTTTGCAATCCATTTTAAAATCATCCAATTACTATTGAGCAAATGTGAGTGCATTGGTTTAATTTTAATTATAACATTGTGCAAGCAGTTTATCTCATTTTATAATTTACAATTACATTGTATTTTTGTTATTATTCATTCATGGGATGTGGGCATCACTGGCTATGCCAGCATTTATTGCCCATCCCTAATTGTCCTTGAGAAGGTGGTGGTGAGCTGCATTCTTGAACCGCTGCAGTCCATGTGAGGTAGGTACACCCACAGTGCTGTTAGGAAGGGAGTTCCAGGATTTTGAGCCAGTGACAGTGAAGGAGTGGTGATATAGTTCCAAGTTGGGATAGTGTGTGACTTGGATGGGAACTTGCAGGAGGTGATGTTCCCATGCATCTGCTGCTCTTGTCCTTCGAGGTGGTAGAGGTCGCGGGTTTGGAAGGTGCTGTCTAAGGAGCCTTGGTGCGTTGCTGCAGTGCATCTTGTAGATGGTACACACTGCTGCCACTGTGCATCGGTGGTGGAGGGAGTGAATGTTTGTCGATGGGGTGTCAATCAAGCAGGTTGCTTTGTTCTGGATGGTGTCGAGCTTCTTGAGTGTTGTTGAAGTTGCACTCATCCAGGCAAGTGGAGAGTATTCCATCACATTCCTGTCTTGTGCCTTGTAGATGGTGGACAGGCTTTGGGGAGTCAGGAGGTGAGTTACTCACCGCAGAATTCCTAGCCTCTGACCTGCTCTTGTAGCCATGGTATTTATATGGCTACTCCAGTTCAGTTTCTGGTCAATGGTAGTCCCTAGGATGTTAATAGTGGGGGATTCAGCGATGGTAATGCCATTGAATGTCAAGGGGAGATGGTTAGATTCTCTTTTGTTGGAGATGGTCATTGCTTGGCACTGTGTGGCGCAAATGTTACTTGCCACTTATCAGCCCAAGCCTGGATATTATCCAGGTCTTGCTGCATTTCTACATGGACTGCTTCAGTATTTGAGGAGTCACGAATGGTGCTGAACATTGTGCAATCATCAGCGAACATCCCCACTTCTGACCTCATGATTGATGGAAGGTCATTGATGAAGCAGCTGAAGATGGTTGGGCCTAGGACACTATGCTGAGGAACTCCTCGCGTGATGTCCTGGAGCTCAGATGATTGACCTCCAACAACCACAGCCATCTTCCTTTGCCCTAGGTATGACTCCAACCAGCAGAGAGTTTTCCCCCTGATTCCATTGACTCCAGTTTTGCTAGGGCTCCTTGATGCCATACTCAGTCAAATGCTGCCTTGATGTCAAGGGCAGTCCTCTCACCTCATCTCTTGAGTTCAGCTCTTTTGTCCATGTTTGAACCAAGGCTGTAATGAGGTCAGGAGCTGAGTGGTCCTGGCGGAACCCAAACTGAGCATCACTGAGCAGGTTATTGCAAAGCAAGTGCTGCTTGATAGCACAGTTGATGACACCTTCCATCACTTTACTGATGATAGAGAGTAGACTGATGGGGTGGTAATTGGCTGGGTTGGACTTGTCCTGCTTTTTGTGTACAGGAGATACTTGGGCAATTTTCCACATTGCTGGGTAGATGCCAGTGCTGTAGCTGTACTGGAACAGCTTGGCTAGGGGTGCGGCAAGTTCTGGAGCACAGGTCTTCAGTAATATTGCTGGAATATTGTCAGGACCCATAGCCTTTGCAGTATCCAGTGCCTTCAGTCGTTTCTTGATATCACGTGGAGTGAATCGAATTGGCTGAAGTCTGGCATCTGTGATGCTGGGGACTTCAGGAGGGGGCCGAGATGGATCATCAACTCGGCACTTCTGGCTGAAGATTGTTGCAAATGCTTCAGCCTTATCTTTCGCACTGATGTGCTGGGCTCCCCCATCATTGAGGATGGGGATATTTGTGGAGCCACCTCCTCCAGTTAGTTGTTTAATTGTCTACCACCATTCACAAGTGGATGTGGCAGGACTGCGGAGCGTAGCTCTGATCCGTTGGTTATGGGATGGCTTAACTCAGTCTATCGCATGCTGTTTACGCAGTTTGGCACACAGATAGTCCTGGGTTGTTGCTTCACCAGGTTAACACCTCATTTTGAGGTATGCCTGGTGCTGCTCCTGGCATGCCCTCCTGCACTCTTCATTGAACCAGTGTTGGTCTCCTGGCTTGATGATAATGGTAGAGTGGGGGATATGCCATGCCATGAGGTTACAGATTGTGGTTGAGTACAATTCTGCTGCTGCTGATGGCCCACAGCACCTCATGGATGCCCAGTTTTGCATTGCTAGATCTGTTCAAAATCTATCCCATTTAGCACGGTGACAGTGCCACACAACACGATGGACGGTATCCTCAATGTGAAGGCGGGACTTTGTCTCCACAAGGACTGTGCGGTGGTCACTCCTACCAGTACTGTCATGGACAGAAGCATCTGCGGCAGGCAAATTGGTGAGGACAAGGTCAAGTATGTTTTTCCCTCGTGTTGGTTCCCTCACCACCTGCTGCAGACCCAGTCTAGCAACTATGTCCTTCAGGACTCGGCCAGCTCAGTCAGTAGTGGTGCTACCGAGCCACTCTTCGTGATGGACATTGAAATCCCCCACCCAGAGTATATTTTGCGCCCTTGCCATCCTCAGTGCTTCCTCCAAGTGGTGTTCAACATGGAGGAGTACTGAATCATCAGCTGAGGGAGGGCGGCAGGTGCTAATTAGTAGGAGGTTACCTTGCCAATGTTTGACCTGATGCCATGAGACTTCATGGGGTCCAGAGTCGATGTTGAGGACTCCCAGGGCAACTCCCTCCCTACTGTATACCACTGTGCCACCACCTCTTGTTGGTCTGTCCTGCCGCTGGGACAGGATATACCCGAGGATGGTGATGGCAGTGACTGGGACATTGTCTGTTAGGTATGATTCCGTGAGTATGACTATGTCAGGCTGTTGCTTGACTGGTCTGTGGGACAGCTCTCCCAACTTTGGCACAAGCCCCCAGATGTTAGTAAGGAGGACTTTGTAGGGTCGACAGGACTGGGATTGCCGTTGTTGTTTCCGGTGCCTAGGTCGATGCTGCGTGGTCCATCCGGTTTCATTCCTTTTTATCTTTTTAAATTCTTTAATCATGCCAACACAATCCCTATCGATTAGCAAAATAGATGAAAGACAATTTTCTATGCACACCATCACCCAACCACCCCACCCAATCCCCATCCAATGCCTTATTTAGTAAATGCACTGTTCTGTGTCAGACAGAGCCATTCAGATCAAGATAGTTTCAGGTTTGATCCTAGTCTATGCTGAATTAACAAATTTCAGTCAAGATTACACTACGGGTGCCTCAATTGGCCTCAGAATGCATGGGCTATGAAGGGAAGAATAAGCCAGGGTTTTCAATCCAGCCAATGAATCCTGCTGGAAAGTGTCTGCTTTTGAATGCAGACTTGGTTTTTAAAAGCAGTGATGAATAATTTTCTTTAATTCTGTTGTGCCACCAGTAATCAATCAATTATTCATTCATTGCTGCCAGTTTTCTCACTTTCCTTTTGGAATATGTTTAAGGTTCTTTCGGCAGCCGCTGGTAACTTGCCCAAGTGGCCATTAATCAATCATGCATGAGGCTAGGTAGTTGACTATTCAACTTCGAAAAAGGTCAGACGAAAGAGTAATCACTGTGGAGTCTGCTTCGCCCCTCACCTCATGTCTATTACTGTGCACTGGATAGCAATCAGGAGTGTGATTCTGAGTCAGATGTAAAATTTCAAGAAAATTTCTACATTGCACCAAGATCCAGCTCATAGCATCTCCCTCCAGATCTGACAGAATGCTATATATTTACATCCAAAGGCCATCTCCAAAACAGTGTTGGGTTAAATGGAGGTACACAGAGCGGTAGTTTGCCAACTACATTTATTTGCATGATTCTAGCAGGCAGATTAGTAGGAATTATTCTCGAAATTGATTTTTGTCAAAAAAATTACATTGATGTCTACTCAATTGTTCAGCGTCATTGCACAATGTTCTTCATCTCAGCACCTACATTTGAAACAAACACGAGACTCCTTTCTCTGTTGGCTGTAAGTTTCTTTTTTAAAAATTCATTCTTGGGATGTGAGCATCGCTGGCTAGGCCAGCATTTATTGCCCATCCCTAATTGCCCTTGAGAAAGTGGTGGCGAGCGGCCTTCTTGAACCGCTGCAGTCCATGTGAGGTAGGTACACCCACAGTGCTGTTAGGAAGGGAGTTCCAGGATTTTGACTCAACGACAGTGCAGGAATGACGATATAGTTCCAAGTCAGGATGGTGTGTGACTTGGAGGGGAAGTTGCAGGTGGTGGTGTTCCCATGCATTTGCTGCCCTTGTCCTTCTAGTTGGTAAAGGTCGCTGTTTTGGAAGGTGCTGTCTAAGGAGCCTTGACGCATTGCTGCAGTGCATCTTGTAGATGGTACACACTGCTGCCACTGTGCGTTGGTGGTGGAGAGAGTGAATGTTTGTGAATAGGGTGCCAATCAAGCGGGCTGCTTTGTCCTGGATGGTGTAATGAGTCTGAGGCCGTGGCATAACTAGGAATGGAAATGTGGATGGCATCAACTTATGATGGACAGGCCTGAGTGGGACGAGGGCAGCTCACCTTGTAGTTACAGCTCGATTGTTTGCTTTGCATCGATTGACAAGAAGGACTCGGTGGGGTCAACAGATGCAGAGCTGGTAGTGAAGAGCCAGTGGTAGATTTACAATGCCATGCTGAAAGAGGAGATCTCAGTGCATGTCACTTACTGTATCAAATGTGGAGTGGTGCTACAATTCGGTCATCTGGTCAGCGCTGACTCCAAACAGATTTGCCTGCATAGTCGGAAATGAGGAGCTGGAATATCCCAAGGACAGGCAGATGAGATCGGAAAGATAGCAGGAGCCCAATCTAGACATTCACACAGGCTTAGGTTTTGGTGGGCCTGGCAGCTAATTAGGTAGCTGTGGCTATGGCTATGGTCTGAGCAGCATCTGCTTTAACTCAGCCTGTACAAATGTGGCAATTATGTGAAATCTAAGCGTCATGCAGGTCTAGCAAAGAGTGCAGTTAAAGCACATTGATAAAACCAAGTCACAACAACAAAAAACAACTTGCATTTATATAGCACCTGGAACCTAGTAAAACCCACGGTGCTTCACAGGAGCATCAAATAAATTTCATCACCAAACCACATAAGAAAATATTAAGACAAGTGACCAAATGTTTGCTCAAAGAGTTAGGTGAGAAATGTAGAGAGGCTGAGGTTTTTAGGGAGAGAATTCCAGAGCTCGGGGCCTAGGCAACTGAAGGCACATCCACCAATTGTGGCACGAAGGAAATTTTGGGGATAAATAAGAGACCAGAATTAGAGGAGGGCAGATATCTTGGGAAGTTGTAGGATGGACGAGGTTAAGGAGATAGGGAGGGGCGAGGCCATGGAGGGATTTGAAATTAAGGATGAGAATTTTTAAATTTGAGATTTTGCTGGACCAGGAGCCAATGTAGGTCAGTGAACACAGGAGTGATGGGGGAACTGAATTTGGTGTGATTTAAATTATGGGCAGCAAAGTCTGGGATGAAGTTATGTTTATGGAGAGTGGACAATGGGTTGGCAGTCAGGAAACCATTGGAATAGTCGAGACTGGAGGTATCAAAGGCATGGCTGAGGATTTCAGGAGCCAATGGGCTTCAGAGGAACAGAGATCAGCGGTATTACGGAAGTGAAAATAGGTAGTCTTGGTGATGGGAGAGGATTATGAGGCCAAAAACACAGATGAGGGCCAAATAGGATGTCAATGTTGCAAACAGTCTGGTTCAGTCTCAGATAGTGGCCAGCGAGGGGAAGGGAATGGGTAGCTAGGGAGCGGAGGTTTTGGTGGGGCAGAAGACAATGGCTTTAGTCTTCCCAATACTTAATTGAGGGAAATTTCTACTCATCCAGGACTAGATGTCAGACAAGCAAGGTGACAAATCGTAGGCAGTGGAGGGATCGAGAGAAAAGTTTTATCCCTTACCCGGTTTGATCTAGAGGGGCTGATGCTGATCCACTAAGTTTAAAATGTGATGTATTTCATTCAACAGCACTAACCTTAGCAAATATAAAAATTCCGCAACCTCTCCCCGTTGCACATAAACAGGTCTTTGTGTTCGCGTACATATGCGTGTATACAAACACACACACACACACTTGATGATCCCAGAAGATTGGTAATTTAATGCAATAACAGAATTTGCCGAATATGCAGGCATTATAAATCAGTAGGCTTGGCCTGGCAACTGTAATTAGAAAGGTAATAAAAGCAAAATACTGCAGCTGCTGGAAATCTGAAATAAAAACAAGAAATGTTGGAAATACTCAGCAGGTCTGGCAGCATCTGTGGAGAGAGAAGCAGAGTTAACGTTTCAGGTCAGTGACCCTTCTTCAGAACTGACAAATATTAAAAATGTAAAAGATTTTAAGCAAGTAAAGCAGGGGGGTATTTAGCAAAGGTTCAGAATGGTGATGTAGATAATGGCAAACATAGGGACAGCCATACTATGGTTGGATGCTCGGGAAAATTTATAAACCTGACAGGGTACAGAGTGTCCTAATTATAACAATGAATCACCAAACAATTAAAAATTTATTCTCCAAGAATGAGAGTCGAAGTTTGTTTAAGACCTTTCTACAGGACAACTCAATTTAGCTGAAGCAGCTAGCTTACAAGAAGAATCTTCAACTCTTTCATTGAAATATAATGGTAAATGTACAGTATGTTTGCAAAAATAGTGGTTATCTATGTGATTAATACCCAATGAACACATAAGTGTTTTTTTAATGTTTAGATTTCTGTCCCAGCACAGCATCCACCATAAAATGTTGTCTTGGTGATTACTCACTTACTGATTGTAACCAGAGCAATCCCATAATATGGATCTCTTTACATAAATTAATAATCTATTTCCTTGTTTGTGATCAAGAAATGAGCTGAGAATTTTGGAGTTGCCTTACATGGGGAGTCAATAATTGCAAGTAATGAGTAATCAAACTGATGTAGCGCATGGTATTAAGTTATCTAGATTTCCACAAATATTTGAAGGCTGTATTCAGCTGAATGGCAACCCAGATTGTCTTGGAAACCAAAGAGTGAAAGTATTCGACAATGATCTTAGATCAGTACTATTGCAGTTCAGAATGCATATCTAAATCAGACAGACACAGTAAGACAAATGAAGTACAGCTCATGCGGATAGGATAACTGGGGGAAGTATGAAAGTTTTGACTGCTGCTAGGATATGCAGAACTGTTAAAAAGGATGCTAAATATACTATAATGATATCTGTAAACCACTGCAATCCCATTGCTGTGGCAAGGCATCAAATGGAAGTCAAATGCTGTCCTAATTAGGGGGAAAAACAAGCTATTCTACAGAAGTCACCTCTAGTCTGTTTTTTCTGCACCTCCTAGTGGACACTTTAGAGCGGCAAAGACCCGAAAAAAGCTCACCTGCCCCCTTAGGGTGCAATGCAGACACTCTGGAAATCAGCGCCAATGTTGAGGGTGTTTTCCTAGAAAAAAATTGACTAGAATTATTTTTTGTATAAACAAATATTGTGCCTACAAAATTTTAATACAATAGCCAATAAAATCTACAAAGAAAAAGTAAGGCTCAGCATTTCTGCAAGAGTAAAATTAGTTCTTGTTTTATTAGTGGATAAACTGGAAGATCTTTCATTACCAGCATGATCATAAAAGACATTGATATATATCAGCCATTTTTAACTACCATTATTTGAATCTCCTTGTATTTAAACAAGTTGAATAAATTAACAATTTCTATTTAATAACTGAAATACTTGTATTTTAAGCATGCTGATGTGTGACAGTGTGAATTGTGATCATCCAAGTTTGACCAAACTTTGTACAGAAACTAATTTAACATTTTGTGTGATTCAAAATAACAATTAAATATTTGTGACTAGATCAAATTCAAGCTGTAGGCAATTAAACAGCATCAGATTTTAATTCTATGATCTCAGCACATAACAGTACTCTGGAGAGCAGGCTTCTTGGCCTATCAAGCTGAGTAAAGCCATATCTTACTTGAGAGATTTAAATTGAATGAACTTGGTCCTAAGCTCCAAGGGCAAATTTCTTCTTTTTTAATTTTTTGTTTCTTTCTTTCAAATTTGAAACTACAGAATTATATAAAGTTCAGTATCATCTTCTGACACTTAAGCTTTTACCACTTCATAATTTCACTGCTTCACCATAATAAACTATGTGGAAATTAAGGAAGTGATCTGACTGCATTAGCTCCTTCATAAATAAAAAAAGCATGTCTATGTTTGAAATAAAATGCTTCCATATGATAATCATGTGTTCTAAATTTGGATATCCACTTACAAATTTTCCCTTTGTGCAATCAATACAATGGCTCATCAGTGTGGCATCCTGCAAATTAAAGTACATAGGGAAAACATAAATATTAACAGACCAACCTCCCCATCCAGCTGAGTTTGTGTGGAGGTGACTGGCTTTGTGTCTAGAAGAGAGAAAGTGTTGCACACACATCTTTTTAAAAGTTAGAATTTAATTGCAGCTTTCACAAATAAAGCTAAATTGTACAATATAACTTGCAGATAATGAAATGTGATGACACAGAAAATCTACAAGAAATAGAGGATAAAGACATTTGTACCATTCAAAATGATTCATCCAAATGTTTGAGCAAAAAAAAAGAGAAATACAGGGTGGTGACAGAGGTAATATCGCATTTGGAGAGAGATTAAAGAGATGTAAGAAAAAGCTAATGTTACCAACCAACTTTTCTTACTAAATCGAAGAGAAAATGAATGAGAACTTCAACAATGAGTACCCATTGATATTCTGCATCTCCATAACTCAGACTAAAATGCTTCAAAGACATGAAGTCATAAGGTTCTGTGCTCCCTCTGTCCTGAGATGGGAGGTGCAGGGGGAGGAGGGATACAGAGTCTTCATGTGGTGTATCAAATTGCATCAGCCAAATTTAATTTTCTTAACAGTTGTGAATCCCTATTGAGCTGCTCATTGAAGACCATATTAGTGTTGGCATGGAGAAGGCACTACATGATCATCTTTTGTCTTTTAGAAGTGACATTTCAAGAGAAGGCTTCCAAGGAATATTTTGAATAGGTTTCTTAAAATGTGCTAATTTTGTAGGTCGGGCTGAGAATATATCTAAAATCTGAGCACTGAAAATGTTGGTGTAGGCACTAAAGTATAATGAAAAGATATACAAGCTGTGATTTACAAAACTCATCATTAACACACAACTGCATTATTGAACTAAATACATTCTGATCAATATTAACATCAAAATTAAAGTCTACCTAGAAGTACAATGTTCTTCCATGTACCTTTGTTACTTTAATGGAAGTTCTGTAGGCCAGTTAGTTTACATCCGGACTATGTGGTTTCAGCTTTCCATCAACACAAACTGTAGTGCGTAAAATAAAAATTGCATTGTGAGACAACCTTCATCAGGACATTGTATCCAGCAGCATCATCATACTTGGCTGCAACAGTACAAAGCAAGATGTTTTAAAGTTTTAAGTAAGACTGTTGACTGTCTGCTAACATTAAAATTTAACCAGCATTCAACGGTCAGTGAGTGGAGCCCTGCAATTGTATGCAAGCTTGGAGCTCGGTTTTCTCTTGACATGGAGCCTGCGGTGTAAATTAGGTCTGTTGGCTCCATGTTGCTCTCAGCAGGTATTGGTCTCAAACTGGTAACTACAATGCAACAATGCCCATAGATTATGCAATTATTGTGCTCTACCAGTTTCCAATTACCAGGAACAAAGAAACAAGTAAAATGCCAGAAACCAATAAATATAGTTCAGATATTTACAGTGTTAGGGTATTATTATTTAAAATGAAATCAAAGCTTTAAAAAAAAATAAAGAGTGCATTGTTTTTGTCTGGCTGCTCAGGTTTTGAAGCCCAGACCACAAATCTTCAAAAACAGGATCCTCTTTAATACTTTGCGTCCTTGAAATGTAAAGCTGCAGCCACTAAACACTGTCGCTTCTAGACAATGTGTTGCTTAATTAAAAATCATTGCATGTACTGCCGTACACCACTTGGTACAACATCAAGCAGAAAGTTCTAATGCTTCATCACCCTTGCCAATGCCCTTTATGAACTGCTTTCCATGCATATCCCAGTTGCCACTTGTCATGTTTAAATCATTGTGCTGGCTGCAGTATTTGAACTTTTATCAATAAGAAACTTGAGTTTCACTGGGTACTGCAGGGAAGCCCATGGTGTATGACATGTTTGTAAATATCAGAGGACCAATATGAGGTGATCTTGGCCCATGGGTCAACCCCCCAGCATTCTGAACAGGACACTTTTGCTGTATTTTGTCTACTTTGAGCTGTTTAACATAATTAGTTTGATCAGCACAGCTTGCAACAAAGCCCACTTTTTATTTTTTGCCTTCAGTGCCATATTGCGAGTCAGTTCTCGCATTAACTATATAACAGGGTACAATATTAAGCGCCTCAGAGAAACATCATGTGCAGTATATTATCGGTATTCTTTCATTAACATACCTTGAAACTTACCATCTGAAAAGATGTTTTTAAAATAGCTTAGAGTTTAACCAACATTAAGAGGGCGCTAGTCTTTCCACAGCCATAAGGAATTTTTAAATATAAGATTGAAGTACTTGCTCAATAGACCACATTACATGTGGCATGTGTAAAAAAATCAAAGAAACTTTGTGGGTGTTGCATTGTATCAATCACTGCCAATATACAGGCCTGGATTTTGCAGTTGTAATGATGGCGAAACTACCAGCATTCGTTGTCATTACTCTGTGAAACTGATGACAACTTCTGGTGTCCATACATGCACAGTTAAATATGGAAATCCAGAAGTTGCTGTCAGTGATTTCCCCCACTCCACCACAAGGTGCGCTGTTGACATCGTCACAGAAGAAAATCAATTAGAAATCACTGATTTGATGTGAATTTCCACTTTCTACACTATTATTTTCACTGTAAAAATCCTTGAAAAAGTTATGCCTTGTTGAATGAGGTGTAATTGGGTTTTTTAATGATGTACTAAGTCATAATTACAGCTAAACCACCTCTCAATGCTGAAAAACTAGTTTTATATTTGTAGAATGTTAAATTTTCTTTTCTGAGAAAAATTCCATAAATTTTTAAAATAATAAGTATATATTTAAGTTTATGATATTTCAGCTTCTGCCTTAATTTCTTATGGATGACCCAATCTTTTTTTCACTTTCTGTATTATAAAAAGTGAATGATAAAATCTGCTTGTTACTTCATGGTTTGCTGTCTGAGAATTCTTCAATGTGATTGGCTGTTTAACCTGCCTGATGACATCATTATTGCACGATGCTGGAGATTCCATATAATTAATGCCAGAATCAAAGTAATGTCAAGAAAGGTGTCAGTTTCAAGATGCCGTTCCTCCAGCAGTCAATGCAGCCTCAGATTTTCACTCCAACACCCAAAGTGCATCGATAGATCCCAGGGAACAAGGGATATCATAAAGACTCGACTTGACTCTTTGGCAGCCCCAGACAGAGACACACAGTGATATGGTGGCATAGAGGTAATGTCACTGAAATAGTATCTAGAGGCCGAGGCTAATGTCCTGGGGATATGGGGTCAAATCCTATCTCGTTAGCTGGGTGGAATTTAAAGTCAATTAAATAAATAAATAAAAATCTGGAACAAAAACAAGAAATGCTGGATTCACTCAGCAGGTCTGGCAGCATCTGTGGAAAGAGAAGCAGAGTTAACGTTTCGGGTCAGTGACCCTTCTTCGGAACTGACAAATATTAGAAAAGTCACAGATTATAAACAAGTGAGGTGGGGGTTGGGCAAGAGATAACAAAGGAGAAGGTGCAGATTGGACCAGGCCACATAGCTGACCAAAAGGTCACGGAGCAAAGGCAAACAATATGTCAATGGTGTGTTGAAAGACAAAGCATTTGTACAGATTAGGTGTGAATATACTGAATATTGAACAGCAGCAAGTGCAAACCTGAAGAAAAACAACCTGAAAAAAACAGTGGGTAAGCAAACTGAACAAACTAAGATGAAATGAAATAAATGCAAAAAAAGATTGTAAAAAATGTAAAAAGGAATGTAAAAAAAAAAGGAAGAAACAATAACTAAAAATGACTAAAAATGAAAGTAAAGTGGGGGGCTGTCATGCTCTGAAATTATTGAACTCAATGTTCAGTCCGGCAGGCTGTAGTGTGCCTAATCGGTAGATGAGATGCTGTTCCTCGAGCTTGCGTTGATGTTCACTGGAACACTGCAACAATCCCAGGACAGAGATGTGAGCATGAGAGCAGGGGCGAGTGTTGAAATGGCAAGCAACCGGAAGCTCAGGGTTCTGCTTGCGGACTGAGCGGAGATGTTCTGCAAAGCGGTCACCCAGTCTGCGCTTGGTCTCCCCAATGTAGAGGAGACCACACTGTGAGCAGCGAATACAGTATACTACATTGAAAGAAGTACAAGTAAATCGCTGCTTCACCTGAAAGGAGTGTTTGGGGCCTGGGATAGTGAGGAGAGAGGAGGTAAATGGGCAGGTATTACACCTCCTGCGATTGCAAGGGAAGGTGCCCTGGGACGGGGACGAGGTGGTGGGGGTAATGGAGGAGTGGACCAGGGTGTCGCGGAGGGAACGATCCCTTCGGAATGCTGACAGGGGAAGGGAGGGGAAGATGCGACTGGTAGTGGCATCACGCTGGAGGTGGCGAAAATGGCGGAGGATGATCCTTTGGATATGGAGGCTGGTGGGATGAAAAGTGAGGACAAGGGGAACCCTGTCACGGTTCTGGGAGGGAGGGGAAGGGGTGAGGGTAGAGGTGCGGGGAATGGGTCAGACACGATTGAGGGCCCTGTCAACCACAGTGGGGGGAAATCCTCGGTTGAGGAAAAAGGAGGTCATATCAGAAGCACCGTCATGGAAGGTAGCATCATCAGAGCAGATGCGTCGGAGACGGAGAAACTGGGAGAATGGAATGGAGTCCTTACAGGAGGTAGGGTGTGAAGAAGTGTAGTCGAGGTAGCTGTGGGAGTCAGTGGGCTTATAATGGATATTGGTAGACAACCTATCCCCAGAGATGGAGACAGAGAAGTCGAGGAAGGGAAGGGAAGTGTCAGAGATGGACCATGTAAAGGTGAGAGAAGGGTGGAAATTGGAAGCAAAGTTGATAAAGTTTTCCAGTTCGGGACGGGAGCAGGAAACGGCACCGATACAGTCAATAAAAATCTGGAATTGAGAGCCAGACTCTGTAATGGTACTATGAAACATAAGGACATAGCTGCTAGACTGGGTCTGCAGCAGGTGGTGAGGGAACCAACAAGATTTTTTTTTTAATTTCCAAAATATACTTTATTCATAAAAATCTGTAGAAATTACAGTACCAGTTTCAAACAGCACCAAGTCAAAAAATACAAACAGTGCAAAGGAGGTCCGTTTGCTTCATTACAATCATGAGTTGCCTCACAACCCTTCCATTTCACATTTGTCATGCCAATTACATTTTTACATTTTACAGCAAATGAAAATTTTCCCGATACAGTTCGAGGGGTTTCCCATGGATCCAGCCCCTCAGTCTAGCTTGGTGGGGGGACCTTACACTGTGGTCTTTCCCCATTGAGCCTTTTCTGCGGCTGTCCCAAGCTTTAGTGCGTCCCTCAGCACGTAGTCCTGGACCTTGGAATGTGCCAGTCTGCAACATTCGGTCGTGGACAACTCTTTGCGCTGGAAGACCAGCAAGTTTCGGGCAGACCAAAGGGCGTCTTTCACCGAATTGATAGTCCTCCAGCAGCAGTTGATGTTTATCTCGGTGTGCATCCCTGGGAACAGCCCGTAGAGCACAGACTCCTGTGTTACAGAGCTGCTTGGGATGAACCTCGACAAAAACCACTGCATCTCTTTCCACACCTGCTTTGCAAAGACACATTCCAGGAGGAGGTGGGCAACCATCTCTTCCCCACCATGGGGGCATTGCACAGAGGGGGAAAGACTTCAGGCGTGTAGGAAGGATCTGATGGGGAGGGTCCTTCTCACCACCAGCCAAGCTACATCTTGGTGCTTGTTTGAAAGCTCTGGTGATGAGGCATTTCACCAAATGACTTTGGCAGTCTGCTCGGGGAACCATCCGACAGGATCCCCCATCTCCTTTTCCCACAGGGCCTTGAGAACATTCTGTGCAGACCACTGCCTGATGGATCAGTGATCAAAGGTGTTTTGTAAAAACCTACTTGACCACATTCTCACCAATCTATCTGTCACAGATGCATCTGTCCATGACAATATTGGTCGGAGTCACCACAGCACAGTCATTGTGGAGACAAAGTCCCGTCTTCACATTGATGAAAACCAACATCGTGTTGTGTGACACTACCACCATGCTAAATGGGTGATCAAAATCCATTTGCGTTAATTGGATCAGGGAATAGTCCTTTGTCTCCACAAGCAGCATCTCTTACTATGCAAATGTCCTTCCAGCCCAAATGTCTGGTGATCTCATTAACAAATCATTTCTTCACTCCAGCAACAGTTTAAAATAGATGTTCATATGATGAAATAATATGCCACATTCTTGGCAGGTGGGGGTCTGAATGACATGTGACACTTGCTCAGCAATAACTTGCTCACTGACACCCAGTTTGGGTTCTGCCAGGGCCACTCAGCTCCTGATTTCATTACAACCTTGGTTCAAACATGGACAAAAGATCTGAACTCTAGAGGTGAGGTGAGAGTGACAGCCCTTAATATCAAGACAGCATTTGCCCGAGTATGGCATCTAGGAGCCCTAGCAAAATTGGAGTCAATGGGAATCAGGGGGAAAACTCTCCGTTGGTTGGAGTCATAGCTAGCGCAAAGGAAGATGGTTGTGGTTGCTGGAGGTCAATCATCAGTCCCAGGACATCACTGCAGGAATTCTTCAAGATAGTGTCCTAGGTCCAACCATCTTCAGCTGCTTCATCAATGACCTTCCCTCCATCATAAGATCAGAAGTGGGGATGTTCGCTGATGACTGCACAATGTTCAGCACCATTCGCGACTCCTCAGATAATGAAGCAGCCCATGTCCAGATGCAGCAAGACCTGGACAACATCCAGGCTTGGGCTGATAAGTGGCAAGTAATATTTGCGTCACACAAGTACCATCTCCAACAAGAGAGAATCTAACCATCTCCCCTTGATGTTCAATGGCATTACCATTGCTGAATCCCCCACTATCAACATCCTGGGCATCACCATTGACCAGAAACTGAACTGGACAAATACTGTGGCTACAAGAGTAGGTCAGAGACTGGGAATTCTATGGTGAGTAATTCACCTCCTGACTCCCCAAAGCCTGTCCACCATCTACAAGGCACAAAACAGGACTGTGATGGAATGCTCTCCACTTGCCTGGATGGGTGCAGCTCCAACAACACTCAAGAAGCTTGTCACCATCCGGGACACAGCAGCCCACCTGATTGTCAACCCATCCACCATCTTCAACATTCACTCCCTTCACCACCGACGCATAGTGCCAGCAGTGCTTACCATCTACAAGATGCACTGCAGCAACTCACCAAAGCTCTTTAGACAGCACCTTCCAAACCTACGACCTCTCCCACCTAGAAGGACAAGGGCAGCAGTTGCAAGAGGACACCATCATCTGCAAGTTCCCCTCCAAGCCGCACACCATCATGACTTGGAACTATGTCACAGTTTCTTCACTGTCGCTGGGTCAAAATCATGGAACTCCCTTCCTAAGAGCACTATGGGTGTACCTACACCCCAAGGGCTGCAGCAGTTCAAGAAGGCAGCTCACTACCACCTTCTCAAGGGCAATTAGGGATGAGTAACAAATGCTGGCCGATCCAGCGACGCCCACATCCCATGAATAAATAAAAATAAAACTATCAATTGTTGTAAAAACCCATCTGGTTCACTAATGTCCTTTAGGGAAGGAAATCTGCTATTCTTTTCTGTTCTGGCCTACATGGTCCTCCAAACCCACAGCTATTTGGTTGACTCTTAACTGCCCTCTGCAATGGCCTAGCAAGCCATTCAGTTATCAATGGCAATTAGGGATGGACAATGCCCGCATCCCATTGACCAGGCTATTGGGCTTCTGAGATGCCATCCCAGCGCCTGGACCAGTTGGATGATGCCCTCCAATATCCTCCTGCAAGGGTCTCGGTCATTATGGTCAGCTGTGCTCTCCATAACATGCCCCTCCAGGAGAGGTGTGGACCTAGAGGAGAGAGCTCATTGGGAGAGAAGGAGGTGGAGGAATTGGAGTCAGAGGGAGATGATGCTGAACCGAGAGGTGCCCCTGCTGCACAATGAGGTTGCTGGGCACAACTCAGGGTGTGAAGGGCTCGTGATGATGCCATGATTGTTGGAGATTTCCTGATTCAAAACGTTTCAACAGAGCCCCTCTCACCCAGGTTGAGGGGTCTGGCATGGAACGGGGTCTGAGATACCCGCGTTACACATGTGTAGAGGGCATAGCCTCTAACATCTAATCACTTACTACCAATGAAAGAAGCACATCTGCCCAGATGCCATGCCCTCACTATGGAGGATCCAGTTACCTCTTTCACCACCTCATACCACTGTTCCTGTCTCAGCAGCAATAAAAGGAGTCCCAGATGTTTGGCTTGGAAAGTAACGTTTATACTGTAAAAAGAGGAAATCAGTAGACAGAGACAGTAAGAACACACCCCAGTGACCCACTCAGCACTCCTCACAACCTAGTAGCCTCTTCCTGTCATCCTGCAGCAAGAGCACCTCCCTCAGAGCTTCCAACATTAAATCCAGATCAGCATCGATGAAGCGAGGGACAGCTCTGTCCCAGATGCCAGGCCTCCAGCTCTCCTGGGACATCTCACTTTCCTCTGGTGCAATGGAAGGCTTTGGCACAACCAGCAGATTTCTCCCTTAGGCAGCTTCCTCAGTGGGGAGTCTAAATCAGTGCCCTATTTCATCTGGCCCACTTCTGTTTCCAACCCCAATGTCTCTAAGTTGTCAAGGAACTCATCCCCATACCAATTAAGGGCTCAGCCCCATGAAAATTGGGACTTTAATATCAGTTTCGCCCCATCAGTGCCCCCCACCCCACAACACCCTCCAGAGGCAGTTTCCTGACAGGAAAACAAGTCTGGCTCTGAACATTTAGCCCCAGGAATTTATCACCTTCCTGGTGGAGACTGCCAATCAGGAGGGACAGTGCGTTGGGCTTTGAGTGTTTCTGGATCAACTGCACCTACAGTGCCCTTCGTTCTCCTGTATAAGCTCAATTCCCCTATTGCAAGAGGAATGGATTTCATTCCTTAAATGTGCAACTTGACTTCAATCATAGGCAACAAATTATGAATATCTGTGTGCAGTATTTTGACAATAGTCTTGATGCCTTTATCCTGTACCATTGCACAATAGCCCTTCTCTTACACCCAGACCATTGGGTTAGAGGCTGGCTGCTTGGGTACAAGGGATATCTGCAACACCTGTCTCAAAGCTCCTGCCTGGAAGCTGGGCATAGAAGCATAGCATGCAGTGACTGTCACGTTAGACTCAGAAGGTCATCAACTTCCTCAAGCTAAGTTTTGACACCTCAATAGATCTGTTGTTTCAATATAGGCTGCAATGATTGTCAAGAGTTGTTATTGTGTGTTTCCTATTGCACAATTTTACTTTAGAAAGGGGGAAAGCATTGGAGAGCAGGAAGAGGTTGAGGAATCAGGTGCCACAGTGAAATTCCATTACTGTGTATTCCAATGCAGTGTTCATAGAGCAGACAACTTGATCCATAGTTAACTGCACATTCTGGATGCCCTACATGAAGACACCACACAAGTTGGAGCTGGACTCCTCCATGCTCTCTGCCGTTCAATGCAACCTCACTGAAACAAAGAAGTTTGTGTTGTAGAACCATCAGTTTCCTTTTGTAGGCTGGGTCCTCAAGACTGTCAGAGTCATAGAGTTATGCAGCACAGACACAGGCCCTTCGGCCCATCGTGTCTGTGCCCGCCATCAAGAACCTATCTATTCTAATTCCATTTTCCAGCACTTGGCCCATAGCCTTATATACTGTGGCGTTTTAAGTGCTCATCTAAATAATTCTTAAATGTTGTGAGGTTCCTGCCTCTACCATCTCTTCAGGCAGTGTGTTCCAGATTCCAACCACCCTCTGGGTGAAAAAGTTTTCCTCAAATCCTCTCTAAGCCTCCTGCCCCTTACCTTAAATCTATGCCCCCTGGTTATTGATCCCTCTGTTAAGAGAAAACGTTTCTTCCTATCTACGCCCCTCATAATTTTGTATACCTCAATCAGGTCCCCCCTCAGCCTTCTCTGCTCTAAGGAAAACAACCCTCGCCTATCCAGTCTCTCTTCATAGCTGAAATGCTCCAGCCCAGGCAACATCCTGGTGAATCTCCTCTGCACTCTCTCCAGTGCAATCACATCCTTCCTATAGTGTGGCAAGCGGAACTGTACACAGTACTCCAGCTGTGGCCGAACTGGCATTTTATACAGCTCTTCCCCCTGTAGCAGGCTACAATACAAGGTCACCCTCCACTGAGAATTTTCCTAAGCCACCTTGTCCACCTCCCCATGCTTCTGTGCATTGTTATCAGTGAATCACCTAGTCCCGACCTCTTTACACTAGCCTTTAATTAAATGGGATGCCAGTCTCTGAATTAATGCTTGCTTGGGTAGGGTTGAATGATGATGCATATTCTGGAGGGATGCCCTCCTCGTCCTCTGATCCCACTATTCCTTTCAGAGTTTCAGGATCTGAAAGGGAAGAGAGGAATATGAACTAGTAACTAGTGGTAAGGGTCAGCAGACATAGGTGAGTAATTGCTAGAAGCATGATTTTAGAGAGAAGGCCAAAGAGCCTCTAACCTCTTCAGATGTCATACCCTTGACATGGCCCCTACCCACAACATCTAGAACAGTCTCTTACAAAAGGGATGGTGAGTGTCCTCCTGGGCTGTATGTTATTCTGTGCCAAGTTTTCCTACAAGGACAAAGGGAGAGTGTTAATATTTACCTAGTGAATCATTTTCGGGATGTGCATGCAAGGATAGAATAGTGTTGTTGGCATATGAAAGGTGTGAGGAGAGAGAAGTAACAATTCAATAGTCTGTGCTGAGACTACAGAACTAGACAGAGAACAAGGAGAGAGATGAGTTAGAATCTTACTTTAGTAGCCCTTGCCAGGTCATTGACCTTTTTCCTGCATTGCAGCCAGGTCCTCAGAGCAATGCTTCTGGCACTGATCTACTCTGCCACCCCTGCCCACTATTGTTAGGAAGCTAGCTGGAATACCTTCTTGTCTGCTATTTTACTGGGGTTTAGAATTAAGCTGATTGTTGCCACAGTGCACCTCCCCTTTAAGAGGTGCTGCCTGCCTTCAATTGACATAAGTAACACCCAAAGTTCATTGGCCAATCCTGGGCACTTTCATCAAAAGCAAAAACAGGAACCTTTCTCCACTTCCAAAAGACAAGCGCTCCCCCCCAACCACCACACCTGAACAATGGCTCAACCTCCCTCTCCCAGATCAATACAAGAGTATCTTATTTCATCAATTACACTTCAATAACTATTCATTCCACTAAATAGAAGGACTACTTTCAAACTATGAAGACAGACAATGCTGCAGAGACAGACTGGGCATTTTACTTACATATTCTTTCAGACTTAACGGAATACTTTAGCAATGAACTGCATTATCCAGACTCTTCCCCATTATCTCCAGTAACACTGCCTGCAGTTAAAACTATATGTGGCATGTCAGCATCACCAAAAGTGTTTGCTTTCTCCTTCCCATTTGGCCCAGCTCTGATTTCACATCTGCCAAAACAAGAATTAAACATATGTAGCAATTTCA